>NC_136383.1:57542136-58229636 GCF_965140285.1 Lepidochelys kempii
ACCAAATTTATTTTTAGAAAGTATTAGTTCATAATATTACGTAACTGTTTTGCTCTTTTGAAAACAAAAGATTAACTCCACATTGTAAAAATAAGCAATGGTTTGTCATGTTTTACTACACGATTTTTATTACAAATGACAAGTAACTTATCTTTTTAAGTGCTTAACCAGTCTATTGAGTGAGTAACGCACTTTCAAAAGGGAAAAAAGGTTGCATGTTTGGCCAGCGGAATGAGAATGCTCCCAATATCTCATGTACTCTTGAAATATATTAAAACCTACCACTCTGCTTTTTTATGGTAGTATTACAAGTTAATATTGGTATGTCCACCTTAGTAACCCTGTCAGGGCTGGTAGGGCTAAAATTAGACCTGCCAGTTCTATTTTGGTTCATGGGCATGCATATCACACTGTCCGTTCATTCATCCTTGTCAGCAGGCAGGGAGATTGAAATATATGGGAAAAGCCCTGTCTCTGTGTTTGGCTATATCATTCTTGTTGTTCCTTAACTTTGTGTATTTAATCGCAGAGGGGAAACCTTTTAATACCCAAAACAAAAACTGTTCAAAAGAACAAAATCAAGGTATCTTGTTGAAATGGGCAGAGGGTTTTGACAGTGATTAAAGATATTCTTTTAGAGTAACAGCCGTGTTAGTCTGTATTCGCAAAAAGAAAAGGAGTACTTGTGGCACCTTAGAGACTAACCAATTTATTAGAGCATAAGCTTTCGTGAGCTACAGCTCACTTTATCAGATGCATATCGTGGAAACTGCAGCAGACTTTATATATACAGAGAGAATATGAACCAGTGGGGTGGGAGGAGGTATTGGTTCATATTCTCTCTGTATATATAAAGTCTGCTGCAGTTTCCACGATATGCATTTGATAAAGTGAGCTGTAGCTCACGAAAGCTTATGCTCTAATAAATTGGTTAGTCTCTAAGGTGCCACAAGTACTCCTTTTCTTTTAAAGATATTCTGTGTTTTATCTTATTTTAAGAATCTTTGCAGAGAACTATTGTTTTAAGAACAAATATGATGGTTCAGAGATGCAGTTTATCATGACACGAGATTTCTTTTTTAGGTGGCACATCCCTTGATTCGTAACCAGCTTGTGAACTACATTTACAATGGGTTTTTGGTGCCAGTAATGGCTCCTGCACTCCATAAGGTCAGTGACTTGTGTGTGCATACACTTTGCTTTATAGCAGACAAAGGCAACATTAATAATCAATGGGATACTATTCGGTGGTGATGAAATTCCACATAATCTAATTGCATGTGTTTAGGCCAACTTTGCCCCCTCCCCTTTCCATACTCTCCATTTACCTTTTATGGCATTTGATCGTTAACCAGGATGGAGGCATCTCTCTGTGATGGCAGAAGATCTTCATTCAGTAGAGGAGTATGTACTGGTTTAATCTGTTATAGACGTGACTGTAGCACATCAATTTGAGGTCGGCATCCTCCACCTATCTGGGAAATAAGCCCCAAGTCGGCTGCCAGCCCAGGCCTTGCACGTGATTATGAAGTAGGCTGGTTTTGTGATGCTGTGTCAATGCAAGAACGAACAAGTTTGAAATGTAAAAACTAAGTCTTGTTTGTTTGACGTGACTTTTAATGTTAAATCCATATTAATCCTATTTGTACCAGCATGTTGGTGATGTTAATGGTAGGGGGCCTGCTCCCACTGCTTGAGGAAACGATGGTAGGAAGACAGTGACTTTTTTCAGCAATAAAAAACTATTACATATGGAGATGCACAAAATTTGGCAGCTATGACTCTGTTAAGAAATTTACGCATCATGGTGGTTCAGCTGAAGTGTCATTAGCCTTACTGCTGTACTATCTGTCTACTTCTTGCTCTTCAGCCTAGTGCTGCTCTTAGTTAAAGAGCTGTAGCGGGAGCTTCTAACCTGTTTCCAACTTTCTAAAGCAAGGTTTATGTTACATATTGCCATACAGCTTCTGTAGCAGTGCTGAGTACTGTACCCATGTTTGGAGATGAAATGGTAGTTCTCCTTCAAGTGCTGGTCCCTATGAGTATTGCACTGTGGGTACACATGTGCTTCATGTGCCTGAGACTAAATAATGCTTGTTATTAGCTACTTCTGGGGGAATTGTGTGCCAAAAAATTAAAAATTCCACGCACAATATTTTAAAATTCTGAAAAATTCTGCATATTTTATTTGTCAAAATACTACCATAGAATCACACCAGTTTCAATTATTTTTGGTCATTTATTTCAAAATACTGTCAGCAAGTATGTCTGTAACAATACAGATGACAAAAAGATTCAGAAAATATTTTTTGACAAAATAGATTCCTTACCAAGCATATTAATACAGAACTCTGAGTAATAATTCATTTAAACTACAATACAGAACCATATTTCCCACACACCCCAGAAGCAGTGCAAAGACTGGGGGGAGTCAGGGGTAATGGAGGAGCTGAGGGAGAGGGAAATAATTGCTGGGAAGGACCCTGGGTGTGAACCTGAAGAGTTGTTAGATATGGGTGGGAAAAGTATGGAACAGGGTTTTTTTGGGGGGCGGGGAGGGACTATTAGCAAGCTTCCCCCATGTAGACTTTGGCTGACCTCTAACCTCTCCCATTCAGTCAGGCACGTGTCCCTCCATCCCCCACTCAGACACCCACTCCCCCCAACCCATGTGGCCCTGCACCTCCCTCCCCCTTACGGTCCTGTGCCTCCGCTCCCATTCAGCCCCTACCCCAGTCTGTCCTCCCCCACTAGCCCTTATGAGCCCCTGTCTGACATCTCAGCACCCCATGCTGTCTGTCTCCCATTAGCCTGTCTCCTGACCTGGCCCACTGCGAAGACAGCAGGCTTTTTCTCTTTCCTTGCTGGCTGGCAGTGGCTGCTGTGTTCTATTGCCACAGAGCCCTCTGGTGGGCAAAATGTGGAACTGCAGCAACTTTTCAGCAGAAGTTTTTTCTCTGCGCAAAAAAATTAAAAATATGCTTGGCTCATTAATTATGGACGCAGTGGTGCAGAATTCCCCAGGAGTATATTAGCATCCATTTGTCCACTCCTGCGCTGTTCCTATCCTCATGCTCTGAACCAAAGTTATAAAGAGCAGTGTGGACCACCCATTTCTCCTGTTCCTACTTACCGTTGCATGGTCTGAGGTGGAACATTCCAGTTTCCTCTAAGTTCTTCCTTCCACTTGATCTGTAAATAATGTATATCAAGTTATTAGACTGTTCTTGTTTTAATTAGTATAGACACTTAAGTTTGGGAAGTTGTTTTTCCCTTTCCTCCCCATCTCCCTTTCTGGTGCAAAGCTCAGACTATGCCCAGGACTCTGGACTTCAAAAACTCTCTATCCTGCTTCGAGCCTTCCTGGTCAGCGATGACTATTAGAGGTGCCTATACTGCCTTGGAGAATCTCACATCTCTGCCAAGCCTAGTATCTGCTGCTCCTTCCCCAGCCGAACCTGCCAAGCATGGGAGGTTAGATTGCAGTAACTTCTTATGGAGTGTTCAGTGAGGCCTCAGTCTGACCCACCCTGGGCAAATTCCCTGGTATATCATGTGTTAAGACAGAGGGGTAGAGCTAAGGACTTCTCTATTCAGATGAAGCACTATCTAGAGAGAGTATCCCCCCAAGTCCTCCTCTAAGAGGAAGACTTTTCCTCGACACCCTCTAAACCATGAGTCTTTGTGCCATAGGGTCCAGAGGTTCAGAATCCCTGAAGACCCACAGCACTGAGTCTCACGCTCTGAGGGCTAAGTGTGCTGCAGCTTCAGCTCTGGCACTGTCTGTTTCCCCTTCGTAGTTAGTACTGTGCAAGGAGAAACACTGCAACTCCCTACCTGGACAACCATCCGTACTAGCAAAGAAGCACAGGGAGTCATATGCACCAACAGTACTGATATGCTCACATAGGGAAACTCTCACTAGCAAGGGACTCCCTATTAGGGTTGCCAATTTTGGTTGGACGTATTCTTGGAGATTTCATCACATGACATAATCTTTAATTAAAGATTAATTTTTAATTTCTGGACACTCCAGGACAATCCTAGAAGGTTGGCAACCCTACTCCCTATGCCAGCTCCGTTGGTTTTGGGAGATGGGACCTTTCATTTCCTGACTGGAGAGAGGTATACGACCACTGAGGATATCACTATCCTCACGGATCTGCACTCTCCCATCCTTTCAGACCTAGTCCTTTTTAGGGAGATTCTGAGACCATCAGGGCAGGAATACTATGAAGAGCGGGGCTGTTCTCTAGTACCATCCACCAGTAGGGGAGCTATAACATCTACAGAACAGATGACACTGCTTTTAGAATTGGACCCAATGTTGTTCTCGTCGGGAGGGTCTGACATTGAGGAGGGACCATCATTGCCTCCATCGAGTGAGGTTAATCTGGATGCAAGATCCAGAATCTCCTGGGCTCTTCCACAAGACATACCTCTCTCAGGACTACTGGTACTCCATGCCTTGGGGACCATCTCAGTCTATGATGGATCTGTCTCACTAGCCATATTGGGGGCCGTCGTACCTGTACATGCATTACCCAGAATCAATACGGTTCCATCAAGGATGCCATCATCCTGCTCCTCCAAGAGACCAGCTTGAGTTCCTCTTGGAGCCCATGGAAGAGGAGGAAGAAGAGCCAGATCCAGCAGTAGGGTGGTACCCCTGGTTAACAAAGCTATCCTAGAGCCAGCTAAGGTGTTGTGGCAAATCCAGCGATAAGCACACCTATTCCTACTCCTAAAAGGACAGAGAAGAGGTATTTTGTCCCAACCAAGGAGAAAAGTTTTTATGTTCACTCAGCCTGCCCCAAACTCCTTGGTAGTTTGAGCCACCATGGAAAGAAATAGACAGCAGCAAAGGAAATCTGCCCCTTCAAAAAAGAATGAGACCTACCCACTTTGCCAGGTTTCAGACCTCTGGCTCCAGCCCAAGTGGGAGTATCTACACTCCTATTTTAGTTCCACAGTATGAACCTGAGTCAATTGACCCAGGCTCTGAGACTCGCTGCCATTGGTGTTTTTTTGTTTTGTTTTTGCAGTGTAGACATGCCCTAAGTGTGCTTGATCTCCTCTTCCCCACCCCTCCCCCCTCCCTCGAGATCAAACACTTCTCTAAGTCATTCTTATAATCTTGTTTCTAAGTTTAGTTAAGTTTCCAACGTTAAAGAGTTCTTAAAAGAAGTGCTTTCTGTAGAGCAGTATCTTATGGTCCTCCACATTGCCTCAAAACTAAGTCTGTTCCCTGCACGTACAACTGTGATATTAAACACAAACTCTGCTGGACAGATGCATGCTGAAACAGGAAGCCAAACAGTCTGCTCAGCTGGTACAACTCCTTTTCTATTTGTAGGGGGTTGCCATTGAAGAGTTTTGTGTTCATTTCTCCATCTGAGGATGGTGAAGGAAACCCTTTCCCTCCCCCCTCATAGAAAAGGTAGAGATTGCATAAGCAGCTTTAACTCTCTCGCACTGCATTACTGTATTGGATGTCTCGCTTTCTATATGGCAGCCCAGAGTTGATGGTGTCTCTATAGGGAGTTAACCGCATGCTGCCAGATTTACACTATATCTACACTGTCCCACAGTTCGAATTACAGGGGTATAAATACAGTGCTCACCAAAGTGCTGTGCTGTTAATCCCCCATGTGGATGCTGTGAGGGCAAACTAAAAGGTTCCTAATTGGCATTGATGTAGTCCTATTAATATGAACCTTTTAGTTTGTGCCCAGAGTGTCCACATGGAGGAGTTACAGCGCAGCACTTTGTATGCACTGTTGTTCACACCCCCGTAGTCTGGGGCAGTGTAGACAAGCCCTGAATACTTCATCTCTGAGCAACTATGGAAAGCATTGTATCAAGATTGGGACAACAGAAGCTCAAAAATCTTGTCAGAAATAATTTATGTTCTCTGGATGAAAGTTTAAACTTTTTTACGTTCCATATCAACAGCTCCAAAGAAACTACACAAGAGCAGGAAAGTATTCTAATAGTGGTTATAGTAGAGAATTCTTATAGTAGAGAATTCTATGGGAAATTTCATTTATTGAGCAAAGCATACAATTCTGGCTTCTTACAAAAAGGTGAAAATGGTTTCCATTTTTGCTAGTGAAGTCTTATAGATTTTTCTTGTAAAATGTAGTGATTTGGGTAAATTGTTTCTTTTTTGGTCAATTACAGCAAAATACTATAAATTAGAATACATTTACAAAAGTTTGACTAAACTGGACAATATTTCAATCTACAGATTGGGCAGTTCTGAAGAATTTCTGTTTTGCAGTGAAAATATGCAAGACTCAAAACCAAGGATTCTCCCAAAATCCAGCTACCAAACACACAACGTTTAATTGATATTCAATTGTTATAAAAATTGGAATCTGAATGGGAAAAAAAAATCTGCTTGTGTGCAACAAATGAAACCTTCTACCAGATTAAATCAAAATTACGGATTTACTGGTCAACCAGTGGAACCAGAAGTCCTCAATCTGGCAGCAGTGCAGGCCAGAAAAAAAAGCGGGGGGGGGGGGGAAGCAAACACTGTACTGCCTTGGGGCTAAAGCCCAGAGGCTTAGGGCTTCAGACACTGGAAGGGGTGGCGGGGAGGAGGAGGGAGGCTTGGGTCTGCAGCTGCAAGGTGGGGGGTAGAGTCAGGGCTCCGGGCTTCTTACCCTTGGGAGCACTGGGGCTCAGGGCTTTAGATGGGGTGGGAGGGAGCACTGGGGAGCATGGCTTCAGCCCACAGCTCCGCTGACAGTTTCCATGGGTGTGTGTGTGGGGGGGCAGTCACAGGCACTGGCTTCCTCCTTGCTTCAGGGGTGCTCAGTGCCCATTCTGGCCCAGGCTTCCCCCCCACTCCACATCTTCACCTAAGCCCTTACCCCCATCCCCACTCCTCCCCCTGCCCCCTCTGGTGCCTCCTGCACACCATGGAACAGCTGATCGCAGTGGGCAGTAGGTGCTGGGAGGGAGGGGGAGCAGTTGATCGGCAGGGCCACTGGCGGGCAGGAGGTGCTGTGGGGGAGGGGATAGCTGACTGCCAGTGGGTGCTAAGCCCTAATTTTTTTCTGTGGGTACTCCAGCCCTGGAGTTCCCATGGAGTCAGTGCCTGTGGTGCCAGGGCTCAGGGCTTCAGCTCCGCGGCTCTATTCCTGCCTTCAGCCCTATGGGGGCGCTGGGTCTTGGGGCATTAGCTACAAGGGGAGCAGCAGTTTCAGCCCCGCACTCCCCCCGTAGCTAAAGCCCCAAGGCCCCCCCACTGCAGCAGGGAGTGGAGGTGCAGAAGCCAGGAGCGGAGCCTTGGAGCTGAAGTTCCGGCCCCAGCGCTCTCCCCTAGGTCTAAAGCGCTGAGCCCCGGTGCTCCTATAGGGCAGAAGCCCTGAGGGCATCCCCCCCACTCTCCCACCCCATGTCTGCAGCCCCAATCCCCCATGGGGCTGAGCTCCATAACCTCTTTTTCAGAGTTACAGGCAATCTCCATTCCCAAGGTGTCCGTAACTCTGAGGTTCTACTGTATTGGAAGAGGAGAAAAAGATTCTAATTGGGTTATCCAGTCACTAAGAGCCAAATTCTTTTTACAGTTACTCTTTTGTCAATCCAGAATAATTTTATGGATGTCTTGGGAGCTGTTCTGGGTTTACACATTTTAACTGAGGGCAGAATTTAGCCCTGAGATTAGTCTAATCTGGCCCTGGCTATGAAGTACTTGAGATTAGTTGGGCATTAGTATTTAAAAAGCTAAAAACTGTTAATATCTGTCATTAAACCAGTTAACGAGACATTGGGCTGGCTATCACCATGTAAATGTTACTTAAGGAAATCAGATCTCCACATCAGTGAAACCGTTGCTAACATTTCCTTTTTGTGGGATCTGTCAGTGGTACTTAAGACTTTTATGAACCTTTTCTTATTCACCTTTGAAGTCAATTGAATTCACGTTTCTTTTGAAAACAGAAGTCAATTTGGCTGTTAGGAGAGTATCAAGCTCCAAGCCTTAGTCATTAATGAACCTTCTTCAGATTCAGCAAGTCCATTGTTCTTCCAATAACATATCTTTGCTGGCTACCAAAACTTCTTTTCAATTTTCATGTTCAAAATTAACAACTTAATGCACTATTCTGCCAAAACATATTTAATGGAGGACAGACTGCACCGTTTAGTGGATCTGAAGAAAGGCTCAGGTGCATCTGAGATAAACCACCTAGAACAGGGGTCTCAAACACGTGGTCCGCAGGCTACATGCGGCCCGCGGGGCTATTTCCTGCAGCCCACCAGCTCCCCGTGGTCCCCCGCCCCCCGCGTTTACCTAGAGCGGCTCCATCCAGCGTGCACTGGAGGCAGGGCAGGCTTCCTGCCTGCCTGCCCTGCCCCCGTGCCACTCTGGGAAGTGGCCGGGACCTGGGGGATGGAGGGGACAGGGATCTGTGTTGCCCTGGCGGCTCCTCCAGGTACCTCCCCCAAAGCTCCCATTGGCCGTGGTTCCCGTTCCCGGCCAATGGGAGCTGTGGGGGGTGGTGCCTGGAGGCGCAGCCAGGGCAACACACAGACCCCTGTGCCTCCCCTCCCCCAGGTTCCGGCTGCTTCCCAGAGCAGCGCGGGGACATGGCAGGCAGGGAGCCTGCCCTGCCCCCAGTGTGCGCCGGGCCGGAGCCTGCCCCCTGAACCCCTCCTGCATCCCAACCCCCCTGCCCTGAGCCCCCTGCCGCACCCCAAACCCCTCCTGGGAATGAGGGTCGGGAAGGGGTGGGAAGAGGCAGGGGCCTCATGGAAGGGGTGGAGTGGGGGTGGGGGCCGGGGCAGAGGTGGGCGGGGTGCCAGTGATGCGGCCCTCGGGCCAATGTACTAATCCTCATGTGGCCCTTGTGGTCATTTGAGTTTGAGACCCCTGCCCTAGAAGGTAACGAGCAAATGCAGTTACATCTGAGGTCTTCATAAAACCCAGAAAAACTCCATAATAGGTTACTATTTTAAACCCTTGCTTCTGGGACAGACACCTCCTGGCTGAGTAGATAAGGAAGATTTTTCACTGTGCTGGAACAACTCCTTCATATATAGAAACCATTTCTAATTGCCACCCAAGAACTTAGTGCTGAGTTGATGATGTTTTTTCAAGTTATCTCACTCATACACCTGGAGACTTGTTTTTTAATAAAGAAAGGGCAAAATGAGAGAAACTCCTGAGCCAAATCCTTCCTTAAATCAGAACATAGATTCTGCTTCCATTATACACAGTGCTGTGGGCTTCCTAATTTCTAAAGTAATTTGGAACTTAAATAATAGAAAAATACCTGCACATTCACAGCCATGCACATAGAGGAACAGTTCCTGTTCTCAAGACAGATGCTTAAACTTTCTCTTATATTTTCAGCATTTTTTAACAGATACAACCTGGGTGAGAGACTAGACTTTAACTTGGTCAGAGCAAAAAGTCTCTTTCTCCTAAAATCAGAATTTTGGAGTTCAACTTTCATATGAAGGCCTATCTGCCTCATAATGCTGTTACGTTTTGACAACATGTCACTTATAGCTTGAAAGAGTGCAATTCTAAAAAGAAGCCTAATTTTTGGTGTTCTGTGTCAGTATCCTGACATGTAAGAAATAAACACACTTTTTTTCTAGGTTACTGAACTTATAGGATGATGATACAATTAACAGTAGGTACTATATGTCTCAATATTGTATTAATGCTGTAAATTCATTAGATGCGTCTTGCCACATTTTCAAAACTAACATTTGATAGAGAGTATCAGAGGGGTAGCCGTGTTAGTCTGGATCTGTGAAAGCGGCAAAGAGTCCTGTGGCACCTTATAGACTAACAGATGTATTGGAGCATAAGCTTTTGTGGGTGAATACCCACTTCTTCAGATTTGAGAGAGAGTTCACCAAAAATAAGATCTGTTGAGCCAAAACCTGCAAAATTCCAGTTAAGCAAATGGGACAGATTATGTTATCAGTTAACCAGTGTAAATCCAGAGTAACTCCAGTGAAGCCTATGGAGCAGTGGTCACCAACTGGTAACTCACGATCGACTGGTCAATTCTGGAGCCTCTGCCAGTCGATTGCCATCTCTGGCCACTAAAAGTCTGGCAGTGCAGCGGGACTAAGGCAGGCTCACTGCCTGCCCTGGCCCCACGCTGCTCCTGGAAGCGGCTGGCATGTCTCTGCAGCCTCTGTTGCTGCTGCCCCTGCCCCTTCAGCACCATCTCTGCAGAACCCATTGGCCGGGAACTTCCTAGTGGCTCTGACTAGCTCTGGTGGCAGGAGCTGTGGTGGTTCACAGCTCTGGCTCCCAATACAGCCGTTCTGGCTTTGGTGGAAGCAGTGGTGATGGCTCTAGTTGCAGCAGCACTGAGGGGCATGAGCCAGAGCGAGCAGATGGCACAACCTGGAGCTGGGCAAGGGGGACACAGAGTGGGAGAAGAAGTGAGAGTTTATTTGAATATGGGACATGTGACTGCATGTAGGGGCCCACAATAAAACCCTGCACCAACCCCCATCATTTTGTTCTTCTGCTACTGGCAGATGGGAGAAGGAGATGGGGGCAGGATGGCCCAGACTAGGTGGGGCCCGGTTAGCATTTGCCGTCCTTTCTAGTTGTTAAATCTGCCCCTGCAATGGATCTCACCTTGATGCACTGTATGGTAAACCAGCTATTCAAGTACAGGACTTCTCCAAGCAGATAATCAATTTACTGTGGTAATTATTTAAGATTAAGATTTACTCTGGGTTACACAAGAGACAAACTGGGGGATGATCATTTGTTAACGCCACTATATGGACAGGGGACTATTCATTACAGCATATATATGCATTAAGTACTGTATATCTTTGTGACTATCCAAAAATAATTTTCTACTTTAATTGGGAGTGATGTCATCCTTCTCCTTACTGAAAACCGTTTGCACAAGGAAGGATGATATTGCTTTATTCTCTGGAAAAGGCGATCACTGGCCTTTCATTTGGATCATTTGGCACTATGCCAAATGCTGCACATCTAATCTGTCCATTCTGTGGTATGTATAAAATATCTTTCACTTTGGTATCTAACTGGCACATGGATAGTTGCTTGGTAGGAGGCGCTATGAGCTCCTTCGAGGAGCAAAATGTGAAGCAGGGGCTGAATCATGATAGCCATATTCTTATGAAAGGGGGGAAAGCTGTAAATTAGCAATAATATTGTAAGGAGGCAGCAATAAAGAATCAGTGCACTTGGTTTTACACAATGAGAATAATATATTAAACTGACACAATGACAATTATTTGACTCCTCACTATGTCAGAAGCATAGTAACTTGTGAAACCTGCATCATTTACATAGTTGCCACTCCATCATCTAATCCATCATCACAGAAGATATTTACTAAAAATGATGCCGTAATTAGAGAAGAGCACTAGATTTCAGGGGTGGCTTTCTCATGGTTTCTCTATTTTGAATAATCTGTAAGCAAACTTGTGTCTCTCTAAGACTGTGAAGACTTGGTCAGTCTATCCTGTAGCAGAAAATACTTTCAAAAAAAGATTTGTACCAGCCATTTTCTTTATGAAAAAATGTGGGGTTCTTTTAACTATTGAATAAAAATAACCTCGGATGGAAACAAATGTGGATGGTAACACAAATTGTAGGCTGATCAGTAGATGAATGACATGAAAGTAGATTTTTTCCAGCTTTTTTTCTTTTAAATACTAGAATTCTACAGTAGGATTTGAAAAGACCACTTGTCTCATCCAGTCTTGACTGTTTTGAATAGGAAGGTTGAAATGTAGAGGATGCTGTGAATGGTTTTGGGAAGGTTGGTTTGTTGTTTTTGTTTTGGTAATTGTTTAATTGTAATATTGGAAAACTCATTTATTAACATTACCTATTCAACCTAACTTCCCTTGTAAAGGACTTTTTTACAAGGGGATGTGTGGGGGAGGAAACTCATATTCACTTGCTTTGACCAACTCCCTTCCTTGTGATATTTCTGATGCTTAGAAATTTAGGGATATCTGAAGAGAAGGGAGTTTTCAAAGCTCAAGAAAGATGACAGTTGAAGGCATGGAGAAAGTTTCAGGCGATCCTCTTTGTTTTTTCAAACTTGTTCATGTAAAGCCAAATCCGGAGCGTCTTAATGAGGTCCCACTCTGAGAAACTCCTATTGACATCAGTGTCTACAATGAAACAAGGTCTCAGATTTGGCCTTGGTGAATAGCAGTGACATGGGCAATAAACACTTGCATTCTTTGGGAACCAGGGATGTATCTTTGATGCTAGGACTGTTTTAGGAGCAGGTTAGACAAACACCGGTAAGGGATGGTCTAGATAAATGTTTTCCAAACTTGAGACGCCGCTTGTTCAGGGAAAGCCCATGGCGGGCCGGGCCGGTTTGTTTATCTGCCGCATCCAGAGGTTCGGCCAATCACGGCTCCCACTGGCCGCGGTTCACCGCTGCAGGCCAATGGGGGCTGCAGGAAGCAGCAGCTGGTACATCCCTTGGCCCGTGCCATTTCCCGCGGCCCCCATTGGCCTGCAGCAGCGAACCACAGCCAGTGGGAGCCGCGATCGGCCGAACCTGCGGACATGGCAGGTAAACAAACTGGCCCGGCCCGCCAGGGGCTTTACCTGAACAAGCGGTGTCCCAAGTTTGGGAAACACTGGTCTAGATAATACTAGATAAGTGCAGCCATGTGTACAAGGGACTGGACCAGATGATCTCTCAAGGTCCCTTCCAGTCCTATGATTCTATGATATATTATCTGTATGCTGTAAAGAAATTGATATGAATGTCTTCTAGAGAATCAAACTCGATATATTGCACTTAACTCAGGACACAGTCTCCAATCTGTTCAAAAGTGAGAGAGGCAAATTGAAGAAGAGAATAAAGAAAACAGCACTATAGTTAAAATATAGTGTTTTGGGGCCTTCAAGCACTTCCAGTGCTCCCACTGACTCCAACTAGCTTCCTCACAGTGCCAGTGAGGGAAGATTTTGTGACTTTTCCACCTTTTACCGGATAATCTGTAAGACCAGAAGTTCTTTCATTTTTCTCTGGGGTAATGGGTAGGAGTTTTCCTTGCTAAAAGTCTCTAAAGCCAAAACTGGAGGGAGGCGGTTAAATAAAAGTAAAAATTGTTTGGCATAAAGCAGAACTTAAGAGAGGAATCACAAAATGTATGACAAGTGTGAATGAATACATCCATTTAGCTATTGTGGAGGCATTGCTGGGTGAGCCCAAAACTTCAGTTATGAAATTTCTCCCTCATCTGTAGTCTACTCTCTATGAGTTTGTGTAAACTTTCACTGCAAGACAGTGTTCTCTCTTCTTAATATACTCCTTTCCCTTTCAGTCTGGAAATGCAGATACTTCGTTATGTAGGGGGGCCCATTGTCTTGGTGTCCGTGTGGAATAGAACAGTGTGTTTCTCCAATCAGGATTCATCTTTGTTGTAGCGTAAATGATTTTGTTCTTATTTTGTTAGATTTTTTTTCTTGTACTCTTGGTGTTTACCTGAATACTAATTTGCATTTAATAAAAAGGATTTACACACTTCCCAAAATCCCTCTCCCAAAGACATTTAATCCTATTAGGATCCAGAAAGTGGACGTGCTTCTTCCTGCCCACTGCTAAAGGACCCTTCCTCCCCCCCCCAGCCTGAGGGGAGGATCCACAGGACCTGGAAGCCAAGTGATTTCGGGGGACAACTAATGAAATAACAGGGACAGAAGTGCGCTCAAAGGGTCAAACGAAGGACACATTCCTCACAGGTGTTTGTCTAACCTGCTTCTAAAACAGTCCTAGCATTAAAGGCATTTAATTGAAGGCAAGGGAACCAGCCGGTAGTCTGCAGAAAATTTAATTAATTTCCTTGTTTTTGATATGTCTTAAGAAAAACTGCTTCAGGATCAGCCATGCAAATGAACTGAGTCCCAGTTTCCAGGCTAACTGTCCTATACAGGGCTGGTTCTAGGTTTTCTGCCCCCCAAGCGAAAAAAAAAAGAGTGGCCAGAAGAACGCTGCCCCTGGAATTGTGCCACCCCAAGCACGTGCTTGCTTTGCTGGTGCCTAGAGCGGTTCTGGTCCTATAACATAAATAGAATACAATATTTCATTTCCCAAGGTTTTCAGAGAAAGTAATTCATATAGGACAGAGACACCAACTGTCACAAATAGCATGAAAGAAAACAAAAGCAAAAAAATGTGAGATGAAGAGGAGATACACAGAGTACTGATAAACTAGTTTGAAAAATCCAGTTGCCACCTTAATGGCTCCTTTTCCCAAGCCATTGGCGGTAGAACCCATGGCATGTAGTTGAGTAATTTTTTAGCATCTTTTGCTTTTGCTAGGTGGTGGGCTGGGCTCCCTCAGGCAAGTTTATATAATACATATTATAGATATCATTACACACACAAATTATGTTAAAAGAACCCTCTTAAGGTTGCAAACCTGAGCCATCTTTTGTACGTGACAAATCTGAGGAATTGGCACAGATTGAAGTGTCACTAGAGGAGGTTTTGGAATTAATTGAGAAACTTAATGGTAACAAGTCACCAGGACCAGATGGCATTCACCCAAGACTTCTGAAAGAACTCAAACGTGAAATTGTGGAACTATTAACTATGGTTTGTAACCTGTCCTTTAAATCAGCTACTGTTCCCAATGACTGGAAGATAGCTAATGTAAAGCCAATATATGAGAAGGGCTCTAGAGGTGATCCTGGCAATTACAGACCGGTAAGTCTAACGTCAGTACTGGGCAAATTAGCTGAAACAATAGTAAAGAATAAAATTGTCAGACACAGAAGAACATAAATTGTTGTGCAAAAGTCAACATGGTTTCTGTAAAGGGAGATCATGTCTTAGTAATCTGTTGGAGTTCTTTGAAGGGATCAACAAACATGGACAAGGGGGATCCCAGTGGACATAGTGTATTTAGATTTCCAGAAAGCCTTTGACAAGGTCCCTCACCAAAGGCTCTTACATAAATTGTCATGGGGTAAGAGGGAAGAGCCTTTCATGGACTGAGAACTGGTTAAAAGACAGGGAATAAAGGGTAAGAATAAATGGTAAATTTTCAGAACAGAGAGGGACACCTAGTGGTGTTCCCCAAGGGTCAGTCCTAGGACCAATCCTATTCAACTTATTCATAAATGATCTGGAGAAAGGGGTAAACAGTGCGGTGGCAAAGTTTGCAGACGATATTAAACTGCTCAAGGTAGTTAAGACCAAAGCAGACTGAAGAACTTCAAAAAGATCTCACAAAACTAAGTGATTGGGCATCAAAATGGCAAATGAAATTTAACGTGGATAAATGTAAAGTAATGCACATTGGAAAAAATAACCCCGACTATACATACAATATGATGGGGAATAATTTAGCTACAACTAATCAGGAGAAAGATCTTGGAGTCATTGTGGATAGTTCTTTGAGGAAGTCCACGCAGTGTGCAGCGGCAGTCAAAAAAGCAATCAGGATGTTAGGAATCATTAAAAAAGGGATAGAGAATAAGATGGAGAATATCTTATTGCCCTTATAGAAATCCATGGTACGCCCACATCTTGAATGCTGTGTCCAGATGTGGTCCCCTCATCTCAAAAAAGATATACTGGCATTAGAAAAGGTTCAGAAAAGGGCAACTAAAATCATTAGGGGTTTGGAACGGGTCCCATATGAGGAGAGATTAAAGAGGCTAGGACTTCTCAGCTTAGAAAAGAGGAGACTAAGGGGGGATATGATAGAGGTATATAAAATCATGAGTGGTGTGGAGAAAGTGAATAAAGAAAAGTTATTTACTGGTTCCCATAATAAAAGAACTAGGGGCCACCAAATGAAATGAATGGGTAGCAGGTTTAAAACAAATAAAGGAAGTTCTTCTTCACTCAGCGCACAGTCAACCTGTGGAACTCCTTGCCTGAGGAGGTTGTGAAGGCTAAGACTATAACCCACCATTCTCTTTGTGTGTCCTTAAAGAGACTTGGTGGATGGGGGGTGGACAGACAGGAACAGACAGAAGCTACTGAAGAAAATGTCATCATGATGGCTGCTACCCCACCATCTCCTGATTCCCCAGACCCCAACCAGTTCTCAAATTTGTCCTAATTATAAGAAATGTCCTGAGCACACTAGGCCAGGGAGAACATTGCCACCTCCACCAGACTAAATGCCAGTCACCACCTGGGATGAAACGAGATCAGACTTTAACAGCAGCAACTCAACTAACTACTCTTTTTTCCCAAAAGGACAGTTATTAGCATCTTTATTACCATCTAAGGGACTGTCAAACAAAGCTCTCTCCAGCTAAAGGGAAAGGGAACAAATGATGTTGTTAAAAGTGAAAGTCTCACTTAATACTGTATATTTCAGATGCTTTAACTGTTTTTCCTTGTCTTCTGTATCTTCAGTAAAATGTTAAAAGGATTGTTAATGGTGCATTTGCCATGGTACTGTACAGGCTACTGAACCCCGAATCTTATTTAACACTCTTTGATATTGGACAGTGACTGGGTTATGTTAACAAGTTTGGCCCATATATTCCATCAGTACTGTAATCAAAGACTGTGTCATAATGCATAAGCAGAAGGGGGCTGAATTAAGGCTGCCGAGGCAATCTTAATTTTGGCATTTACTAACTATTGAGTGCTTGACTTCCCAATCTTAATAATCTTCTAACTTGTGTGTGTGTGTAATGCATAAACTGTACTGCTAGCACCTAAGTTAGAGTGTAGGATTCTTGGTGCATGAGCTATGTCTTCATCTCTGCTTCATCATTGCTGAGCATACTTTCCTAGTTCATAAATAATACATTCAACTAATGTGTAGCTGGTTTTACTGAGTCTGCAGAGCCAGTGAGAATGGGATGCAGAGTATAGGCTGTGGCCATGAATTTCCTCTTTTGTGTCCTATATTCTCTTCCTTTTTTATTATGTTTGAGATTGAGGTTTGTTTCAGGCTAAGTTTATGGTAACAGACCAAGAAGATGAACTCCTGATTTTTTTTTTTCTTGGTGAAGGATTATGACCAGCTTGCATTAGTACAGTATCTTTTTTTTCCTAATGAAAAAGGGAGTTAGTAGTCAAAACTACCTGAACTATTAACATCAGGCAGAGAGGCAGTGTGTAAATAACAGGATAAAGCTTCAAAAAGAGAGTGAATGACCACCTCCAAATTTAGAGGTACTTGGAGTCTTCCACATTTCTACACAGTTCACAAGACTACGCAATATTCCTATGTTCTGTCACTAGTGGAAACAAGATTGTTTCCTAAGGTGATCCTAAAAATGTGTTAAAAGGAATCTGCAACGTGACATTCCTGTGTACATAGCTAACAAGCAGCATAATGGAACTGGGATTTTAATATTTACAGCATGTTACGCAAATGCTGCCCTTCTGAGTACTTTCTAAATCCTCTTAGCTTTTAAGTGACAGCTTTGATTCTTTTTTAATAAAATCTGTCTTTTCATGCATCCAGTTAAGAGTGGTAAATAAAAGATGTTTAATGCCCCTTTTCTTATAGACAGATTCCTATATGTAAGGATTTATCTATGTACACGTAAGCTTATTAGGCTCATATGTAGCTATTTTTAAAAAGCTGACTTTGCAGCATCAGTGCATGATGCAGAGGCAGCCTTTGGAATGCTTTGTGCCTTGCCAGCACATATTGTCAATAGATAAGCTTAAAAAAATCCTGCGTTAGCAAAGTAACATGCAATATAAATTTTGATGTATGAATACCAAATACTTGGGCCTGAAATCTGGTAGGAAACTTTGTGCATCAATCTACGTGTGTGTGTGTGTGTGTGTGTGTGTATTTGGAGTAGGGGGTTAAAGTGCTGTTGGAAAATAAGAAGTGGAAAGGTAAAGAAGAAATACAACTTGGTGGAGGGATTTTTTCTTTTAAAAAGACCCCTATATCCTGTTTTGTTGGTTCATTCATTGTTTGCTCTTTACTATTGTTCCTTTTTAGGGGTGAGGCATATGCTGGTATTCAATATATGCATCTGAATACCAAATAAATGGCTTTACCATTTCCTGAATGCAAATCTGAACAGTGGCAGGAGAATGGAGCCAGCCCAGTGGTAGAGGAATGGTGATGAGGGTCTCAAGTTATTTGTGAACCAGTGTTGTATTTCAGCAGATAGAGGGGGGTGGTACTTTTTTTAACTAATCAAATCATTGAAATAAGAACAAAAATATTTGATTTTTGAATAAGTCAGAGGCTTTCTATTCCACATACTTAAAAGCAAAATGCACAAAATGTGCTTATTATAGTGTATCATGTGTACAGTGTTACTGCAGAAGGCACACATAATGTAAGCACAGTGGTGGTGTTTGTAGGATGTACACTTACCATATATTTGCTTGTAGGTGACTGTGGAGGAGGTAATGACTACAACTGCATACCTGGATCTCTTTTTGCGCAGTGTTTCAGAGCCAGCTCTACTCCAGATTTTCTTGCGTTTCATCCTGCTGCACCAGCATGAGAACGTGCACATCCTAGATACGCTCACGAGCCGAATCAACACTCCATTTCAGGTAAGGCAAGCAGGAGGGGAGCATGTGTGCTTTTGATGAATTTGGGTTAAGAGATTTAGTGGGAGCTTCATCATATCTGTATTTGCTATGGCTCTGTTTAACCTTTAACTGCGAATTTCCTTTCGTACCTGACTCTGTGATCTAAACATAATGTTGTTTTGCTGTAATTGTTGTCACTTAGCCACCACAGTGATGAGCAGTTTGGGAGTGTGTGAGATAGCTGTAGAGTGGTTGAAGGAGAGACTGTGGGGCTTCTAGGAGCCTAACTTCTGCCACAAAATAGAAAGTAAGTTTGGAGTAATCTACCTGCCTCTAGTGGAGTTATTCCCACTCTAGATACTGCTAAATTATTTCTGCCATAGATAACTCATCCCTGAGATTTATACAAATATTCAAGAAGAACAATTTTGGTGGCCTTATGAAATAGCTCAGAATGCACCAAGTAACAGGCATTTTCAAATAAGTTTCACAGAAGAAACTACCCAGCCCCAAAACCATGAGATCATTATAACCACCCCGCTTCCAAATTACCTCAGTTGAGCACTGTCAGTATGCCCAGTTTGTTCTTCAGGAACCAAGTATAAACCTTTCCAGCATGTTTGTTTACCAGTTATGTGGCCTGCTTCTTTGTTTATAAGAGCAATTTTGTTCATTTGTTTTGTTTGGCTGTGTATTTAAATAATCAGATTTCCCTCTTCTCTGCAGCATAGGCACCTTTAGTACACCGGGTTTATCACAGGCTAAGGCTACAATTTTGCAGACAGCCCCTTGTTAAAATATTCACAGCATATCACTGTAGGTAGCTCGTTGATGAATATACTGTAAAGCAGTGCTTCTCAAGCTATCTGATGTGGGGGACCGGCAATTTTTTTTTCCAATGTGCGCGCAGACCGGTAGCCGATGGCTCACACCACCACTTTGAGTAGCACTGCTGTAGAGTAACGTGTGGTATAAGTTCAGGTAAAGCCAGAGAATTAGTATGTGCATTACATTTGTGTAGTAGGGACAGCACCTTGGACTAGAAGTGTATTTAGGAATGGGAGTGCATGCATCTATGGATATATGTTGCTGTTATTGCATTTCAGAGATGGATTAACTCTGAAAACTCATAAACAGCTTTTGTAGACAAAAAAATGCAGATGTTGTCTGGCTAATCATAATTACTGTTCCACAGGCAAAGGAAATGGGTATTGTAAAGAATTCTCCAGCCCTGAGCAACTCCTGAGCCCTTGGCCAGAATGGTTCTGTGATACTCAATGAGTTTTCTCCAGTATAGCTTGGCCAAGTACAAACGCTAGAATTGCAGCTTTTTGTGGGCTTCCATAGAACAAAAGCTGCACACATTATTATTGCTGAAAAGACTTCTTAATAATTGACGGGATTAAATTTACAACTCTTTTGGCCACCTATCCATACATATAAAAACCGTCCTCTGTTTCCTGCTAGTACATTTTACATACTTGTTTTCCTTTAATGAAATACAAATAGACTGTCTCTGCTTATTCAAATGCATGTTACTTTCTCATTTTTCTTTACAACTCTATTAGGAATGCAAGAGATGGTTCTCTATAAATAACACAGTATTTAGTGTAAATAATGTGTCTTCAATAACATTTAAGGAAGTCATTTTGATTTTCTTTAGCAATCATTATTTTGAACCCTTAAACCACTTAGAACAACTCTCCACAAATCACAATAAGGAAACAAGGAGAGCTCCTCACCAATCTCTTCCCTTTATATCCAAAACACCCCAACTCTCTCCCTAACTACCGATCCCTCTCTCTACCTTTGCAAAGACTTGACTTCCTCCTAAGGCTCCTGCAATTGTCCTTCAACCTACCCACCTCTGGGAAGAATCCCACTTTCCTGTCATCTCCTCATCTATTTTCTCACCGCCGCCTTCTCCAACTCCCTACACAGTCACAAGGTTGTGGCTGACTAGCCTCTTCCTGTTGGCTTCCAATATTACTGATAGTACCTAACCTACCTTATACTTGTACCTATCTTTTATTGGACCGACTTCTGTTGGTGAAAGAGAGAAGCTTTTGAGCTACACAGAGCTCTTCTTCAGGTACAGGTGGCATTTAAATGGGTCATGTGATAAGGGTTTCCAGCAGGAGTCTGTTAATTGCTCTGAGCAAGAGTCAGGTACTGTCCTCTTTCCTTGGACTAATGTTCTTTTACCTGCCCAACTTAAGGACTCCTCTGTAGTTCTTCACCAAGACAGTGAACGTTTTTAGAAGGGTTAAAGCACATATGTGTAATTTAATGCCAGCGAAGGTAATTTTGAAATTCAAGTTCCCAATCTCCCTTCAGTCTAGTGTAAACTAAAATAGGTACTGCAACATCATAAATAACTTTCACCCTGCCCAGCAACCTCAACACTTTTGTCCTGGATAAATAAACAATTAGCCTCTCCTATACATATAGGGTCAGTCATTCATTACCAGGAAACATGCTGCTTTCACAAAAGAGGTTTCTCTCAGGGTATGTCTACACTAGAGCTGGAGACATACCGTGCTAGTTGTGATTGAGGCAGGGTACTAAAACTGGAAGTGTACCTGCGCTGGTGCAAGTGGTGGGCCAGGCTAGCCACCGCAAGTACATAGCATTTTGGATAGGATTGTACTTGAGGCAGCTAGTCCTCATTTTTATTTTTAGCACACCAGCTTTCAGAGCTAGTGCACGTATGTCTACTTGAGCTGGAATTTACACCTTCCAGCTCTAGTGTAGACATATCCTTAGTTTGTGAGATAACTGAACTCTTTCCAGCAAAGGCCTTCAGCTGGTCAAACTACGTGTGTCAGAGGTAAAAGCTATGCTTTATCCATTGAGTTGGCCAGAGTCCCTTTATTGCTGAAACCAAATTAAACTGAATTGTCTAAATTAGCAAAATTCCTTTGAAAGGTGTGCTATTTCTCACTTTTCAGTTCTTGCAAACTTTTCTCCTTCAGCTTCTTAAAAAGCAAATTTCTGATTTGTGTGCATTTTATAAAAATATATTTTGGTGTATGTATAACTTCAGGCATCTAATAAAATCCTACCGGGTGCTGACAGAATGAAATAACCATACTTTCAGTCTCTGATAAAGCACTAAATTCAGGCTGTGCTTTCTATAATGCAGAATTAAATTTACCTCATGGAAGGGAGGAAAGTTACAATTGCCAGATCAAAAACTGACTGTGTATATCATTTTCCAGCTCTGTGTGGTATCTTTGGCATTGTTCAGAACACTCATCGGCTTACACTGTGAAGATGTGATGTTACAGCTAGTTTTAAGGTAAAAACTAATTCTAATTTTCCAGTAAGAAGTCTCTGGATGTACAGCTAGAGCTCTTAAAAGGAACAAGCAAACAAATATAGGGATAAAACATATATGTTCCTGACACAAATATACCAAACCAAGAGAGGCACAGTTTATATATCCTATCATACCCAGGCACAATGGGAGACACTGGTTTTCACATATTCTTTTGTTGTAATTTATTTGTAGAAAAGTGGGGGAACAGAATCCACGGATTATTTACCACCTCCAAATGTTCCCTGGTTCTAAATTTATAATATTTTTTCTCTTCTGAACATTTTCTCTCATGAATTATAATCTGCTAAATACACTATGAAGCAGGGCTATATTTACTTTTCTGTAGCTTTCAAACCTTTTTACTCCCCCTTGCCCAGGAATTTCTCAGATAAATTCCTGACCTGTTGTACCCCGGGGTAGAAGGACATGCTGCTTTAATTGTGCAATGTCCCCTCAGTTTACATTTTTTTTAAATTTTTCTAGCTGCTTTTCTTTATTCTTTTTATGTTGTTATTTTAACAAGTGTGGTTGGCATGTCTGTTAGAATTAGATTAGATTGGATCAAATCAGGTCACTGGTAATTAATCTCAGATGTATTAACAGTGACCTAATCAGATCATTAACTCCATTGGAAATCTAGGGGTATTAGCTATCTCTCCGTGTCTCTTTCCCCTCCCTCCAATACAACTTACACTGGGATCCCATCCAGTCCCTGCTGGTGTATGTGGGTACATAAGTAGGGACTGAACCAGATCCTTATATAACTTTGTGGGGAACTCAGATTTGGTACGATTCCTCCACTGACTTTTAACAGAGGTGAGTGCTACATTTATTTTTGTATTGTGTTATTTATTTGGGGAATCGCTTGTTATTAAACACTGATTTACTTTAAATGATAAAACACCAATCTAGTTAACCCCTAAATCACTCTAAGAAACAGAATGCAAGTATGTGCTATGTCTGCTCCTCGTCCTTCCATAATCCCTCCTGTGCCCAAGAGCTTTATATGTTGATTCTTCCCAACAAAATGACCCAGCTGGACTTCTTTGTTGCTAGTCCCTTCCCTGACATGCACTGCCTCAATTTGCATTTATGTGCTGGCTCTTTCTGTGGACTGGGATCTCCAACCCTTCCTCCCTAACTCATCCTGAATAGATCCAGACAAACTGGCGCCCTCTGGCATATGCCCCTCCCTGCCCACATTTAGGACAATGCTCTGACACAACCCTGGTCTAGTGGTTTCCTGTAACTATGCCCACAGGCATTTCCTCCCAGGAGTGACTGTCCTTCCCTTCCTCCTCTACGCTGGAGCCCAGTGTAACTCATCAGACTCTAGACCTACCTCAGAAAGCTGTTTTTAGGGAGATGAGAGGAGAATTTTCCACATAGCTACTCTCCTTGAAATACACAGAATGTTGTTGTGGGCATGTAATGATTGGCTTTGTTGTTTCAGATATCTGATCCCATGTAATCACATGATGTTGAGTCAAAGATGGGCTGTGAGAGAAAGAGACTGTTATTCAGTATCCGCTGCTAAACTGCTTGCTTTGACCCCAGTCTGCTGCTCTACTGGGATTACACTGACTGTTGAAAACCAATCAAAAGATTACATCCTATGGACAAAGGCCACACCCAATGCAGGTAAACATTGGGCGTGCACTGTGCTGTGGAGGGTTTGGTTTGGAATATCCTCAGCCTAGGGTGGGAAAGTGAACATAATTAATATAAAAAAAGTGTATTTACTATTAAGATTTCACAAACAATATATAATTATTCTGGATTGGAGAGGGCTGGCATTTAATTACTCCCACATGGCAGCTCTATCAAATCTGTATTGTAAAGAATATCCACGTTGGATGTACATTCACAAAAACATGTGTGAAGATGTGGCTACATCTTATGCTACTCGAGGGGCAGTGTGGTCTGATGGATTGGGCTCCAGGCCGGTCTCTCAGAATTCCTGAATTCTAATGCTAACTCCGGATTAGACACAGTCATGAGCAGCCATGAGCAAATCTCTTAACCTCTGTGCCTTGGTTACCCATCCCCTTTGGGTGCTTGAGGCAAAAGTATCTTCCTGCCCTTCTTAGCAGCTGCCTTGCATTATTGTAGGGAGTTCAGCTGGATATTTTTTATCATATTATGAATACTCTTGTTTTATCTCAGGTTCTTCCGTAGGCTATTGCAAATCTATGTGCATTGTGAAATATGGAAGAGCTGTGGACATCAGTTACCTGCAGTACCTGTGGGAAGCTGAAGCCATCATTCTCCACTGCATGAAAGACTGCCGAGTTTGGTCTGCCCCGTATGATGGGGAAGACCCTGACCCAGACACCTTTATCCAAACGCTGGCAGAGGAGAATAGTAAAAGTGTGGAGCACCCTATGTTCCGACTCCAGCAGCAAACTTCCAGTAACTGCAGTTCTTCTCAAATTACTCCATTGGGAGAGAAGATGCAGTTGGAGCTGGAATGGGATGACAGCTACGACACAGGGATTTCTCCTGGGTCTGATGTGAGCTCACCCCAGCCTTTTGATGATCTAGGGACTGTAGAGAGACAACTGCCTGCAGAGCCACCGAAGCACATTCAAGAGATGAAGAAGAATGCAATCATGCTTGTCAGAGGGTCTTACATAGAAGAATCAGATTTTCAGGATGATGTCATGGTTTACAGGTTATGTGCCCAAAAGGATACTCAGGATGATGACAATTCCAAGGAGGAAACTTTAAGTACAGCAACTGAATCTCAAAACACAATTCAAAGCCAGCCCATTAAGAGGTCTTTGAAAAACTCACATCCAGACACAGACTTAAAGGAACACAATAGGAAAAATTCAGGTTTGCTTCAGGATGTAACAAAGGAACAAATAAACCAAACAGCTGTTGAAACAGACCGACAACCAGACTTAGAGCTGAAACTCTCTCCTCCAGAAGCAGATCAAAACTCAAATGTGAGGCTGCTGAGCCCAGATAGTGAGGAATTTATTGCACAATATGACAAAATTATTGAAGAACTGGATTCTAATACAACAGGCTTGTTAGAGGAGCAGAAATTGTTGACACCTGATCCTGTATCTCCAGTGGAAGAGGAGGAGGACTTTGAAAATTTTTCAGTGGACACTCCTTCTACAGAAAGTATACTGTCTCCATTTGGGCCAAAGGAGGATACGTTTTCCAACCATCCTGCAAGGAGCCAGAATGCTGCATTTACAGGTGGAATTTCCTCATTAATTAATTTCTTTTTGATGTTCTTTTACCATGTTTGTTACGGTTTATCAGAGCCAACCAAGAACAGGATCCCATTGTAACAGGCAGTGTACGAATATCGAATAAGAGACAGTCCATTAACTGAGGAGCTGACAATCTAAATCAGTAAGAAAGGAAAAGGGTTGGAACATGCACAAGCAGACGAATAATATGATGGCAGTGAACATCAGGGTTAGGTCCATGGGATTTCTGGTTTGTTTAAAAAACCCTTTTAGTGGGGGGGGTCATGGTAGAAGGAGAAAGGAAAGGAAAGGGCATTCGTGGCCATGAGAGAGATGGCAGGAGAGGCTGGAACAACAGTCAATCAGCAGAGAAGAGAGTTGTTAACCAATATGAAGGTCAGAGGGGTAACATGAATAACAGTAACCTAATATGGCATTGTTAAATTTAATGTTATTCACTGTGATACAATATAACTATGCCATGAAAGTGTGTGGTGCTGTTCTTGGGCTGAAGTTTTTGACCTTCATATTTGTTTAGTTTATGTTTATAAAATTTTAGAACAAGACCAGCACCAAACAACTGTCCTAACCACATCATTCCAGGGAACAATCCTGCCATTGTGAGTGGTTGGACTATCTGACCTAATAGAATGAGTGCACTTAAAATGTCCCATTTCTGCAACTGCTTTGCTGCCTATACAGCAGCATGTGCAACATAACAGAAAAAAAAGCTTATGCTCAAATAAATTGGTTAGTCTCTAAGGTGCCACAAGTACTCCTTTTCTTATAACAGAAAAGTGATAGGCTGCTCTGCCACCTTTTGCTGCTATTTTGCTTTTGTGCACCAGGTGGCAGCGCTGTTGCCATTTCTGCATGCACCTCTCTGCAAGCAGGTCTAGGCAACTTGCTTTTCAAATGTCAATGGCACCCTCACTCTTGTGTTTTTCTCTTGTGCCAGGTATCCAGTGAAATTTGGCCACAGAATTATATCTAAATCATTGGGAGGACACAATGTATTCAGGCGTGCTTACCCACAGCAAAGCCTGTAAGGGCTGACTCTAAATAACTCGGGATACATTAATCTTTTCAAAAAGAACAGGAATACTTGTGGCACCTTAGAGACTAACCAATTTATTTGAGCATAAGCTTTCGTGAGCTTCATCAGATGCATGTAGCTCACGAAAGCTTATGCTCAAATAAATTGGTTGGTCTCTAAGGTGCCACAAGTACTCCTTTTCTTTTTGCGAATACAGACTAACATGGCTGCTACTCTGAAACCTGTCATTAATCTTTTAGTCATTGAAATGCAGCCTTTGAAGTGTGGCCAGCAGGCCTGGTGTTCAGTCTTTAAGTATTTGAGGAAGACAACTTGGTTTTCAAGTGCATTTGCCACTATTGCTGTGATGAGTTCTCTGTACCAGGCACTCAGAAGCTCCCCTCATGTCCCTAGGTCACATCTGGCTCTGTCAGTCTCCTGTCATTCCCTGTCAAACATAGTTCAGATACTTTGGTCACATCCCTTTTTGTCTGTGTCAAGTCCTCTTCTTCCCTTTCAGTTCCTTTCAAACAAAGCTTTGCTACTATCCCTCCCAAGCCGTGTTTCTCTCTCTTTGTCTCTTCACTCTATTTCAAATGGTCTTTTAACTGGTGCCGAGTGGGGAAGACACTGGCAAAGTTGACTTTGCAATGGGGGTTACACTATCACTCATACAAATGACATTTCAGCCATCTCTCTGTTACTGTACAGAAATAGTATTTTGCATATAATTTGGATCCAGTATTACATTATGTGTTGGTCTAGGGCTCTTATTTGACTGTATCAACTTAGTGTTATGGGGCGCTATTACAGGAAGGAGCTTTGTTCTACAGAATCAAATGTCAAAACCAAGTTTCCCACCACCAGTACATCCCACCAGTGTGTAGACATGCTGCTCCGCTACATGACTTGTACCTAAAGAAAGACGCTGTCATATGGATGTGGCACTGATGCTGGACTCTTGGTTTAGAAAATGGTGGCTGTTCCTTTATTATTTATTTGCAGTATAAGATCGTTAAACATAAACCTCCCTCCCTCCATGCCACCCAAACAAGGAAACTTCAAGAATAGAAATATGTGGCAAATAAACTTTTATTATGGGTAAGTCCCCCATATCTCCAGGCACATGCATTAGACCCGTGTAAAATTTTTTAAAAATGTTCTAATTAGTTTGTGTTTTTCCTTTTGAAGCTTATAAACACCTGCGGAGCCGCTCGGATTGTTGCTCTAGTAAGGTTCTGGAGGACCTTTTATTTTTCCCGATTTGTTCATATGACAGAGACCTTCTGTGTATTCTGGTCAAGTCTCATGAGGTGGTTTTCAGTTGTTGCTGTAAGTGCCTGGCTTCAGCCTTCGCTGCTCAGATCCCAAGGCTGACTTGGAATCGTTAGCCTCGATACACCTTCTCTTGGAACCTCTTGTACAGCTGCCTTCATTGCACGGGGGGTGGGGCAAGGGGGAGTGGAGTGTCGTGTCCCAGCAGGTTTCAGAGTAGCAGCCGTGTTAGTCTGTATTCGCAAAAAGAACAGGAGTACTTGTGGCACCTTAGAGACTAACAAATTTATTTGAGCATAAGCTTTCGTGAGAATGCCGCCATGAATGTGAGAGAAGGAAGGGGCAGGATGATCAGATAATGCAGGCAGTGCGGGATGAGGGCTTTTTATGTATCCCAGGCAGGCAGTGTTGGGTGAAGGCTCTTTATGTATCTCAGCAAAATATTGTAAGACACTTCCATTGGTGGTATTGCAAATGTAGATAGGATCCAAATTAGTCACTGGTGTTTTAACCAGCGGTGAAGTGGCTCAACCTTCTCGCTTGTCCTTGGGCTGCATACAAGTACATTGGCCTTTTGCTGAGGTGGGAATCTACCCCACCCCCTCACTGGCTTGCCACATACTAACTGTCCATGTGGACCCTGCTGACATGCATTAACAATTCATTAGTGTACTCTGATCTACCCTGCTTTGAAATTAGATAGATTCACACCCCAGCTTGCTACAAACCAAAATCTCATATTGACATTTCAGCTCAGATCTCACTGTCCTCAAATCCTTATGTCATAGTCCTCCCGGGCTTTGTAGCAGCACCCTAGGGAGTCCAATCTTTTTCTAGTTCTCAGAGAACTGGAGAAGGGAAGCACATCCAGGATGTGGGGTTTCCCCCAGCAGTCTCATCTCAGTCTTCACAGAATTTGTGGTGTAGCTCCTAGGGCAGTTTCCTGCCATTTTGCTGCTGACACAGAATAGTCCTTGGCCTCTCGGGAAGCCACCTCCTTCTGCCAGGGCTGCAACTTCTTATTGCGACTGTTACTGGTCCACCAGTTGGCCAGAGCTGGGGAGGTGGCTACTCTGTCCCTTAACCCTGTGTTTTAACCACTATGTTATGTGAATTAGAGTTGGGTGACATAGTAGTTAAAAGCAATACACCCCTGGACCCATGTCTACACTAGTACTTTCACTTGTGCTCTCCTCAGTGGGGCTGTACCAATATCAGTAGTGAGATGTGTTTTAGAAGAGAGCTAGTGTAGACCCAGCCATACTGTGCATCCATGGTAGCAGTAGTTCTAAAACAGAGTGGTCTTTGATTCTCAGCCGTGTCCTATGCCTGATGGGTGGAGCTGCAAAGGAGTTATTTGTGGTTTGGTTCCTTGATTGCTGGGCTGCCCAGGGATTCCTTTTGGCCTCCAGCATAGTTTAGAACAGCCCTACACCGTTGTTGTAAACTGCACCCTGTTATCCAGGACATTGAAGGGGTTGGCTTGCCAGCAGGAGCTTGCTGGAGTGCAGTTACCTCAGTTACGTTCTTTCCCCCAGGTATACCTCCTATGGCATGGGTCACAGGAGGTAGTATAGAAGTTGGCTATGCTTTGTGCAACCGAGGGATTCCCTCATGTCAAGGATCCCCATGTGGAGAGAGTTTGCTGGCTTTCTGGTATTCTCACACTGTGGGAGTTGTGCAGAGGAACCAGAGTTGGATCAGGGCTGAACCTTATACTTAAGTAACTTTTATAGACTGTTTCCTGTTGGTCTTTTTACTGTCTCTAGCTACATACCTGCTTTGTCATTTAGCAGTATGTACTAATCCATATTCATTTGCTTAACTCATGTTCATATTGGCAGTCTTTGCCAGGCTTACGATGAAGGATATGTACGTTCATTGTAAATAGTTCTGTATTTTAGTGGCTATACTGTAAAAAGTGTACACAAACCAACACTATTATTTAGAAGTGACATTAATCTGATAAAGCCTACATCTACCAATAGCCTATATTTATGGCTTCCGCACTTTGTGTGAATTTTTGCAGTGCAGAAAATGTTTGTGTTGTGATACAAATTAGTCCAGGGTTGGGTTTTTTTAGGTTTTGAAGCAGCATTTTTATAGTCCCACTAAAATACCACTATGTATTATGATAATGTGAAAACCCTACCCATAATTTACCCTGTCCAGTCCTTCTGTAGAATTAAGCTAGAACGGTAATAAGAAGCGTGACCCTGCTTCATCTGAAATCTTTGGAAGCACTCCAAGTAACTTCAGTGGGAGTAGATCCATAGAACATAACATGCTGGATTAAATCTTTATTGGCACATGTGAGGTAGAATAATTATGCATGCTTAATATACTTTGAATGTCAACTGATTGGCTAACCAGTCAGAGTGTCCCTGCTCATGGTAGGGTTAACAAGAGATTAAATATATTCAAAGCTGCATCTTCTGTCTGTTCAGACCTGGCTTTTTTCCTGTTGGCTTTTAATTGGCATGTGGGAAGTCTGATTTAGTCAGATATGGAGATTTAAATTCCTTTTCAAATGCTTATTCCCCTGATTTTAAGATTTTTTTCCCCCATTTTTCTTGTAGGGCCATTTATCAGCGTAGTGCTGTCAAAACTGGAGAATATGTTGGAGAATTCCTTGCATGTTAACTTGCTGCTCATTGGGATTATTACTCAACTGGCCAGTTACCCGCAACCTCTTCTTCGTTCCTTTCTGCTCAATACCAACATTGTATTGCAGCCTAGTGTACGGTCATTATATCAGGTACTTCATCAATGCTTCATTTCATGCTCAATGCAAATTTTGCCAGTAATTCTAGTGCCTTGTTTACCTGTTTTTCAGTTTGTTGCTGTGTATTTGCTTTCCCCTACCTGTTTGAGGACCTCTCTGTTCAGTTTGATGTTTTAACTGTGCCAATGCAAGGAGCTGGAAATTAACTACCCAACTGGCATTGTTAACAGTCTCTAATTTGGAAAGAGCGAGACTGAGGTTTCAGGCCACAATTTCAAGGATAGTATTAAAAATTTACCATTCTTATTTTGGCAGGTGCTGGCATCTGTGAAAAATAAAATTGAGCAGTTTGCATCCATCCAAAAAGATTTTCCAGGTCTTCTTATACAGGCCCAGCAGTACTTGCTTTTCCGAGCGGACATGTCTGATGTGGCTCCAGAGTTACTGACCAAAGGTAAATATCAACCACTTTCACAGAGGTGTATGATCTAAAACACTGACTTGCTTGTTGTCTGCCCTGTTTCCCACAGAAAGATAAAAACAGCAAGAGGGCATTGTGCATATCACCAGCCAAATGTATTTCTGTATCTGTGTAACTTTAAAGGGACAATCCTAAATTTTTAGGCCACAATATGTAGATGCATCTTGAAATTATCTCCCATCTGGAAATTCTTAGTGTGTTTTATTTTAGCACATGAAAACTTATTTCTGAAGAGTAACAGAATAAGGTGTTGGCATGACTTGCTGTCAGACTGGCCGAGTACATGGTTTATGGGGAGGGGTTGCATGTGTGCGCGACCTCATTTTATTTTACTCTCATTCTAAGCAATGCATCAGCTCTTTTTTGATAATTCTTGGAGAGAACAGTTTCAGAAATAAATTCATTGTGGAATTCTAGTAGATAAAACCTTATAGGCTGGACTAGAATATCTTTAAGGGAGATAAATATGAGCCGGAAATTTTTGATTATGCCCTTTTCAATGGAAAGAAGCAAGTTAAAAATAAAATGCAGTACTAGGAGGGGCACATCAAAGGTGGTAGTGAGTTGGTGCCACCTCAGGGCACAGCACTCCCACTCCAGCTGACTTTTCTAGCATCTGCTGCTTTTCGGGTATGCTGTGTGCTACACCTATTTTCAATGGGCTGTCAACCATTAATGTTTTGTACAGTAAGTCAGATAATAAATTTAAAATGTAGAATCCTCTTTTCTAAATGATAAAATTCCTCCAGCAGCTGATGGGGTTAGGACCTCACAGTGTAGTCTGAGTTCAGAATTTCAGATGCCAGGTTTTAGAATTGCTGCTGAGTAGTCAGCACTGGGCTCCAAGCTTCCATTAAAACTTGACTTTCACATATGATGGGAATGCATAGGATCTGCTGAGAATAGTAACCATAGTGATAGCATGGCACTAGTTAGCAACAGAACAGGGTTCAAGAGATTCTATTTATTGAATCATTATCATCAATCATTTGGAATGAGTATCCCACTTGTTCCTACATCAGATTTTTTGTTTGGCTTTTCATTGATGTGTGGGAAGCAAGGGAGACTTTTAAAAAATGTTTGTTTAATTGTTTTTTTCTGAGGGACTTAATAATTTTCTTCAATTCTAATCAGCATGGTGTCAGCTTCTAACATTCACAGTATGCATACTCTGCAAAATCATAGCCTTTCTCAGGCGGCTACTTGAAGCATTGGTCTGTGGAAGGTGCATGCTGTAAGTGAGATGTTTATCACAGAGACCAGTAGGGTTTAGAAGTCAGGTTCCAAGAACAGTAGATGAGAGAGCCTTACAATTAGGGTGCACTGTAGCTGGCATGTGGGATGCAAGATTAGAAGCCAATATTTAATGGCTTTTTTTTTAAAAGGTACTTGTCAATAAGATCTTTGTATAATACATTCCTAACATAACTTCATTCATCTTATAAGTGTTATGCTTCAAAGCTCTCTGTTGTAGCTATTCAAACCCAGTGAAACTGCTTCATAAAACAGTCTCTGATTTTGGCATTTATTTATATTTTCCTGTTTTACATTAGCATATTTGTGGGCTTCAACGTTTGCCGAGTCCCTTCATTGTGGTCATTATTCAGGAACCTGAAGCAGAGGCTGCTCGGTCATTTGCCTGTAACATTTTCTCCTGCCCTGTGGCAGCCCCTGTAAAGAACGAGCCTCTTGACTAATGCTTAGAGACTAAATAAATATCTGGATAACTGCAGTTTTGGCTCTTAGCCAACCTAGCAATGCCAGCAATCAAACAGTAATTCTTGGGGCAAGTTGCCTCCCAAGTACATCAACATACCACATCATTATATTGATTAAGAAATGTAAGGTTGAAACTGTTACAGTATTGGCAAATAAAATATGGTTGGACTTTACGAGATTATTTCAGGAAGCTAAAATGAAAATCCAGTATTCTGGAACGAAACTTTCTCCTAGATTCCCTTTTCAAGTTGAAACGTGAAAGTGATGTATAACTGCAAGCACAACAATCTTTCCTGATTCTTCCTACATTATTGAATATAGTTGACTTCCTACAGGATTTAAAATTGAAAAACAGAAACTGATCCCATCGGTGAAAACTAATTCAAAACATAGGTGTTCAAGAGAGGGGATATACTTGGATTGCAATAATGCTGTAAGAGTTCTAGGAATGATGGAAAACTTACATCTCTGCTTATACTGAAATAGTATATGGTGAAGGGAAAAGTCTATTTGATTTGAGATTGCATATGTAGAGGCATCAGGTTATAAACCAGGTAAGTGACACACATGCTCTACCTGTGTCCCTGGTAAAAACACATCTGGAATATTAGACCTTTTCAATCTCTGTGCTGTAAGATTCTATATTGTGTACAGTTCTGTGCACCTGAATTCCAGAAAAATGGAAATTGAGAGCATTGAAATATTTTGCAGGAATGGGTATATTTGGATGAAATTATTCAATAGGAAAAAAATCAAAATGTTTAGGCTTTTTACTTTTAATTATATGTAAGTATTAAATATATTTAATATGCATATAAAAATAGTTCATGTTTTAATATAATATAAAAGTCAAACTAAAACATTTTGATGGCTATTGAGATGACCTCTCTGAATTTCTATTTTGCAGGCAATCTCAAAATGCTTGTTTTTTGTTCCACTTCATAACTCCCTCCCCCTCAAAAAATGTTGGAGTTTCCTATAGAACAGAACTTCTGGTTCCCGACCAGCCCTAGTTGGGAGAAAACCAGAGAACAACACAAGTGACTAAAGTGACACAAGTGACTAAAGAGTCTGGAGCGTGAGAGTTATGATTAACTAGATCTAAAAAAAGTATAGCTTTACCAAATTATTGCTAAGGGATGAAAACTTTATCCAAGTATCGGAAGGATATACACTAATGTCCATAAACTGAGGAAGGGGAAACAAGGATGGAGAAATATAGAACATAGGAACTGCCGTGCATCAGACTAGTGGTCCATCTAATCCCATATCCTGTCTCTAACACTAGTTGGCTGGCACCAAATCCTTCAGAGGAAGGTGCAAATAACCCAATAGTGGAAAATTATAGAATAACCTGCTCATACTTTAAGGGAAATTTCCTCCTAACCATATCAGTTAGTGGTTAGTTTATGCCCTGAAGCATGTAGGTTTAATCCTTACATTTTTTTTTTTTTAAATGCAGTCTCATATAACAGTGGGCATTCTTAGTGGTCACGTAAATGACTAATTACATTTTGAATCCTGTTAAACTCTTAACCTCAGTAACATTTTGTGGCATGAATTCCACAGGCTAATTATTTATGGTGTAAAAAATAAAGTACTTTTTACACGTTTTGAGTTTGTGGCCTTTCAGTTTCATTGAATGTCACTTAATTAAAATGTGGTTCTAACTGGGGCTGAAATTAAAGTGCTGCTGCCTTTTTAGTTTACTACATTTAAAAATTTTGCGTTACTTACTTTGAATAAGAGACTACTCTTGGTCCCAATCCTGGGATGAGCTCTGTGAGGGCAGACCATATAGGTGTCTGGAGAATGTGTGGTGTTCTCATTTATTTTTAAAAATTATTTCCTGCCTGTTCACAGGAAGATGGTAACCTCCAAGGGGAAAGCTCCGAGAGGGACAGCGGTAGAAAAAACTGAAACTTCATATAGTATTTCTTAAATAATGTGTTTGAGCTTTGAAGAGTTGTCATGAAAATTTACCTGCCCAGGCCCGTAACTCCACTTACCTGCCTTTCCAGGGTGGTGATGGGGAAAAATATATTTTGTCTATCCAAAACATACATAAATACTAATGCCAGGTAAGCAGGAGAGTAGACTAGTGCAAGGCTGTATTATTTTAAATTATACTTTGGGAAATTTTTTTCCACGCATAAAATGCAAATAACTGTGATTTCCCTTTTTAAGGGTACCTTCATATATGTTCCTTTCCATTACTCTGCCTTCACTTCCATGTTGTTTCTTCCCACTGGCAGCTCTCAGCTACCAGATTGCTAAGGGAAAAAAGGGAGCACATGGGGAGTGCGGGTGGGGAATAACCCCACATGCCTATCTGAGCCTTGATCATTCTTTTTTGGGAGGAAGAGAATAGAATTTGGGCCACACAGTGTGTAAAAACATTGCATTTGATACCAATCATAGAGTGAATACATCCTCGAGCATGCAGTTTAAATTAGGTTTGCTTACTGGTCAAAACTGATTCTTTTTTTCTTCCTGGCTTTAGAGAACATCCAGCACAACAGCAGCACAGGGAAAGGAAGAAATCTTTCTGAAGCTTCCCAAACCCTGCTCCAGCCTTTCTTGGGACACAGAGCAAAGAGAGTAACGGCTCTTCCTGGTATTCCCTTGCCTGTGAGGAATAGCGTGCTGGCAGCTGCCCTTTTCCCAGAGTTTCTGAAGGAGCTAGCAGCTCTTGCACAGGAACATTCCATCCTGGGTTACAAAATACTGGGTGATGTTGAGGATTATTATTAGTGTTATTTTTACAGATTTTTTTTTTCTAATAGAATTAGCAGATTTTTAAATGCAAAGCTGCTTACAAAAGAAAGTTCTACTTTGATACTTCCTGATAATACTTGATCTGGGAAAAAATCTCATTCCATGGTACCTTTATATTGGGCCTTATGACTTCCAACTGTGCAACATACTCATATGATATATTTCTGAGGGGTTCTGTCATTTCGAATATGTACCCCTCTTCCCTTGTGCATATACACAACTTCCTTTACCCCACTGCTCCTGTTTTCAATTCTGGCCGAGAAAATTGGGTTGCCTAGTGGGAGAAATACCTGATATGTAAATATATATGAAAACTGCACAAAATTGGTCAAATAAGCCTTCTGTGTTAAGGACCAAGATTTTTAGGGGGTTGATTGCTTTATTTTTAAAAGGGGAGTCTACAGTGCCACCTCTGAAATCCCCTTTACCAATGGCTGAGGTTGTGAATCCAAGTGTTCTCATGTGTTATAAATGCATGACTAGCTGAAAGCAGGTGCTGTACCCAACACATACCATATTGCCTTATGTTGCATACAAATCTGCAGCTATCAGCTGTTGGTCTTTTGAAGTCAAATGAAATGTGTAAGTGGATGCAGAGTGCAGACTGCTTGGAATTTTCCTTGCAGTTTCTCAGCATTCTTTGATAAATATTATATTGCTATCTAAAATCTCAAGCAAGCCTTATTTAGTAAAATTTGCACAAAGTACAAAGTGTTTCTATGCAAGCTCTAAAAAATGTGTGTTCTTCTATTGATAAGCTGAAGAAAAGTATTCAGTATCTTTCAGTAGTGTTAAAAGGGCAACTCTGATCTATTTTTGTTAAGTACTGCTTTTTATGAAAAAGGACAGCTTGCCTCTGAAAAGGTGTTCTTAATTTTTTTTTAAAGGTCATTTTGAACACTGGTTATTTATTTTTTAAGTTATGCGCTAGCTTTTCCTAATATTGCACTTTTGGGGTAATGGGGAGGGAGGAGGAATGTTCAATAGTTGGAGAGGAAAAAGTAACAGGGATAATTGAAAACGGTTGCTAGTGATTAACAGCTTAAGAAAATTCTCTTCTGTGAGTAATGAGGTTCATTAGAAGAACCCAAACATGATGAATTGGTGCATCACTGCAGCATTTAGTCTTACTCTTAGTGGCATAATTGTGCTTCCAGTGCTATACATGAATGGGGGACTCAGTTCATGAAAGCCTTAATACTTCCCCTTTCTACTACGAGGAAACTAAAACAATCCCAAAGCACTGGAAACCAGAGGTAAGAATGATATTAAAGCAGTTTTTGTTATGCTGCTGGTTGTAATTCCCCAATACTGAAAAGCCCCATTTTATAACTTCCCCAATTTCAAGCATATTATCTTCACTTAAGGAATGTAAATGAAAAGCCTCTAAGGAGAAAGATCAGGTTAAATTTTGTAAAGTACCTAAGTGACTTAGGAACTGAAGTCCCATTAACTTTCAATGGTCCTTGGTCACATGGGGGGTATGGCTACACAGTAGTTAAACACCTGCAGCTGGGCTGGGCTCATGGGGCTTGGGCTGCACGCTTATAAAGTTGCTGTGTAGAGGTTTGGGCTTCAGCTCTGAGACCATGGTGGGGGGTGGCGCTGGGAGGGTCACAGAGTCCATGCTCCACTCTGAGAACCTGAATGTCCATACAACAATTTTTAGCCCCACGAGCCTCTGTCAGCTGGCCCAGGCCAGCCACCATCTTTTATTCCAGTGTAGAGATACCCATAAGTGCTTGGAAAAGTGCACCCATCATCCATAGCAGGGAGAGGTATAGTAGTGCCTGACTGCATTAAGTCCTGTCTGTAGGAGACACTAAAAGTCCTAAAGTGGATCTGCACAGATTGCCACATGCAAATACTTCCCTAGACCTGCCATCACTCGTCTGTCTAGGTATTTGTAATGTACTCAATTCTGTGGTGTCTGAACACCAGCTTCCCTCCCTCACAGCCCTGGCTGCTGCCTCTCAACCCTTTGTGCTTAGGCCCGTGCATCCCTCCAGGTCACTTTCTTCTCTGTTGCTCCTGTTCCGTGCAACTCTTTGCCTGTCAGATGCAATTTCACCAAATCACACTCTAGCCTCCTTGCTGCTGCTCCGCTCACCCCCCATTCAATTGCCTTTTGTTTAACTCATTTAATTTAGGAAGGGGAGAATTCTTCTACTGATTCCAGTGCTGCTGGAGCCAGGGCCAACCACCAGCCTCAGGCCCCTTTCCTTCTCCTAGCAGCTGGTAGGTTCTTCACTCACACCCCTCACCTTAGAACTGTGGTTCATGCCTGTTCTCTTATAAATTAGCTGTGAGGGGAAGAGAGAGATCACTTACTGCAGTGCTCCAGCCTAATCTGGGCTGGGTCAGTGGCTGCTGAATGCTGTAAACACTGATCTAATCTATTCCCATGTCATCAAAGCATAGCCACTACCTTCTAGCAAGAAGCTGATGTGAGTGCTTTAAAATGGACTAAATACATGTAATAATAAAATAAGCAAACTTCAATGAGTCATAACCAAGTGGGGATTTACTCCCAAAAAACTATCCACATTTTTAAAAACTGTTAATGGGGTGAATTTGTTTGTTAATTCTCCCTTTCCTTTTAGTTAAAATCAGACCATTAACTCTTTTTTGTGAACTGTTTAGGAGTGGTTTCATTTTAAATGGTCTTTTTTGTTTTTAAATGTGCTTATTCATTACAATAGTCTGTTCTGAAGACATAAAGGTAGATGGAGACCTTAAAACGTGGACTCTGCAAACTAGATCTGTAAGTTTTGGGGTTTGGACCCAGTAAACTGTAATGGTTCCGGAGGAGTTACTCCAGCCTACCAAATTAGTGAGCTTTAAAAACCCTACAGCGGGCAGAGGAATTCTTACTGACAAGTCATTACACTGTATGTGCATAAGGTATGCTTTAAACAAAGGAAAACCATCTGTCATCTATCTAAAAGGAGAGACCATATTGTGGACTTGTAAATTGGCAAGTGATTTGTCAATTTTTGATATATTTGCTATTTCCTTTGTATAAGTCTGGTCGGTTTATACTCAAACTCTAAACTGTCCAAATAAAGATTCAATATACATTATATGACTTCCGGTCTGAGATATCATAGGCAGGGTTTCAGCGAGGACTGAATTACAGAACCATAACCTCCAGCATCCTGTGAAAAAACAAACTATGATGTTGATTATTCCTGCCTTCAATGTGCAGAGCAAACTACATGTAATTGAGCATGAAAACAGTTGTTTCATTATTAGAGCCTCAAATTAATAATCCTTTCTTGTGGAAGTCCTTGATCTGAAGGCTGTTTAATATGCTGCTGCTTTCAAATTGGAAAGATCTGGAACAAAAATCAAGACCTGATTCTGATCTGTTACACTGGTGGAGATGAGGAAAATCAGACCCAAAGAAGGTTGTTCTTTCTTATTAAAAAGGTTGCCCTTCTTTTAGTACACTCAGATACATTCCTTCAAAGTATCTGCTGTTCACAAATTGCTTTTAGCATTTAATACTTCATCGGGGTTTGTCACATCCTGTGGTGAAAGCAGAATGCATTCACTTACTGTAGTTATGCCTGTTTGGTAAATACTGTCTAGTTGGATAATCTTTTTGTGTTAATGACAGACAGGTACGATTGATCCATTTAACAAAACTGGTTTTTGTTTTTAAAACTTGGTAGGTAATAACACACTTACACCTAGATTTCACTAGTTCCAATCTGAGCAATAGCAGCTAAAAGATTTGACAGCTCCTTGGTGCATGAGCCATGAGAGAGCTTTCTGTCCACTCCCTATGGACACAACTGGCATGTTCAGCACAGAACGAGGGTTTAAGTTCAAGCTGCCCTTCTACCACTAGAGGTAGGTCTTCCAGTACAAGGCAAGCTAGCATGCCTCTGGATAAACAGAGGACTTCATTCTCCAGTGTTGTCAATTCAGCACCTTTCACAAGCATTTAAAAAAAAAAATCTCTAGGATGGGAGAGGAAAAAAAAAGCAGTCTTATTTGGTGCAATTAAATGATGTCACGCCTTTTACTGTATTACTTTGAATGGTAGCCAGAGCTACAAAGTCATTACTGCTTACTGTGCAAATCTTCTTTTATACATTGATTATAACATAGTTCCTCTTTGAGGAAGCTTGATTTAATAAGCAATTTACTGTGCTGTACTGACAGAAATTGCTGTGTCATACCTACAGTTTTTATGAAGGCTGCTAGGCTTACATTTGTAACATTTAGAGTGCAGCTGCAATTGCAAGTAATGTAGTACTTTTTTACCCATGCTAGTTCTGGCACAATTCAGTGCTGTCCCTATCTAAATTTGATTTAGGTAATTACAAGATGTCCTTGGTTGCACCTTTTGGGCTTTAGCAATAGAAAATGACAATTACCAAAAACCACAGGCTGGCAGTGTGTTACTCACTTCAGTGTGAAATACAGACAGAACTGAAACTCTTGTTTGTCACAAGCAGAAAAAAGTGGCCCTGTGTCAAGGACCACTATTGAAAAAATATCATAGAAGGGAGGGTGAAAATTACCCCGTGTTAATGTGTTTTTGGATTTGTTTGCATAAGTAGGTATTCAAGTAATCCGAGATAGGTGCCACCATAAAACTCTAAGATTGCTGTGGTGCATATTTAATTTATAACTTCATTAGCTACAAAAGATCAGATTAATAACTTTCTTTGAGGGAGGTCCTGCTTTTCCAAATGTGATCTAGCGTAAATATTTTTTGTTTTGTTGTATACTGGTTGAAGACACTTATTTATGAACAGGAATATTACTGGGTCAAGTACATATGCACTTTGAGTTTTTGATCCTCTGGCCTGTAAGGGCTGCTGGGAAGTCATTACTGCTTACTGAGCAAACCTTTTTATTCATTGATTATAACAATTTGTGTGGCAGCTGGATTAAGGCCAAAAACCCTTTATGGAACTTTTGTGCAAAGGCTGCGTTTCTGAACAAAATAATTTTTCTTTGTCAAAGTTAAAGTGCCCGGGTATAATTATATACCTGCAAACTTGTGTTTTGGATATATTAGCTTCAAGAAAGCATTTGATATCACTAATATTTTATTGCAGTTTGCTTAAAAATAACCAAGTGTATCTAGGCCAAAAAAACAAAAGTAGCTGGGTTAAACCTAGGTCTAATCAAACTTTGTCTAAATGCTACCCTGTCAGCTTGGCTAGCACCCACACAGGATGCCATCTCCTCTCTAATGGAAAGATGTGGCCTTTAGAGTCTACAAGTCTCAGCATTCAGTGCTCCAGCTTGAGCCAAGAGGCCATGTCGCTGCTGGATACGACTCTGTTAACAGTGAGAGTGACATTCAGTTTACTAACTCTAGCAATATTTAGTTTTCCTTAAAGCTCCAGCTCAGAGTATTGTGATTAAATTAAAGCAAAGATTCTCACATCGAAGTTTCTAGCCCTCAAATTTAGAGAAGCTTGAACCTTTAGCCCTCCTGTCAACTTTGGTGGCAGAATTTTAGCAAAGTCCTGCTGGGAGCTTGCACCAGCATATTGCTCATTCAAACTTGTTTTTCTTTTCTTTAATATTGCATGCCCCACCTTCCACAAACCTCCCAGAATCAGGCTACTGTCTGCAAGGACCATGATTTGCACCCACAATTTATGGGGATAGAGAGCTGCCTTTAAAAAAACCCAAAATCTGTGGGACACTCGTGCCTGCATTCTGGCCCTGTTCTGCCTGGCTTGTGCTACTCAGGTTTCAAAAAGCAGGTAGGAAAAAAAAATCAGCGTTGCTGTTCAGCTGGGAATCCCTAGCAGGTATAGGGCCACTCTTTGCTTCCTAACCACTTCCCCTGCCCCAGGACATCAACAAGAGAAGAGGGGAAGGCTGCTTCAGTAATTCTTAGATACCAGACTAGCCCCTTCCAAGTACAGCCAACCAGATCAATGCTATATTTGAAAAAATAAATTGGGACCTCCTTGCTGCTGTAACTTGGTTTTCTCTCACCCTTAGATGAAGCAGAATGTTATCAACTTCCTGTCTGAATCATATGAAAATAGCAGTGCAAGGGAGATACAGAGAAGGGCAAAAGTTTTGATGTGCTCCTCTGTCTCAGGCTCCTTTCTTGAGCACCCTGAGATTATAGCTTTAAACAAAAAATGAAGTAGGATACTCGTTCAAGAGTGAGAAGCCACTTTACACATACAGCAAACACCCAAGGCCATAAATCTATGAGAGGCTGCTGCTGCAGTTAGTGACTGTGAAAGTCTGCATATTACAAAGGGCTGCTCAGCACAGAAATAAAAACATTACACTAGAATGATATCACAGCAACTACTTAATGTAATTTGAACCCTTTCCCAGGACATTAACAGTCACAAGTAGAATGCCTAAACTGTAATGAAAGTATCCACCATATACCTCTATAGCACGGATCAAATTAAACTCTGCTGTGAAACTTTGCACCCAGGGCTGATAGCTAAAGGTTGTCTTTCCTCATTACTCCACACTGCCAGAAAAAATATTTTGTCAGTTTCTCCCTCCAACTCCCAAATGCAGGATAACTGCTGCTACACATATATAATCAATGCCCCCTGCCAAAAGCTTTTACACTCTATCTGGTAAGCACCCACATGTTTAACTACCTCTGTCCATTTGGATGAGATTGTAATGACTGTGTATGGTGTCAACTTTTATACATTGGCAAAATTTCTCTCTATAAGCTGAAGGGCCAAAGGAAATTCTCTCACACAGGTTGGGTATTAAATTAATACTGAAGATCTGAATGAAACTATATGTAACTCACCCTGCCTAACAGCTGGAGCACATAGGGCATCTAAGCAGCACCTCGGTGAGGGCTGCAGTAGCAAACTGACACCTGAGTGAAGGGCAGAACTTGAGCCTTAATTCTAGGAAGCCCTAGCTTTTGTCCTTTGTTCAAGCCTTGTGACAGCCTCCCTCTACACCAAGCTTTTCGACATCGATCACTCAGTTTCTGCACCATCTCACCCCGCAACACCCATCTTGTTTTTCGTATTTGTCCGATAGTCGATTAACTCCTTCAGGCTGGATCCTTAAGTCTTAAAATGTTCTGTAAAGTGCTGTGCACACATATGATGCTATACAAGTCAGTCTTACTAAGTGGTATGTGGCAGAGTTGTCATTCTCTGTAGGGAACAAACTTTGAGAGTTTAGACTTTGCCCTGAGCTTTTTGGTGGGGAGCAGGAGAATCATTCTGGCCGTGTTTAACTGGATGTTTTATGTTCTGCTCAGAGGGACACAAAGGCTGGAGTATAGTTAGGATAACATGTTTGAAGCCATGATAGCCAGCCGTGTCAGAGCTTAAGCTGCCCTCCATCCTGGCTAACACTGCTTTAGATAGGATAGCCAGCACCTTAATGAGCATGCAAAGGACTTCATACACATTAAGATCTGATTCAAAAAGCTTACCCTTTTTGATTGTCCGTCAAGAAACATCCTTAATAGTTTTTGTTCCTATGCAAAATGTTGGTTTAAAAATTCAGCAAGTGATGAGTCCATAACATGGTTGAAGATTTTTAACCTGTTTCCTTTGTCTTTTTCTAATACAAGGGAAGAGTTTGTTATAATTATCCACTTCTAGTTTCCTTGTTCTCCATTGTATGTGTGGCAGGCAGCGTTGAAAGTAGGTTGAGATTTATAGTAATTGCTATTTTAAACGTAAAGATCTAATGCTGTATATTCATAGAACGTGTCCATGAATTATTACAGGCTATTTTCTACCCTATTACTAAATTGCCTAGAACAAAATGGCTTTGAAAACAGATAACCATTAAAGATATTTACCAACAGTAGTCATGCTATGGTATCTAAGATCCTTCTATTTTAAGTATAAGTTACTACACTCTCTCAGGGAAGGGGGTAAGTGTAACACACATCCCACTCCAAAGCTGCCCAACAAAAAGCATTAATAATACAAGAGGACAAAACCTTCTGGAAAAGGTTGGGTTTGTTTGTTTGTTGGAAAGGTAAAGAATAGGCTTAAAACACATGGACCAATAAAATTCAAACTTTATGCAGATGCTCCGTCCATAATTCAGTCTTGTGCCTTTTGTTTCCTCCCACAATGGCAGGAGTTAAGGACAGAGCATTAATCTAATGAATTCAAAGTTCAGTGTATATTGTGGTTTGTGTCATAACCATTTATTATCTGAATAGGTTTTGTAAAATTGGTTTAAACTTCGCACTCTGAACAAAATCGTCGTGGAACAAAACAGGTGCCAGTAAATAAAAGATAAAATGGTGCTTTTGCTCAGATGTGACAAAATGATAGTAAAGCCTTTGTTTGAATGTCAGTTTAAATGCACAATTTTTTAAAAGGTCAAGGTCTCTGTCATTGCAAAATTCAGAGTAAATCTTATCCTTTTCAGACAAAACAAGGCAACCTAACGTTAATGCTTTTTGTCAGCTGCACAACCTTTTAACTAACTTATTTTTATGTGAACAATGGGCACACATTTTATTCAATAAATATATTTGAAAACCCCTGCATTTTGCCTCTTTTCTGCTTAAACTGTGAGCTTGTTTGTTCAGATGTTTCCCTGTCAAGAAAGAGAGTAGCACTGCTAATCAAAGAATGAAGTACCAGTGAGGAGGGCTGAACTAGCAATTCCATAACTTGAAGAGGATGGCTAGATTCCACAAAAGAGGCCTGGGCTACATCCTCTCTGAATTAAGGCCAGATTTGTAAAAGTGTGTAGGAGCCCAAATTTCATTTTCAAAAAGGATTTAGGCATCTGAGTCAAAATCCCACTAACAGTCAACGGGATTTAGGCTACTAAGTGCCTAAATCAGTTAGGCATTGCAAAGCTGAGCATGGCAGCATGTAAATAGCTTTAAAAACCTGGGCCTAAGAGCTTAGTATGGTCTGTGCATGCATTCCAATGGCAAAACATTTTACCCTTCAGAAGTATCTTTGAGCTTGAGGATAATTGTGGTTTTTAGAAGGGATCAAAAGAGGCTTATGAACTCCAGCAACCACAGTTCATAGCCCGATCAAGTATTTATTATAGATGTAAGATTATAGATGTGCATATAGCACAGGCTCTTGAAGTAGCAGGATTTTTCCATAATGCACAGGACTGCCTGAGCTTCAGCTGCCTTAGTTGGCTTTTAGGGGCCTGTTTAGCCACTGGGGTTGGGTGGGGTGGGGTGGGGGGTAGGATTGGGTTTAGGATCGATCATCCCCTGAAGGAAGGAAAGGCAGCTGGGCAGTCTCTTCTCCTTTCCCTCCCTCTGGCAGAGGCAAGGGAGGAGTGACAGCACTGAGGAACTGCTTCCCCCTCCTGACAGGTGGCGGGAGTGGCCGAGCTGCCACTGAGTGTTTGGCAGAGCGAGTAGGTGGCGTGACCTATGCACATCATTACATTTCACACTCTAAGATGCGTGACTTTCTATTCCTTCAGAAAAGCATTGCTACCTGGCAATATTTAATCACAACATACATCTGATGCCAGTTCTAGAGTATTCAGCCAAACAGTAACGTAGTGAATCACTTACCTTTCTCATGTGTGCAAAACCAGCTCCAGGAAAAGTGACCAGCTCTCAATACTAATGTCTGCTATTCTTTTGCACAGAATGCCTTTTCTTTTGTCCTGACAGAGGGTGAAGCATTCAAGAAAGATTGTATAACAAGAAACTACCTGAATAACCACCAAAAGGGAATAACAATTCTGTTCCATGCTAACACTACACAGTATCTTTTTCTAGCTCAGGCTGGAAATGAACTGTACAGAGTCCAGGGAATTGTCCAGTCATTCCCTCTGTAGGGACCTGTGCAAGTTGCTCTGAAAGTTACTGTGACAGCCTCTTCTCTAATATTTGTTTCACCAGCACAGGGTCTGCTCGTCCTCTTGTTGTTCTTTGAACCAGTCCAATCAGTTTATTCAGAACTTTTCGGTTTCCCTTCTTTATCTCCATAACCTTGAAAATAAGAGTACAAAAGTATTTATCATGAATAAGGGAAGACGTTCTGTTTTCCCTCTAAACAGATGCACATTTTCTAACCTTAGCACCAGCTTAATGTAGGCTTTAAAGTAAGTTTTTGGCCTCGATTCTGCAAAGGCTGGGTGTGGCTGGAGCCCCACTGGATGAGCACATGCCACTGCAGAATCAGCGCCTTAGTCCTAATAGAATTACTGGTTTCATGATAATTTTTTGTCCCAAGACATCCCGTGCAGTGCTGTCTGAAAGCGTGAAAGTAAGACTTACCTATTTTACTTTTCCTAATGGGGTGACATGCAAAAAGTAAGATAGCAACTAATAAACAGATTTTAAAATGTTCAATTTCAACTGATTAGTAATAAATTTACTAGAGTTCAGAATTATTCTAAAATTCTACTATGACAGTGTCCTTTTAAAGTGGAGACACTTCTATTTCATTAACCCTGACCTGGCATTTTTCACAAGAGCAGAAACTTTAGAATTAACCCTTTAAAAACTTTTATATCAGATATAATAACCTGGAGGAGTCTCTTGCAACAAAGCATTAAATGTTTTTTAACTACGTGTACTCATCATAAAAATACTACCAGTGAGACAGACAGATTCTATTTTTAGACCCATTGACTGACCCCAAAATGCCTGCACTTTGGCCTGCACAATTACTGTGCACTGGCCACTTGCATGGCCAGTCAGGTAGCCATTGACCCATTTGTGCATGCAAATACCCAAGTTGAAAAGAGAAAAGTTTAAGCTGGAAATGATGGCTAAAAAACCCTAACGGTTTAACAAGGGAAGTATGAAATTCACCATCACCTTGTCTTAAATCAAAATAGGAGGTCTTCCTAAAAGATACGTTCTAGTTCAACCATGAGTTATTGAGCTCTACCATGTTTACTTATGTAGCACGGAAAAATAATTATCTGCATTGTGGGAAGTATTGGGTGAAATTCTATAGCCTAAACTATGCATGTTGTCAAACTAGATAGCAGTCCCCACTGGCCTTAAACTTTACTAATACATGAACTACCAGCTGCACCAATTGCATGCACAATTGCAAATACATCCACCTGAACTTTAGCCCATCTTAAATCTTGTCTATAATGTCCCAGCATAGATAGGGCACATTGCAAGCAGATAAAGGTAGCAATTACTTAAATTGCTCAGTATTTGAGTGTTAGTTTCCCTTTTTAAAAAATAAACTACTATTAAAAAGCAAGGCATTTTCTCTTGCAATAGCCCAACTGCCTGTTCTGTAAGATAAGATCTCATGGTAATTTAAAGCAGAGACCTACAAGCTTTAAAAGCTTCTTTACTAAAAGGATCACCTGAAAGCAGCTGGAAAATAAGGCTGCTTTATCACAGCTGGCTTTGCTAAAACACTGGAAGCTGAGGGAGGAATTAAATTCGTACAAAATCATTTTTATTATTGAAACAGGAATCTGGTTATGGACCCTCAGCTTTTGTGCTGTTGAACAGTTCTAGCTCTCTGCTCTTGTGATTCAGTACTAGTATGAAAATACAGAAGCACTTTTATCAGCCACTGCAAATGAGTCAATATAAGGGAGGTCATGCAGATCTACTGCAAGTTCATTTTCTTTATCGAAAGCTGTTAGTGTCCCCCAGTGAGACTTTGGCGTGGGTGGTATTGTTCTCAAAAGATGTTAGCTTTTTTTTCCAACTGCAAATGTAGCTAGACAATGTTTATACTTAAAATAAGCCATTCATTCCTGCTTTTACATTTTGCACTCACGAGAATACAAAAGCACCTTTTTTATAAAGCTAATGTTGGACGTGGTCAAGGTTACCCTTCCATTTTGCCCCCCTTTCATAAATTACAAGTTTACTTTTTCTAACTGAAAATCTCTAGAATCTTGAAATGCAATACACACTGTGTGTTAGTGTAAGGTTGCTCACGAGGGTTAGCCAGTCAGTATACATTCCTTGGGAGAAGAGACATGGTCTTTGCAAAGAGACCCAATAAACGCCAACTTTTTGGCTTACCAACATTGATGCTATCTCCTTTGAAGCTAATATTATTCATATAGAATAAATAATGACTTCTTGATAGATACCCTGAGTTTTCACACTGTTATATTAATTTCATCTCTTTGACCTTAGATATCTCCTAAGATGACAAGAAAAAAAATCAGGGAATTATACTGATCAAAACTGCCAGGCCAGGGTAACAAAAGTGCTCTCTGCACACATTCAGTTGAAAGGGATAGGACTTTTTTTGTGCTAGTTTTCTTGCACTATCACTTTTATGCATAGTCAGAATGACTTGGCTTCTTGGACAAGCCAGACTAATAAATCCTTCATTTCTCTTTGAAGATGTACAAACAAATGCAGAGCCAGAGAAAAGATGGCAATTTAAACCCGTTAGCATCACAGACCACCACCATGTCCAAGCCTCTGTAATCAGTTCCCACCCAGTTCGAATCACCTCTTCCTGATGTCCTTCCATCACTGCCTGACAGATCTGTTCAAACTCTTGCTGATCCTGGATTAGTTCAAGTTTCTTTTCTTTAACAATCTGAAGAGGGGTCTTCCCCTCCCCCTTCCACAATTCCTCAAACACCTGCAGCATCAAAAAAGGTAGAGGAGGGGAGTCAGTGTCTGTTGCATACACACTTCCCACTCCAGTAATGTATGAGTGAATTTAGCAGGAAAAAAGCAAAGGATTAACATTTATGTGATAGACAAACTTTCCCAGGCAGCTCTGTGGACACATCTCAATCTTCACTTGCTAGTGCCCACCCCAAGAGCACCAGGATGAGATCAAGCAACTCCGTTTAATTTATGATCTGAACACAGTTTAAAGTCAAATGCAATAATCCAGAGCATCACCACATCCCCTCCCTTTATTCTGAAGCACAATATGCATGTCACATAGCTTTGCAACAGTGATGCTCTTTGTGCCCCTACTGTAGGATTGCCATACAAGAAGATGGTGCAATAATCCCTTGTTGTTCATACAAGTGTTGCTAAAAGAAATTACAACATGCATGGTCAGCAGAGAATGCCACCTCAGAGAATTGACAATTAGACAACTATTGTGCCTATTCAGATTCCAGGTAACTCATTTCATTTACAGACCATGATCACCACAGGAGGGAGTGAGTGAGGATGCTTAATAGAAAATAGAAAATGAATATTGCAAATCAGAATCCATGTGGCAGCCCCATCCCATCCATATCTCACCTCCAGGAATAGCTGGGTGAACCTAAGCTTCTGCAATAATTACTAGCTCATGTGAATGTGTTTCCCTACTTTGTACCAGGGCTATCACCATGGAATAAACTTGCAGAAGAGAGCATTTATAAAAAAGCAATTTCCTTGGGCAGTCATTTTCTGTTCTTATTTCAGTGATGGGGGATGTGAGAGAGAAAGCCCTTATTAAAACAGCTGCTTCTGCTTGCTCCTGCCCTGAAGACATAATTGTATGTTCGGGCCATCCCGGTGTGCCAGGATGGAAATGAATTCCAAGTCAAAAATGCAGCACTATAAATTTGCTGCGGGATCAAGAGGAGGCTGGGGCGAGGAGCCCTAATTTAAAGCCATTTTCAATAATGAGCAGTGCAGCAAGGTGGTTTATGAAAAACAAAATAAATAGAATGACATTTTAATCCTCTCATTGATTTTTCTCCAATATGAAAGCCATTCAGCATGAAATGATGTGACAGTTGTGGCAGGTACTTTAAGAACCCTGCATTGATGCTACATACTCCAAGCCAGGTGCGACTCAAATTTGCCTCCGATGCCCCAACCCCTCCTTCTCCCCCCAATAGAATTGTATTGTTTTTGTTTTGCCACAGGCCTGGAGAGAACAACAGCAAAGTTGTCCTGTGAAGCCACACTGCAGGTCTTGTGCTTTCCTTGTGAAAGGGAGAAGAGCAGAAAAGACAGATCAAATGATTAAAATTACGGATATCCAATCAGAGTTACAACCACCATAAGTGTTAAATCTGTAAAACACAGTTTAATCTGTTCCTATCTAAAACTCAAGATGCCTCTCCTTCCAGTTCATTCCCTAGCACCGCTACAGAGTCACCTGGAATATACTAGGAAAAAAATTCAGCTGACCCATGGCCAGACACTGGGCTTGTCCACTTCACCAACTATTCTGAGAGCTCACTTAAGGGACACCCACAGTTGCTTCCTCCCCACTATCAGCAGGTGCTCAGTCTTCCCCAAGGGAGCAGATGGGAAGCTTTCTGGAAGGTAATTCTCCCTGAGCTCCCCTGAGGCATTGTGACTCCATGTCACACCTCATGGAAGTGCAACTTGCAATTTGCACAAGCTAGCTCAGAGAAAAACTCCCCAGAGATCTTGCTCAAAATAGAAACTAACCAGTGAAGAACCCACATCTTTCTAAGAAAAGGGCAGAAACTGATTTTAGGTTTAGCATGTACCATACCTGCAATTCTTAAACCGTGGTCCTTTCTCAGGGAAGGAGGAGGGCACTGAAGCAATACACACAATACAAACACACACACACACACAAAACTACTAACAAAACCCTCTACTCCAAGCAGAATTACCAAGAAAAGCCTGTTGAGTGGTCTACCTTAGGTCAGGGCTAGGGAAGTTTGAGAATCAGGGAGTAATAACTGGTTCCCCTGACAGCCATCTCATCTCCTATGTTAAGCATATCTTGGCGCAGAGAGATTTTGCCCATTATGCACAATCTTAGGGGGACCAGGGAGAGACTGGATTTACTCTTGTAAATATACACAGCAAACTATGTCGGTTTGGGTTTTGTAGCTTTAAAAAGTATCCTATTGCTTGAGTACAATATTGGCTCCCTCTATGGAGTACGTGAACACAAATCCTCCTTGGGCTATTTCTGAAAGTCAAGGAGGGAGAAGCTAATTATATTGGTTAGTCCATTATAAGGGGAACCTTGGTGTAATATATTATAGTAGTATTCAGAGGTTAAACAGAAAGCATTTTATTCATGAAGGCATAATCAAAACACTTCAATGCAGAAGTGCAGTTCTACTCCATTTACTTTTTCTTGGGCTCTTGTAGTCTTTTCTCGGCCAGACAGAATCAGTTGCAAGGGTTTAAGAGCCCCTTCCCCCTCATCCACCCGAATCTACATTGTTATAAACATACACAGCTGAGAGACCAATACTATTCAAACATGGTTTCCTATTAGATTGATATTAGAGTTTATAGAAAAAGCTAGACAAATTTGACAGGCCAAAACTCTGGCCTCATCCCACTACATTTTTTTCTTTTTCTACATGTTGTTCTAGCCTAGATAAGAGTCTAGTCTAAAAACAGTGTAAAATCATTTTAATTCATCCACACTCACTGGTCAAACCAGGCTATAAACTGGCTGAAAAAGAACAAGACTTAATGATAAAGTCTCCAATGCCAAAATGCAATTCTCAGTCTTACCTTCGTTCCTGAAATCCCAATAGTGGCAACTATAGACTCTAGCCGAGGTTTGGTTCAGACTATTGCCAGATCCTGCCAGCTCTAGCTACATATGCCTAGTACCAAACCATCGGTCAGAATGATTTAGTAACAGCTTGCACGTCTTGCATCCACACAAGTGTCATTCTAAGCATTTTAGAACTGTTGACTGTGCAAGCTGGTTGTGACACCTAGGAAAAGGTTTTCAGTTGAAATAAGTCTGCAACCGCTTGTTCCATGTATGGGTACAAATGCTGCAGCTTCACCATTCTGGTCCATTCCTCCTCCCAAAATGCAATGTCTTTGCGTTTGCAAATTATCCAAAAGCCTATGCTACTAACAAGTGCTGCGCCCTTTGGATCAGGTGCTCCAGATTCCCCAGGCTGCGCTGGTACAACCATGACTGCAAAAGGGTCCTGTTCAACTTAGGTTCATACACTGTGCTTACCTCCCTGGTATCTGCTGTATGTAGAAGTGCCAAATGGTTCGGTCACAAAGTATTGTTGTGCAGATAAGCTAAACCATTGTGCAATCAATTTCGTACAATCCATGTGCCTGCAATGGTAGCCCTGATTAGCGTACATACTATTTTTGAAGATCAGTTTGGTTTGTGTGCTATAATTACATAACACAGCACTGTACAGCAGTGTCTCTTCTTTGATATGCGAGTTCTATTGCCTTGTACAACAGAGAATGAGCACAGACCTTTTAAAAATTTAAACTGTTGGCACTTCCTGCAGTACAAGCATATGCATATGCCTGACTATTTGCTCATCCCATCAAACCCTTCCATCTTTTCTTGTTGGATCTGTCTTCACTACTGCAGTTAATTCCTCCCACCCACCTCAAATGCTGCAGAGTGTGAGTGTGTGAGAGAGAGAGAGATCCAATATCTCTGCCTACTGCAGAAAACTGTTATAAACATTTGTTATTCTTCTGACATCTAGGCAACCAAAATACTTTTCTAAATGTGGCAAGGTTTGATAGCATCACTCAGTGACTGGCAAACAGTACAGTTATTACTCTGGGTCCGAATTCAGATCATAGAGCACAATGCATACAAGGAGCTAGTAATTAAGCAGGAGATGCAATCTCTCTGAAATTCCTCATTTTATAACCTGTCAAAACTGCCTTTGTATAAATAAATTAAAATGCAAAAAGCTTCATTAAAACGTTAACTTTCTGACTTAAACACCACAACAAGGAAACAACTACAAATAAACTCTGAAGGTCCTATTCAAAGTTTCAGGCACCAGGCTGATGGGTGCTCTCAAAAACCACGTACACAGAATTTTTGTATACCCACATGCACTAAGTATTCTCAGTGTTTTCTGCCTATTACAAGCTTTTATTATTTTAAGACCATTTCCAGCTACCATGAGCAACCACAATTTTGACTGGCTTAATTATGAACTGAGACGTCTCAGCTCCACCAAAAACGAGGCCAGTTTAATTTAACTTTAAGCACCCAGACTTAGAACGCTTGTCCTCTTTATAACAATTTTTTGATGCAAAGACAAACATGCAGAAGTGAATACACATTAATTTCATTCCAAATCTGTAGCTACAGTGAAACAATAGGTGGAAGGAATATGCAAACACCTGCCCTTGTTGATCTGAGAACATTAACCCTGGAACCTCATTATGTGAGTTAAGTGTCTTAATTTCACTGTTGACTATTTTAGAATAAAAAACATTAGCTAGTGTATTTATCCAGTGGCGTTTGTTTAATATTCTACAGATATAAACTTGCAAGGTTTAAAGAGACAAATAGTTATTATATTATCATAGGACCTACAACGTGATAGGTGCTCTGCATTCAAACAAAAGTCACAGTGCCCCACACAGTTTTACTGTTTATTTTTTAAAGTATGATCAAATATATTGTGACAGGGTCAGGCCAGATGGCTACAGGAGAGTAATAGAAGGCAGATATATTAGCCCCAGGTTAAGTAGGTCCCTTTTCCCTGGGTAAGGTAACAGGGAAGGTACCAGAACAATCAGGAACTTTCTGGAAACAATTAAGGCAGACAGGCTGATTAGAACACCTGCAACCAATCAAGAAGCTGCAGAATCCATTAAGACAGGCAGGCTAATCAGGGCACTTGGGTTTAAAAAGGAGCTCACTTCAGTTTGTGGCGTGCGTGCGAGGAGCTGGGAGCAAGATGCTGAAAGTGAGAAGGCATACTACTGGAAGACTGAGAAGTACAAGCATTACCAGAGGAGGAAGGTCCTGTGGTGAGAATAAAGAAGGTGTTGGGAGGAGGCCATGGGGAAGTAGCCCAGGGAGTTGTAGCTGTCGCACAGCTGTTACAGGAGCCACTGTAGACAGCTGCAATGCACAGGGCCCTGGGCTGGAACCCGGAGTAGAGGGTGGGCCCGGGTTCCCCCCATTCCCCCAACTCCCTACTTGATACCGGAGGAGTTGACTTGGACTGTGGGTTCCACCAGAGGGGAAGGTCTCTGGCCTATTCCCCGATCCACTAGGTGGATCAGCAGAGACTGAGGGAATTGTTCTTCTTTCTTTTCCCCATGCTGGCCAGTGATGAAGCTAACTAAATGAATGGCAGATTTGAGCCACGGAAGTGGCCAAACTGAGGGCTGCCGTGAACCTCTGAGGTGAGCAAATCCGCCAATAAGCACAGGACCCACCAAGGCAGAGGAGGAACTTTATCACAATATATATACAGATATATTTTTTCTTCACTACAGGATTTCACTGGAGTTGAAAGAAAATTTACAGGAAATTACATTGAAAACCTCAAATGAAGATCTTGAAGGGGAATGAAAGATCTTAATTTTTTTTAACAAACATAAAATGGTGAAAAAATAAATTTTATAAAATGATTCAAAAATGTACTCAACATGTTAGAATTTTGGAGTGTATGTCTAAAATAATATCCAGTAGCTTTTCCAGAAAGATCAGAAGAAGCCGAGGCAATTTTTTTTGCAGATTTCCAGTAACCTCACAAAAATGCTCACTGTTGTCAAATGTGACACAAACACCTTCCTCTGCTCTGCCAAGAGTGTCAGCATTCAGTAGCCATTTGTTAAATTTTTCAAATAGGCACCTTAATCCTTTCTCCCACACTTCTGAATATGCATGAGAAAGACTTGCTGTAAACAACTGCAGAGTCACTTCACTAGTGTCCTAAAATCCCTCCTTTCACCTCACTTCCCCCATGAAACCTAAAAAAGACCTGATAATGGTTAGGCAGCTGGGTGTGCTGTGACCACTGCCTACCATTCTAAGTGGCATTGTCACATTGTTACCTTGTGCTCCCCATGTTTTTTGTCTTGTACTTAAGTTGTAAGCATCTTGGGGCCAGGACTGTCTCTTTGTTATATGTTTGCTCGGTGCCTAGCACAGTGGGCTCACATCCATGATTGGCATCCAGAGGCACTACCTCAATACAAATTAATTATTAGGATTATTTATAATAGTGGTCATTAACATATTCCCTGATGTCAAATGGATTGTTAGCACAGTTTCTTAGATCCCATCTTCATTTTGGGAGATTGGCCTAAATAAGCCAGTATTTGAAAAAAAAAGAGGGGGGAAATAGTTGGCTCTATCTTGAATGCCTAGCTAAGATGCAGCAAAGAGTGTCATTGGCTTATCAAAAGGGCAAGTCATCCTCCTTCAGTCTCACGAGGCACTTGACACAAATTTATCTTTATCAATAAACCCAGCTGTGTTTTGCCCTTTGCCATTCAGTGGGATGTGTGACTTCTTATAGCTGCAGCTCCTATTCAAATTATTAAGAACTATGAAGCAGCAAGTTCCCCGAGCATCACCACAAGAGACTGGACCACGCCACTAAAACATGGATGTCAATTCTAACCTTCCCAAAGCGCAGCAGTGTTCAGAATTTGGGATTTGATTATAGGGATTACTGGTCAGTGGCGTCAAATCCAAATTTCCCAAAATTCAGGCATGTTTGGCTTTGTTAGGGATTTGTTTCAGGCCTCACTCTACTATTTAACCCTGAATTTTATATACATCCCACCTCCAGTAGAAGTTTGACATATTTCATGCTTTAAATATAAAATGAATATACTGACACCATGGAAGTCATATGGATTCCAGATGGAGATTTACTAGGAAAATGAAGTTAGTAGTGGCAGTTTCAAAGGCACAGTAGGTCCAAAACAAACTCACTTGTTTGGCTGCTGAAGAAGAAATTGCGCCTCTCTCTAGAAGGTTTAGAAGGTCAGCCAGGAGGAGAGAACTGACTGGACTAAATTAAAAAAAATTAAGGTGGGGTGAGAGTTCTCAAAAAACCCAAACAAAAAAACCACCACACACAGCGTAATCTTTACATCTCTACATGGTGCCTGGTCATTTGTATAAGTGACATACAGTCATTTAAACAAAGATTAAATGTTATTACTGAAAGCAAACTAGTTACCTTGTCTCCTAGTGGTACACTATGTCAATACAATTTTAAAAATGTAATTGTATTTTTGGTCAGCTGAGTAGGTTTAGCCATTTTAATAAGATAACAATGGAAACCCATGGATTACAAGCAGTAGCGATTAAAAGATTTCCCGTCTCTGGAGGGTATGGAATAGACTTGGTTCACCAAGAACCATACAGGCCTAGGCTTCCAAAAGAAGTGGTGGCTATTGGGAACTCTGTTGTCCACCCACCATGGAGTTACATTGCACTAAACTAGGATACAGTGCTGGTGTTAGAGGATACTATTCACAATTGTTTGTCTGGCCATGGGAAAACGGATGTTTCTGTTTGATCAACTCAATATAATCAGAAAGCTTCACCTTTCTTTGACTGTAAGGTTGTGTTGTTTTAAATAACAAAGCATATCATTTAGAATCCAGCCAATCACTTTCTTTGGATTCATCTGGGTCTGTCTCACTACATTTTGAAAGAATTCCATTAATCCGTCTTCATTCTGTTAAGAAAAAGAATTAAATGGGTCAATGACAGAAAGGTACAAAAAATAATATTTTAGGTACATCACATATGTGTAGGGTGACCAGATGTCCCGATTTTATAGGGACAGTCCCCATTTTTGGGTCTTTTTCTTATATAGGCTCCTATTACTCCTCACCCTCTGTCCCGATTTTTCACACTTGCTGTCTGGTCACCCTACATATGTGTATTCAGAGAGTCCTGGTCCTCTCTCATTCCCAGATAAACCTGATCTGTGCACTCATTGCAAGATCTTGGCAACCTCTAGTAACTCCAGTAAGGCAATAGTGTAATCTACACTAGGAGATGCTCTATGAAAAGAATACATAAGTATAGCTGTCAGCCCATCTGCCAGGTTGATAAGATTGTATATTTAATGTAGTTTCTATCTTTCATTAATCCTTCCCTGAAATTAGTGTACAGGGAGAAGCTGCTTCACCCAAGGCAGGTGTTGAGAGTTCTCTTGTTCCGTTCTAGTCTTCCTATCCTCTCATGAAATGAGCTGTCAAAGAACATGCTATGTTTACCAAGGAATGGTTTTCTGAAGCCACCTAGAAATATTTAATGCTCCAACTTGCAGACACATTTCAGATTGCTGGAATAAGATGGACTTGTTTCTATCCTTGGGTGATTTGGATGGGTCAGACCAGAAGAAGCAGAATTTTTATTGTTCTAGTTTTTTCAAGTCAACTCTGATGAAGGCCCTCAGTGTTGGAAATTTATTGCATTGGGGGACACAGATTCAATTTTAAAGTGTACAAGAAATCTGAGATTGTTTTTAGTAAACGAGATACGGCAGGATCTGATGGATGCTGTGATGTTTGTCACTTGGAGAATGATCGCTCAGTAACTGTAGTGCGTAACTCAAAAGACCTCCAAAAGACTGTGGATATTGTGGGCATTCTTACTTATCAAGGGAAGAACCCAAATTCAGTTGTGCTACTGGACTTTGTATACAAGTTAAAAGTAAAATTATTAATTTAATTGATCCCTTACTAAATACTGTAATTTTTCTAATTGCCCTCAGGACTCATTATTCCAAATACAGGCGTAGAATATTAAGTCTTAAAATGACAAGATTACTAAACAGACAATATTACCTTGGAAGTTCAGTCAGGAAAGAGTGAGTAGGTATTAATGCCCCTTCTTAGCAAATACTGTGGGCCTTTACAACCACATTTTTAACATGGGTGGAGCAGGTATGCCCAAAAAATGCTCATACAGGATACATTCAACCAAATTGCCGGACCCACACTTACTAGATATTCAAATGGAAATGCACATATTTGCAACCACTCCGTTGTGCTTTTTTTTTTGAAAATCTGCCTAGTATCGTCTTTACCAGTACCAGTCTATGATGAGTGAAACAAAGCGTGTGCTTTATTAAAATAAAACTTGAACCAAATTGAATCAGTGTGACATGAATGGAATATTTTCCTTATTGTTCCTGCAATTTGTTATATGATAGAAAATACTTGATCAGCCTTTGATTTCCAACCATCCTTACTACCCTACTGTTGGAAGTTAGTTTGGACCAGTTGTGCATTCTGATCAACTTTCCTCGAGCCAAATTCACTAACATGGAATACCAAAATCATCCTGTGACTCTATTAGGAATATTTATCTGAGAAGATGTTTGTCAGCCTATGGAACATCTCAGGCAGGCAGTTTTGCTATTGAGCTCTTATACACTGGATACCGACACTGAGAACAATTTTCTCCAAAATCCTAGCTCTCATCCCTCGCTATTCAATATAAGACAGTTAGTTTTCACCACAACTTCCAGTTTTCTTAACTGCATTTAGTAAGTACTTCTGCATTTCTATCAGCTTAAAAAGATTAGCATATATTGAGATAAAAATTCCCAGATACAAGAGAAGATTAAACACATTTTTAACGTTACTGTAGCATATACAACGAATATAAAATGCTGCATAAGTATCAGGCTAAAAAACAAGGTGTAATTCAAATAATGGAGAATACTGGCAGAGAAGGTATCCGTAACAAACATTTACACTTTAAAGCAAATATCTCCTTACTGCCAGTTACTGGATAACATATCAAAGGATATTTTGGATCTTTACCTACCTCATAGAAGCCGTTTAACTGGTCATATACTGACAGCAGTACTCAGCACTTACTTAACACACCCGTATTTTAGAATGATAGGGTACTTTAGACATGTCAGTAACCTATATTAGAGTGTGCATAGATACTAGAGGGAGCTGGTAGAGGAAGAGAATGAATGATCATATAGGTCTTTTCCGTCTATAACTTCTATACCTCAGTGACTCTGACCTCTGGATGTCAATATGCTTTTTTTATTATTTTATGGCAGCACATTAACTCCAAAGTCTCACGTCAATAAATAAGCAAAACAAACAAAACCCAAACAAACAAAAACCCACCAGGAAGAAAGCCAAAATGTTAACCACCACCCGTGGCCAAAGCCTCAGCAGGTGCAATTAATTCCAGGTGCAATATTTGCAGGCCTATTGGTTTGGAGAGATTGAACTTGCATGCACAAGTTGAGTAACTGAACACTTAGCTGCTCAGATGGCATGACCAACTGCCTACATGCATGTGTAAATGTGGGATTCTGTCTGCGTAAAATGTGCTCCTACAAATACTCCCAGTTAATTATTGCAATTATAAAAATCTGCTGAAAATTTGGCAATACATGTTTAAGAAACCACAGAAATAAGGAGATTCAAAGTGAAGGATGTCCTTCCATTTCAGTTCATCCTGTTGTACTTAGGTCCTGCAGGAGCTACAATCTTCCACACTGGAGCACACACAAGTAGTTACTGCAATACCTTCATACAATGGTGAGCTAAGAAATTAATGTTCATTTTGAAGTCTGACATTTTAACAGAATTTTTGTGCATAATGTTCACACTAACAAGTTGGGGTAGAGTACAGATTCTGCATTTTGAAGGCATCCCTCTACCACTGCCATTTATTTAATGAACACTCTTGGGTACTGTAACTTGAAAGACTGTTTCTTAGATTTGTGCATCTGGCCTTATCAGCCATCTACGGTAGTTCTGAGTTAGGCTTAAAACAGCAATGGAAACATAATTTTCAGGTGAATTAAGGTTAACTATTCACCCAGTGAGTCAAATAAGTGAATTTGTACAGAGAATAAACATGCTGCCATCCTAATCTACACTAAAAGGAGAAAGACCCAGAATGCAGACGAGACCTCCCCGCCCTTCATTTATTGAAGAAAATCTACTTTCAATTCATCTGTATTTGTACATCTTTCTCACAAGTAGCAATCCAAAATCTTCTTCAGAATTAAGTTATAAAGAACAAATTGCAAAAGGAGAGAAATTAAGAGGCAAAAGGAAGGAAAAATATGTTTTCAAGTGAGATCTGCAAAGTGAAGGAGAGTTGACAAAGAGCTAGCAGTTACATATGGCTGGAGCTGCAGAGGAGAAGACTCTTGCATCATCACTGATGAGACTATGTAATAGAAAAGAGGAGAAAGGATTAGCTAAAAAAGGATTACTGAGGTGAAATGGAGGAGGGTCCATTTACTGCCTTCGATCAAAGCATATTTGTTTTCATAAATGAGAATTTTTCCTGAGGTGAAGTTACTTATACATGTGTGGAGAGAAACACTGGCTGCAAAGCACTTTAACATCATTAATCAACATCTCTCAACTGCTACCTTCACAGCCACAGGACTTCTACATGACTTATGACTGAGGAAAACTTGTGACTCACTAGTAAGATGCAACATCAGTAAGGCAAGAACCTTCCTAGTCACTTTCTTCTCAAGAGATTTCTGTAAAATTTGATTTAAATACTGACACACAAAGTCATCACTGCTGGATCAATTCAAAAAGGATTGAAAGAGCACAAGGATGCTGTAATTTGTTTTCAAGAGACTGGATGGTCTTTAGATGGCTTCCAGAGGTTTCCAGATTTTAAACACAACCCCCTCACCTCCTTATCAACTGCATTTTTGGGGCAAAGTTTTCACCATGTTCGGTATTGTACATTTTTTACAAAAACAATGGTCATTTATTATTTTGTTAAGCATGGACAATGCACTTGGCCCTGTTCCAGACACAAAGACAAAACAATACCTGCTGTGAAGATCATGCACTTATGGACAAGACTTAGTTTGTCAGCAAAAAGTTGTACACTTGCAGCATTGTTTATGAGTCCACTTTGAGAGAGATGAGATCATCATTCACTAGCAATTTGTTAGCTCCCTATTTGCTCAGGAATCACTTCTCATAGAAACAAACTGCACATGTTATTTCTGAGCCTGGTTGAAGGATTTGGCACGGAGGTACAATTTAAGAGAGCTGTTAGACACATTTCCAAATTTAAAAATCCATGGCAGCTGACAGCTGGTTAATATGACATTTTACAGTGCGTTTTCTCTAAACACTGAAACGTTGAAGTTTCTTGGTTTATTTTAGCACTCGATCAATAGACCTACCAATAAGGTGAAACTATGTTCAGGCAGAATCCCATACTGTTCAACAAGCTTCACTCTCTTCACACTGGGGAGATCAGGAAGCCTCTCCCGAATCCAATCAATATTCACCACTTGCTGATGGTTCATATTAGCAGGCAACGATTTACTATCGTACAGAATCAATGGAGGGAGGTTTGGCTCTGGCATGAACCTGGGGAGAATGAAGAGAGACGAATTTGGGGTTATTTTTTAGTCAAGACAATCCTTAGCATCTCAACAACAGGCTGTAAAATTTGTGCGCAAAATTTAATGTTCCTCTGGAAATGATATTACTGGATTTAACTGACCAAGATACTGAAACTTCACAGCTCAGTATATTACTGTCAAATAGGGAAAAAAATCAGTCCACAGCCACTATTTTCACTCTGATTATCGGTCACTGTTTGCCAAACAAACAACCAGCAATAGAAAAAGGGTAATTTAAAAAATTTGACACCCAAAATATTACGTGTCGATGCAGTCCATTGCTCTTGTTGGTGTGCATGAATTGTGATTCTGACCAGCAAAGCAGTATGGGTTGGACAGGAGAGAAGCATATTGACAGCCAGCTGCCAGGAGTTCTCTGTGCAGGTTGCAACCTCTCTCATATTAACCTGAGGAGTGCTGATAAAACCACATGCTGTGTTAAAAGCAAAATTACCATGCTCAGCAGGATGTCATAGTAAATAAAACTGAGTGACAACATCAAAGAACAAAGGATCTCAAAGCCATCAGAATTCAAGCCATCAGAATAGCACTGAGAGTCAAACAGCAACTTTATACTGACATGAACAAATGATGGACTGATAAATCTCAAAACATAAAAAAAATTGCTTTCACCTTTGAGACACACCCTTTGAGCCTATTGAACTTAAAAAGAAATCATGTTTAATGTGTTGGATTTCGATTCGGTGTTTAGTGCACACAAATAAGTTCACAAAATACACAAACAATGAAATTTAAAACTTGATATAAGTTTTGTCCGTCTTTAGCTGAAATAGCTTGGACTCTCTTCCTACCCACATTTGCCTGAATATTTTCTTATAGTTGTTATACATATTAGCCATGTTAAATAAGGATCTGGCCTGACACTAACATATTAGAGAATTAATTCATGAAACAGACTTTTTTTTTTTTAAGCTAACACCCGTGCACTCAGAAACAAAGGCTAACCAGGCTATTGTATTAGCCCCCAGCTGCCCAAGCACACTAGCTGCCAAAAACTGAAAATCCATTCTGTCCAAATAATACTTACTGCTGTATTTCCACAAATGCTCATCTGTAAACTTGTAAATATAGGGCGGAATTTTTAAAAGTGCTCTGCCTTGGTCTAATTCTGCTCTCTCACTGAAGTCAATAGCAACACATCCATTGCCTTTCATGGGAGAAGAGATAAGCCATCATGCTATATGAGACCCCATAATCTGAACATTTGTAATTTTCCTCAGTAAATGCTTAAAAAGAAGAAGTGACTTCACTGAGCTCAAAACATGCCTAAAACTACACCAAATGGTTATTATGCCACTACACAATCACCCTGTAACATATAAACTGAGCCCACCAACAATCCAACTCAAATATGTAGTAACATCCCCAATGATTTCAGCAGGGATAGATAGGATGGAGCCCAAAATCTGAATTGCTGTGAAAAGGACCTGATTTTGAGAGGAATCCAGTGTCCTCGACTCTCACTGAAGTCAACGGAGGTTGAGGGCATTCAAGAGGTGAACTAGGCTTTTAGTTCTTGAATAAAAGTTAACTTTAGAAATAAAATGATCGTCATTACCGGTAATCCTGTTTTCCTTCTTTATCTCTCATTGGTATCGTACACCTAAAATAAGACAACATGGGTAAAATATTAAATATAATGGGTCTTACTCTTTCTCCAGTCATACTGGTACCTCTGCATAACTAGTTTTGTGGCAAATAACTTCACACCATGGAGCTCAAGAAAGCTTCATTAAGCCTGTTCAAGGCAAATGTGTGTCTCAGTATGCAGTCCAATTCTACCCCCTACACAACCCAATGTAGAGTTTATCATTTTCTCCCAATATTACAAATATTTAACTTTAGTGCTACATGGCAAAGAAACAAAACCACATGTTAAGGCTAATTCCCCACTCTGGCACTTTGAGTGCAGAAGGTGGAGGCCCGCAAGGATTCTAAAAATTAATACTTGCCACTCCAGGCTTGTATTAAACACCCAAGGTTAGAGCTTTTTTCTGACCTTGGATTGGTAGATGCTGCCACCACCCAAGTGCAGAACCCCTTTGAGAGCCCAGGAAGGCACACTTGAGAATTCCTTCCTGTGGGGTACCCTCAAGCCCTTTCACGCCCCCCTCCAGGGAAGAGCTAAGAAATAAAAAAAAAGGAAATCAGCTGTTGCCACCAGCTAATTAAACAACGTGCACAAACCTGTTAAGACACAAAAATCCAATTCCGTTCTGTAAAAAAGTAAATTTTATTAATAAAAAAAGAAAAACTACATCTGGAAACTCAGGGTATTGCTAGATTTTAAAAGAGCAACTACAAGGATTAAGCACCAAGAATAGCTTTCTTGAGGTCCAGCTTAAAGGTTATAAGCAAAACAAAAGCACCTGGGGTTAGCACAGAGGAATCCACAGCCATTACGAAATAAAAGGAATAAACCTAATCTTCTCTTCCTAGACATTTCCTGATCTACTTACATGTCTTCGGTTTTAAATTAGTCGTTCCTAGGTAGGATATTGATGATTTTTCATACCTGGCCCAAGCATCTTACAGCATGGCTGCTGCCCTGTTCGCCTCTCCCCGGGAGAACAGCAAAAGACAGACAAAAGAGGAGTCTTTTTTCAATTTTAAAAAGATTGAGCCTTCCCATTGGCTCTTTTGGACAGCTGCCCACTCACTTCCTTTTACCTATGCATAGCAGTGAGACTTTTTAACCCTTTACAGGTAGAGGAATTAAAGAACAGCTACTAAGAGGGATTTTATAGCTGCTGGCTGGCCGGCTGGGTGTCCATAAAAGGGAGTTACCCCCACCCCCTTCATTTATCACACCACAAAAAGGGGAGAGTAAAGAAAATACATCAGGTGGTCCTGATGCTATAGCACCAGAAACATATAGGGCCCAATCTTACAGCCTTTCACAGGCTAAAGTCCCACTACACTCTAGTGGAAGTTTTGTCTGGCTTAAAATAAGTTTACCTGGATCCTGCAATTGTTAAATAATTTCAATAGCTTGCAAGAGAGCAGTACATGGGGAAGAGATGGAATGGTCTAGTGTATAGGATATGGGCCCGGCAGTCAGGGTTCTATTCCCAGCTCTGCCACTGAACTGTTGTGTGACTTCACTGTTCTGTACCTGTTCCCCCTCCCACGCTTAACCTGTCTTGTCTATTTAAATTGAAAGCTTTTCAAAGAAGGGACTGTGCCTAGCACAACGGGCATCAGTTGAGGTCTTTAGGCATTATTGTAATACAATTAATGCCTGTGATGGGACCACACTCCTGAATGGTAATTCAAACAAACAGAAATGGAGAGAGGACATTTTAACACCAGTGACCATCTCACTAGGAAGCATTAGAACTCCAAAGATGCTATTTCAAATACCTCTCTAAAATATTAACTCACCCAAGTTTGTAATCAAAGGCTCTGGTTTCATTCATAACGGTTTGTCCATTTTCAAGTTCCTTGATTTGCCTCTGGATTTCATAGTCTGACAAAAAAAATTTCAGCTGAGTTACACTGCACCCACTGCATTTTTATACCGCCCATTACTGCATGTTTCACTGCCAGGCAGTAAATGGAAAGATTATTTGAACCTTACTGAAACCAAAAGCAATCTATTAGGGATGCAATTACTGGCAAAACTGACCTCTCTCTGGCACTCTTGTGTACACATTTGGTTCCTGCGGGAGGGAGGGCTCGGGGGTTGGTCCCCCCCACATACACACACCACAGCCAGTTCCAGACACTCCAGACTTCAGCTAAACTGTACAGCCAAAGCAGTTTTCCCATCATCACATCAGGGGTTGAGTGGAAGCTCTCCATCCAATCTCCCTGCATTTTTTCTTGGGAGATCTGTTGTTTCTCCTTTCCTGCCCATACCCATACCGCAGCTGCAAGCCCTTTGCGCGTCACACACACCAGACACCGTGCCCTGGGAAAGCAATCAACTTCATCTGAGGACACAGAGCTGCTGTATTGCTAACATCTATCAAAGCAGAACATGCTAAATACTGAATCATTCACTTTACTCTCCTTGAAGACAGAGGGTCACTTCACAATAAAACTGCCAGCCAATGTGGCTGACATACCTACGGTATCCTGTACTGAAACCTATTACATTTTGTGATACTTGGTTCTGTCACCTAGATGAAAAGTATCTACTGTAGTTCAATAAAGGAGCAAATAACACTTACCTATTGCTCTTGCCAGGAATCGTGCACTATTGATATTCTTCACTTCGGTCCTTACTCCGTAAGCTTCTCCGGGGTGATGAACAGATACATTGGCATCCACTCTCAGTTGACCCTCTGTAAAAGGAAACATCATCAGAGTAGATGACCTTGGCATATGTTAATAAGCAGCATGTTATGTACAGGATGTTTATACTGTAAAAGATCTGAGGTCAGGAAGAGATCAGCTGCCTTATAACAGCTTCCTATTTATGGTTCTATTTTAAATCTCCATCTTCAATCACTGAATTTTCTGAGAATACTACCTTTTGGAATGGAATGACATGATTCTTCTCAAAGACACCTGTACAGTGCAAGTGCATGGGCTTAAAACCATACTCCTTAAAAACATAGTCCTTAAAACCATACTCTAGGAGAGAGGTTATGTCCTGTAAAGGGAGGACAGAACTAAGGTAAATCAACTAAAAGACCAGCAATTAACAACAACAACAAAAAACAAAAACAAAAAGGCAGGCTGCAAGATTCCAGTTTTTATTTTTCTGCCCTGACAAAAGTGTGTGAAAACACCCCCTGAAATGACTACTTGATGGCTGTATGCTGCTCTACCATGGAGCACAAGACTTTAGCAGTCATGCTGGGTAGATTTATTGAAGCATCCTTGGGAATTTAAAGCTGAAGGGCAAAATGTCAGAAACTTGTTTTTTTCCTCCCTCAACCAACTGTAATCTTCTTCTTCAACACATGAGATTCTGAATCCTTCCTTACTGACAAAAACATAACATATACAGGCAAACAGAAAGTTACACAGAGGGCAAACGTGCACTAAGGCAAGGGGTGGACTAGAATTCCCAGGAGAGCCTGTCTGACAATCTCACTGGTAATTCTGTTTTACCAGATTCCTCCAAAACATCCATCTATGCAGAGAATTTGTTGAGATAGTCAAATTAGGCATAAAGAAAAGAAAAACATAGGCATACATCTCTCACATGATAAGCCCATATCACTCTTGCTATATCAGAGGAAACCCATTCTCTACTCTTCCTCCTTATCTGAACTTAAAATTAATACGCTGTAAAATGAAGCAAATATTTGATATTTATACAACAGCACTAGTGAAGACAATGTAAATAGCCCAGCATTAAATCTGTAGAGAGGTGTAAAAGTCTTAGAGCCCATTCAGGATAGCCGATGCAAATTTGCAAAAGTGGACCTTGCCCATTCTGTAAAAGCTGAATGGATGTCATCTTGTAAATCTTCTCTGTATTGATGGAGACTCCTTGAGAAGGCAAATGAAGAAGAGAGGTACAGAAGGGACCCCAATATTCATTTTAAAGGAGACTTTTCATTAGGGGTGAGGAGAAGAGAACACTTGTAACAAAAGAAATATATGTCAATAGTATTCTTCTGTCTTCACTTTGCTGCTATCAAAGATCTGGGTTTGACTCTCTCACTGTTGTTAGTCAGAAGAGAATGGGATTAACCAGGCATAAGTGAAAAGAGAATTGGGGCCTGTTTATTTTAAAAAAGGCTGTCTCCCTCACAGCCCAGCTTCATCTCCTATTTGATCATCTTGCAGTAAAGTCATGCTTTCAAGCAGTTTGTTGCAAAGCGATGAATGATGAATTCAGCATGTGTCTTCCCAGCACTTGCAAGTAGAAGGAAGATAAAATGTGAGGGAGCAAACCCTCACCTAAACACAAACAACACTAGTAAGAGAAAAGCATAGTAAAAAATACATCACTAAGCACACCTGAATAAAACGATTTTGTTTAAAATCTAATAATATTGGGGAAAAAATATTGCCAGCATGGCAGGTCTTTCTTTAAAGAATACGTGGGATAAGTTGGTGTGACGCCAATGGAAGTCTCAGGGCCAAATTCAGCAATGAAAGATGATAGTAAGTTACTGTATATCATAAAGTCTGTATAAGTAGCAGAGTAACGTGCTGATTTGGCATTCAGAAGGTATGCAAAATGAGTGACCTCCACCGAATGCCCGAGTCTCCTCTAACACTGGTGTAAATCCACTGGAGTTACAATAGTGTAAAACTAGTGTAAGTGAAGACAATCAGCTTGTGAGGCAGTGGAAGTGGAAGTTGCCTCAGAAAAAGCAGCTAGCAGGAGGGTACAAGATAAAGGTTCTGTTTATTACAGTAGTGCCCAGAAGCCTAAGTAAGGATCAATGTCCCCCTGCATAAATACATATGAAGATACCTGCCCCAAAGAGCTTAATATCTAAGAACTACTAATTACCCATTATTTTAAATTAAACCTGAACCATTCCCCAACATTCCCAGAGTCACAATCCACTTTGGGCTGAGCAGGCACAACTCTGACTGAACTCACTGGGAGTTGCACTTGCTTACCTCAGGGGCTGAAGGTGATGTTAAATCACTGGTTCACTGCTGAACATCTGTTTTATGATCATTTTACACCCAAAATTTAACTTACACAATCAGCTGTGTCGGGAGCCTTCACTCTCAACTACTAATCACTGTTACAATGTTTCCCATCCACAGTTAAGTACATGCAAGATGAGCAGAGAAAGACAATACGTGAAAAATAACAAGAACACTGCGCTACTTCTTCCTGCCCTGGTCTATCATGTAAAATTGATGTATGAGGCAGTATAAAAATCCAAGTGCTGCAGAGGAAGCTGGGCCCATAAAGATACTTGAAGCATAGCTGACCTTATACAGACACTGAAAATTTTAAAAGGAAGCAGCATTAAGAAAATGCTAAATGTTAGGCAACAACAGAGCAAAATAACCAGAAGCTGTGAAACTACCCCTGCAAATGCAGAGAATTACAACTAACTGGAGGGAACATTGCCCTGCCCCCACCTTTACCTGCCATGATTGCCTGGCTGCTCCCAAGCGTTTGAAGAATAAGCTGAAGCTCTCTGACTGCTGCGGCTGCCTCTTCCCCAGAGCTCATATCAGGCTCCATGACAACCTCCATGAGGCCAACACCTACCAGAGAGAGAGAAACAAGATTTCCAGCAGTAGCTTTTGATCTTGACATATTAAAGTGCAATAAGCTAAACACATGAAAGCACTTGGGTTTGTTTGAGAAAACTGGGAAATCATGTTTTATTTAATAACTGTACAAATGGGGATATTTTTTGTTTTATTTCTAAGATTTAACTTAAAGGCATTTCCACACACTCCCCTCTTTGATGACATAGGGAACAGATGGAAAAAATATTTCCCTTTCTTCTGAGAGAGTTCCTAAGAACAGGCCACCTGATTTCCCAATTTCATTTTCTCATTACATTCAGGTAAATTAATGCAATCACAGTTTTCTTACAGCTTCCTAGAGTAAAGGTATTAGTCAACATTTGCAAGTGTGGGGCCTAAAGTTAGGCATCTAAAGCCATAGTTAGGCACATAGCTAAATGTTTCGATTTTCAGCAGTGATGAATACCTGCAGCCCTCAACTTCACTGGCAGCTGTGGATGCTCACCATCTGTGAAAGTCAGGCCAGGTATTTAGGCACCTAACTACGCATTTAGGTACATGGATTTGTTGGTTTGATTTATACAATAGATATTTTAGAGCTTTATGGAGAAAGTGATCGTTTTTATAAAAGCTAAAAATTAAAAGCCATTTCTGACTCAAGCACTGGCCTCCCACTCTGCCGTCTGTGCATGTTCTGCCACGTTGCTTCATTCAGAGTCTTCACTCTCTTTTTAAACAACACTTACAGCTGCAGGAGCATAAGTGGCTTCTCTGTCCCAGTGAATACCCCCTTGATATGTTAAAGGTCTTATTTGGAAGTTGGCTGGCAGACAGGTTTGAGAAACTGAGCCACTAGCCTTCTGACTGGCCAGTGCCACTATGTTATCAGCAAACAGGCCAGAAAAGATGAACATTAGCCAGATATGGAATTTTTTTTTACATTTAAGTCAAATTTTAAAATATTTATTGAAAGCAACAAACCAGATTCCACCCCCCATCCCCCAATTAGTTTTAAATATTCAGTCCATACATAGAAAGACTGCGGGGGATAAGAAAGTGATCCAAGCCTACCAGCCCTGTTCAAGTCAATGAGAGTCTGGCTCCTTGTGTCATCATGAAGACTCTTTCCGCTGTCTTGTTCCAGCTGGATCTGCTTGATCCTCACAGTCCTGGTTACCATCTGGTTCTTTTTTCCCCCTACACAGAGGCTGTATGAAAGACTCCCATTCACAGCAACGGGAAGTCTCTGCTGAGTGATTTGATAGCCAGCCTGCATACAGAATCAGGTCTGTGTTCAGAATTGTCGTTTTACATGAACAATAATTTTAATTCTTGTCCCAAGGTAGACTGGCCCCACTTGGGCCCAGCCCTTTCAGCCAGGCCCCTTGTCCCCACATGCCAGCCCCCACCCACCCCCCAATAGCTGGGACTGTCACTCCTACTCTGGCCAGAGCTCTATTGCTGTTGGTGAAAAATCAGAAAAACTAGAAAAGCCTGATTTCCACTAAAATTGCCATTTGGTCACTCAGGATACAGGGAGGAGGCAATGACCCCTCACACAGAGGCCTGTGACAAGGGAACAGTCAGTCTAGACACAGGGGTGAGGTCTAGCCAGGGCCCCCCTCATCCCTGTCCCTCGCTCTGGCTGGGCCCCTTGCTCTCCTGCACTGGTCAGAACCCTACTGATTTTGGTGAAAATCGAAAAACTGCAGAAGCCTAGTTTTAGTGGAAAATCAGCCTTCTCTGATTTTCACCAAAATCAACAGTGTTTGGACCTGACTAGCAGGGGAGAGGGGCCCAGCTGGAGAGGAGGGGAAAGGGCCAAGCTGGGTGTACAACTTGGCCTACATAAGCAGTGAAGTGTGCAACCTTCTAGTTGTAAATACGCTTGGTAGTATAGTATTAGAGTTTTAATCAATAAACATCAATTTCACTGTATGCACACGAACTGAGAAAAAAATATTTCTACCAACGATAGTCAACATTTCAGATAGGCAAAGAAAGAAAAATGCTGCTGGAGAACTTATTGGAGTTTGATTTCAGGATATTTACTTTGTATATTTTGACATGTGATGTTGTCAATTTGTATTTTTAACAGCTATAAAGCTTTAGCTTTTTGAATCTCAACGTCTAGTCATTAAATATCTATTCTCTGATACCCCCATAATTTCATGCAGCCATGAAAATGTAAACCGATAAAAACAAAACAAATGCTGAAAAATAAACATTGATATTATCCATCAAAACTATAAAAAAAATTGAATTCTGCCAAACCTAGTTTTAAGCACTATAATAAAAACGAGACAATTGACTCCATTCTATAGGCTCAATATAATCTATGCATATAGCTTTTCCTGCCTCCCCCAGCTTCTCATTAAGTGATTTTTTTTTTAAAGCCTCAAATGGCATGGGACAATAAACAACAAGAATCCCATTTCCCATCCGAAGCCCCATTTTCAGGAATAACAATAATCCCATTGTCAAACGACCCTAAGAGCAGGATTTATTTTATCTATTCCATTCAGCTCATTAGCTTAAACTCTGTATCTTATTATAGGGCTCCTGAGAAGACTGCCTTTTATGAAATGCAGGCTGGGCATTTTACAGTCAGTGCTCAACACTATAGACGCCAGCTGCTAGAAGATCCTGAATTCTGTGTGTTTAAAGCTAATAGAATGTGTCAGGTATCTTCTTGACCCAAATTTCCCTGCTTATTTAACTAGAAGATGCTGTACTATAAGCCATTAGGTAGTGGCAGAACACAGTGCCTATGTACTACACATGCTACCTGAAGATACATCTTCCCATTGCTCTATCTTTCAAAACAGATGGACTAATTTTTACTCTGCTTCATTCTTTTCTGTTAGTTTTTTATTGGTGGAGTGATCACCACCAGGAAAGTCTGAACATTCTTTAATGTAGGAGCAGAACCACCTACAATCTAAAGGTGATTGGCAATTGAGTTTGTGATTTCTTTTTTCTTCTCTTCGTGATGCATAAAGCCAGTTTGAAAAGCTGGGCTTGGCTTCTTTTGTTTCTACTTTTTTCTCCTGCTTGTTTAGAATTTCAGCTCTTGTGAATGTACTGTTTTTATCAGGAAGATTTATCAATGATGACTGCAGAACTAGTAGTGTACTGACAACCAAAGTAACTATCTATCTAGGTATTTATACATCCTCCATCCCTACAGCATGCAATGCCCAGATCCACACAGGTACGTAGGTGCTTAAGTCCCAGTTTTAGGCTCCATTGCAATCCACAAAACTCTTGTTCCACTGCTGCCTAACCCTCTAGATGCCTAAATTCACTTGGTACCTAAGTTCTTAGGGTAAAGTTACCTAGACACCTATGTTGCTGCCTCAGGGTATGCACAATGCTGCCTCCCTCTTAGGCATCTAGATGCTTATCTCCTGCCCAGTCCCAGAGCTATCCATGAACCCAGGGAAGACAGATGTTTGCCTGCCTACTTTGCCTGGAGGGCCCAATATGGGAGGTGTGCTCAGTGGCTGCCTACCAGATGAGGTCCCATTCAAAATCAAGCACCAACAGCACCCACCTTACAACTTTTAGCTCAACCATTAGAGCACTCATCTGGGATGTGGGAAACCCAGGTTCAATTCCCCCGTCTGCCTGAGGGAGAAGAAAGGATTTGAACAGGGATCTCCTACCTCTCAAGAGAGTGCTCTAACCTCTGAGATATGGGATATTCTGGGAGGCTCCCTCAACCTCTCCTGTTGCAGCTGTTTCATTATGTATAAATAATTAAATAGTAATTGAAGCAGGGGAACTGGACCATAGGTCTCCCTCCTCCCACATGGGTGCCCTAATCACCAGGCTACAGAGTCAGTCTCACTGTTGCTCAGTATCTGGTCCAGAGACTCTTTAAGCATCACAACACATAAGTTACTTTGTGGATCTGGGCTCAAGTACTTCACAAATATTAATGACTTTATCCTCAGAACACCCCTGCAAGAAAGGTAGGGAAGCATTATGCCCATTTCATAGATGGGGAACTGAGGCACAGAGATAACAACTTGCCCAAGGACAAACAGGACATTTCTAGCAGAGATGGAAATTGAACCCAGATCTCCTGAATCCCAGCTACGCATTAACCATAATATCATCTTTCTTCCAAGGACATCAAATGAGGGGGGAAATGGAATTTTATTTAAAAATTCTGTGTTTTATGTTTTTAAAAAATCTCAAATGCCTGAAAAAAACAGTTGGGAGAAAAAAATCTTTAATTAAAATTTCAACACCTCTACACATTGATCTATGGCCTGAAGAACACTCCCTCCCTAATTCTCTGGACCTCCAAGGACACCTCCAAGAAAAACTGGGAAAATAAGATTTGCTATTCCTGATTTTTCTTGGGTAACACACAAGCAGGACAAAGCATTCAAGTCTTCTTAATTCAAAAAAGCAAAGTGAACCAAATCCATTATTTTTCCCTTTACAGGCCACTTTTATGTTCAACAACATCCAGAACAAATATATGGAGGGAACGGCCATCTTTAAAGTTAGAACTGTGACTTTGTTAAAACAAAAATAAGGTCCTTGAGCTCTGCTGTACGTTGTCAAAAAGGTAAAACCAGACTCTCAACTAATTTCCATATTATTACTTCACTTTGTCAAGTGCAAACTCACTTCCAAAGACAGTTTATTCCAAATATGAAAGCAATCTACAGTATCCAAAACTATTACTGCACGTGGCAAAGGCACATTTATTAAGTTAATTCAAGATCCTGGCAAAGATTAGAAGGTTTGAAAAGCAAATGTGATATTTATAGGTCCTTAAATTTAATAGCAAAAACAAAAAACAAAGAAGAGATGCTATGATGTTTATATTATTGTAATGTGTGTTTGCTACACATTCATTTTAAAAGAAGGGCTATTATCAGACTGGTTTGCTTTTACCCTAACAGACAATTAGTGCTCATACTAGGAATGGAGAAAGTACAGGCCCAGCAGCTCCATCTCCCAATTCAATTACATAAAACCACTGGAATCGTGAGGCTAAGCAAGGAGTCAGCAATCAGGGCAATCATATTCAATCAGTGAACACCAGGGTATAGCTATCTATTCATCGGGCTTGACGCAGCATCCTGTTAGCTTGGGCAGAACACTGATTGAAAACATAAAAAGCATCTCTTTGCTACCCCCAGCCCTACTCCAGACTCATCCTTTTCTATAGCTATAGTAGAACCAACTTCATAATGCATACTTACAGGCAGATCTGCATAGAAATAGTGTTTTCTGTCAAACAAAGACTTCTTGTTTATCCTGCAGTTCAGTGCGAGGCCTGTCATCACCGCTGCTTCTACACATCTCCTGTTGAGAGCCTAAAGAAACATGACACACAATTTCACTCAGATATGCACTATATAACAAATGCTTCTCCCACATGCTGCCTTATACAGAGCGTATATTCAATTTTGCTTGCCTTCAGTAGGCATTATCTCTGTTTTCTTGCGTGGGTAGCTCATATTCATCATCAGTCTGGCAGCAGCTATAAATCAGCAAAGTTTTATATGGACAATAAAACCATCCAGTTGTTTTCGTTGTATGCTGCATGAGAAGCCACACAGTGTTTTGGATTGCTACTTTTGCAGACATAACCAGTACTCTTGACACCCCCAAACCTTCACAGGGTATGTCTACACAGCAAAGAAAAAACCCGCAGCTGACCTGTGCTGGCTGACTTGGGCTCATGAGGCTCAGGCTGTTTCACTTCTGTGTAGACTTCCGGGCTCAAGCTGGAGCCTGGACTCTAGGCCCTGCAGGGTAGGAGGGTCATAAGAACAGCCATACTGGGTCAGACCAAAGGTCCATCTAGTCCAGTATCCTGTCTTCCAACAGTGGCTAATGCCAGGTGTCCCAGAGGGAACGAACAGGTAACCATCAAGTGATCCATCCACTGTCACTCATTCCCAGCTTCTGGCAAACAGAGGCTAAGGGCATCATCCCTGCCATCCTGGCTAACAGCCACTGATGGACCTGTGCTCCATGAATTTATCTAGTTCTTTTTTGAACCCTGTTATAGTCTTGGCCTTCACAATATCCTCTGGCAAAGAGTTCCACAGGTTGACTGTGTGTGGTATGAAGAAATAATTCCTTTTGTTTTAAACCTGCTGCCTATTAATTTAATTTGGTGGCCCCTAGTTCTTGTGTTATGAGAAAGTGTAAATAACACTTCCTTATTTACTTTCTCCACACCAATCATGATTTTATAGACCTCTATCATATCCCCTTAGTCATCTCTCTTTTCCAAGATGAAAAGTCCCAGTCTGATTAATCTGTCTTCATATGGCAGCCATTCCATACCCCTAATAATTTTTGTTGGCCTTTTCTGAACCTTTTCCAATTCCAATATTTATTTATTTATTGTATATAAGTATTGATTGATTGATTGAGATGGGATGACCACATCAGCACACAGTATTCAAGATGTGGGCATACCATGGATTTATATAGAGGCAATATGATTTTTTCTGTCTTATTATCTATCCTTTTCTTAATGATTCCCAATATTCTGTTCGCTTTTTTGACTGCTGCTGCACATTGAGTGGATGTTTTCAGAGAACTATCCACAATGATGCCAAGATCTCTTTCTTGAGTGGTAACAGCTAATTTAGACTCCATCATTTTATATGTATAGTTGGGATTATGTTTTCCAATGTGCATTACTTTGCATTTATCAACATTGAATTTCACCTGCCATTTTGTTGCCCAGTCACCCAGTTTTGAGAAATCCTTTTGTAGCTCTTTGCAGTCTGCCTGGGACTTAGCTATCATGAGTAGTTTTTTATCATCTGCAAATTTTGCCACCTCCCTGTTTACCCCTTTTTTCGAGATCATTTATGAATATGTTGAAAAGGACTGGTCCCATACAGACCCCTGGGGGACACCACTATTTACCTCTCTCCATTCTGAAAGCTGACCATTTATTCCTACCCTTTGTCTCCTATTTTTTAACCAGTTTACAATCCATGAAAGGACCACAAAAACAACGAGGAGCCCGGTGGCACCTTAAAGACTAACAGATTTATTTGGATTTCCGCTTTTATGGGTAAAAAAACCCACTTCTTCAGATGCATGGAGTGAAAATTACAGATACTGGCATAAATATATCCTGGCACATGAAGAGAAGGCCAGTTCAGTCAGGGTGGATGTGATGATGATGATGATAATTGATAAGGAGGGGTCAATACCAAGAGAGGGAAAATTGCTTATGTAGTGAGACAGCCACTCCCAGTCCCTATTCAAGGCCAAATTGATGGTGTTAAGTTTGCAAATGAATTGTAGCTCTGCAGTTTCTCTTTGAAGTCTGTTTTTGAAGTTTTTTGTTAAAGAATGGCTACTTTTAAATCTGTTATTGAGTGTCCAGGGAGGTTGAAGTGTTCTCCTACTGGCTTCTGTATGTTACCATTTCTGAGGTCTGATTTGTGTCTATTTATCCTTGTACATAGAGACTGTCCAGTTTGGCCAATGTACATGGCAGAGGGGCATTGCTGGCACAGATCACATTAAGAAAAGGAGTACTTGTGGCCCTTAGAGACTAACCAATTTATTTGAGCGTGAGCTTTCGTGAGCTACAGCTCACTTCATCGGATGCCGATGAAGTGAGCTGTAGCTCACGAAAGCTCACGCTCAAATAAATTGGTTAGTCTCTAAGGTGCCACAAGTACTCCTTTCTTTTTGCGAATACAGACTAACACAGCTGTTACTCTGAAATATATCACATTAGTAGATGTACAGGTGAATAAGCCCCTGTTGGTGTGGCTGGGTCCTATTACGTTGTCACTAAAGTAGATATGGGGACAGAGAAGGCAACAGAGTTTGTTACAGGGATTGGTTCCTGAGTTAATGTTTCTGTGGTGTGGTGTGTAGTTGCTGGTGAGTATTTATTTCAGGTTGGGGGGCTGTCTGTAAGCGAGGATTGGCCTGCCTCCCAAGGCCTGTGAGAGTGGGGGATAGTTTTCCAGGATAGGTTGTAGATAGTTGAAGATGCGTTGGAGAGGTTTTAGCTGGGGGCCGTACATGATGGCCAGTGGTGTTCTGTTATTTTCCTTGTTGGGTAGGTGACTTCCAGGTACCCGTCTTGCTCTGTCAATCTGTTTCCTCACTTCCCCAGGTAGGTGTTGTAGTTTTAAGAATGCTTGATAGAGATCTTGTAGGTGTTTGTCTGTCTGAGGGATTAGAGCAAATGTGGTAGTATCTTAGAGCTTGGCTGTAGACAATGGATCGTATGATGTGTCCTGGATGGAAGCTGGAGGCATGTAGGTAAGTATAGCAGTCAGTAGGTTTCCGGTATAGGGTGGTGTTTATGAGACCATCACTTATTAGCACTGTAATATCCAGAAAGTGGATCTCTTGTGTGGACTGGTGTAGTAGTAGGATTTTATGTTTGTATTTTATATAATTTAGAATGAAGGATAAAGAATAATAATGTAGCATGTATTAAATGTATTGGTGTATGATTTGATCATATCCTGCCAGCCACCCTTTTTGAATGGCCTAATGGGACACTGGTAGAGATACATCAGCCAGAATCTGTTTCTGGACTGATCTCAAGGCAGTAACACACCTTTGAGGGTCACCAATTTGTTGTAGGTTTAGCATTTTAAAATAAGTAAAAGAATGCCATGATTGTTTTCTTTTGCATTGCAATTTGATGTTCCTGTTCAAAATGTTGTGTACATTAATTCTGTTGTGTGTGTGAATGAGGAATATGTGTTAAGAGAGAAGTGTGAAGTCCATCGCTGAACCAGATGTTCTAGGGAGGAACCGGAGACAGATGCAAGTGCGCCAGGAGGCTGCAACATGTCCCTATTGAAATCTCAGAGGAGGGCAGATAGATGACTCTAAAGATGAGACAGGCACCTATCACGGGGACAAGACAGCAGTGATCAAAACCAGCATGGGATAATGCCCTGAGGAACTTGATGAAAGAACAAGGATGAGAAGGACAATTTAAGAAAACAAGCACTTGTCAAACAACAATTGATTACAGCATGACGGTGCAAAACTCATTGGCTCCAATGAAGGAAAATCACTATATAAACAGGGTGCTTTGCCATGAAACTTTGGGTTTGTCCTGCCAAGGCTTCCCCAAAGCATCGTGTTGTGACCGACAGAACCCAGCTTTTCCCTACCCATGATCAACCTAGCTGGCCACTAGATTGATCTGGACTCTGGACTGGTAACTATAACATTGACTGGCAGGACAGTGTGTGTGTGGTGTGACTGAAAATGCATATGCTAATTGTTGTATCTTCAATAAACGTGGCATATTGCCGTTTCCCCTGAAAAAGATCCCATGTGCTTCTTATAAGCATAACACTGGTCCAGGCTGAGGTTCATGGTGAAGTGGAAATTATTTAAATTCAGGTGGAATTCTTCAAGGGCCTCCTTTCCATTGGTCCACATGATGATGTTATCAATATAGCGTAACTAGAGGAGGGGAACTAGGGGACAAGAGCTGAGAAGCATTGTTCTAAGTCAGCCATGAAAATGTTGGCATCCTGTGGGGCCATGTGGGTACCCATAGCAGTGCCACTGACTTGAAGGTATAAGTTGTACCCAAATCTGAAATGGTTGTGGGTGAGGACAAAGTCACAAAGCTCAGCCACAAGGTGTGCTGTGGCCTCATCAGGGATACTGTTCCTGACAGCTTGTAGTCCATCCTCATGTGGAATATCTGTGTAAAGAGCTTCTGCATCCATGGTGGCCAGGATGGTGTTTTCAGGAAGATCACCAATGCATTGTAGTTTCCTCAGGAAGTCAGTGGTGTCTCAAAGATATCTGGGAGTGCTGGTAGCGTAGGGTCTGAGGAGAGGTCCTCAAGGAATCAATTCTGAAGCACTTAGAGGAGAGGAAAGTGATCAGGAACAGTCAGCATGGATTCACCAAGGGCAAGTCACACCTGACTAATCGAATTGCCTTCTATGACGAGATAACTGGCTCTGTGGATGAGGGGAAAGCGGTGGATGTTTTGTTCCTTGACTTTAGCAAAACTTTTGACATGGTCTCCCACAGTATTCTTGCCAGTAAGTTAAAGAAGTATGGGCTGGATGAATGGACTATAAGGTAGATAGAAAGTTGGCTAGATTGTCGAGCTCAACGGGTAGTGATCAATGGCTCCATGTCTAGTTGGCAGCCGGTATCAAGCGGAGTGCCCCAAGGGTCGGTCCTCGGGCCGGTTTTGTTCAATATCTTCATTAATGATCTGGAGGATGGTGTGGATTGCACCCTCAACAAGTTTGCAGATGACACTAAACTGGGAGGAGAGGTAGATACGCTGTAGGGTAGGGATAGGATACAGAGGACCCTAAACAAATTAGAGGATTGGGACAAAAGAAATCTGATGAGGTTCAATAAGGACAAGTGCAGAGTCCTGCACTTAGGACGGAAGAATCCCATGCACCGCTACAGACTAGGGACCGAATGGCTTGGCAGCAGTTCTGCAGAAAAGGACCTAGGGGTTACAGTGGACGAGAAGCTGGATATGAGTCAACAGTGTGCCTTTGTTGCCAAGAAGGCCAATGGCATTTTGGGATGTACACGTAGGGGCTTGCTAGCAGATCGAGGGACGTGATCGTTCCCCTCTATTCGACATTGGTGAGGCCTCATCTGGAGTACTGTGTCCAATTTTGGGCCCCACACTACAAGAAGGATGTGGAAAAATTGGAAAATGTCCAGCGGAGGGCAACAAAAATGATTAGGGGACTGGAACACATGACTTATGAGGAGAGGCTGAGGGAGCTGGGATTGTTTAGCCTGCAGAAGAGAAGAATGAGGGGGGATTTGATAGCTGCTTTCAACTACCTGAAAGGGGGTTCCAAAGAGGATGGATCTAGACTGTTCGCAGTGGTAGCAGATGACAGAACAAAGAGTAATGGTCTCGAGTTGCAGTGCGGGAGGTTTAGGTTGGATATCAGGAAAAACTTTCACTAGGAGGGTGGTGAAACACTGGAATGCGTTACCTAGGGAGGTGGTGGAATCTCCTTCCTTAGATGTTTTTAAGGTCAGGCTTGACAAAGCCCTGGCGGGGATGATTTAGTTGGGGATTGGTCCTGCTTTGAGTAGTGGGGTGGACTAGATGACCTCCTGAGGTTCCTTCCAACTCTGATATTCTATGATTCTATGAGAGAGTCCAAATAGCCAGATAATGCTGCTTCAAGAGTGCCAATGCCTGAGATGATGGGGCATCCAGGATTTCCAGGTTTATGAATATTGGGTAGCAGATAGAATACCCCTGGTTGGGGCTCTAGGGGTGTATCTGTGTAGGTTTGTTCCCGTGCTGCAGCAGGGAGTTTCTTGAGCAGATAGTTAGTTTCTTTTGGTACTCCTCAGTGGGATCAGGGGATAGTGGCCTGTAGAATGTGGTGTTGGAGACTTGCCTGGCAGCTTGCTGTTCATAATCCAACCTGTTCATGACGACTGCAGCACCTCCTTTGTCAGCCCCTATAATTATAATGTCAGAGTTGTCTCTGAGTCTGTGGATGGCGTTGCATTCTGTACAGCTGAGGTTATGGGGCAAGTGATGCTGTTTGTTCACAATTTCACCCTGTGCACATCTGCGGAAACACTATGTAGAAGTCCAGTCTGTCATTTCGACTGTCAGGAAGAGTCCACGCAGAATTCTTCTTCTTGTAGTGTTGGTAAGAGGGTTCATGCAGGTCAGTGCTCTGTTCAGTGGTGTGTTGAAAATATTCCTTGAGTTGGAGACGGGAAAGTAGGCTTCCAGATCACCACAGAACGGTATCATGTGTGTGGGGGTGGTGGGACAGAAAGAGTCTCCTAGATAGGATAGACTCTTCTGCCGGGCTAACTGTGTGGTTGAATAGATTAACAATATTGTTAGGTGAGTTAAGGGTACCACTGTTGTAGCCCCTTGTGGCATGTAGGAGTTTAGATAGAGGACCTTTCCTCTTATTCCATGACAGCTTACTTTGCTTAAGAGCCTTCGGTGAGGGACCATGTCAAAGGCTTTCTGAAAATCTAAGTACACTATATCCACTGGGATCCCCCCTGTCCACATGCTTGTTGACCCCCTCAAAGAATTCTAGCAGATTGATGAGGCATGATTTCCCTTTACAAAAACCATGTTGACTCTTCCCCCAACAAATTATGTTAATCTATGTGTCTCACAATTTTGTTCTTTACTATAGTTTCAACCAGTTTTCCTAGTTCTGATGTCAGGCTTTCCAGCCTGTAATTGCCGGGATCACCTGTGGAGCCTTTTTTAAAAATTGGCGTCACATTAGCTATCATCCAGTCATTTGGTATGTAAGCTGATTGAAATGATAGGTTACAAACTAATTAGTAGTTCTGCAATTTCACATTTGAGTTCCTTCAGAACTCAGAAGTCCAGCCCGAGCCTGGAAGTCTACACAGCAATGAAACAGCCCCACAGCCTGAGCCCCAAGAGCCCGGGTCAGCCATGGTTTGGTTTGTTTTTGCTGTGTAGACATACCCAAAGAGTTAGAGGCAAATCAGAGCAACTGATGACAGAGGTATTTGCCAATAGATTTTTGATATCTCATACTGAGTACAATACAGGGGATCTGAGTCAGAGACCAGGGTCCTGTTTCAGCCAAGCACTTAAAAATATGCTTAATCCCACTGACTTCAATAGGATTTATGAGCGGATTTAAATGGTTTGCTGAATAGGAATGAATTTACTCATATGTATAGATGCCTTGCTGATGCAAGATCAGGGTGTAGTCAATTGATTACAACCCTACTGTTTATTAGATAGATATTAGCATACAACAGAAGGTGGGGTGGAATGGGGAATACACAGATGTCTGCACATGTGGATATTCAGAAACCATTTTTAGACATTTCTTTCAGAGTTTCCTCCATGCAGACCTCAATCCTAAGAGATGCTGAATGACATCAACTCCCAACAAAGATCAGACGTAAGTGAAATCAGACATCAGTGAATTAGGGCTTCTTTCTCTCCCACTGGAAGCAGTCTATTTATTATTGCAGCATTCTACCTTCCAGCAGCTTCAGAATAGAACAGAGAAAATTGTTTGGTGAAGGCAGTTTTAAGTGTGTTAAATTGTGTATCCTGGACTTTTTCTTTGGAGTATATTCTGTGGTATCAGAAGGACAGGCTATAGATAACTGACTTTTTGGTGCGGTTTACTGGATCTGTGAAGGCAGGTGTGGTGATACGTGCGTTTCTTGTATAAAGTTATCTGTACGGTTCCGTTGTTGAAGCTGATTCGTGGTGTCCAGGAAGTTGATGCTCATGCTGGAGTGTTTTAGGCACAGTTTGATGGATGGATGCAGTGGTGGTTGTTGAAGTTGGGGTGGAAATCTATGAGGGAGTTTAGGTCATCTGTCCAGAGGATGAAAATATCATCAACGTATCTCAGGTATATCGTTTCTATGAAAAGAACAAGAGTACTTGTGGCACCTTAGAGATTAACAAATTTATTAGAGCATAAGCTTTCGTGGGCTACACGGCTGTTACTCTGAAACCTGTCATTGTTCCCATGGTGCATTTGTTCAGAAATTCCTCCTCCAGGTGGCCCATGAAAAGTTTGGCATATTGGGGAGCCATCCTATTCCCATGGTTTGGGACAAAGTGCATGTTGAATGTAAAATTGTTATGGGTGAGGATGAAATGGATGAGTTTGGTGATGTGTTTGGAGTGGATATCTGAGGGTTGTCCATTATCTTGTAGGTATATGAGGCAGGCAGTGATGCTGTCATTGAGAGGGATTTTGGTGTTAATAGGGAGGTGACACCCATGATGGCAAAGATAGTGTTCTGAGGGAGGTTGTTAATGTTGTGAAGTTTCTGGAGCAAATCAGTTGTGTCCTGGAGGAAGCTGGCCACTTTTGTGGTGAGTGGTTTGAGGATGGTTTCTGAGTCCTGATATTCCTTCAGTAAAAGTGCCAAGGCCAGATATGATAGGTCTGCTTGGGTTCCCTTGTTTATACATCTTGGGAATCTTGTGGAAGATCCCTGGGATAGGTTCATGGGAGATGAGGTTATAGAATTTCTCTTGTTGTTGTTTGGGGAAGGATCTGATATCCTTAAATCCTGGTGCATTATGGTGCGGGGTCTTCTTTGAGTTCTCTGTAATAAATGCTGTCAGAAAGTTGTCAATTGTCCTTATTGACATAGTCATCACAGTTGAGAATTATGATGGCACCCCCTTTGTCCACTGGTTTAATCACTATCTGGTGGTTGGATTTCATGGATTGTATAGCTGTTCTCTCAGCGGTGGAGAGATTCTGGTGTGTGTGATGTTTATTCAAGATTTCACAGTCAATATTTTTCCTGAAGCCATCAATGTAATGATCAAGAGTGTGGGTTCATCCACTGTGGGGTGTCCAGTCAGATCATTCTTTTTTCTGATGCCTGTCAGTGGGGACGTGGTAGTTGTGGGTGATGTCATCATTGCTGTGAAAGAATTCTTGAGGTGGAGTTGGCAAAAGAATTCTTCTAGTTCTCGACATGTTAGTATGGTATCAGGTTCAGAGGTGGGGCTGAAGTTCAGTCCCTTGGAGAGTAGAGAGAATTCAGCTCTGGTAAGGGGCACTCTTGATAAACTGATGATGTCATGGTTTTGTGTAGTATCCATGTGGTGGGTTCTGGTGCCCTGGCTTATCCTGGAGGTGAAGTTCTGTGGTTTGTGGAGTTGTTGTAGTCTGTTATACTTTTGTTTTTGTACTGGATGACTGTCATCAGGGGTTTTGTTAGTTTGTTTGCCTGCCTGTTTTAATAGTTGTTTTGGGTTTCTTGTATGATATCCAGGTACTTGATGGGGACCACATCCAGAAATAAATCTTTCCCCAAACCCCTCTTCTGGCCTTCAAACAACTCCCTACCCTCATCAACAGCAAGCTCCCCACAGACCAGAACACGCCAACTTGAAGCGGCACCGGAGCCTGACAGAACAACAGCTCCAAAACCCGCAGACGTATCTCCACTGCTGTAATGATCAATACTCCCCCCCTCCAACACATTTTTCAAGATCCATGGGTCCTACACATGCTTATCACATGGGTCTACACATACTTATCACAAATGTGGGTGTACCTCATCCAGTGCACTAAATGTCCCAGACAATCACTATGATCTTGAATGAATCACACAGAAAAATGATAAGACAAAAACACCACATAACCAGTGGGCAAATGCTTTTTCACAAAGTCTGACCTCTCAGTCCTCATCCTCAAAAGAAACTTGCAGAAGACTATCAAAAGACAAGCCTGAAGGTTAAATGCATGTCTTTTCTAGACAGTAAAAATCACGGTCCTAATAAAGACACTGGATTTATGGCTTATTATAACAATCCGTAACCCACTAACCCGCCTTCCCCACATACACACACCCCACTCCCCTTTTGTCCTATAACTGCCAGGGTGTTAACAGGACCACTTTACCTTCCATGGCCCCTTAGAATGTGCGTTAACTACTTATGCTAAACCTTGTGTTTAGCTCTGACATTCTGAGTACCTTTCCCAGACCGGAAGAAGAGATCTGTGTAGCTCAAAAGTTTGTCTCTTTCACCAACAGAAGTTGGTCCAATAACGATATTACCTCCCCCACCTTCTCTCTCTCAAGTTGTTTTAAGATAAAGTTCTATTTTTTAAAATTTGGTCAGGTTAATTTAATAATTGATTTAACTAACTCAAATCAACCAATCTTAATATAATTTTGAAGTGCTTACATTTTCAGTGCTTTCAAATAAGTACAGTATTGTCTCCATCCTACTCTGCATCATGAAGCTGTCAAGATGGCAACTTCTAGTAGGATTGTTAAAGAGACAGTGTCAAGATAAAATAATTTAAGTACACCTCTACCCCGATATAATGTGGTCCTCGGGAGCCAAAAAAATCTTACCGCATTATAGGTGAAACCATGTTATATCGAACTTGCTTTGGCCTCAAGCATTTCTGTTATTAATAGTCACTTCCAGCCCCGACTGACCCCTCAGAACCCCAATCCATCCAACCCCCCCCGCTCCTTGTCCCCTGACTACCCCCTCCAGAGACCCCCCCCATGCCTAATCACCCCCAGGACCCCACCCCCTACCCAACCTCCCTGCTTCCTGTCCCCTGACTGCCCCAACCCCTATCCACACCCCCACCCCCTGACAGGCCCCCCCTGGGACTCCCACACCCTATCCAATGCCCCCGTTCCCCGTCCCGACCGCCCCGCCCCCAGAACCTCTGAACCATCCAACCCCCCCCCGCTCCCTGTCCGCCCCCCTCCCCGCCCCCCGAGACCCTCTGCCCCGTATCCAATCCCTCGGCCCCAGCCCGGCACCCTTAACACGCCGCTCAGAGCAGCATGTCGGAGTCAGACATGCTGACACGCCGATCCACCGGAGCGTGCAGCCCCGCCGATCCGCTGGAGCGCGCAGCCCCGCCCCCCCAGAGCACTGCTTTGCCACATTATATCCAAATTTGCGTTATATCGGGGTGGAGGTGTACTGAAATTCCCTTACCTATGTTACAGATACCATCACAGGTGATAAAAATGGAGACATCTTTACAAGTAATACTTATTTTTTGCTATTTATGTAATCATTTGCTTTTTGTATTTACCAGCTTGAACCATGAACACAGATTAACCAGTTTTCCTTTTATTCCAATAGTCAATTTCTTGCCAATTTCATTTTAAGGTTATTACACATTGCATAATGATACAATCTCTATATGGCAAACACAGAAAGTTAGTTTTAAAAATGTGTTGCCAATTGAATTCACATTTAAATTTCAGGAAAAACATTTTTATTGGTTTTAGGTCTTGCAAAAGATTATTTTTATGAAGCCTAAACTTCAGGTCAAATTTGACCTAACAGTGTCCCTCAAATTATTATTTTCATTGTGTATCAGACACTTAAAAAAAAGTAAAATCACACTGTGATGCTGTATGGAATATGTGAGACACTTAATGATATTATTGATACCAATATTATAAAACTGCAATGAATCTTACCAGATATGCAATGTAAGGTATCCATGAAAATGTTTTGATTTGCCAAGTATGATAATCTTGTTTACATGTTTGTATCATCTTTGTATAGTGAATTATAAATGTTTGATATATCTGTATTTCAAACTTGTACTGTGTTTCTGGGTGACATCCCAAGACAAAAGGGCACCAGCACTATCTAGCTTGCTTGATGGCCTATCAAAGGCAATCAGCTATACAATGAACCCATGGAATGAAGCCAGGGGCTACACCTCAGTCAGCCAGACGTGTAGGCACATCCCTATGGACAGGGGACTCCAGGTTTTTCCAGGCCCATGTGCTTGGAGAAAGGATGTACAAGCCACACGGCAAAGGCTATAAAAGGCAGCTGAGTCATCTCCATTTGGTCTTCAATCCTGCTTCTCACCTCTGGAGCAACTTTTCTACAAACTAAAGCTCTGAACAAAGGACTGAATGACCTATCCAAGCTTTGGATGTGTTCCAGAGGAACTCTCAAGCCAACAGACTCTAAGAACCTGATGTATGGATTTTAAATCTTTGTATGCATCTGATTGCTTTACCATTTAACAAATTTCTTCTTGTTCTTTTCTTTTATAAAACCTTTAGTTTTAGATATTAAAGGATTGGCTGGCAGAGTAGTAGTTTGGGTAAGATCCAAAGTAAAATTGACCTGGCAATGTGGCATGCCCTTTGAGGATCAGAAGAACATTTTGTATCGTAAGCAGTTTTAAAATAACTTCCCACCTTAGTGGACCTATGTGCTAATTAGGAACCGGAGAACTGGAATGCAATAAAGGAAGCTGTATGATTTCTTTTTTCAGCTTCTTGATAACCAATATGTGGGATCAGGAGCACAGTTCATGACTAGTTGGTGAATCTAACTTCAGTGTGAACCACCAGTTTTGGGAGAATCTGCTGTCCTTTTGCAGCCTGCCCTGACCCTGGCATTTTCAGTAAGGACTACCCTAGGCATCCCGGGTCACACACACAACATTTAAATTGGACATAGTAGTTATCACTACACTGGACTTTTACTAATAGAACAAAATAAACTTCCTCTTTCCCTCCCCCCCAAAAAGAAACCTCACAGATTTGTTTTTGGATTGCCTGTTAGCAATTGAGAAATCAAAGCTCTACTACAATGGGATAAAACTCCTTAATATAACTAAAAGAATAAAAAAAATTTTTTTCCCCAAAAGAAGAAAAGTAATTACATGTTTATGGCACTTAACCAGAGTACTATTACATCCTTATTGCAACTACATGCTTCTGGCTTGGATACATTGTCTGCTGAGTCTTATTTTAGTTATTAAAGTTTTTTGGGGAAAAAAAGGAAATAAAGCACAGTGTTAATGGGATTAGAATAATTTCTAATTTGAATGTTGACCAGCAGCAAAATGGACTCAATCCCTCTGGAACATACTGGCTAATGTTCAAGTACTCATTTGTTTTAATATGATAATTATAGTTTCTTACACAACAAAAGTTCCTACTTTTAGCAATTAAAATTTTATGTTCTAGACAATGGACAACATTTATTACTTACCAGAAAGTGTGTATTTTATCACAATTTTAGTCTGACTACTAAATCTAAAATACAAAACCCATGAAATTTCAAATTCCGCAGGCAACTTTCCCTCCTTCCCTCCATGGCCTGTGGCTTTATCTCCTCATTGCGTGATCCTGTTAGATCCCACAAGCTAAGCCGGGCTGTATAGGTCAATAGTTGAATAGGAGACTTCCAAAAAATGCTCAAGTGCTGCACAAAGTGGGGTTGGTGACTTAAGGTGGCACTCTACCCTCTGAATAAATACTGAATGGGGGCCCAGAATTATGCTTCCAGGGCTGTTCTTTTTTGGAATGAGCTGTAAAACCAAAGTCACAGCTACTTGTAGCCATTACGAATCCAATGACGCTCTTTACACGTGCACCACTGTGCGCTAACCCAAGTGTCCGGACTATATTTTTACTCATGTAACAACCAACTTTCACTACCCACCTAATTTTAAGCAAAATACAGCATTCTTCACTTCCTAACAATTGGATAATGCTGGTGTGCTTATTTCATTGGCAAGTGAAGTGATCTTACGTACGTATTAGCTATCTCAAAAGGGTGATGAGGCTTAATTACTCACTTTTCTTCTGCCTGGGCTGCAATTTTATCACCTAAGTTTTGCACCTGGGTAACTCAGATGGTTAGGAAAACTACTATGTCTCCTTAGAATAGGCACAGCTTTTAGAACAATGTATAATGATAAACATCAATTTTGCATGTGAAAGCTTCCCTTGCTAATGACCTAGATTAAATTCCCAGCTTATTTATGTACTATGATGTTATTAACTTGACAGCTTTGACTAGCACTGAGGATTTAAATTATTGGCTTGAACTGACAAGCTGCCAGTCTGAAATGCTTGCATAGTGCTGGTTTTGAGACAAAGATATGGAACTTCTGGAATAGGTCTGGACAAAACCCAGCATCTACAAAGAATTCTAAACATGTCCATCCTCCTAACATCTGTCATGGATATTTATTTCCAGGGAATTCCTAGAAAGTTATCTCGTAAAGGAAATGTAAATTGTTTGTATTGGAAAACCATGAAAGGATTCAATGATGGCATCAATATCATCCTCCCTCCATCTCTCCCAGCTACATTATCTTGCTAGCAGTACCATAGTAACTGAGAGCCAACGAAATAAAAGAATAACCTTGAGAAGCTCTATTTGTATAGAAAGTAGTATACTCTGTTCACTCTACTCCTTCCACTGTTGGAGAAGATGTAAAGATTCTTTGCATGACCTTATCTTTAGGGGCAAGATCAGTTTAGACAGAACCTCGCTTTTACGTCTATCTGAGATAGCACCTTCGACAGCATGAACATCTACTAGCTCCAGTGCTGGCAATCTAATCACTATTTAACTTACTTTTCCCTCTCTTTTTAAGACTCAACGACGTTTATCGATGGACTGACTAAAATTAGTTTGCTTTTAGCTAAAAACCTAAATTTCCATATTCAATAATCAATCACTTTTGTACAGAAAGAAAGCAGGTATTCTCCACAGATTGCTAAAGAATATAAAATAAATGTGAATGACAAAGGTGTGACCCACCTACTCCTTTCCCTGGAGAAAGCATCTGCTTGCTTTCCCTACAATCCTTTTGTCAACACATTTTAATTCATTAATTATTTGTATTATAATAGCATGTAGGAGCCCCAAGTCATAAAACAGGGCCCACTGCATTAGGTGCTGTACAAATATAGAACAAGGAGATGGTTTCCGCCCTAAAGATCTTACAATCTTTTGCTTCTAGGCCATAGATCCTCTCACATTTTCATATGGTACACCACATCTTAATAGAGTGTCTCTCAGGAAACCTTCTCTGCCATTTATGATCCTGCAGACCACCTCCCTCCCATTCAAAAACACACCAACAATCCCATAGCAACCACACAGGATGTATTTAGTTTATTTTTAGCTTCTTTAAATGCAACTTAGCAGCTGGAAACAAAGAGGACACAGTACAACATGACCGCCCATTCACCTCTCTGAAGACCACTAAGTACTCCATGAACTACAGCTTAAGAACCTCTATCCCACAATAGCTAGATTAGCAGTTCTCAACTCACAGCTGCATGCAACCCAGTTAGCACACAGCTGCAACCCAGCTGTGTGCTAAAGGCTGCTGGGCTACCTGGCTGCCCAGCATGGCATTGGGAGCCCGGGGGCTACTGGCTGGGGCTGTCAGCCAGGTCCAGGGTCATGGCTGCCGCATGTGGAGTCAGTAGGGGTGGGAGTGCTGTGGTTCTCAACCTGCGGCCCAGGTAATACGTAATAAATAAGTTGAGAACCACTGAGCTAGACATATATTCTCAATTTAAGGATATTTTATGTCACTCTGGTTTCTATTTGCTTCCACTAATGCATTCAGTCCTACCATTAGTGCTGTGTTGAAAGTACTAACTTGCTCTGATATATGCTTCTTTGAAGTGCATTAATAATTTAAATTTTAAAATTATTACTCTCAAATCTATTTCGTTTTAATGTAATTGTGAATATTAGCGCTGCAATTGCAGACAAATGTTTACACAGAGACCTCTTCCTTTGTGTCTTCCCACCATCTAGAAGGCAATAACTATTTTGTATTTATAATTGTTTAGAATGTGTTATATGAGAGATGATGGGCTAAGCAGAACACCAAAGTCAACAGACTAATTCCTATTGACTTCAGTGGGAGCAGGATCAGACTGTCAGTATAGAGACACAAGCAATCATTCCAGAAGAGGACCCAAACCTGCAGTTCATTGGGTCTGCGCAGATTTCACCATTGTGGTCTCTTACCAGAAGGAAACTTTTAAAGGACAATTTTAGGCTAATCAAACATTCAGAGAGATAGAATTTTGGAACATGAGATTTCCTCCTCTTTTTGCAATATCCAACAGTCTAGAAACTTCAGATTTATTATATTCAATGATTTTGAACAAGATCTATGGCACTGGATAAACCTGCATGCACAACTTTGGAATTTTGAACCACTGAATACTGTTAGGTCCCACTGTATGCTTTGCACTTTGCCAAAGACTGCTTCTAGTAGAGTTAAGAACTTCACTGGAGCACCGTTACTCTAGCAAAGTTAGACAAAAGTCCAATCACTCAGATTCAAAGAATCTATAAACTCTGCTGGCACAACCTGAGGAATCCATAAGATCCATGAGCCAAATCCCTCAGGTTCATGTAGGCTACGCTCTGCTGACACAGCCGTTTGAGACTATAAATTCCAGTCTGATTCAAGGCTGTTATAAATTCCAACCAGTACAGTAACAGGCTTGAATAACAGTTTCATTGTAAAAAAGGAATCATCATCGAGCAGATGTGTTTCTTGCGGGATCCCGAAGGGATCAGTCCTTGGCCCTACACTATTTAACACTTTTAATCAGTGACAGAAAAACAGAAGAAAAACAAAATCATCACTGATAAGTTTGCAGATGAGATAAAAAATGAGGAAGTGGTAAATAATGAAGAGGACAGGTCACTGATACAGAGCAGTCTGGATCATTTGGTAAGTAAGGCACAACCAAACAACATACATTTTAATCCAGCTAAATGTAAATATATACATGTGGGAACAAAGAATGTAGGCCATACCTACAGGACAGGGACTATCCTGGGAAGAAGTGACTTTGAAAAAATTTTGGGGTCATGGTGGACAATTAGCTGAACATGAGCTCCCAGTGTGATGCTGTGACCAAAAGGGCTAACGTAATCCTGGGATATATAAACAGGGAAATCTCTCAGTAGGAATAGAGAGGATATTTTATCTCTGTATTTGGCACTGGTGCAACTGCTGCAGGAATGCTGTGTCCAGTTCTGAATTAATGAACTCTGTGACATTCTTTATTAAAAGATAAACTATAAAATTTGTTTTTTGGAACTTTAGAACAAAGGCTGCAACAACAAAAGCCAGACAGGTAATGAAAGAAATGGACAAATATAACCCCCAAATCCTTGGAATAAGGGAATGTCGATAGCCAGGAGCTGAGTTGAGAAAAGGCGATTAAAAAAATCAAAACAAAATCATAATACATTCAGGGAAGCAATATAGTTACCACATAGCAAAACAGAAAAATCTCTTACAAATTGGCAGCCAATTAACAGCTTCCAGTTAAACATGAAAATTACAAATATATGTTACATATCAACAGACAACTACCATGACAAGATCTAACAGCAATTCTACAATTGTCTACGAGCTCTGACTGACAATATTGCCAAGCATGACATCTGCTTAGTAATGCCAAGGTTGGAGATGACAACAACAGAGTGGAGAAAGCAATGGGGCAAGTGTGACCTGGGGCCCTAGAATGACAACGGTGTCAGATTGGTAGAACTGTGGCAGGTACCAGGGTTCAACTGATGAAACACTAGTCACGCACATAGATATCCATACAGTAACTTGGACAGAATCCCCAGGAACCAATGTGACCATCTATTTGCTGGAACGAATTTTAGATCAACTCTCCAGGATGGGAGCTGCATCAGAAATGATCACAGGTTGCGTGTCACAAGACTGAACATTATAACAAAAACAGAACAAGCATAGAGAAAAATGACAGCTAAAGTCTAACAGACAAGACATTACAGCAGCAATTTTGAATGGAACTGAAAAACCCATTTCAGATGTTATAAGCCTTAAAACCATCACAAGAAATCAACTGACATGTCATGGTTCTTCCTGCCAGATGGTATAATAGATGACGCAATGCCTGCAGTTTATTTCCAGACAAGCAAACCTAAAGTCTGGATATGTGAGGATACATGGAACTGTGTGCAAGAAAGGAAACAAGCCAAAGCAAAACATCAATCCCCAAAAACACCTTCAGAAAAAGCAGCTGCCAAAAACAAAGAATAAAGCAGGAAAGAGCAACATGGAGGAAATACGTGAATAAAGACGCTGAAGCAGTTGCTGAAGGAGGCACTAGTAAAACATCACATTTAAAAAGAATCAACAAGATTCTGACTGGCAAGTTTACACCAACCGGAGAGCCCGTTAAGGTTGAACAAAGAGCTTAACAACAGAAAAAGAACATAGAGCCATTGGCAGAGCACTCTGAAGAGGTGATAAACAGGCCAACACCACAAGGAATTATTGATATTGACAAAGAAATCAAACACCCAGAACTAGACTTTGTAACATTTCAGATCACAAACAAGGAGAAAAAAATACAATTAAAAAGTTAAAACCTGGGAAAGCTGGCAGATGTAGACCAAGTCACCAGGGAAATGTTCAAAGCTTGTAATGATGAGACTATCAATAAAATTACTGAATATTTCAAAACAGTACATGACTAGGAAAAGTTTCCAGAAGAATAGAAAATAATGGCAGTATAGTCAAAATACCAAAGAAAGGTGATCTAAGCAACTGCAGTAACTGACAAGACGTTACACTCCTTGCAGTGATAGGCAAAGTTTTCCACAGTACCATCTTAAGCAGAATAAAATAGCAGATAAGGCAAAGCTAAAGGAGTATCAGGCTGAATTTTGACCTGGAAGATCATGTGTCAACCAGATTTTCACTCTATGAATAATCACTGGAGACAGCAGTGAATGGCAAAAGCCCGCATCACAAGAGATTCTAAGAAAGCATTTGACAGCCTCCATCACAATTCACTCTGGAACATCTTGAAGTGTTATGATATGCCAACAAAAATGATTAACATCTTCAAGGCCTTATATCAGAGTGTAGTATGTACAATTAAAGTAAATGCAAACTTGAGAGAATGGTTTAATAGCTAGTGGTGCCAAAGATGAGTTCTCTCACCTTTGCTGCTTGGCATTACCATTGAAAAAGCGTAGACGGATACAACACAGGCATTGCGTGGCTCAACAGTAGTACACGAGAAGATCTAATTTTTGGTGTCGTCATAGCTCTTCTAAATCCAGGGCCGGCCCACAACATTTTGGCACCTGAGGCAGGGAGCAAAATGACGCCCCCATGCCTCCTCGCTTGGGCCAAAACTTTGAAAGGTCTCCATTCTGCCTTCTTCCTGTTCTACTCCTCTCATGGTACTGCTCTGCTACCTACCCCAATAAAGGAGAACTAACAACTTAAAATGCCTTGTTCAAAAAATTTAAGTAACACTTAATTTTCAAATGCCTGAACAGCAAATGTAACTTTTCTTGTCTGCATAGTAAACACTGGCATTTTTATCTGTTTGAATAATCAAAGTGGTGCTTTCCGCGCCTTGAAGATTTCAACTGCTTCCTTAAGGTCCACAGTCTGGGCCAGCTCTTGCTCTATTGAGATGGTTGCAAGGCCGACCAGCCTCTCCTGTGTCATTCTGGAGCGTAGATGTGTTTTTATAAACTTCAGCTTGGAGAAGCTGCGTTCTCCACTGGCAACTGTTACAGGAAGTGTTAGAAGTATGCGCAGAGCAACAAAAGCATTTGGAAAGAGGGTGGTCATCTTATTTGTGCACATATATTCCAGAACAGCCTTTGGAGTTGATCCTGCTGAAATATATCTTGAAAGGGCTTTCAGTTCATCACCTAAATCACTCACATCAATATTGCACGTCATCATGTGTCAACACTGTCTCTAGTGCCCTGCATTGCTGGTGTAGGTCTTCTTCAGGTATAGTGAGGAGTTTTGGAATATCATACGACATCCCAAATATACTGCTGTGTTCCTTGAGCTGCATGAAAAGTTCTTCAACTGACTGTACTGGACAATCTAGCACAGGGGCAGGCAAACTTTTTGGACTGAGGGCCGCATCGGGTTTCTGAAATTGTATGGCGGGCCGGTTAGGGGAGGCTTCACCTCCCCAAACAGCCAGGCATGACCCGGCACCCACCCCCTATCTGACCCCCCCTGCTTCTCGCCCCCTGATGGCACCCCCCGGGACTCCTGCCCCATCCAACCCACCCCTTTCCCTGATTCCCCTCCCCCCCCCGGACCCCTGCCCCATGCACCTCCCCTGCTCTTGGTCCCCTGACTCCCCGCCCCTAACTGCCCCCCGCCGCCCCATCCAACCCCCACCTCTCCTTCCTGACTGTCCCTCCGGGACCCCTACCTCATCCAACCACCCCTTCTCCCTGTCTGCCCTCCACCGCCCCATCCAACCCCCCCTCCTTCCTGACTGCCCCCCCCCAGGACCCTTGCCCCATCCAATCATCCCTTCTCCCTGTCCCCTGACCGCCCCCGGAACCCCTGCCCCTGACTGCCTCCCACCGACCCATCCAACCCCTCCTCTCCTTCCTAACTGCCCCCCCCGGAACCCCTTCCCCCATTCAACTCCCTGTTCCCTGCCCTCTAACCGCCCCACCCCGACCCCTATCCACACCACTGACCCCTGACTATCCCCTGAACTCCCCTGCCCTCTATCCAACCCCCCTGCTCCCTGCCCCCTTACCGCGCTGCCTGGAGCACCGGTGGCTGGCAGCACTGCTGCACCAGGACAGGCAGCTGCACCACGCAGCACAGAGCACCGGGTCAGGCTGGCAGCGCAGCGGGGTAAGGCTGCGGGGAAGGGGGAACAGCGGGGGAGTGGCCGGGGGCGAGCCTCCCGGGCCAGGAGCTCAGGGGCCAGGCAGGACGGTCCCACGGGCTGGATGTGGCCCGTGGACCGTAGTTTGCCCACCTCTGATCGAGCACCTGGTTAAAAAATTCGACTTTGAATTGTTGTTTGGGGTCTCTTATGGGATTATCCTGTGCCTCGTAATCAATAGGTCGTCTTCTTTGGTGACTCTTGTATTCTTGAATGGGTGGGAAAGCTTTGGTGTGAAGTTCCTCTGCCAACTTCTGTGCACTCTTCATAACATTTTGAAATCCCTCATCTGACTGTAAGACTGTAGGTATGACTTTGCTTTCTCTGGTTGTTCCATTGCTCCAGATATATCAAGGTCAACACCTTGGAGTCTCTTGCTTACAACATTTATTTCAAACAGTATGTCATGCCACAACACTAAGCCACACAGAAATTTGAAGTTATGTATGTTTCTGGTGATTCCATTTCCCTCTGCCACTGTTCTCCCACAAAGAGTTCCTGTCATAACATTATCCTCTATAATGGCACCTATGGCATCATCTAACTTCCCAATTTGGTGTCTGATAGGCTTTATCGCCTCCACTCAACTTTCCCATCGTGTGGCACTCAGTGGTTTCAGCGTCAGAAAGGATGTTCCCAGATGTTGCTTCAAAATTTGCCATCGATGAGTTGATGCAGAGAAAAATACATAGATGCTTTGAATTACATTAAAAAATTCAGCAGCCTCACTAGAAGCTGAGGCTTTACCACTGACCACCAAGTTCAATGAATGAGAACTGCATGGGACAAAAAAAGCTCGAGGGTTTAACTCTCGGATCTGTGTCTGCACTCCTCTGTTCTTTCCTCTCACATTGGCACCATTATCGTAGCCCTGACCTCTCATGTCAGCTATCACAATTCCTGTATCTTCCAGCTTTTTAAGAAGCACATTTGTCATACCAGCTCCTGTAGTATCATCAATATCAATAAATTCTAGAAAATGCTCTCTGACAGTCACCACTGCAGGGACATTTTCACTAGGTTCTGTTGTTGTTTAAAAACGCACCATTAAAGTCATTTGTTCCACATGGCTGATGTCAGGTATGCAGTCCAGAATAACAGAATAATATCTTGCTGACTTCAGATCTGTCACAATCTTCTGTTTGACTTTTGTTGCCAGTAACTGTATGATTTGATTTTGAATTGTTTTTCCAAGGTAGTGGTGTATGTACATTTCTTGGGTGGTGACTCTTCTGAGCTGCTCCTGGAGTACAGCATCAAACTCAGCCATCAGCTCCACAATTTTAAGAAAGTTTCCATTGTTTGGCACATACAGCTGATCTGAAGTGCCACGCAGTGCTGGGTTTTGGGTAGCAAGCATTCTCACAATGGCAATGAGCCTTTTCAGAACATTTTGCCAGTAAAGAGAGACTGATGTAATCTTCTCTTGATGCTGATCATCTATGGTGGCCTTTAACCTTAGTCTCATCTCAAGCTCTTTCCACCTATGGAATGCTCTCTGGTGATTTGCTGCCTTCTCATGGCATGCCAAATTTCTAGCCAGATTTTTCCAGTCCTTTGTTCCTGTAGAACCCAATGTGGCTAGAAGATTAGACTGGAAGAGTTTGCAACAAAAACAGTATGCAGCATTCTGGGTTTTTATATACCAGTACATAAGCCATGGCCTCTCCACTTTGTCACCATTGGGGATTTCACGCCAGTAATGTGTTGGATGGAAACTTCTGTTTTCATTATCTTTGGGGAACATGAAGTTTTTCACTTGCTGTGGCCCATGCAGTACAAGGAAGTCCCTCAGGCTACTGCTCAAGTGGGTCCACAGTCCTGGATCATCTAGACCAGGGGTGGCCAACCTGAGAAGAAGCCAGAATTTACCAATGTACATTGCCAAAGAGCCACAGTAATACATCAGTAGCCCCCCATCAGTTCCCTCCCCCCGCTCCCAGCGCCTCCCACCCATCGGCAGCCCCTCTGATCAGCGCCTCCCCATCCCTTCTCACACTTCCTGATCAGCTGTTTTGTGGCATGTAGGAGGCTCGGGGCGGGGGGGGGGAAGGAGCGAGGGCATGGCAGGCTCAGGGGCGGGAAGGGGGTGGGGGTGGGGGCAGGGCCTGTGGTAAAGCCAGGGGTTGAGCAGTGAGCATCCCCTGACCCACTGGAAAGTTGGAGCCTTTAGCTCCAGCCCCAAAGTCGGTGCTTATACAAGGAGTTGCATATTAACTTCTGAAGAGCCGCATGTGGCTCCGGAGCCACAGGTTGGCCACCCCTGATCTAGACTTAAGGAAGTAAACTCAGCAGCACCACCACACTCTTCTCTGATCTTCTCTTTTCTTCAGGAATCTGCATGGTTACACCCATATGAGATGGAGATATGGATGCTGCAGTAGCTGCCAGGTCACCTGCACTCTGACTAACTGGAAGATCAGGCATCTCCTCACCACTCACATCTACACTGGGGCCGGAAGGCTCACCGTGAACATTTGTGTCTATGTATCTCAGGAGAGCTCCTTCCTACTTAGATAGAAAAGCTTCCTTTGCTTTCTTTCTTCTTCTGAATGCTGCCCCAGAGGGGCGTTTTCTTCTTTCACTCATGACTGCTGTTCTGTGCCAGCTATAGTAGCTCTCAACACCCAACTGAAGGGGACAAATAAGCAGGCTGGTAGCAGGGCCTGAGTGAGGGAAGATATCAGTGTCTTAAGGGCCTAACTGGCTCCTACTACTTCAGCTGACTGCCTGTTCTCCTCAAGTGGGTTCAGGGAAGCAGCAGGAAACAGGAAGCTCCCTCAGAAGCTGGTGTTAATCAGTCCAGGCTCTGGGGGTGCTAGAGAGGTACATAAGAGGCTCCTCCTCTTCTCCCTGCAGCTCCTGCTGCTTTCTGTTATTCCCTCTCACCTTTTCTCCTGCCTACTTGTTACATCTCATGTCCTCCTTCCTCCAGCAGAGCACTCCACCATCTCTGTGCATTTAGAGCAGAGAGAGTACATATGCACTAGCAGCAGACACAATTTTCTACACTCTGGATCCTAGTGGCCCCCCCTCCCACAGGCTGGCACCTGAGGCAGCTGCCTCAGTTCACATCATGGTAAGGCCAGCCTTGTCTAAGTCACAGCTCAAGCTAAATGCAAGCAGAGATCAAAAGACTGTCTCAAGAAAGATGGGGTTAATAATCAATTATGAAAACACAAATATAATGAGAACCTCAGACACGTCCAACTCAAGCATTACATTAGAAGACCAAAAATTACAACAGGTGAGTCAATTCACATATATTTGCAGTAACATGCAAGCCAATGAAGATTTCAAGAAGGAAATAATGTCATGAATTGGCAAGGTGGCAGCTGCATTCATCACCTTAAACAAGATTCACCAGTGGCAGCTTAAACAAAAAATCTGCAACTTAAGGACCAAACTATGAATCTTTAATGCCAAATGTTATTTCTACCTTAAATATGGATGTGAAAGCTGGAAAATCCACAAAAGGTACAGACAGATGTCTAAATGCCTGTGAATGCAAATGCCTCAGGAAAATACTAGGTATTAAATGGAAAAAATTTAAAACAAGTGCCTGAGATTTATCAGAGTCCAACAACTTCTTTACCTCTGAAGTTATCCAGAAAAAAATGATGGAAATATCTGGGACATGTAATATGGATGAAGCCAGAGCCTCTGCCATAACAAAAATGCCATTGGGAAGCTGGAGAAACATGTAAAAGAGGCTGACCAAAAAATCCCTCCATTGAACAGTACTTACAGAAGGAAAACTTATACCATCTAACAACACAGAGAACATGCAAAGAGCAGCACAAGACAGACAGGGATGGCAGAGACATGTTCATGTCCTAAGTGACATCCGAAGGCATGGGAAGGATGCAGATTCAGACAAATCTGAGACATCCGGGGTGAGATTTTCAGAAGTGCTCAGCAGTGACGTAACTCTGTTCCCACTGAAAACAGGAATTTATGTTGACTTCAGTGGGAGCAGAGGTAGGCCATCACTGAGTGCTTTTGAAAATCCTCTCTTTATAAATACCTGAATTCTTTATCATTTTAAAAACCATATAAATAATACAAAAATACAGTTCATATTGTAGATACATTGAAAATACATTAGGAGGTTTTAGTTATTTTAAAATGGTTGATAGTCTAGAAACAAATAGCAATGGAAGCTCATGTTCAATTTGTGTTCATTTCACTCTTGTGACTATTTAAATCCTGAATTATATCTCAGTGTTTTTGTCTGTTAAGGAGAAGAATAATGACTTCACTGTGCAGATAGACTGATGAGACTAAGAGAAGGATAGAGCAACTTCCTATGATTAACAACAAAAATTGGGTAAATGCAGACGTTTTAAATGTGTAGAAGCACCTGTAATGGAAAAGTGCATAGTTGCTTTTAGTTGGAAATTGTTGTCTGGAAACCTCAGCCATTGTGGGGAAAAGTGGTTATAGCTTTTAAACACCAGACATACCATTTTATTTCTAAGACTAACGCTATCATTTATTCAGGCACTTCTCAAGTAATCCTGAGATGAGTTTTCATTCCCTTTCTATAGACCTGTTTTCAGCTCCCATGAAATAAAGACTTCCAACTTCAATGGTAGGTTAATCAGGCCTTAAATTAGGTCACCTTCATAGCTCATAAACAGAGTTTTAGAACAAGCTATGGTATATGTGACATGTCATGTGCCAACAAGCTCTGTTATGGCAGGGTTCTTTAGTGGCTGCTGTTTATGCCCCCAACTCCCACTTTGTACTCAGTCCTCTAAAGACAACAGGGCACAATTCATGCTGAAAACAATTATGAGCCAAATCAGCTGTGAGGAAGAATTTAATCAGAAAAATGTGAATGATATTTTGGAATAATTTAAGAACATCAACTAGATGTCCTAAGAGCCACAATCTAGGAAGAAGACTGTGCTGGTTAAAATCAGTTACCATCACCTGGTTTAGAGGGTAAGTGAAAGCAGTTGTAAACAAAAAATGTTATATATATGGAAGAAAGGGAAGTTGATACTAATGACTACAAATCAGAAGTTAGGAATTGTAGACAATTGATAATGGAAGCCAAAAGGACACAAGGAAAAATCTATGGCCACTAGAGTTAAAGACAATAAGGAGTTTTAAAATACATTAGGAACCAAAAGAATCTTGACAATTGTATTGGCCCATACTAAATGGAAATGGTAGAATTATCAGTACTAAAGAAAAGGTAGAGGTATTCAATAAATATTTCTGCACTGTATTTGGGTGAAAAACAGGTAATATAGTCTCATCATATGGTGATAACACTCTTTCCATTCTACTAGTATCTTTGAAGGATGTTGAACAGAAGCTACTAGGGTCAGACAGTTTTAAATCAGCAGGTTGAGATAACTTGCATCCAAGAGTTTTCAAAGAGCTGGCTGAGGAAATTGCTGGACCATCAACATTGATTTTCAATAAGTCTTGGAGCACTGGGGAAATTCCAGAAAACTGAAAAGAAGCTAATATGCCATTTTAAAAAATTGGTAAATGGGATGACCCGGGTAATTGTAGGCCTGTCATCCTGACATCAATCCCAGGCAAGATAATGGAGCGGCTGATTCAGGATTCAATTAATAGAAAACTAAAGGAGGGAAATGTAATGAATGCAAATCAACATGGGTTTATGGAAAATTGATCCTGTCAAGCTAACTTGATAACTTTTTTGATGAAATTATAAGTTGATATAGGTAATAAAATTGATGTAATCAACAAACTTCTGCAAGGTGTTTGAGTTGGTACCACACAATATTTTGATTACTAAACTACAGTGATACAAAATTAACATGGCACACATTACATGCATTAAAAACTTGCTATCTGACATCTTAAAATGAAGCTAGACACATTCAGACTGGAAATAAGGTGTAATTTTTAACGGTGAGAGTAATTAATCACTGGAAAAATGTAACAAGGGTCATGGTGGATTCCTTATCACTGATAATTTTTAAATGAAGATTGGATGTTTTTCTAGAAGATATGCTCTAGGAATTATTTGGGGGACTCCTAAGGTCTGTGTTGCACAGGGGGTTAGACAAGATGATCATAATGGTCCCTTCCGGTCATAGAATCTACAAACCTGAGACCCCACACCTGGCAGCTGTAGGATCTTCAGGGGAGAGGAGAGGAAGGTCACTAACACTAAGACAATGCTTAGGGTAGAGTTTATTTTATCCAAAGAAAACTAAAACTCATGCAGCTTTAAGGCAGATGTTCCTGAGTTTGCTGCACTTTTAATGGGACATAAAATATGGTGAAAAAGTTATGCTTTTGTGCCTTATAAAGCTTTTAGTGTCCCTATGTAATTCTGTGAGAAAGCACAACCCTAAAAGGATTTGGATACAACTGTGGAGAACGGTATATGTTCTTGGAAAAGTTTCATCATTGATGAGGGGCTCCATTACCTCTAACAGTTCTAGGGTAAGTGAACAAATTTGTATAGTAGCACTGAGAAAGGGGATATGTGGAAACAGTACAGATGTGATCCACCACTGCTACAGGAAGAGCTCTTTGGGAAGAATAAGGTGGAAGAAGAGAGAAACAAGCTGTTAAACAAAAAAAAAGGGAACAGGCGGAGCGATTATCTGCTTTTTATCCATCTCACTTCAAAAACCTATCCATTTCCAACCTTGGCTACACCTGAGCTGCTGTTCATGCCCATAGCTATTTCTCAGAGGCATCATCATGAGCAGCAGCACAGTGAAATGGACATGACCCTCACTTGCAGAGTACTAGAGGCAGGAGAATCAATTGCACTCTCCTGTAGCTGTAGTATAGGGTAAAAGATACTTAGGACAGGGCAGGAAAGAAGAGACAGACTTCTCCCCCTCCTCCTACATAACATACTCAGCAGCGGCAGATCACATCTGTATTCCACCAGTAATCCAGGAATGTAGGACAATCATGTCAGTTATCTCTAGAGCTGCTTCTTCTAGGGCCAAGAGTGAAGCATTATGGGAGAACAGTAATACAGACATGATCCTTGCTGTAATTGTCTCTCAATCTCACAGTAAATGTAAATTCCTGTGACATTGATAACTGTGACTAGAGCCCTGCACATCCACAGGTATCCGCTTTATATCCTTGGACCATTTTTGCGGATAGCATCGTGGATGCGGATACAATTTTTGTATCTGCCCAGAGCTCTGACATTAAGAGCCGAGCAGCAGCTGTGAGGAACCGCAGTGCAGACCCTCTACCTGTCCTGGGCAGGGGGCCGGAACATGGGCTGGGAGATGTTTGGGCCTCCCACCCAGGGCACGTGGAGGGTACGCCGCGGCTCCCCACAGCTGCCTGCACAACTCTTACCATGGCTGGGCTGCAGCTCTGAGCCGCCCCCGCCTGAGCTGGGTCGGGGAGAGCCATGCTGGCAACAGTGGGGAGTCTGGGTCCCTCCATTTGCCCTAGGGAGCGGGGACACTGTGCGGGGGCGGCTCAGACTCCCTGCCTAGGGCAGGTGGAGGGACCCAGACTTCCCACAGCTGCCCACCTGGCTCTCACCGTGGCTGGTCTGCAGCTCTGAGCCGCCCCCTCCCCCCACCGGAGCACCACACTGGCAGCTGTGGGGAGCCTGGTTCCCTCCACCTGCCCTGGTCAGGGGCCTGAGCAGGCCCCAGCCTGTGTCCCTGCCCCCCAGACCCCACACCTGGGGCGGGTGGAGAGATCCAGGCTCCCCACAGCTGCCAGCACGGCCCTCCCCAACCCGGCTCCAGCCGGTGGCGGATATGCTCATAGCCTCAGCCTGGCCCCCGCACCTGCCTGGAGGCTGAGAGCAGGTCTCCACATATTACCAATACATATTCTAAAATACCCTGCTTAAATAAATAAGTCTACATTTTTACTGCTAAAGCAAATATCAGCCTTGGCTAATGCAGCAAGTGCTACAGAAAAACAAAGCTGATACTAAAGAAAGGATTCCATATCACATTCTTACATACAAATATAAAAAGTTTTTAATATTCACTTTCAACTCTGCTCTCTCCATATTAGGAATGAGATTTTTTTTTCCTTGTACAGATAAAAGCAGTTGATGGAGATGAACAAGTGCAGGTTCACTAATTTTTAATTAGCCTATCAGGCTGCCTACTAATCAGGTGCAGTTATCTTCTCTGCAGAAGCCTGCATGTGCTGGAGCCCATGATTTTCCACCAGGGATCAATCATGAAGGCAACAGCCATTCCCCCTATAAAGCACAGAAATCAATTCAAAAACAATAGAAAGAAAGTAAAGAAATACATAAAAAGGGAAACACTATCAGCTTTCATGTTTACCCTGCTCAAATTTTTACTCTTTCCTGGGCAAACTTCCAATTTGATTAAAGATACGATTTAAGTACGATTTCCCCACATCATTAACAAAATGTTAACTAGATGGGCCAAAATAAACATCTTGAACTCAAACCCCACTTCAAGTTTCAGTGCATGGGGAGGTGTTCAGATCTGAATCTGCCATTCTGGTTTTGGTTGTAGGCTGAATCTAAAACTGGAAGGGATTTATTTTGCAATACAGGTGCAGCCAAAATCTCCTCAGAAAAGCCACTCTCATACAATGTCCTCCCAAGATAGCACCAATCTCTGGAGAACAGCTCATTTTATAAGATTTTCACCATCTCTAGAACAGCTCAAGATTTCTGTGCCATCAGATCTGAAACTTAGCCCTGATTTGGCACTGACCTTGGAACATAGTCTAAACTCTACTAGGATCTACCAGAACACCGTTTCTTCAGCCATCCAATACTTTCACAAACTGACTTGTCACCGTGCAGTTCTCTTCCCAAGCCCCACAAGTTTCTCTCCAAACAGCTTGGATTCCCTCAAGATCCCAAACATATTTCTCTAGATTTATTCTCAATTTCAGAATCCTACCTCAAGCTATTTTACAGTGGAAGAAATAAAAGCTTCAAATACCACAGTAAAAAACAGAAGGTTGCAATAGGAATTCAGGGTTTACTTCCAATGAATACATTTGGGGAGGCACTTTTACTTTAAATACTTTGACACCACTGTCATTGCTTTATAAAGAGCATACTTCTTATATGATACAACAATAACCTTGTTCAGTGGTTACTTTCTCTGCACACCAAGTTTGTATATATAGTCAATAATATTCTACATTTATATAGTACCTGGCACCAGAAAGGATCCTAGGGAGCTTTACAGTGAACAAGTATTTTGTAGCACCATCATGGCCACCTCAAAAGACAACCATATTAAAGGAGTAAAAACGTGACTTTAGAGGATAAACTAAAAATGATTGGGGGATGGGGGGAGGGCAGCAGAATAAGTGAAGTGGAGAGGAAGCTGTTTAACCTGAACACCAGCCTCCTGAAGGGTCTGCTGACCAATGAAGAGCCCTATGTTACCAGCGTGATGGGTTCGGTCACAGAGACCCCCTTGGGACTGTAACCTGATGTGCTGAATTTGCCTCTGAGCCAGTTTTTCCTGCCATCTTGGGACTCCAGAACCCTGCCTTGTTGAACCAGACACACTAGCCGGCTGCAAACACAGACCCGGGTCTGGTCCATGCCCCCAAAACTGTAGACTTTAACCAAAAACTGCTCAGCAGGTCACCTATCTCCAGTACCCAGACACCCAGTTCCCAATGGGATCCAAACCCCAAATAAATCTGTTCTACTCTGTATAAAGCTTATACAGGGTAAACTCATAAATTGTCTGCCCTCTATCACACTGATAGAGAGATATGCACAGCTGTTTGCTCCCCCCAGGTATTAATCATTTACTCTGGGTTAATTAATAAACAAATGTTATTCTAGTAAGTATAAAAAGTAGAATTTAAGCAATAACAGACAAAAAGTAAATTACCAAGCAAAATAAAACAATGCAAGCAAGTCTAAGCTTAATACATTAAGAAACTGAGTACAAGTAAATCTCACCCTCAGATGTTCCAATAAGCTTCTTTCACTAACTAGACTCCTTCCTAGTCTGGGCCTAATCCTTTCCTTTTCCCTGGTACAGACCTTGTTAGTTCCAGAAGACATCTTAGGTGAAAAGCAGGGGATTCCACATGACTGGGACCCCTTTGTTCTGTTCCACCCCCTTTTATAACTTTGGCACAAGGCGGGAATCCTTTGTCTCTCTCTGGGTTCCCACCCCTCCTTCCTTCCTCCTTCCCTGGAAAAGCACCAAGTTTAAGATGGATTCCAGTATCATGTGTCATGGTCACATGTTCTGTGAGACCTCTAGCCTCCATTCTTCCAAGCCTGGCCAGCACGTACCCAGGGCATGTATCCGGGAAGTTTTGCAAGTAAACAGAGCCATTCACAACCAATTGTCCTAGTTAATGGGAGCCATCAAGATTCCAGGCCACCATTAATGGCCCACACTTTGCATAATTACAATAGGACTTCAGAGTAATACTTCATTTTTCTAGTTTTAGATACAAGAATGATACATACATACAAATAGAATGAACACACTCAGTAGAACATAAGCTTTGTAATGATACCTTACAAAAGACTTTTGCATAAAGCATATTCCGGTTACATCATATTCACACTTATAAACCTGTTTTTACAAAGCATATGGAATGCAATGTCACAACCACCACATTACCCCTACTATGAATGACAGGTTTCAGAGTAACAGCCGTGTTAGTCTGTATTCGCAAAAAGAAAAGGAGTACTTGTGGCACCTTAGAGACTAACCAATTTATTTGAGCATGAGCTTTCGTGAGCTACAGCTCACTTCATCGGATGCATGCCGTGGAAACTGCAGCAGACTTTATATATACACAGAGAATATGAAAAAATACCTCCTCCCACCCCACTGTCCAGCTGGTAATAGCTTATCTAAAGTGATCATCAGATATCCCTCAACCCACCTAGCAATATTGTTAACCTATCCAACTATACTCTCAGCCCAGCAGAAGCAGCTGGTCTATCTCGGGGCCTTTCCTTCTGCCCCTCCACCCCCACAAACATGATACAGTTCTGTGGTGCCCTAGAATCCTATTTTCGACGTCTCCGACTCAAGGAATATTTCCAAAATACCTCTGAACAACATACTAATCCACAGAGACCTCCCTACCAACACTACAGAAAGAGGGATTCTAGGTGGACTCCTCCTGAAGGTCGAAACAGCAGACTGGACTTCTACATAGAGTGCTTCCGCCGACGTGCACGGGCTGAAATTGTGGAAAAGCAGCATCACTTGCCCCATAACCTCAGCCGTGCAGAACACAATGCCATCCACAGCCTCAGAAACAACTCTGACATCATAATCAAAAAGGCTGACAAAGGAGGTGCTGTTGTCATCATGAATAGGTCGGAATATGAACAAGAGGCTGCTCGGCAGCTCTCCAACACGAGTTTCTACAAGCCATTACCCTCTGATCCCACTGAGAGTTACCAAAAGCAACTACAGCATTTGCTCAAGAAACTTCCTGAAAAAGCACAAGATCAAATCCGCACAGACACACCCCTGGAACCCCGACCTGGGATATTCTATCTACTACCCAAGATCCATAAACCTGGAAATCCTGGGCGCCCCATCATCTCAGGCATTGGCACCCTGACAGCAGGATTGTCTGGCTATGTAGACTCCCTCCTCAGGCCCTACGCTACCAGCACTCCCAGCTACCTTCGAGACACCACGGACTTCCTAAGGAAACTTCAATCCATCGGTGATCTTCCTGATAACACCATCCTGGCCACTATGGATGTAGAAGCCCTCTACACCAACATTCCACACAAAGATGGACTACAAGCCGTCAGGAACACTATCCCCGATAATGTCACGGCTAACCTGGTGGCTGAACTTTGTGACTTTGTCCTTACCCATAACTATTTCACATTTGGGGACAATGTATACCTTCAGATTAGCGGCACTGATATGGGTACCCGCATGGCCCCACAGTATGCCAACATTTTTATGGCTGATTTAGAACAACGCTTCCTCAGCTCTCGTCCCCTAAAGCCCCTACTCTACTTGCGCTATATTGATGACATCTTCATCATCTGGACCCATGGAAAAGAAGCCCTTGAGGAATTCCACCATGATTTCAACAATTTCCATCCCACCACCAACCTCAGTCTGGTCCAGTCCACACAAGAGATCCACTTCCTGGACACTACAGTGCTAATAAACAATGGTCACATAAACACCACCCTATACCGGAAACCTACTGACCGCTATTCCTACCTGCATGCCTCCAGCTTTCACCCTGACCACACCACACGATCCATCGTCTACAGCCAAGCTCTGCGATACAACCGCATTTGCTCCAACCCCTCAGACAGAGACAAACACCTACAAGATCTCTGTCAAGCTTTCTTACAACTACAATACCCACCTGCAGAAGTAAAGAAACAGATTGATAGAGCCAGAAGAGTTCCCAGAAGTTACCTACTACAGGACAGGCCTAACAAAGAAAATAACAGAACGCCACTAGCTGTCACCTTCAGCCCCCAACTAAAACCCCTCCAACGCATTATTAAGGATCTACAACCTATCCTAAAGGATGACCCAACACTCTCACAAATCTTGGGAGACAGGCCAGTCCTTGCCTACAGACAGCCTCGCAACCTGAAGCAAATACTCACCAACAACCACATACCACACAACAGAACCACTAACCCAGGAACTTATCCTTGCAACAAAGCCCGTTGCCAATTGTGCCCACATATCTATTCAGGGGACACCATCACAGGGCCTAATAACATCAGCCACACTATCAGAGGCTCATATACCTGCACATCCACCAATGTGATATATGCCATCATGTGCCAGCAATGCCCCTCTGCCATGTACATTGGTCAAACTGGACAGTCTCTACGTAAAAGAATAAATGGACACAAATCAGATGTCAAGAATTATAACATTCATAAACCAGTCGGAGAACACTTCAATCTCTCTGGTAACGCAATCACAGACATGAAGGTCGCTATCTTAAAACAAAAAAACTTCAAATCCAGACTCCAGCGAGAAACTGCTGAATTGGAATTCATTTGCAAATTGGATACTATTAATTTAGGCTTAAATAGAGACTGGGAGTGGCTAAGTCATTATGCAAGGTAGCCTATTTCCTCTTGTTTTTTCCTACCTCCCCCCCCCCCAGATGTTCTGGTTTAATTTGGATTTAAACTTGGAGAGTGGTCAGTTTGGATGAGCTATTACCAGCAGGAGAGTGAGTTTGTGTGTGTGGTTTTTGGGAGGGGGGTGAGAGAACCTGGATTTGTGCAGGAAATAGCCCAACTTTATTATCATGCACATTGTGTAAAGAGTTGTCACTTTGGATGGGCTATCACCAGCAGGAGAGTGAATTTGTGTGGGGGGGTGGAGGGTGAGAAAACCTGGATTTGTGCTGGAAATGGCCCACCTGATGATCACTTTAGATAAGCTATTACCAGCTGGACAGTGGGGTGGGAGGAGGTATTTTTTCATATTCTCTGTGTATATATAAAGTCTGCTGCAGTTTCCACGGCATGCATCCGATGAAGTGAGCTGTAGCTCACGAAAGCTCATGCTCAAATAAATTGGTTAGTCTCTAAAGTGCCACAAGTACTCCTTTTCTTTTTCCTAAGCCTTAAGAATTCATTCATAGTAGGAAGAAGAAAAGGAGTACTTGTGGCACCTTAGAGACTAACCAATTTATTTGAGCATGAGCTTTCGTGAGCTACAGCTCACTTCATCGGATGCATACCGTGGAAACTTTTCTGCAGTTTCCACGGTATGCATCCGATGAAGTGAGCTATAGCTCACGAAAGCTCATGCTCAAATAAATTGGTTAGTCTCTAAGGTGCCACAAGTACTCCTTTTCTTTTTGCGAAGACAGACTAACACGGCTGTTACTCTGAAACCTGTCATTAAGGCTTAGGGTTACCTCCCTCATCCCTCTTTTACCAGTCTCTGAAGTCTCATGCTTATCTTTAGTGTATTACAAATAAAATAAACAAACAGTAAGTATGGTTCACACTTTCCCATACCAGATCAGTTTTGCTTAGAAGAGCACATAACTCTATACTGAGACATTCCAAATAGGTAACGGCAGCTACATGAACACACATTTGGCAAAGTAATGTCAAATGGCCAACTAGAAATCCAAGATGCTCATCACTCATAGGTAAGGATAAGATTTTGTCACAAAGGTCCCAGAAGTCATAGATTCCATAACTTTCAGAGACTCCTAAAACATTTCCACTTAGCCCTGTGCTACTGCGACTGGTGGGGGGCCCAGGAGCCTTGAGCTGCCACGAGCAGTGAGTGTGGGATTCCCACCCCTAACAGCAGGTCTCAGTCTCTCATCCCCCACCGCGGGGCTCAGGCTTCAGTCATCCCCAGGTCAGGCCCCACGCAATTATTCTTAGTACTTTTATTTCTTCAAGTCTTTTAAAAGCATTTTAGCGTCTGTAAAGTTTTGCTTATTACCCACGACTGGTGACTTTTACTAAAAATAACCGTGACAAAAATCTTAACCTTACTCATAGGATTTTAGGTCTTCTCACATTTAATGAGCTTCCAGTGCTTCATACTAACCAAATATAGAAAATTAACTAAAGTAACATCACCATGCAAATACACCGACGCTGACTGCAAAAAGAAGTTGCCATTAATTCATTCTCTGCAAGAGATATTCCTGAGTTAATTCCCTAGCAGGAGTTGTCAGATATTTATGGTGATCAAGTTTAGGGGTTCTCAAACAAGGGGTCACGAGGTCATTACATGGGGTGGTCGCGAGCTGTCAACCTCCACCCCAAATCCTGCTTGTCTCCAGCATTTATAATGGTGTTAAATATATTTCAAAGTGTGTTTAATTTATTGGGGGGGGGTCACACTCAGAGGCTTGCGACGTGACAGGGGTCACCAGTAAAAAAGTTTGAGACCCACAGAGTTACAGAGTAAGTACACAGAAAGAAAATAATGAACCAAAGTTTTAGAAAACAAAGAACAGTGCTAGAAACAAAGACGGTTACGAAGAACAAAAGACAAGAATTGTGCTTCAAAGTATCTGCTCAATAAAAAATGTAAAGATTCTCTTATGAGACAAATTAAGATGAAATGTAACTTACTGGTAAAGTTCCTGGTAGAGAAGCATCAAAGAAAGATACCAAAGAATTAGGTGGTGCTGCAAACTGGACTTGGGAGCCAGAGAAAAGCTTTGAGTTGGAACTGATCTGTGCATGAATTTCCAGACCTACCACTGCTACCCATGGAGCAACACTGAAAGAGAGGGGAAAAGTAAATATGATTAGTATACACTCTATTAAACCTCCGTAAGCTTCTAAACACTACAAGACCGAAAAACCCTTGCAATACCATGTGGTAGCACTGTGCTGCTGATCCATAATAAATATAGAAGGGAAATATGAGGCAAACTTTTTCATTATATACAGGTAGAGGATGGTAAGTAGGAACAATTATATAAGTAAGAAAAAAATAAAGGCCTAATCCTGTGAAATCTTACTCATATGAGTAGCATCAATCAGGCAAACCAACATGAGCAACAGCTTGCTTGATCAACCCCCAATTTTGTACCCAACCCAATTATAAATATCAATTGCATTTCATGTACTTTGATAAGTCTCCAACAAACAGGTGGCATATCAATTATGTATACATTGTCAGCTAGTCACTTGCAAGTTGGAAAAGGTTTGTACTGCATTAGCATAAACATTTGTAGTCTGATAATAAAGAAATTATAATTTTCACTGTAGAGCAACTGCTCTCTGAACGTACTCCACAAGAATGAGCGTCTACATATCATCTGAAAAGTAATTGCAATTCTCACATCCATAACTTTTATATAGGCAAGAGATGGGGGTCAGCCTTCACAGTGTGAACTGCTTGACAGTTTCTGTAAGTAATTATCTGGCCCTGTACAAATGAAGTGACACAAATATCATATTTCACTGGTGAAGTCAGGTTTGTATGACAAGATACTAGAGCAATATTAAATAACTAGATATAGTCGATAAGTGGGCTATGGAAAAACATCAAACAAATACATCAAATGCAGCATTTCTTTCAAAAGTGAACACAATAAGCTTGAGCTGTCAAGACTTGAGTTCAGGGTTCTGTCTCTCTCCTTCAACTACTGACTACATCACTACCAAAAACTGAGTAATGGGATGGAAATACTGTCACTTAGGATTAACTTTCAGGAATTTAAACAAAGTATTTTTAAACAAATAGTTTTTCTCCGTGTGTTGATTGAGATTACAAAATCATATTTGTAAAAACAAGGCTCATTAGCTATATTTCAGAAAGCAGTTAGAATTAACATCTAAGGCCCAAAACCAAAAACTCTTACACCTGCTTAACTTTACTACCTTGAGAAATCCCATTGATTTCAGTGAAACCAGTGGGAATGAAATTAACAAGACAACTCATGATAGTAAAGTTAAGCACATGAGTAAGAGTTTGCAAGATTGGGGTACCTAACTTTGCTTTCATTATTTATGCTGTTTTCTTTCTGCATTTATCTCAACAAGGAATCATATTGGACTGGCTTGGGGTGGCTTGGCAGGCAGTTACTTGTTTATGGTGGCTACAGTATTATGATCTAGAAGCTCAGGTTTCATTAAAAAAAAAAATTTAGTGTCTAGCTATGATGTTTGAAACCAAAGATATTTGCCTGAATCTGCAGAAGACCTGAAACAATACCTCTGATGAATGTGGAGAGCTTGCACTCATGTGAACAGAATCCTAATTTTGAATCAATGATGTCAATTTTAATATCAACATTAAACTACTTCATTGCTGATCAAAGTACACACAAAAGTAGAGGTGTGATGAAATTACAAGTACCTGCACAATCTACTGTGAGTGGCATCTCTTTTCTGTGTTGTGAATAGGTGGAAATTTAGACTACCTCACTTACCACCTCCCATTTTGACCTCTGATCTCAGTTCAGACTCTGAAAAACAACTGTTCTGTTTAATTTGCATTTATAGTCTGTTTCTAGTCAATTTCACATACTATACTGCAATGTTTTGTTTGCAAACACTGCAGAAGAATGATTGCTTAAAATGATTTTCACAAGGATTTTCAAGTATTTCATGGGAATATTTCCATGACTCGAGTTTGGAAAAAGCTTATTTTTACCTAAATTTTTGGCATAATTTGACCTGAAAATATCCCCTAAAAAATCTCCCTTCTAACATAGGTTTTTATTTTTCCCAGAAGCTTTCTGCATGAAGGCCCTGAACCTGCATTCAGATGCACAAAGTCAGAGCCTTGATTTCCACTCAGGTGCAAAGGTGCACCTTTGATTTCCACTCAGGTGCAATCTGAACATCAGATTGTATCAGAACTGCACCTTCCCTGAACAGGAAGCCCATACAATTCTGTACATTGCTTTATCTGTATTAGGTTCATCTAAGAAGCCAATCACTATAGCATGCAACTGCACCTGATGCCTGTGTTAAATAATGTTTAAATTATCAACTAGTGCAGGAAAAGCACAAACCCGAATTCAAATCCTGGCAGGTAGCGAGCTTCCAAAATCTCCTTTGATTCTGAAAGTTCTTAAAAACCAGTTATTTTAGCAACAGGAATATGATGCTCTAGTGTCTGATCTACTGGAACTGGTGGGAAATTGGGGAAAGGGAGGGGGTAACTTGGGTGGTAAGGTCATGAAATAGGAGGGGAAGGGGTACATAACTTGAGAGCTGATATTTGGAGTAGGTGAGGAATATTAATGGAGATGTGAAACAGTGGGGGGAATCCAAATAAGGGCATGACATTGGGGAGCATAGCAGGGGGCGGGGAAACTGGGGCAGAAGTTTCATGGGGGGAGAGATGGGTAGAGTGAAGGGTTGGGATATGGGGGGGGAGGGTGCGCGCGCGCGCGCAGGGACGCTGACTCCAAAAACAGGACAGCAATATCCCGCAGGAGGAGCGACCGGGGTGCGCATGGACCGGACCGAAACCTATCAGCCTTGTAGCCGCGTATTCCGCCCTACCCCCGGTAACCTGGACTTTACCCGCGCTCTCCCGCAGGACTATTCCCCGCTCTCCGGCCGGAAGCGATAGACCCTGGAGCCTGCGCCCTTCTCCAGGTCTGTCCGTTGTGCAGGACGGGGACATCCCCGGTCCTGCAGCGCTGAGCTAGAAGCGAGCCCCAGCAGCGCCCCAGTATGGAGGCCGCCATCTTGCGCTGGGCAGGTGATGCATCAGCTGACCTAGCCGTGGCTGCGGCGCCTCCTGGGAAATGTAGTCTCTCGGGGAGAGATTGCGGGGCGAAAAGGGGTAGGAAAACTACAACTCCCGCCAGGCCAGGCGAAACAAACAGTTCCCCTTCCCGCCCCGCCCCTCTGCCCTGGAGTCCCGCGGGGAGGATCAAGGGAGTTGGTCGCTTCCAGAGATGGAGGCCCCCCAGTATGTGCTGTGTTGGGATTGCAGGGGCGAAGCCCAGGGCTGTGTCTGTGCTGAAGGAGGAGCCTCACAGGATACACAGGCAGACGCCGCCCCGCTCCCTGAACTGAGATTTGGATCCAGAGCCCCACAGCTCAGGCTCCAGGGATTTGGGATCTACCTGTACAGATATGAGGCCAGTCCAGCTCCAGCTCCCCGCAGGGTTTCATCCAGATACCTGGCCCATCTCTCGTTAACCTTTTGCAAATGTGTGGACTCCACTTTGAAAAGATTGTGCATCATAAATTCTCCTCATCTCTCTCTCTCCCTCTGGCCTTCTATCTCTGGGGGCAGAGATAACTCAGTGGTTTGAGCATTGGCCTGCTAAACCCAGGGCTGTGAGTTCAATCCTTGAGATGGCCTTTAGGGATCTGGGGCAAAAACTGGGAATTGGTCCTGCAGGGGGTTGGACTAGATGACCTCCTGAGGTCCCTTCTAGCCCTGATATTCTGTGATTCTCTGGATCAACTGCAAATGGGCCTTCTCCCACTCTCTGTCCAATCACAACCGCTTTGGATTGTTATCATCTCCGGCCAAGGGTCTGGCTAACAGAAATTGTGTTTTATAATCAAAGGCCTCCTGGCCCATAAGATTACCAGTTAACCCCTTGCAAAGGACAGTTTCACACGGTGCCAAAAGACATTAGTGCTTTGTATCAAAACATCTTGCTGTAACAAGCCTTGATACTTGATTCTTCAGTGCTTGCAGTATGCAGGCTCATCCTATTAAAATAACAGCAATCCTGGAGATCCTAGAACAGAAGGTAATCCCAATACCTTGATTTTATTGATAGTTATGAATTTATTTTAATTTAAATTGCTTAAGTACTGATAATGCAAGCTGCTCTGTTTGGCTAACCCCTGGCTCCATACACGCAAAGACAGAGTAACTTGCGCATGGGCCAGTCTTTGGGGAAGTCCCATCATCTCTCTGTGGCCCTCCCACCCTGTGTCCATCTTGTTTATTTAATAATAAACTCTTTGGGACAGAGACTGTTTTACTACGTGTAAACTAGCGCAATAGGGCATGATCAGGGTAGGGCCTCGAGGGCTCTTGTAATACAAATAAATAATAACAATAATCATCCATTGTCACATATTTATGCAAACATCACAGTTGCTAGTTATACAGCTACAGGGCATGGAGAATAGAATTAACAACTCTGTTCTAGATCACAGGCCTGTGGAGCTTAAATGAGAATAGTCATTAGCTGTTGTTTATATCATTTTTTGTAGGCCAACTGCTAGGAAAACATAATCAGTGACAAACATTTGAACAGATCTGATCTCATCCAGTAGAGGACAGTGGTGCACATAGACACCAGCTAGTATTTTGCAACCCTTATGCCTCACATCTTGCCAAACCTCAAAATGTAGAATGCAAGGAAGTTGTGGCTGCCAAAAGCTCAGAAAACTGTGGAGGACAAATTATTTAGAAAAGATAGCATGTTCTATTATTTTGGTTCCATAGTTCTGTTTTTTATATATATAAATAATTAAAAAGTGAGTTAGTGAGGTGAGAAGGATATTAATTAATTTTAAGAGAGAGCTGAACAAATTTATGAGTGCCGTTGTATGACAGGGTTGGTTGTGATGGTGAGGGGCAGGGCTCAACAGGCTTACTTCGAGTTTATGCCTTATGTTCCTAAAGCAGATGCTTCAGGGTTTCAGCTGGCCACTTGAAGGGTCAGGAAGGGATTTTCCTCCCCACATCAATGCATTCTGGGAGTTGGTTTTTTTTTTTTTTTTTTTAATTTTCTTCCTCTGAAACATCAAGGATGGCCACAGGGGGAGAAGGAAACTTGGGCAGGGTGGGCCAGGGCTCTGAGGTGTTCCGGGCATTCTCTCCCTCAAGAGCTTGTCTAACTGATTGCTATAAGTGGGATCAGGAAAGAATTTCCCCCAGGTCAGATTGACAGGGACCTTAGGGGTTTTTTGCTTTTCTCTGTAGTATGGGTAGAGGTCACTTGCCAGGATTATCTGGGTATCTCTCAGTTAATCATTTCCCTGCCACTGTGGGGGCCTGGGCACTCTAGCACCTGATTCACTGCCTGTGATGCATAACAGGCTAGTCCCCTGAGGGTTGTAATACTCTGGACTCATTTCATTTGGGTTTAGTGTGTTGGTACTGCATAGTGTGGGTGGCCTGTGATGTGCAGGAAGTCAGATTAGATGATTCCTTCTGGCCTTAAATTGTGTGACTCTATGTTCCTTATAAAAAGTACCATTTGAGAGGTATGCTTAGTAGGTATTTATTTCTATTTATTTGTACAATCCAGAACTTTGGGAGTGCTGGTTTCTGGGATTATCCCCTCAAAAGCTGATGAGTGGAAAATAATGAGTCAAAATAAAAAAATCCTTGTAGCAAAGATGTACTGGACCCAGCAGCTCAGTGTCACTTTTGGGAGAAAGAAGATCCATGTTGCCTCTGCATCATCCCCTGCAGTAGTGCCCTGGGATGTTCAGAGCTCCTAACTTGAATTGCAGATCAGTGCTGTTTAATCAGTAGTTTTATTTTAAAGTTTTAATTTATTTATCTTGCAATAAACTCTGTATGGGCCCCAATGGAGCTGAATGGGGCTCCATGCAGGTGCAGGGTTAGCCCCTGGCAAACTCATTGAAGGATGAGACTATTGTGCAACCAAATGATATTTTGATAACAAGTTATTTCCTTTCACCATTGTCTCCAGAAGTTAACCTGGATTTTATAATTATTTGCTGCTTTATAGGGAGTGGTAGATAAAAGCAGACACTTTTGAATGTGGTAATTATGTTTGTACCAGTTGAAAATGGCAAGTTTTTGGCTATTGTACTTTCTTTTAAGTCCAGTATTGTGGTGTAGTAGAAGATTTCACAAATAATAAGTAAGAAGTTAAAACCTTATGAATATTAAAACCATGCTAGGTAAAGCCCCACATTGCTATGCTCTAGCAGATTTCTCCCCTTTGAATATATGATTGAAAAAGGGAAGGGGTCACTTAATACGTTGAAAGGGGCATCCACCTTCCATACCTAAATAACCTTCTCATGCCCCTCACTTAAATTGTAGTTTTGGCAAAGATCCAGTGTTTGTGCTTCAAGCTGCCCCACACACCCTCTTACTTCCTTTCCCAGAAAATCCTATTTTTTAAAAATCTTTCTGATTGGCCCTCTTTCACACACACTAGGCTGATCAATTGCAGGCAAGCTGGGAATAACTGTCTTTCCCAACAGATTGCTTTGAGCTAAAGGGCTCTGTGGTTTTTGTTCCTTTGGACCCTAGTCAGTGACAGTCACTTTACAATGTGTTTATAGATCATGTCCTGCCTTGGAATAGCAGGGTGTCTCCAGTGTTGCGTAAAGACTCTCATGACAGTAGATCTGTACTAATCATGTAGGCTTCCCTATTGGTGAGAGCCCAAGGGACAGTTTTCTGTGAATCTGAACTTATTACTATTGGAATGTAGCTGATGCCTGAGAGGAAACTGGAATTTCATGTAGGATAAAAACTCTACTTAGTGTATCATCTAAACCATACACACCCACTTATTTGAAAGACGATCTTCCTGAATTTCAGTTTAGAGGGTTTGACCGCTCTAAATTTTGCTTTCTTGTAATCTATGTTTAGCATACGTTCTTATCCCTTTTGTGGACTGGAAGATCTCCCTGTAGCGTATCAGGGATTGGGGTATTCAGGCCTAAGTATTTGTTGGATGGCTCACAGACTGTCTGCAGTGTCTTATTTCAGCATGTGAAATAAAAACAGGCAGGGGTTTCTGTTATATTTTGAAGTGGAGGGTGTGGCTTTTGGAAGAGTGGATCCCATGTCTATTGAAAACCAAATGTCCTACAAGGAAAAGGAATGAAGATGATAATATTGAGTATGGAAACCAACTATGGTAAGGGATGTTTTCAGGCTTCTGTATCTCCTAAAACCACATTTTTATCTTGAAAGCTGTTTTTTTCTACAGGTATAACAAAGAAGACTCTCCTCACATCCTGCAATTTTCAGCTAGTAAGTACAAGGATTTTTCATAGCAGATCAGACCATGGTCCAACTCATCATGCTTCTTGCAGTGACTGATATTTTTTGCCACCTTCTTCTAAAGTAAAAAAAAAAAAAAAAAAAAGTTAACCAATTAGGCAATATCTTATATTAGGAGAAGGGAGGGAGGGCATTTTTTTTCCTGACCACAGCAGATAAGCAGCTAAAGTAGTTGCCTTGTATGATCCACTAATCAAGTCTCTGCATACATACAGACATACTGCGGTAAGGTGGGTGGTATGGGCCTCCAGGTTTGAGGGGATCTTCTAACAAAGCATGGAAGAGTATAGTAATAAACAAAATAGTATTCTTTACTGGGGCAGTGAGTGCCTCTCACCAGTTTGTTTTATTAAAAGTGCTACTACTGATCATAAAAAGGTGCCAAGCTAACCTAAGACAAAAACCATCTAATAAAAATATATTGGCCATCAAATGATATTATACAATAAACGCAACACAAACAAAAAAGTCAGAAGGTGTGTCAAGTAGTCCCCACAGGCTGTGTCCTAGGATGTGTCTCTGGCACGAAGATCCCTGGCCTAACACTGCAGCAGTTCTATGCAGAGTTTTACATTCCAACTGAATGCGTCAGGGTGTGTGTATATATTTTGTATTTGAGGTTAATTTAACTTGGTTGGAAATAAGATCATTGGCTCCATCCTTTAATTATCTGAATGCTGTTTTTAATAGGTTGGAGGCCCTGCAATTTGCATTCTGTGCAACCCTAATTTTGGAAAATAATATCTGGCATCCGTAGAAGAAAATCACCTGTGACACAACACTCTCCTTATGTTTCAGTTTACTTGGATAGGGCAGAGGTACTGTTGTCCTCACTGCACCTGTGGAAGCCGTCAGACTATTCCCTATGGTCAAATTCACAGATGGCATAAGTGAGCACAGATCCACTGTTTTCACTCAACAATGAGTAGAACTTCAGCTATATCTAACCTAATATCTCTGCTAACCAAGTAGAACCAAACGCCTCCCCTCCCCCCAGAATGGTACTCAAATATTGTGGGCATAGGGATGTTTTTCCAGCATCTTTAGCGGCACTGAAGCTCTTTCTTCTCTTTCTCTAAGTTACTGGACATGCACAATGTTTGCAGTCCTCTTCATCTTGTGAGCTTTTACTGCTTTTTGACATGATTTCCAGCTGACATCCATTCCTTTTCATTGGGAACCCATGGTATTTTCAGGGTGACCACACCCTATGGTATTGGTCCCAGCTTAAAGGTCTTTGAGCTAAAATACTGGAACTCAGGAACCATATCAGGTTTATATTTAGGTACTACACAGTACTCCAGGAAGCTATATTTTGATATAGCAGAGACAGTGACCAAAGTGGACAAATTACAGAAACATTAATTAATTTGTTTTGTGATCCTGTAATAATGTTTTCCTATTCCTTATTTTCTGTCTGTTTTTCCCTCTCCCAATTCTTCATTTTGTGTAGTGAAAGGAGAAGGTGTGTGGAGGATTTGAAGACACTATCTTTTTCTCCTCTCTCCTTATATTTTGCTAATATTTTTGTTTATTTTTCTCCCCCTTCCTTATCTTTAACTGCAATTGCAAAGAGCTGTTATTGGTAACTATGTCTGAGGCTTCATATATTTCCTAAATTAAGAGCAACAACTCTTGTTAGAAACTACGACTTGATATATAAGGTCAGAGCTATAAGATTTCAGCGGCATATGGTTTCACATAACACAGGCCTAGATCAAGAACTTCCTCCTATGACCCCTGGATATAAGGGAAAACACTAAGTGCTATTATACAAGGCACAAGTCTAAATCCTAACCTTTTGTTGTTTCTGAAGCCAGTGTGACACAGTCCTATGGCTTATCAGAACTATTTATTTTCAGACAAACTATACCATCCAAACTACATTTGAAATATTAATTGTCTATCCCAACATCCTTTCAAATTATTCAGAGCTTCAGTTTCATGCGCTCACTTCAGTTTTAAGATTCCAGTTGACAACCTCGCCCAAGGAAAAAATAGAAACAAAGACCAATACTAAGTTTGTTTAAGACGAAAAACTCCACTGATCCCAGAAATACACATCAAAGTGTTTTCCCTGTGTTAAAAACAACTCTGTCTCATATGAAATAGGTGGAGGAACTGTTTGAAAGAGTTGTTAAGCAACACAATACTTGTGGTAAAGCCCATTATAATAATGGCATTATTTTAGTCTAAAATTATTTTTTTAATTACAAACTTTAAAAATAATCTCAAGAGTTAAATCCCAGTCCAGTGCTATTTTTCATAGAGGAATTTTTGTAAAATGCAGGATTATTTATAGGTTACAAGCACTTCAAGGGGGTACATTATAAAAGAAAATGATACTCTAGAGCTTTAGTACTGTGCTGATAAGTCTGCCTTTATTGTACTTAACACAGATGATTGCTTTGAATCTTCTGAAGCAATAAGAAATGAGAATTAAAAACTCTTGACCAGTTGCAATGTTCTGATTATTTGTTGATGTTTTTTCAGTGGAATAAGGTAAAATGACAAAAAAGAGCAAATTCTGAAGATGAACCTAATAGGTGTTTGTAATAGTGCATCATCACCTCATGGGCACCCCCTTGTCTCTGGTCGCAGCATTGTATAGGGCCTTTCTCTGGCATCCCACTCCACTGGGGTTTCCCTTGGCCTTCTCAGCCTTCATCTTCCCCCTATGGGTGCTCTGGGGCTTAGCCCTTCAGCCAATCACATGAAGTCTAAACCCCTTCTGGGGAAACATGAATAAGTCCAAATGAAAGTTCAAACAAATCTTCAAACTAATACTACTTCCACCCCTCTCAGGCCCGACTTAATTCTCTTGGGTATGTCTACACAGCATTTTGGAGTAAGCAAGAGGGAGGCTGAGTGGGCAGACTTGGGCTAGCAGGGCTCATGTTAGGGCTCTAAAAATAGCCTTTTAGACAGCACGTAGAAGTTGTGACTTGGGCTCTGAAACCTAGAAAGGGGAGCAGTCTTACACCTTCCTGTTAGTTGCTTTTCCTGTTACAAATCCTTGTGTCTGTCTTTTTGGTCTTTAAGTTACACCATCTTTGACTCCCAAGGCCAGATCCTCAGCTGACGTAAATTGAAGTAGTTCTTTTGACTACAGTGAATTCTGTGGAGCTATACCAGTTCACACCAGCTGAGGATCTGGACCACACTGGCTTACACTGACTCCTCATTGAGTAACTGATATAACCATTGTCAGCAGCTTTGAACCTGGCCCCAAGGATTTTAATTGCATTCAAAGATTCCCTTACTTATGACCTTAGGAAGCTGGAGTATAAAGTCACTTGTCCTTCTCCTTCAGTAAGGTGCATTGATTTTGATGCATACTATATAATTTATTTATATTGGACACGTGTGTCAAGTTTGCTGACACAGATAGTGGGCATTGTAATCAAGAAGTGTAAACAGGGCTCTCCTGAGAATAAAGAGAGAATGATAAAGCGCTTGACCAGGCTTCTTGAAGCTCCTTTATTCTGCAAGTTCCATCTTCAGGCTTTTCTCCCAGCACCCAAAATCAGGTGCTCAGATACCACAGTGATGATTGGGGAGTAAATGCCTAGAAAGATAGATTAGCTGGACAGACAGCATTTTCAGCCCGATACAGAAAGGCTTATCAGTTTCTCATCTTGATAGTGGGTACTTCATAGCCATGATGTGTAGGCCTGTTTATTTTTATTCATCACCCAAAGAATTTATTTGTATGAATATATGAGTGCGTATGAATGGTTCCAGATGGACAGCCCTGAGCAACAAGTTCCTTTGTTTAGCTACAAAACAGATACAGCATGGAAAACATCCTCCTCCATGTTGTCCTAAATCCTTAACTGGTGGCATCATCTCCATAGCCCTTGGCCTTTATGCTGAAACTGCCAACTAGTGCAAAGAGTGGTGATTTTTGTAATATGAACTGCTGTCCATTGACAATAGAGTCATTTCACATAGGCTATTGAGCAGCCATCAGAAGAACTTTCAGCACCTTTTGGGCTGGTTTTGAACTGAGGTAAAAGTTTCTATTTGAAAACTTGGCCCCATTGGAAGTTTTTCCATTAACTTAAATGGGGCCAGGATTTAACCCTCTATATTTTGTTACCATTCCCTTGTGCCTTTCAGTCTACCCAGGTTATCGGTACCCAGCACATAATCCCCTTCATCCATGTACCAGATAAACTGACAAATCAAACATACCTATACCTCCATTAAGAAGAGTACTTATGCCCATAACTGTGCTGTTCCTCCAGGATCTTGGGCTCTTATTAAATTTCCATTTTCATAACACAGAAAGTAATAATCTGAAGTATGCCCTCAACGCCTGGTACACCATGCAGCCTTCCACTCTACAGTTACCTCTGCACTCCATGTCTAACATTAAGGTGTTGCTGCACAATATTCAGTTTTGGTGAAAAACTCTATGTAGGCTCTAGTGACTGCTAGTGTACTTCTTCTTCTCCAAATATGCTGTGTTGTTGAGAAGGCTAGTGATGCTCCTCCAGTGCTCCCACCAAGGTGCTCTCTGGTCTACACAGTAGCAGAGAACGTGGAGAAAGGAGCATAGATCACAGGCATTACTGTAGGACAAAGCCAGAGATGCCATCGTACACCTTTACCAGCACTCAAACGACTATGGTTAACATCAGGAGGAGGACATAAGGGAACATATTACTACATAGATACAGTACAAAGAACACCCATTCATGAATTTTAATGGTTTAAAGGGAGAGGAAAGGAGAGACAAAGGGAAGAGGGACATGGAAAAAGATATCAGAGGTGGATTCGTTGGCTCAGAAATTATCTTGGAAGTCCTGAAACACGCTGTAAGATACAAACTCTTTAGCTCTAGCTCCTGCAGCAACCACTGGACCAATCTTACAGACTTTATTGATGCAAAACTCTCATTGAAGTCCATGGGAGTTTTGTGAGCGCAAGGTCTGCAGGATCAGCCTTGTCACAGAAACTGCCATGTCTACTGGCTCATATTGAATTCCTTGCACATGCCGCAGGATAGCGTTAAGCAAAGATGAAATAGAAACTTCAAAGATTATCCAATTTATTAAATGCTCCAATATGTGCAAAGCAGGAACATCTCCTAAATGTTTGGTTTCAGACTGCAATTTACCAATCAGTTACTGGAACTGAACCACTTCAATCTCACACCAGTTACTGATTGATAGGTTAATAAGTTTCTACACAGAGAATCTGGCTCCCATAATTGGAGATTTAAGGGCAAATCTCAGATCATGTAAAATAATAACAGTGCTTAATCTTTCCCCCCTTCCTCTCCCACCCCTACACCTTTCTCCCTTTAATATAGCAGAAAAGGGAAGAATCACAATGACAGATACATGTGTGCTGATGTATAACTCTTCATATGACTGTTGCCCTCAAGGCAGCACAAATTTTTCAACCTTTTATAAGTAATAAAATTGGAAAGGAGATGCACTTTGATACTAGATTTAACAAATACCAATCCAAAGCCAAAATACTAAGTCAAGAGCTAAATATACCCTAAATAGTTAGAGCCAGATCCTGCTCCCATTTAAGTCAATAGGAACTTTGCAATGGGGGCACCAGTGGGCTCCCAACTATGTTAATTAGTTATGGGTTTTCCTTAACCCACAGGGGCTGGGGTTTTAAATAGTGAAAATAAGCTCCACCTTTCATATGGTTTTCAGACTACACAGGGGAAGTCTCCCTCTTGTTGGCTAGCTTCCCCGCCTCCTTGGAAGAGATGTAGCAGGAGGCAGACAGAAGTCTGTCCCCTCCTGTCAGGAGCACAGAGAAGATTTTCCATACAGAAGCTGGGAAAGAGAGCAGCCAATGCCATTTTCACAAGAGGGGTATGAGAGAAGTGAGCAAAATAAACCCAGCAGCTCTGGGTGGCTCTGCTTTCTCCTCTCCCACTGTGAAAAATGGGATAGTTCCTGCCTACTCCTCCTTTCTCCTCTCTAATGCTGAAACACCAAGCCTGGAAAAGAGGATTCCTTTTGGCGCTGCCTTTCAGATGTGGGGCTCGGAGGCAAGGATAGTGCAGAATTGTGGGACTGGTAGCTGGGGCAGCTTTGAGAGCTGGGAGCACAAAATTAGCTCATTTGGGGCTGCGGGTTCAGAGTCATTATGGGGAAAGGAACACAAAATTAACTGATGTAGGGATGCAGTGGCCAAAACTATATCTCAGTATAAATTGGCAACACCAGCTTTCACAAAGAGTGGAGCTGGGCAGGGAACGTCAAAAATCAAAAGATGGCTCAAAAAACATTATTTAATGTACACTTAATGCTAAAAATACAGTACCACTTATTGGTGAAGGTGGTACCTACATCAATTATAATGATATAAATTGAGCAAGTTGAATTACAATGTAGCCACTTTTATCACATACAGATTATTTTTGACAAGTTAATTAAATTGCATGTGTCCAGTTAAGCTATTCATTTTACAACTTGTCTATTCACAAGGTGTCTGTGTTCTTAGCTTAGATGTTCAGGGTCTGATTTTCCACTGCTTTGCCCATATGTACTATGAATGCATCAGAATGGTAGTTTTCAGTATTGACAACCCCAAGCATTCAAAAAATTTTGAGTCAAGCTCCCTCCCCCCAAAAATCATAAGATGGCCTAAAAATCATGGGACTTTTAAAAATAAATGCTGGGTTCTTTTTATTTGCCTTCTGATTTTTGAGCCACTAGGGTTCATTTTTTTCAAGGTCTGTTCTGCAATTATGAAGGACGGAAACTTACTTTTAAAAAAATGAAAGCTGAGAGTCTCATGTAATATAATATGACTCCAGGAACTGGGGCTTGAAGTAAAACAAGAAATTTCACAAGATTCATAACAAAATGATGAGAAATGGAAATCACAGAATTTTACCCCCACTTTGCAAAAGGTGTAATTTACTACACCAGGGTAAAGCAAATGGCTACACAAGGTAGTGGAATATCAGAACTTCAGTATAGATCCCATACTGGAACCAGGTATAGTCAGTCAGTTGGTAATAGAATCTGTTGATTTACTAAGGCCTGGTCTACACTACAGAGTTAGGTCGATGCAAGACCTAACTGTGGGAGTGTCTACACTTAAAATTTCACTCTCGCCAACGGAACTGCCCTGCTACACCAACTTAATAACTCCACCTCCACGAGTAGTGTAGAATCAAGGTCAGTGTAATTAGGTAAATGAATGTCCATGTAGACCAGTGGTCTCCAACCGTTTTAAGCACAAGATCACTTTTTGCTCTACCTACGCAGGATCTACCTCAAAGAAAAAGTAGAAGTAACAGTAATCACACAAACCCCAATACCCTTGCCCCGCCCCTGCCCATCCCCTTTCCCTGAGGCCATACCCCTTGTCCAAGGTCCTGCCCCATTCACTCCATCCCCCCTCCCTCCTTCGCTCATTCTCCCCCACCCTCACTCACTTTCATCAGGCTGGGACAGGGGTTTGGGTGCAGGAGGGGGTGTGGGCTCTGGGCTGGGGCTGAGGGGTTTGGAGTGTGGGAGGGGCTTCAGGCTGAGCCTGGGGTTAGGGTGCAAGAATGGGTTCAGGGTGCAGGCTCTGGGAGGGAGTTTGGGTGCGGGAGGGGTCTCAGGGCTGGGCAGGAGGTTCGGGTAAAGGAGGGGATGCTGGCTTCTGGAGGGGGCTCAGTGCTTGGGGAGTGGGTTGGGGTGAAGGCTGTGGGCTCTAGGAGGGGGCTGAAGCAAGGGGTTGGGGTGCAGGAGGGGATGCGGGGTGCGGGAGGGGACTCAGGGCTGGGGCTAGAGTTTGAGGTGCAGGAAGGGGTGTGGCCTCTGGGAGGGAGTTTGGGCGTGGGGAGGCTCAGGGCTGGGGCAGGAGGTTGAGGTGCAGGAGGGGGTTCAGGGCTGGGGCAGGGGGTTGGAATGTGGGAGGAGCTGGGGGTGTGGGCTCTGGCTGGGTGCCACTTACTTCAGGTGGCTCCTGGGTTGTGGTGCAGCAGAGCTAAGGCAGGCTTCCTGCCTGCCATGGCCCCGTGCCCTCCTGGAAGCGGACGGCATGTCCGGCAGTAGCTTCTGAGGGGGAGGAGGGGAGGTGGCTCTGTGTGCTGATCCTGTCCGCAGGCACCACCCCCGCAGCTCCCATTGGCCGTGGTTTCCCGTTTCCAGCCAATGGGAGCTGCAGGGGCAGTGCCTGCAAGCAAGGGCAGCATACAGAGAGCTCCTTGTCCCTCCCCACCCAGGAGCCACTGCCAGACATGCCGGCTGCTTCCGGGAGCAGCGCAGGACCAGGGCAGGCAGGGAGCCTACCTTAGCTTTGCTGCACCACCAGACTGTTAGCGGCCAATCTCCCAGTTTGGCTGCAGGAGGGTTGGCAACCCTAGACTGAGATCGATGGTCAGAGGTTCCATGATCAACCAGTCGATCGAGATCTACCGGTTGGTGACCACTGATGTAGACACTGCATTGCTTATAGTGACTGTTACTGGCTTTCAGGAGTCATCCCACAATGTTCCACACTGATAGTACAATCAATACAAGCAGTCTTGGTGAGGACGCGCACCGCCGACACAAGGAGCACAGTGTAGACGTGTACAAGTAATGTAATTACTGTGCAGGCTGTATGCCACTGTAAGTTAGGTCAACTTCATTTTGTAGTGTAGACATGGCCTGATACTGATGTTACTCAAAAGCCACAAAAACTTTAATTTGGGTAGTCTATAGAAAATGATAGGAATGGGATGATCTGCTTTGCAGTATGCACCAAATGTAGCACAACACTGAAGAGTCAAAGGGCTCAAGGGTGCCTGGAGACTGCCATAATCAGGGGTTTGGTTGAGAAAGGAGCCAGTTGTATTCAATGAATAGACTTAAGGGATAAGAGCCAAAGAATACTAAACTGCTCATCAGGTATTTGCCACCTGAGTGATCAGTGGAGCAATACGGAACTCGCACACAATCAAGTGGCTAATTATACCAGAAATTTAAACTCCAGGGGCCAATTTGACGATCCTAGTGTAGGTAATTTACACAACCTGACCCTTGGATCACAGTGGTGAGTTCACCAGGGAACATGACAGGAGATCAGTGTTGCCTCTATGGCTATGTCCACACTTTGAACTGGGGCTGTAATTCTCAGTTTGAGGAGACATCCTTAACTCTGGTAGAGCTAGCATGCTAAAAACAGAGCATAGCCATGGCAATGCAACTTGTGGGAGAGGCTAGCCACCCCAGGGGTAAGTCAACCTAAATTAAACTCCAGCTACATGAATACCCATGGTGCAAGTAGAATTCATTTCTTATCAGTACTCTGCACCAGCTAAAGGGGAGTGTGGGGTGGACGTGACCTCCCCCCATGACTCCTCACATGATCCCACCCCCAGCCCAGGGACCTGCGCACTCCCCCTCCCGTGCCCTTGATTTATCCCACGTTACCTGCGGGGGTGGGGGGCGGGTTCTGTCCTCCTCCCACTGCGCCAGAGACTTCTGAACCACAAGGCTCTCTGGAACTACAGCACTAAAAGGAGCAGAACGTGGGGCCATCCTCCGGTGCAGCTGTACTGCCCCCATCCCTTCCACATAGCTGCGTCTCCTGAGTCCTGTCCGGGGTCTGTACGGCAGCCCTGGCAGAGGACAAGGCTGAAGGCGGGGTTGGGGGCGGTACAGCCACTCCAGAGGAGCTGCCAGCATGGGGTTCTGCTCCTTTTGCTGCTGCGGTTCCTGGGAGAGCCCTGAACTGCAGGGCTCTCCTGGGAACCACACCGGCGAAAGGATCAGAAAGTCAGGCAGCCCCACGCCAGCAGCTCCTTCGGTGCAGCTGTACCACCCCCAGCCCTGTCCTTCGGCGGGGCTGCCGTACAGACCCCGAACAGGAGACGCAGGCACGCAGCTGCGTGGGAGGGCTGGGGGCAGTGCAGCTGCGCTGGAGGAGCTGCTGGCGGCCCATGTTTTGCTCCTTCTGTGTCTTTCCGGTAAGGCATACCCGCTACAAATAGCTTACTGTTACGGCGTACCAGACCGTACCATCCTACTTGCATCGCTGTGAATAACGTAGCTGGAGTCAACGTAGCTTAGGTCGACTTACCCTGGTGTTGTCACTGCGCTGCATCGATGGGAGACGCTCTCTGATCGACTTACCTAACTCTTCTTGGGGAGCAGGAGTACCGTGGTCGACCAGAGAGCGCTCGGCTATTGACTTAGCAGGTCTTCACTAGACTTGCTAAATCAACCCCTGCTGCTTGATTGCAGCAGCATCGATCTCCAAGATAGTGAAGACAAGCCAATCATGTACCCATCCGAGACACGAGGCAGTACTTGGCTAGCTCGCAGGTCCTGCCTCTATTTTTAGCCCACTAACTCAATCAGCGCTAGCATAGGCGTGTCTACCCAAACTGGGAATTACACCTCCAGCTCCAAGTGTAGACATACCCTTAACCACCCCTTCTTCTATCTCCCAGCACAGGGGGGTCATGTGTTAACAAGGCATAGTCAGGACATAGCAGTGCTCTGGCAATTCTTGGAGTCTGTGGGCATATGTTAGAGCTGCTGGGAAACTCTCAAACTGCTCTCACTTTCTCTGGGGGATTGGGCCAGTGCAGATCAGCCCCAGGAACTGAAGGCTACAAAGATAGCTTAAAGTCACTTTTATCCTGCTCATTTAAACCACAAGCTCTGGGCTTCAATATTTGTCATCTGTCCCATTCCTCTGTGAATTTTAGCAAGAGACGGATAGTCTATTTCAACTTTAAAAGGGCTCCTGAAATATCAGCTTACTGAATTAACTGTAGGAATAGTCTAGATAATAAATAATCTATAATTGAGATGTAGAATTAACAGCATTCCCCCCCCACACACACACACTTTTTATTGAAAGCAAAGACAAAGTTACAATAGTTCTGGACTCACTACATTATATATTCACATTGTTCCCTATTGCGTCACACAGTATCTTTGGGCTTCTTGTTCTGACAGGCTATCTGCGGTGTGCAGAATCATCCAGGATCCACCTATCTGTCTACAATTGCTTTGGTGTAGGCAGCGTGACTGCTCGCTCAGTAGAAGGGGCGGAGTTCCAGACTCCTGGTATAAGCAAATTCCAGATGAGACAGCCTTAGTGTAAGTCCCTATCTATGCGGGGGAGGCTCTCTTTAGGCTGCTGCCTTCAGACATCAGTGATCTTGGTTTGAATCTCAGTGGCAGTAGTACGCATTAGGGTAGCTTCTCAGCTGTGATAAGGCACCTTCATGGTGTTCTGGCAGCTCAAAGCAATATTCAACTTAGGTTACTGGCTACATGGGAAGTCTCTGGGTATAAGACAGTTCCTAGGTGGAGGAAACTGAGGCGGAGTCTCCCAACCCTGGTGTAGGGAGTGTACTGGGGGTCTGAAGCAGGTGAAGCTAGAGCATCGCTGTGGTCTGGCAGTATATGGCTGTCGAACATCCCCGTAGGGGAAATTGCAGCCAGATGTAATTTAGAGCTGTTCTGAGACTTTAGTGCGTTTACAAAATAATTCAGTTTCAATGAGGATATTTCTAAAATTCTTCATGTGGGTTTAAACTCATGGTTTTTTGAAAGGAAAGAGCGGGGGATAGTATAGACCTATACTATCCCCACTTACCAAGCTAGACTCATGGCTCTGATAACATATCCTGTGTTCCTTTTTATAATTAGGCTTCTTCTTAAAATGTGAGTGGTTTTCATGCTCTTTCTTCTTGAGGTTTGCTTGTTCTTGGGAAACAGAAGCAGTAACTTTCTGGAAATCTCATTGATTGTCTTTAACATTTTGTAACGTAACTAGCTAAGTGTATGTATTGTTATATTTCTGAGCATCCTGGCTATGATATTCCTGTAGCTATATCTTAATATTCCACAAAGGTGCAAACAAGTTTGTAATGTGTTAAAAAGTTATATTTTGTCATAATTTTTGCATCTATATTGAGGTCTCTCCCCCACACTTTGGTGATGTCAGTGGAGTTCCACCAATATAAAAGTGGCGTAACAGATTAGAATCGTGTCCAGAGAGTCCGTTCATTGGAAAGTGGATTTGGTTGCATCTGCTCTAATATCTAATGCAAGTTACCAAACAACACCTGGCTTCCTTAGACCTTGGGACACATTCTGCTGGACTACAGAGCTGTCACAACAGTTACTGTAGCTTTAGTACCGTAATTATGAATTGTGTATACCAGAGTACAAGACACAGTACTAATTTCAACAACTAAGTTTTCAAATATTGTTTTAATCATATGTTCAGTTTAGCCACAGTCTTTATATACATGATCACTTAGCTCTTTCACAACATTTTGTATCTTCTCTAACTGTTGTTTTTGAGGTGGGCTCCCCTTTGTGGCCCCTCCAAACATAACTCACCCAGCTGTACGTCTTCACTTGTATGTCTCTGTCCCTAAGAGGTCCAGTGTAGTGGTGCTTTTACCAATGCCTTTCACCTTTCAGGGCATTTATAATTCAAAGGCAGTTAGGAACAAAACAAACAATTCAGAAACAGGGTCATCCCACAAACCTTCAGTGGGGCCCCACTCTTCTATTCAGGACTTGCCTCCTGGACAGTCTGTGCATCTACCAGTTCCCTTGCCAGGCTCTGGTCAATCTTTCCAAGAGGACTCATCTAGTTGGCAAGCAAGCTCCATCTCAGGGCTGCAACCAGGCTTCTCTCCCACCAAAAGAAGCAGAACTCTATCCTCCTTCCTGGTCAGCCCTGAACTCACCTAGACCTTCTTCTCTTATCTCCCTTTGCCATGCCTGCAGTTGGCTGCATGTGTAGTGAGGCACGGTCAGCTAGATCCACAGGCTCCCCTTAACCCTCTCATCACCAGTGTGGTGACTGTCTGCCTCCTTAATCCTGTCACTGCCCCTATGAGGCCTATTGGCCTCCTCACAATTCCACATAGTTTCAAACCTTAAAAGAAAATAGCGTGACAAGATATTTTAAATAGCTGATAAAAAGAGCATAAGTGAAAATGTAACCTCTGTACTAATGAAGTTACTCTAGTTTATATAGCTTCAATTTAGCTACATCAAATCTCATTAGATACATGCATAATTGAGCCTGTTGGCAACTTGTTGGGTGGCAATCATTACTGAAAAACAAATAACTCAGTGCATGTAAGGGGTTAAATCAATGCAGTGTGTGACAGCTACACTTATAAACTTCCCAGTGACCTCACTGGAGTGATCTACTTTAGTACAGTTCTATTTATTATCCATTATTAAGGTACCTGACTCATGCTGTGCACTTTTATGAGAGTGCTAAATAATACGAATTAATAACCCTCTCTTTGGTTCCTCCCTGGTATCTACTACCTCCTCCTCCCATAAATTAAGAAAAGAGGGGAAGTTAATCAGAATGTTATTGATGATGAAAGAATTCTTAGCCTTGTATGAGAAGAGACATCCAGGTTTGTTTTGTATAATGTTATGATTACTTGGCAAATGAACATAGGGAAGGATATGGCAGGCAAATACAACTGTGCTCTTGCTTTAGTCATTTTTAAATTCTCTTTTTTCAGCGAGACAAAACACAATTAGTGCGTGAATGGACATAACCATTTGCATCAGATGCCAGATGTATGCGACTTCCTAGAATTTATATAGTCTTTTAATTCCCCCCTCCCCCGCCCCCATTTTACAAAGAAGTGAATCCCAGTAAGCTGGATAAGTTGACAACTGTGTTACATGCTTAACTTCCCAAGCTCAATAATAGATAGCTTTGCTTTGACAAGAAGCTTATCAAGCCCTTAGCAGACCTAGAGAGAAGTTCTTTATTCATTTGGATTAGTGTCTTCCAGTCACTTCAAGTATTTACTAGGGGATGTTTAAGGTTGTTCAGCTAATATTAGGTATTGTTTTACCTTCCTTATCAGACCTGAAAATCTCACCCATGAAAGGCTTCATGGAGGAAGCAATCACCTGGCTTGCTCTAGATGAGGAATTGGAGATGGACTAGTATAGGAAAGGTTTTCAGGCCACAGAATATATCAAAAGTAAGGGGGCTTGAGGAGGATAGAAATCAAAAGATACTGATATATTTGAAAGGAGATTGGAGGGGGATTGGTAACTCAGACGCCTCGGACCAAATGTTTTCAGTTACTATTTGAAGTAATACAGTTCTCAACATGCTAATGCTTTACTTGGGAAAAGGAAGTTTCCTGTTCCCTACCTGTATGATAAAAAGATTGCAATACAAGAGCTAATTTTTTGAGATAAAAATTGAAAAATCAGTTCTCTCTAGAGTATTTCCTGGAGTTTAATGGCTTTATAGGCCACTTGACTTTTTAATGGCTTGATGAGATGATTCTTCAAGGAAGTGTTTGTTTTGGAGGAGAAAGCCTGTCTGAAAAGTTTGTATCTGCAGTTGCATTATCTCAGACCGAGGTAATAATCACAAAATTAATTTCTACTATATGTGGAGCAACTGGTTGTCCTTCAGATTGGGTGCTAGAAATAGTCTGGTGTGCCTATAGAATTTTAGGTTTTTCAGCTGATAATTTTCTTACCTTCTCATTTCACTGTGGCTTTTGTTTTCAGTGGTATAGGGCATATTCTAGGGTTTTTTTGAACACTGAATACAGTGTATGACAGGTATGGCCATTTCCTGCAATATCACTGGAAATCCTTATTGAGTTAAATTTAAGTATCTTTGGAGTCCATTGTATTAAATGCAAAGGTAATGTATTATTGTGGACCTGCATGATCAAAGGACTGTATAGAACAATGTGACAGACAAGAATGGTCTTTTGTGACAATGTGTGCAAAATGAATTTCTTGGGAAATATTTAGGAGAAGGTGAATGCAAATTCATCACCCCCACTTATGCAAAAACCCAGCCTTTTGACGCTACACCTTGAGGAGAGAACTACTGTCTACTGATTACCTGTTCCTGGAATCTGACGATCAAAGGCCCAAGCTGAATAAAGGAAAGACTAATCTATGCATGGGTGTGTTTGTTCTGAGCTGTAGCTATTATGAATTTTTAGCCCTTTGTGGGATATTTGAAGGACTGATTCTTACCAGAGCCCCTGCTGGAGCTGGGGGGTATTGGGGGTGATTTATGGTAAGCTTGTTAGCATACATGTAGGTTCTTTTGTTGTTTTTTATATGTTTTCTCTGTAATGCTTTCACCTTAAGAATAAATGTGCTTGTTTGAAAGAGCTGGTAATTCATAACAGGGGGCAGTTATGCTATTTATAGCCTCTGAAGAGAAAGCAAAGCACAGATGGTGCCCTGTGTAAGCAGTCTGGCTTGTTGGAAATTACACAGTATAGGCAGTGAACTGTGCAGCCTGGAAAAACCCTGGTCAGGCAGGAGAGGGAGGTGGATCTCTGCACAAGAGAGGTATCAGCTGAGGAGCCAGGAGCCTAGAGTGAATGCCTTTTCTGGACCACAGAGGGGGAATACAGGTGCAGTTGCCCTAAACTGTGACCAAAAGCATTTGGTAAAAAGCTAGCTCTTGTGTGTATTCACAGCTGCCCCCCCTGGTTGTAATCAGAATGGCTCAACAGTGAGTCTTATGCCCTATATTGCTAACAGTCATTCTCCTTTGTTCAAGGAATAAGAAGCCTATGATTTTGGTGCAGGAGGATCTGAGTTATATCTGATGCTTTCATGATGTTCTGAGTGGCTATAGGTTCAGCATAATGATAGTCTTAGGTGGAATGCAATAAAATGCCCTAATGAGCTTTTTAAACTGCCATCTGCGGGCTGGTACTTTTGCAGTATCACTCAGAAATATGTTGTGTGACATGTAGTTGGTTCATTTTTTTATTTGACCGCCAACCAGCAAAAGCCACCATTGGTGGGTGATTTCTCCACAACCAGAGACAGTTGTTGATTTCATTGTTTTTAGAGCCACAGCCCTTCAGACTATGTAACGTTGCGGGAGGAGGGCGGGGATTGTTGTTTTGTTTCTATGAGCTGTTTTCACAGGAGTGAGCTTTCTGAAAGGGACCACGCATAAACCAAATGCTCCTTTTGGGCTTTCATGTGCTGCATAACAGTAGAATATTGCTGATTAATTTCCAGTATGTAACATGTCCCAGTCTCCTTACTTTAGGTGCACTGCAGGAGGAATGTAATAGAAAAACCCTTTCAGTGTTTCTTCTCTAGCCTGTGGCCTACCCAGCTAACGTACCTGGTTAGCCTATCTTACATGGCTACTTGGCACTCTTCCAGCCTCCTGAGTGCTAACAGACTGCCTTGCTGCTTAGACCCTGCTCAAAAGCAACATCAGGATGGAGAGAGAGCGCTTCAACAAACTCAGGGTGAAATCCTAGCTCTATTGAAGTCAATGGCCAAACTACCATTAGAATCTTAGACTCTCCCTGCCTCAACCTGCTCTTATGAGGTTTTACTTCTTTCTTGGGCTGAAATCACTCTAAGGAGTGCCTGTTGTGTGCCAATTTTACAGGCAAAACATCCAATAGGAGGTAGATGAGCTGCTACTGTACAGAACATAAATGTGTTATATTAGATCAGTTTTATCCTTACAGGAAACAGTTTACGAGTCTAGCTGTCAGCCATCCCTGGCAACTTTTTCCTGATGGGACAGTGAAAGGTACCTGCCCAGCTGGGACTTCAGCTGAACCTTTTGAACCCCAAAGCAGCAGCTGTACCAGCTGGAGGCAGCTCCCCATAAGGAGAACACTATCACAAGGGAGGAGGAGACTTAAAATCCCACTGCCCTTGTTATTGTTCCTATTATTTAACATTTATGCTGTGTTAGTGGCTAGAAGCCAGCTGGGCTGCGGGTCCCTTGTGCTACATGCTGTACAAACAAGTGGGTCAAGGTGTGAGGCAACGGAGACAGGGTAACAAATTTTAAGGTGTGCACAATTCTTAGACACTTAGGATCACTAATCAACAACTCTCCATCTGCTTGTCTTTAACCAGATTGCAGTTTATTGTAGGTATTTAGGAAGTGGTGAGTTTTAAGGAGAGGCTTTAAGGAGAATAAGGTGGTACCTTTACAGATTTTGACCTGCTTTTCCCACTCTTAAGAGGCAGCATGGGCCAAGACACAAAATGGAAGTTGCCCACAGTCTACCACTGTCTCCCCTCCAAAGGAGAGAAACGTCAGAGAGGGGTTTAAACCTCCTTCCATAGAGCCATATTTTTGGTACTTATGGAACTTACTTCAGTTTTCTCTCTCTCTATATATTTTTTAAGCAATCAGTTGGCCAGAGATCAGGTGAGATCTATGTGATAAAAACTGTGTAAATACTAATGGTGCATATAAAGGTATTCTTTAAATATTGTTCTGCACTTCTGGAAGGAGACTCGACTGTACATTATTAACCTCTCATACCCACCCCCCCAATGTCTCTCAAGATATGTCAACAGAAAAACAGGCATAGAGAAGAATGTTACTTCTGAAGTTTTAGTAGGAGAGACTCATGGTTTATCCATCCATCCACCTCTCCTCAAGTGCCATTAGTAGTAGCTGCTTACAATGCTTTTCATTCAGCTGCAGAAGCCATCTCTTTCTTGATCTAGGTTTCAGACTCTACTGGATGCAGTACGTTCTGAGATTCATGCCCTCAAGTCACACTTTGACTTGTCAAAGCTTGATTCGGTAGATTCTAAAATTGGTATATTATTAAAGATGATAGATGACATGGAAGACTACAACAAAAGTTGGATGATAAGATTCAGGATTTGCAAGATCAGAACAAGTGTGTGAAATCTTTATTGGGGTCTGAATTAAAGATAATACCCCCACTCCATTGTAGAAAGAGAAACTGCATAATATTAAATCCTGCAATGTTAGAATATTAACCTGTAAATGTTGAAGGCCCTGTGTCATTTAATATTTCTCTTTTAGTCCTAGAAAATACTTTTATTCTGTTTTAAGTTTCCTTTCAAAACTTTCTCAGTTCCATTTCTATTAGAGCATCATTTATTTTTCCATCCAAAAATTCTATGTTATATGGACCTAAGAATACATTTTTTTAAATGTTGATGATGTGAAGTCTTTTTTAACTACCCAATTGCAAATAAAGGTTGAATTGAATGGACATAGTTTAGATGCTTTTGATGATTCACTTTCAGAACTATTCTTCTTGAATTTCATTAAGCTTTTTGAATATTGAGTATACATAGCTTTTGATGATTTGCTTCCAAATTCTATTTTTTCCCTTCAGTTTCATCACACTTTTTTTGTCTATTATCTGAATCGTTGCCTTAATGCAAATATGCTGTTGGACAATATTTAAATTTCATTTTTTGTCTATTATTCTATGTCAAGATTAAATTCTTTGCTAAGAGCCCAAGGTTATTTGTGGATATCATGGTTGTGTCAATATGTTATTGATATAAAATTAGTTGAAGATAGACATAAAATCAGGGAGGAGAGCAGGGAGTAAAAGAAAAAAATTGAGGTAAGAATCCAGGAGACATTTTTAGATTGTAATGCCAAGCATTGTGTGATAAGAATAGTTACACTGGCTAGACACATATCTTGCCTTATACAAATGTCTACAACCTGTGCTTTTATGTAGCTGACCATTATGATGTGCCTTATGTTCAGAAGAATACAAAACATATATTTGGCATGAATGTGCCCTTCCATCTAACGCAGGCATGGGGCACTGGCAGCATATTTTTTGTACACAGAGGGCAAGCAGATCATGGATGAAATCCTGGCCTCACTGAAGTCAATAACAAAATTCCCATTGACTTGGACTGAAATCCTGGACTCATTCATCTCAGACTTCTTTTGCTGTTCCCCATCTTAGGGAAGCAGCATGGGTTATTTTTCTTTTCTCTTCTTACCTCATTTTCCTAGGTTTCCCCCCTCTTCCACTTGCACTGTCAGTGATGCTGAATGCAGGTAAGACAACATCTGGCCTAAGGAGAGACTATCTTGGCAATTTTTTTAGGTACAGACCACCCATACATATCTTTGTTTGGTACTCTGATAGGTGCAATTCATCTATAGGCCTCCTATTGTTGGTCTTTTGAAGACTAAGAATTATGTGGACTCAATGGGTCAAAGTATTGGCAATGTGCTGTGGAGCCTGTCACCTTTAGATTACCAGTTCCAGTTCAGCCTAGCCATGACTGCAAGTTATTACCATCTCATTGCTGTTCAGTGGCCCAGATGAAATAAGTTGGTGGTCTGAGTGTAGATCACAGTGATACATCATAAAGCCCACCAACACTATAACTTAATGGCCACCTTAGAAAGATGGCCATAGACTGCACTGAACATGGAGACTTATCTATCCCCTCATCCCTCTAGAGATCTGATGCCCATTTGCAGACCACTGTGGGAAGCCTGAGCTGTGCGAAGATGTTATTGTAACTGTTCTCTAATTAAAATTCAGCTTCTGTGGCTGTCAGTCTGGCTCCTCTCAAGTTACATATGTAAGCAGGGTCCGAATGAACTATCCCCTGACAGCTAGTTCGGGAGGAGAAGAAACTTCAGGAGAAAACTGTATTTACATGAACAGACCTACTCTGCTTAGGTATCTAGCGGACAGGAGTTGTGTAGTTCCAAGTGATCAGCTTTCGCTGGTGTTTGGTTACAAATAATTTTTGAATGCAGGGGTAGTGAAATGTTGTTACCTTCATTGTATGACTAAAGGGGAGCAGAACTGTGCTGAGCTTGTGCTGATTGAGGGGTCACCCTCAGCTGAAAGGAGCTCACTAAGCCAGAGGCTCAAATGCTAGACCCCTGTGAAAGTAAGAGGGATGGGGACAGGTGTCCCAGCCAGGAGGTGTGGACACTCACCAAGGGTCTCCGGTGTGGTTTATCCTGGTTCAACCTGTTCCTCCCCACTGTTCAAAGACAGAGCTAAATAGGCTTCATTAGGAGCCTTTTTTTATGTTAAAGTGCTCAAATGAGAGCTAAAATCACTTGTGGTGGGGCAGTGTTTCTGCCCAGTCTGCAAAGAGCTGAAAATCACTGAGAGCATGGCTACACTTGCAAATGTAGAGCACTTTGAGTTAAACCAGCCTTTGTAGAGCGCAGTAGGGAAAGCACTGCAGTCTGTCCACACTGACTGCTGCAAGCACACTGGCATGTCCGCATTTGCGGCACTTGCAGTGCCATTGGGAGTGGTGCATTGTGGGAAGCTATCCCACAAAGCACCTCTTTCCATTCTGGCGCTGTGGCTTGTGGGAAGGGGACGGGGAGTGCGGGGCATTCTGGGTCCTGTCCCAACGCCCCCTGATGCATCGGTTTGCACCCCAGCAATCCCTCTGCTTCCGTCCACAATTGGCGCCATCTTTCAACGTGTTTTGTACTGCGCGCTCTGTCTTCCCTTTCGGTCTGCGGGAATGGAGCCCAAACTGCTGAGGAATATACTGACGAGTCTCTCCAGCACATCACATTTGGCAGTCGATTACTCCGTAAGATCCAAAGTGACAGTGAGTACTCGGATGAGGAGATCGACAAGAGTAACACATATGACATGAGATTGCTTGTGGCATTCATGGACATGCTCACCACTGTGGAATGGTGCTTTTGGGCTCTGGAAACAAGCACTGAGGATGGGATCACATCGTCATGCAAGTCTGGGATGATGAGCAGTGTCTGCAGAACTTTCAGATGAGAAAAGCCACTTTCATGGGACTGTGGGAGGAGCTCGCCCCCACCCTGCTGCACAAGGACACAAGATTGAGAGTTGCCCTGACGGTGGAGAAGCGGGTAGCTATTGCAATCTGGAAGCTGGCAACTCCAGACAGCTACCGATCGGTCGCTAACCAGTTTGGAATGGGGAAGTCTACCATTGGAATCATGTTGATGCAAATTTGCAGGGCCATTAATTGCATCCTGCTCAGAACAACCGTGACTCCAGGTAGTGTGCATGACATTGTGGCTGGCTTTGCACAAATGGGTATCCCTAACTGTGGAGGGCGATAGATGGGACTCATATTCCAATTCTGGCACCAGCCCACCTATCCTCCGAGTACATTCATCGGAAGGGGTATTTCTCTATGGTTTTCCAGGCGCTTGTGGATCACCATGGGTGTTTCATTGACATTAACACAGGCTGGCCCGGAAAGGTGCATGACACACGTATCTTTTGGAACACTGGCCTGTTCAGGAAGCTGCAAGCTGGGACTTTTTCCCCAGACCAGAAGATCACCATAGGGCAAGTTGAAATGCTCATTGTGATCTGTGGAGACCCCGCTTACCCTTTAATGCCGTGGCTCATGAAACCCTACAAAGGGAGCCTTGACAGCAGCAAGGAGCGGTTCAACAACAGGCTGAGCCAGTGCAGAATGACTATGGAGTGTGCTTTTGGCTGTTTAAAGGACCACTGGTGCTCTCTGTATGGGAAGCTGTACCTGGCCTATGACAGCATCCCCACAGTTATATCCGCGTGCTGAACCCTCCATAACATTTTGGAAGGGAAGGGTGAAAGATTCACTCAGGCATGGAACTCGGAGGTTCAACACCTGGAGGCTGAATTTGAACAGCCAGAGAGCAGGGCTATTAGAGGGGCCCAGCGTGGGGCTGCAAGGATTAGGGATGCCTTGAGGGAGAAATTTGAGGCTGAAAGCCACCAGTAATGTCTGGTGCTCTGCACAGGAGTGAAGTACAGTGGTTCCAGTGTTAGTAGGAATCTGTGTTTGCTACGTATGATACACTGACTTGCAGTGCCTGTTACTTTCCTGGGCTAAGGTATTTTTTACATTATGCAATAATAAAGAATGTTTTCAAAGCAAAAAAATCCATCTAATGAAAAGAAAATGTATTTATTGAAAAGAAACACAACTGCTTGGGAAACAGAAAGGGCAAGGGAGTGGGGTGGGGTGGGGAACGGTACAATAACAGGTTTGCATATGTCCTGTTATCGTACTCAGCCTTCCTGTCTGGAGTGCTGTGCAGTGAGTGCTGCACTTCAGGATGGCTATACTGTATGTTGATGGGGGTTGAGTGCAGTGGGTAAGGTTCGTAGTTTTCATGGCTGGGTGGTGAAGCTACAGGAGTTGGAGGCAGCTGGTGGCAATAAGAATCCGGATGTTGAGGAAAGTGGGTTGGAGGTGACATGGGGGCACCAGGGAAAGAGTTTTGGGACAAGAGCTGCGGGGGGGCGGGGGCGGTAGTGCTCCGCCTGCATGGCTACCTGTGCCTGGATCGAGTCCGCTTGGCGCTCCATGATGTTTATCAGCTACTCTGTGCTTTGGTGCTGGCGATCCGCATTCTGCTGATGGACCCTTCTTTCACTCTCCCGCCACTCCTGCACTTTTTTTTCATTAAGGGAGTGCTGCATGACTTCATGCAGCATGTCCTCTGTGCTTCTACGTGGCCTCTTCCTGATTCTTTGCAGCCTCTCGGCCGGTGATAAGACAGACGGCTGAGATCTCAAGGTTGCATCTGTAAAGGCAAAATGCAACACTTAACAGAGGCAGTATTGTTCACACCAGACGGTGCAATGATTCCCCCGTACTTAAGGAGGGTAAGCACAGCCTACGTAATCACATAATTTGCCTGTCCCAAAGCGAGCGCACATAACCCCCAGGAGCCCCAAAATGGTGAGTACACACAGGGTCAAGGGGGACTGATTGTTTCACAGCTGTACTGTCCTCTGGGTTTCTGTGCCTTGGGGAGAGCCAACAGCAGCAGGGTGCCCCTATACCAAACACTGTGCCCACATTTTCCACAGGAGTTCGTCCTGGAAGATATCTCGCTGCTAAGGGTGACCTTGGAAGCAAGGGAGGGTCTTCTACTCCAGTGCGGCATCCGCCCTGGCCCATATGCAGCTTGCCTGTGTGCAGCAGTGGTCTCCCCGCCCCTCACTGCACAGTGGCGCAGACATGTTAGCCTGGCTGGAACACAGTGGCTCTCCCACGAAACCTGCGCAAGCGCATTGCCCAAGTTCTGGATGAGACCGTTGAAGAGATCACTGAGGCTGTTTACCACATTGTGAGAGAGTGCATCAACACCCTATTCCACATCTAGGCATGCATGCAGCCCTACCCTCCTCACTCCAAGAGCCCGCACGAATAACTTCCTTCCCCAAATAAAAGCCACTTATTGGGAACCTCCTCTGGTGTTTGTCCTTCCCCAAGCACCAACCACCGTGACTGGCTACCTTTCTCCTGGCTTGAGTGGAGGTGGGGTAACCCCCAAGCATCGCATCCAGCTCTTTGTAAAAACGACAGGTCGCAGGGGCAGCACCAGAGTGGCTGTTTGCCTCGCGAGCTTTGCGGTAGGCATTCCACAGCTCCTTCACTTTAATCCTGAACTGCAGTGCATCCCGGTCATGACCCCTTTCCATCATGTCCCTTGATATGTGCCCAAAGGTATTGTAATTCCTACAGGTGGAGCGTAGCTGGGACTGGACAGCTTCCTCCCCCCAATCACTGATGAGGTCCAGCACCTCACCATTGCTCCATCCTGGGGATCACCTGGCGCGTGGAGGCATGGTCACCTGGAAAGATTCGCTGAGAGCACTCCACGCCTGGCTGAGCAAACAGGAAGGGGATTTTCAGAATTCCCAGAGAATTTAAAGGGTGGGTCTGACCGTTGGTCACCTGAGGGCAGAGCAGTAGAGTTCAAAGTGATGACCAGAGTGGCCAGCACAGGCATTGTGGGACACTTCTGGAGGCCAATCAGAGTGCACTAACAGAACGGTGTCCACACTGGCGCCGCAGCACTCCAGCGGGAGCGCATCAAATGTTATTCCACTCGCCAAGGTGGAGTACCAGGAGCGCTCTAGCCACGGAGTTAGAGCGCTCTACGTGCCTTGCCAGTGTGGACGCATGATGAGTTAGAGCGCAGTGAGCTGCTGTAATGCGCTCTAACTCACAAGTGTAGCCATGCCCTGAGACTTAGGGCTTGTCTACACTTACATTTTATAGCGCTCTAGCTTGCTGGCTCAGGGGTGTGAAAAATCACCCCCCTGAGCGCAGCGAGTCTGAGCACTTTAAGGCGCTAGTGTAGACAGGCTCCAAGCACTGGGAGCCGTGCTCCCAGCATTTGGGGCTAATCCCCTCGTGGAGGTGGATTACCAGGAGGGCTGGGAGAGCTCTCTCCCAGCGCTCGCACGCAAGCACACTCACACTTCAAAGTGCTGCCGCAGGAGCGTTCCTGCGACAGTGCTTTGAAGTTTCCAGTGTAGCCATGCCTTGATGTGCAGAGGTCACAGCAGAAGGTGACTGACAGTCAGCTGGTGAACAAGTGGCTGGTGAGGTGGCCAGCAGAGAGGAACTGTGGCTGGTGGAGCGGTCAGCTAGAGCAAGTGCTCAGTTGGCGGAGCAAGCAACGTGCTTTCTCCCCCGGATGGCAGGTGAACTCACAGAGATGCACCTCTGACCCTGTGTCCTCATGGATCAATGACAATCACTGTGAGTGGTGTATGGTGAGGGAGCAGAAAGGGGCACAGAAAAGGAACTGTTGGTTGTAGAACTCAAGAACATGAGGCAGAAGGCACTGCTCCACACGCTGGGGTGGGTGTCCTGCTCATAGTTTTATTATTCTGAATCCTGCTTGTGGCATTTCCTTAATTAATGTCGGGTAACTTCCCTACTTTCATTAAAAGTTTCTTTTCTACACTCAGACTCTGAGTTCTGTGTTGTATTGTTGAAAAGGAACCCCTAGACATTGAACCCGGCCTGGTTGCTGCCAGCTGCACCTGGCAGAAGAGTTACACATAAAAACGTTTAAAAGCATTATTCTCTAAAGAGGAAATGCTGGACCCCTCTGTATACATCAGTGGTGTAGAGGATCTCTGCAGGGTTTCAGGAAAATGGAAAATCCCCCTGTCAAGGTTCCTTCCCCACTCTGAACTCTAGGGTACAGATGTGGGGACCTGCATGAAAGACACCCTAAGCTTATTCTTACCAGCTTAGGTTAAAAGCTGCCACCACCAAAATGTTACACAAAGAACAGGGGAAGTGCCCACTTGGAAAGTCTCACCCTCAAAATCCCCCCCCCCAACACCACACCCCCTTTCCTGGGGAAGGCTTGATAAAAATCCTCACCAATTTGCATAGGTAAACACAGACCCAAACCCTTGGATCTTAAGAACAATGAAAAAAGCAATCAGGTTCTTAAAAGAGAATTTTAATTAAAGAAAAAGTAAAAGAATCACCTCTGTAAAATCAGGATGGTAAATACCTTACAGGGTAATCAGATTCAAAACATAGAGAATCCCTCTAGGCAAAACCTTACGTTACAAAAAGACACAAAAACAGGAATATACATTCCATTCAGCACAACTTATTTTGTCAGCCATTTAAACAAAACAGAATCTAATGCATATCTAACTCGATTGCTTACTAACTCTTTACAGGAGTTCTGACCTGCATTCCTGCTCTGGTCCCGGCAAAAGCATCACACAGACAGAGAGAACCCTTTGTTTCTCCCCCCCCCCCCCGAGCTTTGAAAGTATCTTGTCTCCTCATTGGTCATTTTGGTCAGGTGCCGGCGAGGTTATCCTAGCTTCTTAACCCTTTACAGGTGAAAGGGTTTTTCCTCCGGCCAGGAGGGATTTAAAGGTGTTTACCCTTCCCTTTATATTTCTGACACCCCTCCTCCACCAGCACGTACACTGTAAACCTGGAGCTGTAGTATTGCCACAGCTACTGCACATCATCCCCACCATTCTCCTCCTCCTCCTCCTCCTCCTCCTCCTCCCACCCAGGCTTTGGCCAGCAAATGCACATCGTTGTAGAGCCAACCTGCCAAGCTGTCCGCTGGTGTGCAGGGAGTGAGGAGTCCCCTCTGTGAATGCAGCTTGCTACCATTGCCACAAGGAAGTGGTGTTTCCACTGTATAAGGCCTTTCCTTATACAGCACAATTGTTCAGATTCATCAAATTCTTAGGAATAAGCAGCGTGTAAACATTGTGTAAACAGAATTTAAGGTTAATTCACAGGAGCGATCATAGCTCTGATTCTAGACTCCACTGAGCAATATTAGCCAAGCTGCAGTGTTTTCTCATAGCACCATCTTTCTAGTGGATCAATTTTTCTTGTTTTGAATGTAGTGAGAGTGGGAAGAAACAGGTGCCCTCTGCCCCCTTGACCCTTTGTCTAAAGTGTAGAAAAGGATTCTGTTGTTCAAAGAAATTGCATTGTTTTTGCCAGGAGGAGAGATGTGCCGGAGGCTGAAGTTTCTGCCTTTTTTAGAATTTCATGACTGTGTGAAGTCAGTCTTATAGCAGTTGTATCTCTCCTAAGCTGTCAGCAGCTCAGAGTCTTCTACTTTGATTAGACCCGTGACTAAAAAATTACCATAATCCACTGACAGGCATGAAGAAAGCCATAATAAGGCTGATAACAGTGCATCAGTTAAAAGGCATTATGTTTTAGTACCTTACTACAGCATATTGAAAAAATCTATTCAGATTTACCATTGATATAACCAGTGCCTTGTTAAAATCTGAGACCTGCTCTATTCTTAATAACACTTATTATGAATATGGGAGGAAAAACTAAAATACACACCCATTTACATTAGAGTTTAGATGTTGGCAGTTTTACTGCAGCCATATAAAGTAGCTAAAAATAGAGGGCCCCATGTTTTCTTTCTCTTCTGGAAGTGATGGGGAGTTGAAACATGCAAATCTGGGCAGCAGAGAAGCATAGACTGGAGACAGCTGGGTCTGTATCATTGTTCTACGCCTCCTCAGCCCTGTTAAATCCCTTCTGTGGCATCTCCACAGGGATCTAGATCTCTGAGAAAGAACTATGCTCACTAGATTCCTCCATCCCCCACCCCCCCAAAAAATCTGCTAGGTAAATCAGAAAAGTTTATTGCAGACATTTTGCAGATGGAATTGGGTTATGTTTTTATTAATCTGTTTGCAAAGAAAGCAAACTTCTGAACAGGTTGAGTTTTAGCCCTACAGAACATCCACCTGGTTATCAGTTCCAGCACAGAAAATCTCAACACTGGAAATCAGGGGGCCACAGTGTCTTCTCACCACCTTTGTACCTCCTTGAGTGTTGTGGCTGGCCAGGGACCTTGTTCACCCCAGTATAAATTAGGGCATTGCCAGGGCACCAACTTACACCAGGTTACCAACAGCCCAAGGGGTCGTTCCACCAGTCAAAAATAGCTTGAGTGCAGTGATGCTCTCTCCTCAGGCTATGCCTCCATGCCATTGGCTGTGAGAGGGAATGGCATAGAGCATTATGCATGGTACCAGATGGAGCTCTTTTTAGCCTATGTGGCTTAATTCCTAGTTACATGAGTGGCAATAATCAAGCCCAGATGTTGTGAATGCATGACACTGCGATCAAATCCGTGTCTGATAGGATAAGGTGCAATCTTTTGGCCAATTGCAGATGGAATTGTGTTTTGCTGCCATCATTTAGTCTATCTCTTAGGAGTGAGAAGTCCAAGGGGACACCAGGGCTGTGGACTTATTAAACAAGTTGAGGGCAGATATCCATGATAGTCTGGGATGTTATATGGGAGACAGGTTTTTCAAGGTACTTCTCTCTTCCCACCACTATCACCCAAGTTCAGCTTTAGCCACCAGGTGTTGATCTCTGATTATGCAGTAGTTATGGAGCGGGTGTATATTTTCAGCCCTCTAGGTAGAATTTTCCATAAGCTTCAGAATTGGCCATGGTCCAGGAGTTTTTAGGCTGGATCATTGTGATAATTTCTTCTTATCTTGTGACCAGAATGGTCTAGCAGAAAAAAAAAAAGAGGAAGGCAGAGCTATAGCTTGGAATGCAGAAAGACAGACAAAAGAGCAGGACACATTGCTACGGATTAACAGAGAGATAGCAGGGGATAGATGCTGGGAGCTGCAATTAGGTTTGTTGAAGTTTAGTCAATCTGAAAAAAATTATAGTAAGAAAACATGATACATTCCACCTGTAATGAGTTTCACCTGTGAATTTGTTTTCATTTTAATAAATGAATAAGTTCAATAATGGTTGCAGTGAAGAACAGATAAATACATGCTCCCTGACCTCAGTACAAAAGGCTTCGGCAGGTGAAGTTACTTTTCAGAAATAATCCATTACTATTAACAAAATCCATAAGTAAGCAATAGTTATTAATAACCATTTATATGATTATCAATTCTCACTGTGCTTCACTTTCCTCCACCTATGATTCTTTTGCCCTTCTGCAAGGTCTACCCTCGCTCTTGGCTTACCCCAAACATCCATTTCTCTTATGCTACAGCACATTTCTGGTAGAAATCCTGTGCTCAGGCTGACTTCCACCACTACAAATTATTTTTTTCTCCCTTCAGTTCTGCTATCTTCCTAGCTAAAAAATACCCTCTACTTTGCCAACTTAAGTGAACCTCCAGTCTGCAAATCCAGCCACCTTTAACTCACTCATCAAACTCTCCCCTCCTTCTGCTTCCACTGCTCTTTCTTCACAGGAGCTTGCTAATTTCTCCCAAGAGAAAATTGACAAAATAAGATGTAACTTATCCCATCCCCTTGGATTGCCTCTCCTCCCACTCCCTGCAGAAGTTTCTCATCTACTCTCATCTTCTAACCCCTTCACCTGTCCAAGTGACTCCATCCCACCTCCTGATCTTTGTGCCCACCCTCATTCCCTCCTTCTCCTTAAGCTCTCACTGTCCTCTGGCTCTTTCCCATCACAATACAAACATGCTTTAGTCTCTCCCATATTAGAAAAAGTGCCTCCTCCTTTAACCCCTCCTGGCTCCCCAACTACTGCTCCATCTCCTTCCTCCTTCTCATCTCTAAACTCATTGAACATGGGTCTACAATTACTGTCTGGAGTTCCTCTCCTCCAATTCCACTTTAGCTTCTCTCCAATCCAGCTTCTGCCCTTGCTCTCCACTGACATTGCCCTCAACAAAGTCTCTAATGACCTCTTCATAACCAAATCTCAGAACCGGTACTCCATCCTCATCCTCTGAGACCTGTCAAACACCTTTGACACAGTCAACCATGCTCTTCTACTTGAAATATTGAACACTCTAGGATTATGGGCCTCTGTCCTCCCATGGTTCTCCTCCTACCCCTCTAATTGCTCCTTCAGCATGTCGTTTGGAGGATCCTCCTCATCCCTTCCCACCTCCAACTTTCCATGGGGGCTCCACAGGACTCTGTTCATGGTCCCTTTCTCTTCTCTCTCTACACCTGATTTCTGGGTAATCTCATCCACAAGCACAAATTCAATTACCATTTCTATGGAGACAATTCACAGCTCTACCTCTCTACTCCAGACCTGTCTCCTTCTCTCCAAACTAAAATCTTGACCTGTCTTTCTGACATCATCTTATGGATATCCAGCTATCAGCTTAAGGTCAACATGGCTACAACAGAGCTCTTAAACTTCCCCCCCTCATCTCCTTTGTTGATCACTGTGAAAAACACCAATCTGCCTGCAAGGCATGCCCATAACCTAGGCTTCATCTCTGACTCAGACCTCTCTCTAGGTCCTCACATCCTGGCTGGGTCTAAATCTTGCTGATTCTTTCTGGATAACATCTCTAAGATATTCATCCACAGAGCCAAAACTCTCATCCACATGCTCATCATACAACCCTGCCCCACTCACATCCATTCTCTTGGACCATCACTTTGACCACGTCATGCCTCTCTTTATATCCCCTTTTTCTATTGCATCAAACATAAGCTGCTTCTCACCATTTTCCCTGGCCTACCCCCACCTTATTTCTCATCTCTCATTCACTATTGAGATGTCTGACTGGCCCATGATACCAGCCTCTATCGCCCCCTTGTTAAATTTTAAAACAAGCACCTTTGTGCTTTTTCCAGTGCTGCCCTTTATGTTTAGGAGTAGCTCCCGTAAACATCTGCAAAGCTACCTCAGTATCTTCTTTCAAATCTCTTCTTTAAATTCTCCTTTGCCATGATGCCTGCAATAAATTTGACAACAGTTAGACCACTGATGCACAGATATCACTGCTAATCATGCTGACCAATAATGTTTCATTGCTTCCTTGTACTCTCCTCTCTACATGTCTGAAACTATCTATTGTCTCTTTTCTAATACTTGGATTGTAGGCTCATTGGCACAGGGACCATCTTTTTGTTCTGTGTTAGTACAGAACCTACTGCAATGGGGTTCCGGTCCATGACTAGGGCTCCTGTGCAGTATAGTAATACAAAAGATAAATAATTCATAACAGTATTCTACTATTTGCTTCCTCCCTATGGCTGCATACTGTTCTCCGGCACCTCCTCACACAACCCTGGTTTCTCCTCACACAAAGGAGAAAATAATACTGGGCCAATCAATGTTAATTCCCACATAGATTTCCACCTTTAAATTCACTGATGTAACAGAGGTGCATGCTGAATAGAGCTTCTTCTGTTTGTTGGCTCCACCCCCTCTACCACAATACACCATCCAAATAGGATGTTTAAACAAAGGGTTACAGAAGGGAAGGAGGGAGGAAGAATGCCATGCTACCCCTTTTTCCTGTGGATTTCTGGCTCTTTGTACCCATTTTCTTGATCTTTGCTCCTCTAGATGGGCCTTCATGCATCTGTCACCAAAAATCAATGGAAAGACTGTCTTCAGTAGGACTCCTCTATGCTGTGTGCCAGAGAGGAGCATTTCTTGGTAATAGATGGGGTAGTATGGGTAATTTGCAGTTATTTCTTAGTGATGGGGAGGTAAACTGATATTTTTTTAAACACATTTGTTTTATCCCTCCTCATGTATATTATTTTCCTTCTTGAATTCTGAGCCCTTTGGGAACATTGATGGAATCTTATGTATTTGGAAAGTGCCGAGCAGTTGTCAGTACTATTGTAATTCAAATGAATAATAATAATAATACTCGGTATGTTCTGAGTGCGTGTAATTCAGCAGAAAATGTCACACGATGTTTGCTATATGTTGACATTTTCTTATAAAAATTAACAATTTCATTTTTTTGAAGTTTTTTTTTTCTGTAATCATGTATGAAAATTATTTCACACGCAGCAATAAGCTCTAATTTGGGCAAGGTTCAATGTCATTACTGCAATACAATTTTCAGACTCCCCTTCCTTCAGGCCCCTCTCGCTCTCTCTCTTTCTGGCACTCTCTATTCTCTTTTTTGCCGAGGCTTTTCCCCCTTTCTGTTTCTGTGTAGGTGTGTTTCTCTCTCTTACTTTTGGTTCCAAGCATTAGTAATATATTATTTTTTAAAATAATTAATCAAGGTCTTTTTGAGTGGGAACTGGGTATGTAGCCACCACTAGACAGACTTATGCCTTGAAATGAAAATACAATCTAAAGATGAAATTCTATTTCAAGTGGAATGCACAATGACATTATTACAATACAATTTTCAGATATAGAAGGCTGCAATTTTCTGGGGATGCTATTGTCCAGGTGTCTGGAGTGGCTCATGAAAGTGAGTGCCAATCTCAGGGCAGACTACCATAAACAAGGGCACAAACCCCAAATTGGCTGGGTGTTCTCTAATTATATTTCACCAATCAAGTACCAGCCTTATAACAGCCTTAACACAGAGTCACATACAGTCCTCTTGGACACTCCACCTTGCCACCCAGACAAGCCTGCTTTTGTCAATTATACCTCAGATCTCAAACCAAAGACAGCGCTTGTATACAATCCTGTAATACTAGCTAAAGATTTATTAACTAAGAAAAAGAAATAGGTTATTTACAAGGTTAAAGTAGGTTCTGTAATATGCAAGCTCTGTAAGTCCTTGAGGGCTAACACAAGCCAAGCAGCTTGGGAATCTCTTGCTTATGCTAAGGCTTTGTCTACACTGGCACGTGAAAGACAAAACTTGAAAAAAATACACACACCCCTGAAAGACAAAAGTTTTGTCGACGACAAGCACTGGTGTGAACAGTGTTTTGTTGGCAGGAGCGCTCTCCTGCCGACAATGCTAACGCTGCTCATTGGGGGATGGAAGTTTTTTGTCAGCAGGCAAGCTCTCTTCTGCCGACAAACAACATCTACACTGCGCACCTTTCAGCGGCATGACTATAGAGGCACAGCCATGTTGCTAAAAGCTGTGTAGTGTAGCCATAGGCTAAGAAATATTGCCTTCTCTAAGAAATATTGCCAAGCAGCATATCGATACATTTTTCTTGACAGGGATTTTTATCCCCTTCTCCCAGAGCTCAAGCTCCATTTCATGGGTGTGTGGGGAGCAATCAACAAAGTCTGTTGTCCACTGATGTTCCACAATGGTTTGTCCAGTGTCTATGGGTCTTCTTTTGTTGGGGAGGAGATGACACCCCTTGTGGTAAAGTAGTATTTCACACTTGGTAATGTTTCTCTCCTGACTGGGGTTTTACAGTTTTAGCAATCACATTTTATAGTTACAGAACAAACACTTAAATATTACTTTATAACATGGGATACAGATATAAGATTAATACATGCAGCATCCTACAAGCATTTCATAGAGTCTGAGCACTAGACATATTCTCGTAAAATCTATTTTAATAGTATTAACATACAGGTGAGCCAGAATGGTTTCCAGCTGTGCATTTGTCAGTGTTCAGTGATGACCAGGAGCAGGCACTGGTCTGTCAGTGTCACACCCCCAGTGCTACACTGGTGTGGGAAGGGGTCTCAGCCCACACCACCATCCTTAATAAGGCATCTATCATTACATTTTCTTTCCCCTTGATATGGACTATTTCCATGCCATACTCCTGCAGACCTAGGCTCCAGCATAACGGTCTGGAAGTGGTCCCTTTGCTCATTGCAACCATATTAGTGTGGCATGGTCTGTTAAAACCATACATTTTTTATTACACAAATAAAGATAAATTACCTAAAAACCCAACTATGGCATAGTATTACCACTCAATGACAGCATAGTTCTCTTCTGTGTGGGTCAGTTTTTTTACTCAAGAAGGCAATGGGATGCCACTTGTCTTCCTGCATTAGCACTGCATCTAACTCCATGTTAGACGCATCAGTGCACAGCACAAAGGGTTTGCTGAAATCAGGGCTGGCTCTTTAGACAAAGCCTCTTTTATGTCTTTGAAGCCTCTCACAGGCCTGGATTCATACCACCCAGTCTGATTTCCCCATTTTTGTAAGGTCTGTTATGGGGGGCCACAATGTCACTAAACCCCTTCACAAACCCTCAGTAATAGTTGTCTAGACCAATGGATGGATTGGATCTGCTTCTTGTAGGGCAGCCCAACTCTGAATAGATTCTACTTTTAAAGGTCAGGGTAAACAAACTCACTGTCCATCCTGTGTTCTAAATAAGATACCTCTGCATTTGGAGACCTTGACAGTGACGTTGGTGTCTTTAAGCCTTGTAGTACAATTCTCACATGGTACAGGTGGTCTTGCCAGGAGTCACTAAAAATAGCTAGGACGTCTATGTAAATCCTAGTAAAGTTGTGTAATCCTTGCAGCACTTCATTGGCAAGTCTCTGAAAGGTAGTCCCTGCATTAATTAATCCAAAAGGCATAATCTTAACTGATATAGGCCAGATTCCACTATAAAAGCTCATTTTTCCTGGGCATCAGTATCTAAGGGAATTTGACAATATCTTCAAGCTGGCACCCTGGTCTGCCAGCATCACAGCTACAAGCTCACATCATCCTCTGGAAATAGGTCTTGCTCTCACTGTAACTTTTCTCTGCTCCTCCCTTCTTTTATTTTTTTTTCTGGATCTTTCAAACGCTTTCTTGAATTCTCCACATGGCTTTTGTAACCACTTCTCATTCTGCTATTCCCTACCAAAGCTTCAGAGGCTATTGCTACTTATCCTTGTCTCTGCCTCCTATCATTTCAGCCCAACTTCTTCTACCATTGGCTAGATACTGGGAAGAGGAATGTGACACCCTAACTCCTTCACATGTCCCCAGCCACAGTAAAGATTAACAAAAACTGACCCTTAAAAGGTTTGGTTGCACCAGTGAATTTAGGATTTCTCAAATAAGGTAAGTAGTAACAAAGAGAGGGGGTTCTGCAGGGCGACCCCAGGAACAAGCAAGCTTGGGGAGGAAACTTACAGTAGACTGAGGATTATGTGTTATTTGAGTTACCAATAAAGCCAAGTCCCAGGAAGGGAGTACCTTTCAACTATATGGGAAGGGGGTGTCAATGCTCTTCATAGTGGGGTGAGAACCGTGCTTCTGAATCTGAAGCCTTACCACACCATCAAACCTTACTTAGGGCATGGACAAGGCTCCACCATCCTGGGTTGCTCTTTGCACATCAGGTATGTTAAGTCCCCAAAGTTTTCCCTTTCTAAGTACTGGTTGATGGAGGGATTCTTTTGGTCAGCCCCTTTTGTGTGCTCCACTAGCAGTCCAATGGCAGGCCTGCCATGGCAGGTGCTCTGGTTTCGTTCTTATCACACGTCCCAAATATTTCCATCTTCTTTTTGGGATAACTTTGGAGATGAGAAGTTGTCAAACTCTCTGATGAATCTCAGCATTTGTTATAAATTTATTCCATTTAGTATCTAGTATTTTCCTGAGGCATTTGCTTTTGAAGGCATTTAGTTGTCTGTCTGGACCTTTCATGTCCGTATGTTAAGGTGAAAATAACATTTGAGTTGAAGATTCATAAGTTGGTCTTAAAAGTTGTACATTTTTGATGACCAAATCTTGTTTAAGCTGGTGAACACAGCTGCCGCCTTGCCAAACTTATGACATTATTTCCTTCTGGATATCCCCCTGGCTTGCATGTTACTGCCAGCATACATGGATTGAGTCACCTCTTGCATTCCTTGCCTTTACCATAAAGATTACAGGGAGATAATTGGACAAATTAATTCCTGGCATAGCTCCATTATATTACATTGGGATTAATTTGGCTCATGATTTCTGGTACTGTCTTATTCAGAAGTAAGCAATAGACTTTCTAACATTGGCTGTTGCGTATGATAAGCAGGCTTCTGGAGCACATGTTCCTGCTACATAAGCTGCCTTCATGATTGTGTGTCTGTCAGTGCTCCTATCCATTTGCAGTTAGCTTCCTTGGGTGTTTTAGGCAAATCAGACTTACTGGTATGTTCTAGTCTAAGCTATTTCTGCACTGCTCTGTATAATAGTTAATTTCCCTAGTGTTTGGCTAGTAGTGCTTGTTACTGCAAGTGTGAATGGTATTCCATACATGTACAGTAGCAGCTGGAGCATGCCATAGATCTACAGACGTAAGGCAGCCTAGCATGCACTCTGAAAAAAAAATTCCAAATCCAAGTGCATTCAAAGGTCATTAATATATAAACCGCAGCCCTATAGTTAGAAGGGTCCATTTAATTAATGTTAATTGCTCATAGCCCATTGTGTGGCTCACGCAGAATTTATAGAACAGTACCATGTATAGAACTACATTTAAAAAATCACTTTTATCTCAAGTTTTCAAACTCTTTTCAGTTATTTATATTTTTTTCATGCATAACACAGTCATTCATACAAATATGACTTGTATTTCCATTATTTGTGGAATGTTTGAGATATCTTAGGTATGGAGGGTTGGGTGGGAGAAGGAGCATGGACAAAAGCCAGCTCCAGCTTTGCATTGTGTTTTAGGGTGTTTTTTTTTTAATAGCAATAGAATATGTCCTCTGCTCAAACAGAGAGCTGATTTATCAAGATTCTCATCTCCTTTTTTCCCCTTCTTGGTTCACATGTTTCTTTCAGCTCATTTTTGTATGGGTGATTTTATTCTTTCTTAGAGACTGTTTTTGGGTATTTTCAGCCCCACAACATGCTGGCTACAAAAAAGAAGTGACAGGTTTGAAGTAAAGGTAATGATAGCTAATGGTTCATGTAACTGCCAGTGCAATCAGAAAAAAGCACTCAAGCACTTTCAGATGATAGCTCCAGTGCAAACTAAAGTTAGCAGATTAGACTGAAAAAGGGAATTAATGGTTGGGAACAGAACTTTGCTGTTGTATTATGACATACAACATCTTAGGACCACGAACATTATGCCTTTTAATATTTACCAGTATCTTAACCCCACCTTCCTGCTTTGTCCAGTCCTTCAGTTGTCTCCTCTTTAAATAATGACAGTCTTAAAAACATCACTCATTATGTTTCAATGGTGTTCAGTAATGTATTCTATATACATCTATAATACCTTTGTGTGAAGTAGGTCTGCACTAGGCCCATTGCCATGGACGAGACTGATTTTATGACTAAGGTAAGGATTTTGCCCTTTACCAGTGTGAAAAGTATGTCTTGATTCCTTTCATAAACCCTTTAATAATTTTGAAAGCCTCTATTTTGTCGGATCTGTGTCCTTTTTACCACTTTATCTACCTGCATTTTCCCTTATAACTTACATTGCCCAAGAATGTACACAGTCTTAAAGATGATCAATCATTGTTCTTCAAACTCCTCTTTAAACTTATTACTTCCATCACTTTTTACCTGTTTTGGTCCCCCCATTGTTTATACAAATTTTAAAAAGTAACAGTATATAACAATCTCTCAGTGATTTTTCACTGTTGCACATCTTGCCTGGTGATACCATCTACCCGTACCCTTTATTATTATCATCCCTTGCTGTTTTAAGGCTTATTTGGACTCGAAGATCCTTGGGACAGGGGCCTGTAATCTTATTTATAGCTATGGTGTAGTATAATAAAAATAGTGCACAAATATAGTTTCAGGTGGGGTCCAATATGTGCCTTATTATCACTTTATTTTTATATTCTCTTTGCTAATTCAACAGAGTAGCATTCTTTTTGCATGCAGTTCTGCATGGTTTAAGCTCCCTCTCCTCCCTCCAATAACCCTTTTTTCCTAACTGGGCTATATGATTGTTCCATTTAGGACATATTCTCTGACCAATTATATTACATGTTTCTACTGTGAACTGCATTTGCCATCTGCTGGCCTAATTACCTATATGAGCCAAATAAATTTGAATCCAGTTGCTTATTCCACATTATTTGCTCTAACTCTAATTTTAATATCATTTGCAAAGCTAGAGATCTTATTTTCATTGCTGTTATCTAAATCATTGGCATGGACCTGATTAATAATAGTATTAAATGCTTACTGTCCATAGGGCTTTTTGAGCCAAATTCTGCCCTGAGATATACCAGGGGGCCAAATACGGCACTTGATCCTCAAAGGACATTACAAGCATTGATTCTGATCCTGTGAGATACAGAACACATCCTTGAAGGTGCTGAGCACCTTCCATTCCCGTTGACACTACCTCACAAAGCTTAAGTGACTTGTCTAAGGCCACAGACATCAAAGCCAGGGCTAGAACTCAGGTCTAGAACCCTGAAATGTGAGATACATTCTCCCATCAAAACTATCACCTTCTATCAGAAAGCCATTTAAATCTCTTAACAGTTCATTTCCAACCTATGCCATCTGTATACTTAGGAGAGGCATGTAACAGCCAACTGTCTAACCAAGAGGAATATCAAGTAGGTTAAAGTACACACAGATGAACCTGTAATTTTATTCATGGCTCATTATAGTCTTAATTTTGAAAAGTGACCTCCAATTTTGCACCTGCACTTTTGCACCAGAAATAATTGCAGGCACCATTTATCAAGTGAAAATAATTGTAGGCACATTGTATAGCATTAAGACATCCTACAAATTAAGTAATTAGGTGTCTAATGTGCCTGAAGTTATTTGCACCCACAACAACTGCACCCTGCTCAAAATCAGAGGCTGAACTGAGGCCTTTTTAAAGGTCAGGGCCCACAGTATATCTTCAAATTATTTTAATCACAACTAGGCCTCGGTCCTGCAATGTAGTGTGAGGGAAGACTGCTGCACCTACGTGGAGCTCCATTGATTACAGGGGTGTTCCATGCAGGTGCACCAGTTGGTCCACATATTACACACTGTAGAAAGAGTTTTAGGCCAAATCTACACTTGAAAAGCTTTGCTGGTATAGCTATATCAGCAAACCCTCCTAGCAAAAATGGAATTTATACCGAAAGAAATGAACTGTACTGTTAAAAGCATTGTTTTGATAGTATAACCACATCTACATTATAGTGTTTGCCAGTATAAAAATGTTTTCTTTTCTTTTTTTTTAAAATCATATCTTTACCTAACACTGATATATCAGCAGTAGTTTCTAGTCTAGATTGGCCTTTGACACTACCTTTCATTAATTGTGATCTATGTACTGTAATGCTTGTGATTGTCTTACTTATTTCTATACTAATTCTCTGAATATACATATATATATATTCAGAGAATTAGTATAGAAATAAGTAAGACAATCACAAGCATTACAGTACATAGATCACAATATATCCTATATATATATAACCCGCTTAAAACATAACATAGAACAAATTGCCAACCCTTGTGATAACATCTGAGGACAATGACTGTAAATATTCTTGTTCTTTGTTAACAGATGGTTTTGGTACAAATTTTTTTACAATTAACAAGCAAAGGTTTGGGACATGCTTTAAGGCTGAGCTGATGTTTGTATTATATGTCGAGGTTCTGTCGGTTTTAACATCTTGGCCAATTTGGGTTTCCAAATCATCTACCAACATGTACTTTTATTGTTATTCAAAATGTGGAAGGTTGATTTATATTTTCTGAACTCTGGGGGTATTAAAAAAAAAAGATGGGAGGAAGAACATGAAAGACCAGTTACATCCTGGCTTCAGTATAAGCATATAGCTAGAAAGGGTACCTTGCACTACAACTATTGTACTCCACTCCTAGTTCACTCAACTACTGAGGAGTTCAGGTTCCATAGTTCCATTGTGCACTGAGCTGTAGAGCAGCATTTGTGGTTGGGAACTAGAGGTCAAGGTACAGGGTCAGTTCATAGGAATATGTAGGTCCTCCTGTAACACACCATCCGGTGATAAAATTACTCTTGCTCTAGTCAAGGGACTGGTATGTGAGGATTGTATGGGCAACAGAACATGTGGGCAAATTTGTGTTGTTTTATGGGCTAAAGCGAAGAGCACCACATTTTGGACTGGGGTTCATTTCCATCACTTTCTAGAACTAAAATGGCTTAATTAAAAATACTTCAACAGTATTTGAAACTCAAACACTTTCAAATACAACAATTAGAAAAACATGTAAAATGTATGCGTACAGATTGGGGCAAAGTACTCCCCAAACCATCTCTTCATCGTGTTCCAAAATTCAATTGTCTGCTGTACACCCACAAATTAACAAAATAAGAAGAGGAAAAAAAGCTCAAGACAAAGAATTTATAATATATTTCTTTCATTCCACAAGATGAGTCACAGGGAAGACAAAGAGCCTTGATCAGATTTCAATTTAATTTCAGATTCCTTTGAATGAACATTTTTGCCATAGTTTGTTCATTGATATACAACAGATTGCAGAACTTTTGAACTTAATATTAAAAAATACAGTTTTCCATAAAGTTAGTCTCTGCAAGAGATCAAGTCCTCTTTTACTGGTTGATTTGTTTCTTTTATGATATAAAACAAATGTTAAGCATGTGTAAGATTTTATTTATTTTCAGAACCCTTTTTTTTTTACTAAGCAATAACGTGCCACTTATACAACGTTAGTCATGAATGCCAGGTCTCACAGCAAAATTTTGTTACAATCCTAAATTTCATTTAACTGCTGGAGTACAAACCACCATTCACTCATAGGAGCATTAATGCAGTTATAAAATAAAACAGTTACATGAAATTAGAGACTGTAGCATAATAGGGGCCTGGCTCTCTAGGGGATTCAGGGTGCCGTGATATCTGAGCACAGTGAGGTAAATTGAGGACACTATATTATATAGCAGACAGACCATCTAGAGCTTAAGCTGCAAGTTGCTTTATATCCACATCTCCCAGCAATGTCAGTACTGGGAGGGGTATTTACCACTGCTTCCCAGTTGTGTCAGTGGGAGCTGAGGGTGCTCATCACTCTTTGAGCCCTTTAATGTATTTTCTTTTTTTCTCTCTCTCTCTCAACCGTAATAAATTAAGTTTTTAAAGAGTAATTTTGTGTAATATATATTTGAACTGCTGGCTCCGGGCAAATTGAAGCTGACATTTCAGAGGAAGGACAATGCATTACAAACTGCTATATTTTTTTTTCCCACAGTGATTGTGACTGATGTCATCTAGCCAGTCAAGCGGCAAGTGAATCACATCACAGTTGGCGCTAACAAACAAAATAAAGAGATGAAGCAGTTGATAAGAGAGAACCAGTGGAGAAGAGAACTGTTCTTCACTAGGCTTTACAATATTTCTGTTAAGAAAGAAAGGAACATGGCTCTCTTTTATTTTTACATCTTTCATCAAGCATTCTACCACACAGAATTCTGCCACTTCGTTATCTGGCTAATAGTATTCTGGAAAATATACAGATTTTGTTGTACACTAATTTCTCTTTGCATCAAAGAGTAAATAAATGTCATTGGCATGGGATGATTCCCTATGAGCTTATGTGGGACTCATGTACACAGGGAGGTGAATTTCATATAGAACTATCACAGCTATGCTTTGATGGTGATGTTCACCTCTCCCACACAAAGCCAGACTAATCCTTTCTAAGCAGAGGTCAGCAATGGCATCCACCCTCTGCCCACAGGGCTGCAATACAGTCTTTCTATAGCCACTCCCTGAGCTGCATGAGTTCCCAGCCACTGGATAAATATGGATCCAGCAGCCCCCTTTCTGTCCAACTCCTAATGTTCCCTTCTACATGAGACATCATGGAGCTCACTTCCCACTGCATACATGGGGTGTGGAGGCCCATCTGCACAACTGCTCTTCCCTAGGCATATCCCCTCCTGTCCCTGCCAGAGGCGAGGGCTTCTGTGCCACTGAGGACCCTGCATGAGTTCCTTGGAAAATCTACGTGAGGGTGATGAGTGCTCTCAATTTCCACTGACATTGATTTCACCCTTACAGTCCATCTAGATGATGGGAAAAAAAGACACTTTTAAAAATTGAGTTAATGTTTCAAATCATGTTAGTTAAGGTGTAAACTGTCTATACAAGGTCTTAAGGAATGTTTCAAATCACGTTACATAACAATTTAAAAAGCACCTTTCTTTTGTAATTTAACAGACCCTTAGAGGAGATCTTTCACCCAGACCTGGTCCCTGGAGAAAGCAGGCAAAACTTTTAAATCTTGCCTGCTGAGCCTGATTGGCTTCTGCCTGCTCCCAGCCTTTGGAGAACCAGAACTTATTTGTTCTGCCAGCAGCTGATTCTGGGTGGCCTCTCTAAGCTATTCTTGGAGGTCTGAACTCACTGTTTCCCCTGGAAAGTATCCCTTCTTCAGGCAGTATGTGCCAAGGTGATGAGACCTCTAGCAGGGGGAGCAAAATCATGGTACATCCCACTTCCCTAATTATCAACCCTATCCAAGCTTTGCATTTCCCCTTCCATCAACACTGCCAGTGTTCCCAAAGTCTTGTCTGTCCACATGTCAGCTTCTCACCTCTGTGCCTTCTTCTATAAGCCCCATATGCATGGTATGACCTCCCTAAACTCATCCACAGTGCCTAGACCCTGTCCTCATTTAAATTCTGCCATGCTGCAATACAATGTATCAAGTTGTCTTGTATAGAAATTGTACATTGTTATTCCACTTCCCCTAACTTCCGTCTACTAGTCCCTCTGTCCGGACTGCAAGTTCCTTGCAGCAGAGACCATCTTTCTTAGGGGTCTAGAAAGCACCTAGCACAGAGCGGGCACTACTGAAAATACATAATATGAGAGACTATCCTATTTAGAGATTTGTGATGAATCCACAGAAGAATGCAAGGTCAGCAAGAGGCGTTTTGATGAATCTGCTGGGTGAGAGTATTTTGTGACTCTTTCCCTCCTGGGTAGGGATGTAGGTGAAGAAGATTTTCTGGCAGTAGGAGGGCCAGCTCATAGAGGAAGAATGTTTGGGTTCTCCTGGGGGAGCACAGTGTCTGGTGGAAGTTGGTGGACTGTTGTGTGGGCCCCCAAGCTGTTAGAGTCTTAACAGCCAAAGTGCCTACAATTCATGCCTGGGCCATTACCAGGGTTCAGCTCAAGAGAAAGTTTGATAGCACAGCACTCCAAAGACTGCACAAGTAGGCACTAATTACAATACTGCCAACCCTAAAAGTTCAAGACTCACATCACCCCCTTGAAACCCATGACACTGTCCCCAAAAATCTTTTTAACTTTGAAGAATGATTCTATTGTAGTATGTGATCTGTCTTTTCATTTCGAACTCCCCCTGCCACTCACATACGTGTGTGTCAGTCATAGTGTTGCCAGCTCTTCCATATTCATAAAGTGATTTTGAACTCTGCAGCAGGCGCTGTCATTGGAAGACCCAACTGAGGTCAGATTATTCAGATTTATTTATGATGGAGAAAGGCTTCTCCCCAAACCCAAAAATTCTAATTAATTCTTTGCCCCCACATTTGGCCCCACATTTGGCCATCCCTTAGCCTATCAATGAATTATACACACCCCAGTCTCCATGTCAGCTGTGCTCCCCAAAGCCACACACCTGCCCCATGACCCTCAGCCTCACCTCTGCTCTCCTCGTGCAGCTCCAGGAGCTCTTCATCCCCTCTTCCAAGCCTGCTGGCATCACCCCCCTTTATGTGTATGGTAGGGGCTGCTCCTTCTCTCCCCTCCCCTAGCCAAAAACTCCTTTCAATGCCTGAGGGTGTCTGATGCCTCCAATAGCAGCACCGTAGCTTTTCTCGTGGAAGCAGGGAAGACACAGGGGTTTTTCTTCTTGGGCTGGGCTGAACATTCCAAGAGGGTGAAGCTTCTGATGTTAGCAGGCTGGCTCCATACCCATTAATGGGGAGAGTGGGCAACATTGTAAACACAACCCCCTGCAATTACAGTGTGAGTGTTCATAACATAGAAAACTCACCCCCTTCTAGCCAGCAAATCATAGAATCATAGAATATCAGGGTTGGAAGGGACCTCAGGAGGTCATCTAGTCCAGCCCCCTGCTCAAAGCAGGACCAATCCCCAACTAAATCATCCCAGCCAGGGCTTTGTCAAGCCTGAGCTTAAAGACTTCTAAGGAAGGAGATTTCACCACCTCTCTAGGTAACACATTCCAGTGTTTCACCACCCTCCTAGTGAAAAAGTTTTTCCTAATATCCAACCTAAACCTCCCCCACTGCAACTTGAGACCATTACTCCTTGTTCTGTCATCTGCTACCACTGAGAACAGTCTAGATCCATCCTCTTTGGAACCCCCTTTCAGGTAGTTGAAAGCAGCTATCAAATCCCCCCTTGTTCTTCTCTTCCGCAAACTAAACAATCCCAGTTCCCTCAGCCTCTCCTCATAAGTCATGTGTTCCAGTCCCCTAATCATTTTTGTTCCCCTCTGCTGGACTCTTTCCAATTTTTCCACATCCTTCTTGTAGTGTGGGGCCCAAAACTGAACACAGTACTCCAGAAGAGGCCTCACCAATGTCAAATAGAGGGGAACAATCACGTCCCTTGATCTGCTTGCAATGCCCCTACTTATACATCCCAAAATGCCATTGGCCTTCTTGGCAACAAGGGCACACTGTTGACTCATATCCAGCTTCTCGTTCACTATAACCCCTAGGTCCTTTTCTGCAGAACTGCTGCCTAGCCATTCGGTCCCTAGTCTGTAGCGGTGCATGGGATTCTTCCGTCCTAAGTGCAGGACTCTGCACTTGTCCTTGTTGAAACTCATCAGATTTCTTTTGGCCCAATCCTCTAATTTGTCTAGGGCCCTCTGTATCCTATCCCTACCCTCCAGCGTATCTACCTCTCCTCCCAGTTCAGTGTCATCTGCAAACTTGCTGAGGGTGCAATCCACACCATCCTCCAGATCATTAATGAAGATATTGAACAAAACCAGCCTGAGGACCGACCCTTGGGGCACTCCACTTGATACTGGCTGCCAACTAGACATGGAGCCATTGATCACTACCCGTTGAGCCCCACGATCTAGCCAGCTTTCTATCCATCTTACAGTCCATACAGGCCATACTTCTTTAACTTACTGGCAAGAATACTATGGGAGACCGTATCAAAAGCTCTGCTAAAGTCAAGGAACAACACGTCCACTGCTTTCCCCTCATCCACAGAGCCAGTTATCTCGTCATAGAAGGCAATTAGGTTAGTCAGGCATGATTTGCCCTTGGTGAATCCATGCTGACTGTTCCTGATCACTTTCCTCTCCTCTAAGTGCTTCAGAATTGATTCCTTGAGGACCTGCTCCATGATTTTTCCAGGGACTGAGGTGAGGCTGACTGGCGTGTAGTTCCCCAGATCCTTCTTCTTCCCTTTTTTAAAGATGGGCACTACATTAGACTTTTTCCAGTCCTCCGGGACTTCCCCCGATCGCCATGAGTTTTCAGAGATAACCCGCCAACTCCTTTAGCACTCTCGGATGTAGCGCATCCGGCCCCATGGACTTGTGCTCGTCCAGCTTTTCTAAATAGTCCCGAACCACTTCTTTCTCCACAGAGGGCTGGTCACCTCCTCCCCATGCTGTGCTGCCCAGTGCAGCAGTCTGGGAGCTCACCTTGTTCGTGAAGACAGAGGCAAAAAAAGCATTGAGTACATTAGCTTTTTCCACATCCTCTGTCACTAGGTTGCCTGCCTCATTCAGTAAGGGGCCCACACTTTCCTTGACTTTCTTCTTGTTGCTAACATACCTGAAGAAACCCTTCTTGTTACTCTTAACATCTCTTGCTAGCTGCAACTCCAATTGTGATTTGACCTTCCTGATTTCACTCCTGCATGCCTGAGCAATATTTTTATACTCTTCCCTGGTCATTTGTCCAATCTTCCACTTCTTGTAAGCTTCTCTTTTGTGTTTAAGATCAGCAAGGATTTCACTGTTAAGCCAAGCTGGTCGCCTGCCATATTTACTATTCTTTCTACACATCGGGATGGTTTGTCCCTGTAACCTCAATAAGGATTCTTTAAAATACAGCCAGCTCTCCTGGACTCCTTTCCCCCTCATGACAGGTTTCAGAGTAACAGCCGTTAGTCTGTATTTGCAAAAAGAAAAGGAGTACTTGGTGCCACAAGTACTCCTTTCCCCCTCATGTTATCCTCCCAGGGATCCTGCCCATCAGATCCCTGAGGGAGTCAAAGTTTGCTTTTCTGAAGTCCAGGGTCTGTATTCTGCTGCTCTCCTTTCTTCCCTGTGTCAGGATCCTGAACTCGACCATCTCATGGTCACTGCCTCCCAGGTTCCCATCCACTTTTGCTTCCCCTACTAATTCTTCCCGGTTTGTGAGTAGCAGGTCAAGAAGAGCTCTGCCCCTAGTTGGTTCCTCCAGCACTTGCACCAGGAAATTGTCCCCTACACTTTCCAAAAACTTCCTGGATTGTCTGTGCACCACTATATTGCTCTCCCAGCAGATATCAGGGTGATTGAAGTCTCCCATGAGAACCAGGGCCTGCGATCTAGTAACTTCCGTTAGTTGCCAGAAGAAAGCCTTGTCCACCTCATCCCCCTGATCCAGTGGTCTATAGCAGACTCCCACCACGACATCACCCTTGTTGCTCACTCTTCTAAACTTAATCCAGAGACACTCAGGTTTGTCTGCAGTTTCATACTGGAGCTCTGAGCAGTCATACTGCTCTCTTACATACAATGCAACTCCCCCACCTTTTCTGCCCTGCCTGTCCTTCCTGAACAGTTTATATCCATCCATGACGGTACTCCAATACTTCAGCAGAGCTAGGAGAGCTGTGATTTCTTCAGATTTCTAAGGTAAAATGTAAGAAAGGGAAAACCCCAAACACTTATGTTTCTGAGGAGGGAAGGGGGAAAAATGCAGGGTCTTCTCTGCTGGAGTTTTGGTCAGCTTCTCCCATTGAGATTCTGGAGATGCTGGGTTAGCTTTGGGCCTCTGTTGTGAGCTGAATCCAGGTACCCCTGCTGATAAAACATCCTGCTGATAAAACAACAGCAGGCTCAATTCTCTGCTCAGTGCAGGAACTGGGAAGCAGGAGAAGGCAAAGATGGTTTTAAGACACTGGGTCTGGCCCGAAGTGTAATTTAGAGCAGCTGCAAGATTTCTTTAACTTACATTTGGGTTCCTAAGGCCACATGGGGCTGTGCCAGCAATTGAAAATAGCCAGAGTACAGTTGAACCCAAGCCATGCCCCCTTTTTCTGGTCATGTCACTTACACCAGGAGTGGCAAGGGGGTCACATACAGTAGGAATGCCAGCTCTGTGACATGAGGGCTTCCCCCCTGTGCTGCAGGTATTTCCCTTTATTTTGATCCAGTGATATTAAAACTCTCTTTAGCAACTGCGGGAACACTAATGTAAACTCACTGCCAGTATTTTAACCACTGTGTCAATTAATTCTGCTGTGAATAGGTATAGATGGCACTCTGGTTAAAATCCTGGAAGCCATGGGAGGGCTCGCCAGACTGGCACTTTCAGTATTGCTCCCGCCAGTGGAGCTACATGGATGTTCAGGCACCAGTGGGAGGCCTGGAAAGAAATGACAAGGTAGATAAGGCCTACCTAGGTCTACACATTGAGGCCACTCATGTAGAAAGCAGAGGCCCATGTTAAGTGTGTTTCTTACAAGAAATGTTACATCTGTATTGGCTCACTGCTCATTTCAGGATGCAATTTAAGGTATTATTTTTAAACCTTAAAATATGAAATGATCATCTCACAGACTGGCTTTCTCACCAGGTAAGATTGCTTGAGCTAATAGTCTGCCAGTGTAATTGCAAAGAGTCTGGAGACAAGGCATTCTCTGGAGTGACAGCAGTTGTGAACTTTACTTCACTCACTGGTTCATCTGAGCCTGAATCTGTTGAAATTCCAATAATATGGCAAAGCTTATTTGTTCTCTCAGGGTTTTTTTAGGGGGAGGAATCAGTAGTTGTGTGAAATAGCCTTGTTGGGTGACTTTGGGGATTTCAGAGTGTGTTGCTGTTTTTTGGACTGTGGTTGTAGTTGTTTTGTTATAAAAATAGTACATGACCTACAACTTTGTACGTACAACTCTTATTTAAAAAAAAATAAAACTAAATAAAAATATTTTTAATTAAACAAATTAACTAAGTCCATTAAACTTAGATCAACATAGCTACAGCACTCAGGGGTGTGAAAAATCCACACTCCTGAGTACCATAGCTATGCTGATGAAAGGGTGCAGACGCAGCTAGGCTGATGGAAGAATGCTTCTGATGATCTAGCTGCAATTGCTCGGGAAGCTGGTGTTCCTTCCTACAGAGACAGAAAAACCTCTTCTACACAACAGGGGTTATGCTGACGTAGCTCTGGCACCATAGCTATGTCGCTATAACCCCTGTTGTTTAGACATAGCTTTAAAGTTCCAAGTTTGCTCCAGAATAGCACACAGCATTTCATCTGGCTCTTGTGAGTTTTCTCCTTACTGTAAATTCCCAGAGTATGCTATGATTAAGATGGGGTTGACCTGTTTATTCCCTCGGAACAGCATGAGTCCTATTGACTCCACATTGGGACTGTTGGGGGAGCTAGTTGGCTCCGGGGTTTGTGAAAAGCCAGAGCTACAGGAGGTAGGTTTGGTTTGTTTTTTTTTTAACTGCTAATAGTAGATTCTGTGGGTGTACAACTGCTGACAGCCACATCTGAACACTGCTGCAGAATTCTATCACCCGTGCTGCAAATATTGGGCCCGTAGAGCTGTAATTTCAGACCTTCTGCCTTTGTATCACCAATTATAGATTGTATTTTGGTGCTGAAATTTCAGCAGATGACTATAGCATGCCCTGATCTGGCTAATTTTTATAGGCAATACTAAAAGCTAGCACCAGAGACAGAGGAAGGCTGGTCTGTAACCTGAAAATGAGCTACCCTCTCCCTTCTTTAAAAGGCAATCAGGGTACAAAACCTCAGCTTTGAGATCTTTAGCATACGAGAAGTTAAAATTGAATGGTGTGCAGAGGATAGATACTCTACAAATGCATTAACATTGCAGCTACATTTGAAATGATAAATGACAGAGTTAATCATGGAGTAACTGTAGATAATCTCATGAACTGTTCTCCACTGAAGTCATAATTAACCGTCTGCATGCATAGAGCTGCCTAGTAATGTTTCCTATCAGTACTTACCATCCACAAGGATCTGGCATTAGGTTAGAATGGCTTACACAGAGCCATTTAGAAACTGTACTTGTCATCAAATGGTATAGTACTTTTGTCTGTTCTGATTAGGAACAACATTTGTTTACTAGCTTAAGATGCAGTGACAAGTGTCAAAGCAAATTTGTCAGCAAAAAACATACTGAAGTGTCAATCCTATTGGATACACACTGATAGAAAAATCATAATCCTAGTGCAGCAAAATAAGGATGGACATAATTGTCACTATAATATCCTAATTTTGGACTGCAAATTTGAAAGCTGTGTAATTTGATTGGTTTGATCTGTGATTTTTTTCCTCCTTGTTACAATTACTGAACCAGTACTTGTTTTTTCCCAGTGTGTAGAGTATCTTATTTTAGCAAATCGTTTTTGAGGTATATTACAGTTGATGGAAGAAAAAGGGGGAGGGTGGAGAGTATTTAAGCATTCCACAACCTTGTAATATTTCAGACAGAACAAAGAAGAGAAAACAGCTTTGTAACTAGTTCAAAGCTAATCTTTCTAGTGATTGTGTAAAATTTAGACTTTAATATGAATATGAGCATGAAATGCCTTCAGATATCAGCCCACATTACAATCTGCTACTTTGTTTTGAATGAATGTGTCGTGACTAGAAGTTTAAGTGGTATCTACAGATAAGATTCAACAGAGTACTTTAATGATATCCCTTTTCAAGTTAGCTGCTGGAAATATTATTTTCATTTAATTTGCTGGAGTCCAGGGAGAATATAATTTTATTTTCCTTTATATAAAATTAACAAACCTGTGATGTTCAAAAGCCAATGCCAAAATCTTAATTAAAATGGACATTTTCTCTAATCTTAAGCATGTTCAGAAAAAAACATCCTGCCTGAAATAATTTAATCTTTGCTCTTCAACTGAGGGAAATTCCAAATGAATATTTTGTATATGCCTCGATGGTATCAAATATTTGTTTCACAATGCAGCTGTTTAAGAACAAATCTTGTTATGATATTAATTTATAATGGATTCTCCTTTTTGGGGTTTGTCCCAAACCATTCACTTTCATTTGTTTTACTCCACAGTGTCTTTTAGTAAACTAATGTTGTGTATACACTAATAGCAATTTTTAAATCATCTAGATTCAATATCTACGTTAATCATTATGAGACACAAATCCTACCCCCCTGTACTGTGGGAATGGAAAACGCTCCTGCAATGGAGATGGTGTTGTTCCACCATGCAGAAGTGGGATGTGGAAGAGAACAGGAACTGTAAATTAAAATTCCAGGTCAGATAGGGGATGCAGTGCCTCCCTTGCCCCTGCATGCTGCTGAAAAGGACTGGGGTGGGGCAAGATGGGAAATGGCAGGGCAGGCTGGAGGATAGGGTGACCAGATAGCAAATATGAAAAATCGGGACAGGGGATGGGGGGTAAATAGGGACCCAATATAAAAAAAGCCCCAAATATCGGGAGTGTCCCTATAAAATCGGGACATCTGGTCACCCTACTGGAGGATCTCCCACTGCACAGATCCTTTACTCCTTTCTGTACCTGGAGTACAGATCTAATCCTACCCTGGATCTTGGCTGGATTAGTCACCACAGAGTGAGTCTGATGTAACTGTGTATGCCCCACCTGTTTTCTCCCTTCCCCTTCTCCTTCTCCTTTAATAGAGCTCCACAACCCCAACAAAGGTACTGAAACTTGGAAGAGGATTTGAAACTGTGAGCCAAATCCTGAAGTTCTTATTCTCTATTTATACAAAACTCTTGCTGAAACCTGAGTAAGGAGTACGGTATTTGTCCAGACAAATTAATATCTCTAAAATTTAATAGCTTATTTACAGGGACAACTTTTATATCCTTTGAGGAGTGATAACTGTTTATTCTAAATGGATGCCACACTGCCTCAGGTCCTTCCAGCCCTGTTGTTTCCCAAGTTCAGTTTCATTTGAGCCTTCATACTGTACTCCAAAGTACTTTTTGAAATGAAGCGCTGGGATCCACTAATCTGTAACCCATAGGAGGAAGACTCCTTAGGGCTGTTACTTCTCAATAATCTAAGCAACAGCTGACATATGAACCTAGCTGGCAAAGATGCCATAGCATAGCTATTTCTTGACTGTGATGCGAAGACAGTGAAAGCATTTTCTTCCAGGCCAGTTTTCATTATCATTTGTAACAGGGTCACATTGAAACAGCCTTAGAAGGAAATAGAAAGTAAATATGTTGTGCCACAAACTGAGACCCACAAAATGTTTTTTTTTAAATTGTAGCCAGGATTTGACTATATTATTTTTGTCCACATATTTATTATGCTGATTTTAGTGTTGGGGTGATAAGCCTAGTATTTGAACAAAAAACTTAATTTTGGGGGGATTTTATGGTTTTCTTCCAGGCTAACAGTGTATGTCATAAAAATTTGCTTATACTAGGTAATGCAGTGAAAATGTGTGCTAAAAACGGAGACCACAGGGAATTTCTTTGGGTTTCTGTTTGGACTCAGTGTCCTGCCCAGGTTCATTGAAAGGGTTGTGAGGTGGACCAAATGTTATGGTGTAAACAAGTTGAGAATCAAGATAGCCTTCCTTTTGGCCCCCATCTGGGACGCACTTAACTTTGAAGTGTTCAAAGCAGAGGCCCCATGACCTTCAACCCTCCCTCTGATGTCTTCTGGGATGGGGTTGACCAGATTTTCCCCCCACCCATCCCGACCCTAGCACCAGACTGAAGCAGGATCTTTGGAGGATCAATACTGGGCTTCTGAATTTGGGATTATGAAACACTGGGCTCCAGTGATCTGCCTACCTGTTGCAGTAAGGTTTTACCTGAGTGGGTTGCAAACACAACTGCAGAACCCTCCTCTTTTATCTGGGCTTACGACCAGCACTGTTAGCAGTAGCAGAGCTTCCCTCATAGTAGCTTAGTAAAAGCTTTCTGGTCACAGTGGGAAAACCTGGAGTTTAAAGATGAAATAAAGAGGATGTGGGAGAGGCCAGTGGGTTGTGGATGCAGGTACTAGCTGGTTATACTGGATACATTGAAAAAGTAGGGGTCATGATCTTAAAACCACTGGACATTTTGGTGTTACAAAAATCTTAGCCAAGCTAAGGGAGAAATTCTGTTCTGTAAAATACAGAAAGGAAGTAGAAAATTGGTGCAGGAACTATAATACTTGTGTTGCAAAGAAGGACCCCCTCCCCTTAAAGTGAGAGAGCCCTTTAGCAGAAGTATCTTATGGTGGTCCCAATGGAACACACTGCCATTGCTATTCTTGGGCCCTTGCCTGAGGCAGAGGCTGGTAATCAATATTTGTTGATAGCTATGAACTTCTCATAAAATGGCCTGGGGTTTATCCAATAAGAAATTGAGAGGCTGTGACAGTAGCTGAGGTCCTAGTGAATGATTTTTTCACCAGATTTGGGATCATGAGTAAATTACATGCAAAGCAAAAGAGAAACTTTGAATACAAAGTGTTTCAATTGATTTGCAAGATTCTAGGGATCCACAAAACTCAAAATTCCCCAGTACAGTCACAATTTGATGGCATGGTGGAAAGGTTCAATAGGACTTTGGTGGTTCAAAGTGGCTACTTTTGGTGGCTACTTTTGTAGAATAGCACTAAAGGGAGTGGGACCAGCATATTCTTTTGATGACTTATGGAACTACAATCAATGGGAGTGCAACATGTACCCCAGCATTCCTCATATTTGGGCATGAACTGAGGACCGCAGCAAACCTCTTGTATGGCGTTCCTGAAGAGGAATAAATGGACTAGAATGATTTGAACTCTGGAAACCCTACAATCCAAAATTGAAAAAGTTCACACCTTTCCTAGGGAAAATTTGAGGATAACCTTTGAAGAAATGAAAAGGGTGTATGATATAAGGCAGAGGTGGGCAAGCTACGGCCTGTGGGACTCTCCTGCCCGGCCCCTGAGCTCCTGGCTCGGGAGGCTAGCCCCCGCCCCCTCACCTGCTGTCCCCCTACCCCCGCAGCCACACTGCCACACAGGCAGCGCGGCTGGGTCCGTCTGGGCAGCGGGGCTGCGAGCTCCTGCCACTCTGAGTAGCATGGTAAGTAGCATGGTAAGGGAGCGACGGCGGTGCGCACACAGCAGCGAATAGGGGGTTTCAGGGGGCAGTCAGGGGACAGGGAACAGGGGGCGGTTGGATGAGGCAGAGGTTCTGGGGGGGGCCGTCAGGGGTCGGGTAACGGGGGGGGAGTTGGATAGGCATGGGAGTCCGGGGGGCCTATCAGGGGTCGGGGGTGTGGATAGGGGTCGGGGCAGTCCGGGGACAGGGAGCAGAGGGGGTTAGATAGGGGGCGGGGTCCTGGGAGGCCTGTCAGGGGGCGGGGGTGTGGATAGGGGTTGGGGGGCAGTCAGGGGACAGGGAGCGGGGGGGGTTGGATAGGTGTGGGAGACCCAGGGGACCTGGCAGGGGGCGGGGGTGTGGATAGGGGTCAGGGCAGTCAGGGGACAGGGAGAAGGGGGGGGTAGATGGGGGTAGGGTCCCGGGGGGGCGGTTAGGGGCGGGGAGGTGCTGGGAGGGGGCGGTCAGCGGACAAGGAGCAGGGAGGATTGGATGGGTTGAGGGTTCTGAGGGGGGCAGTCAGGGGGTGGGAAGTGGGTGGGGACAAATAGGGGGTGGGGGCCAGGCTGTTTGGAGGGCACAGCCTTCCCTACCCGGCCCTCCATACAGTTTTGCACCCCGATGTGGCCCTCAGGCCAAAAAGTTTGCCCACCCCTTACCCCAGACCATATGATATAAGGTCATATGGGGAAACTTAAGAGGGGACCTTGCACAATCTTAAAAGAAAGAAGAGTAGGAACCTTAAACTGGATAATCCTTAGGAGGGGCCCTGTACAGTACTGACTCAAATAAAGGAAGAGGTAAAGAGGATGCAACTGGGCCCAAGACTAAACCCAAAGTTATCCATACGTATGAGAAGATATCATGGAGACAGAATTTCACCTTGGCTGCCCCCTAACTGTGAGAATGTAGCTGGAAGTTGAGGCTGAAAGAGTTGTTAAAGGTGAATTCCCCATTAAGAGTTAGGACAAGATGGGCAGGGTCTGTCTCAGCCATCAAATTCCACAGAAACAATAGGAGTTCCTTCAGGGCTGATTGAAAGGAAACTCAGGGAGAGAAAAGCCCCAAAGAGATATGGGTGGGCAAAAAATTATTTTGGGTAGGTGATATGAAAACATCTTGACAGAAAGGCACTGTCTTGGATCATAGTTAACCTTGTATCATTTTTAATTTCTTAATTTATTTATTTTCTTTCTGTTTGAGATGGTTTGTTGGTGTTACCCTTTTAGGGCTCATCGAGATAAGAAGCAAGGCTGAGGTGGGGAGAGAGGTGTTTTGAGTTGTGTGAAACCTTGTTATGGGATGAGGTTGATAGGTTTGAGTTTACCTTTCAGTTAGCATAACTGTAAGCATAACCTCCACTTAAGACAAAGAAAGGTGTGAACCTTCCCAGGAGCTTTTTCTGAGTATTGTGTGTGTGAGAGAGAGGTGTGTGTGTGTGTGTGTGTGTGTGTGTGCAGGGTGGGGGACCACAAAGAAACTGAGCACAGACAAGAAAGACTAAGGCTATGGCTACACTACAGCGTAAGTTAACTTAAGTAACATATGTAGCTCAGGGGTGTGAATTAGCCACAGTGGTGGACAGCGCTATGTCGGCGGGAGAGCTTCTCCTGCCAACATACCTACTGTCCCTTGTGGGGGCTGGAGTAATTAAAGCTGATGGGAGAGCTCCCTCCTATTGGTTTAGAGTGGCTATATTAGGGCTTATCTACACTGGCAATTTACAACACTGCAACTTTCTCGCTCAGGGTGTGAAAAAACACCCCCCTGAGCGCAGCAAATTTCGGAGCTGTAAAGCACCAGTGTAAACAGTGCACCAGCACTGGGAGCTACGCCCCTTGTGGTGGTGGTTTTTTTCGAGCACTGGGAGAGCTCTGTCCCAGCGCTCTGCCGCGACCACACAAGCCACGTTAAAGCGCTGCCGTGGCAACGCTTTAGTATCACCAGTGTAGACTAGCCCTTAGAGCTTACAGCGTTTCAGCTACACTGCTGCAACTGCGCCCCACTCTAAACCCTCTAGTGTAGCCATAGCCTAAGAGAGAGAGGGAGCCAACCTAACGGAGAAGCTGTGAAAGCACAGTGGCTGACCCTGGAAGAAACCTTGGAGAGGGGTTTTTGGACCAGAGTGCAGTCTGAAAAGAGTGTTCTTGGTGCTGTGAGCAAAAGAAGTTGTGTCCTGCTATTCGATTCCTTCTGTGTTCAGAGACACAGAACTTTGTATATTCTTTGTAATAAACAAAACTGCAGCATCACAGGAGATACCAGATTCCATCAATTCCAACTGGAACATCCCAAAGGCCCCAAACTATGACTAGCTGCTCATGTCAAAAGGGGCAACAGTATTCTCCCACCCATGTGTAAGGCCACAAGAAAAGAACCTACAATTTTGGTGAGACCACTACAGTCCTAATCCAGAGATTATCAGGAAGCACTGACTGATCTAGCCCTATAATTTAGGGTGATCAGTTGATAGGTATATTGCCCCAACAGTCCTTGAAAGGTCTTCTGCAGGTGCAGTGTTGCCAACTCTCCCAGTTTCATCCCATTTTTGGTCCTTTCTAAAGATGGTTTTGCAATGCCTTGAAGCTCTGGTTGGCTGCCTTCCCACTTCCTTGCTTCCTGGGGAAGAGCAGCCAATTGGGGCTGCTGTGGGAAGCTGGAAGAGCCCTATCCCTCTCCCCTTAGGCTCTGACAGAAGTTTTTGAGTAGAGAGGGAAGGAGGGAGCAGAAAGAGTCTAGCTTCTCAGGGCAGCTTTAGTCCCCTCCTCTCTCTCTCCTCCTATGGAAATTGGTCAGTTTCTCTTGCTCTTCCCTCCTCCCCTGCCTTCTCCTCTAATCCTGCAACACCGGGCCTGGGAAGGGGCAGAAGAGCTCTCTGGCTGGAACTGCCCCGACCCCAGACCAGAGAGAATAGCGTGGCGAACTTCTACAGCTGCACGAGGAGCATAGGGGAGGCTGCGGGCATGGGGCAGATGTGGGACTGCGGGGCTGGACAATACTGATGTGGATGTGAGGGCTGAGGCAGATGTAAGGGCTAAGGACACAAAATTGATTGAGATAGGGTATAAAGGGGACAGAAGTTACATGGGGTTAGGTGCATAACTAGTTGATGGGCTGGGGGAACAGCATTAATTAATCAGAATTTTGAGGTTTGGGAAGAAGGTGGAAGCTCTGCACCATCAGGCACCACTTTATACAAATCTGTGTAATCTGTTCTCAAGTGGGTCTAATAGCATGATCTCCTGCAGCAGGAGCATTACTCACTATCCATCTCTGAGGCTTGCCAGCACTGTAATTGTCACATCTAATGGAGGTGGGCAGGGGTGGTTCCGAAATGAGAAAACCTACCAAAAAACATTATATAATCCCCTTTTAAAAGTCTAGTGGTTTTGGGAGGCAATCTCCTCATTGTTTGGGGGTCTAACTCATGATTTTTGAATTTTGGGGATTGACAATAATACAAACCTGCCTCCTTCCCCCCACACTCCGGTAGCAGGAGGGCAGGAAAGCCTTCAGCTCCATGTGTTACTTGTTCCATATTGATAGTGGGCCCTGAGAGGTTGCTATGGAAACTCTATGATATTCCTAGTTGCTCCAGGCTCCTCAGTCCATGGTGTTCCCAAGTTGTGTGCTCATTATGGAGTAGACTGAAGCTTTACTATGCTGCTACAGAAAGGGGGCCAAGCAGGCCTACCACCTTCTAGAAGATTCCTTTCAAGGACTGGATGGAGTGTGGGGGAAGACCAGGGGTTTCTCAGGAAGCTTAAAGAGCAGAAATGCAAGTCACAGGAATTCGCAAGAAAAATGTAGAAGGAAATTGGAGTCGGTAGTTGAGCCTGTTGAGGGAGTTTGTTGCTGTTGAGAGGAAGGAGAGGGGTGGTAAAAATGGTAAGTTTTATGGGGATTCCAATAGATTTGAACCTAAATTTTGATTGTACATTAAAGGGTTCACCCCTTGCTTACCTTGGAAAAAAAAATCTTGCAGCCTGGGCTAATAAAATGTATGTGAGATGAAACCAGAGGCTTTCACACAGCTCTGATACACTCCACTGGACAAATTATATTCTAGAGCAGTGTTTCTTAATCTTTTTGTGCTGGTGACCTTCTTTGGACTTAAAAAAAAATGGTGACCTCCATATACTGAGACTTGAAAAAATTGCAGCACCCTACCTTAAATATCATTAAGTATCATTATATAAATATCATTATAAAAAATACTGGCCCACCAGCATTAATAAACTGATATTTCAAACCTACGCAAATATCTGGGCCTATGTTAGGGGGTAGCAAGCAGGGCAATTTCCCGGGCTGCACCCCGCAAAGCTAAATTACATGCTTCAGCCCTAGGTGGCAGGGTTCGAGGTTTCAGGTTCAGCCCTGAGCCCCGCTGCCCAAGGCTGAAGCATGTAGCTTAGCTTTGCGGGGCCTGCTGTGGCATGCAGCCCTGGGCAATTGCCCTGCTTGCTACCCCCCAACACCCAGGGCCAGCTCTAGGCACCAGCAAAACATGCAGGTGCTTGGGGCGGCACATTTCCAGGGGTAGCATTCCTGCGCCAGCCATGCCGCCCCTAGAAATGTGCCCCTGCTGCCCCAGCTCGCCCCTGCTCCCTGAGCGTGTTGCCGGACCTCCGCTTCTCCCCCCTTCCTCCCAGGCTTGCCACACGCGAAACAGCTGTTTGGTGTGGCAAGCCTGGGAGGGAGAGAGGAGAAGCTGACTGGCGACAGCGCACTCAGGGGAGGCGGCGGTGGAGCGGAGGCGAGCTGGGGCGGGGAGCGGTTCCTCTACTCCCCCTCCGTTGCTTCCTGCGCTCCCCCCGCTCACCTCCACTCCGCTGCCTCGTCTGAGAGGGAGCGGGGAGAAGCGGCGTGGTGGTGTGCTTAGGGGAGCAGGCAGAGTGGAAGTGAGCTAGGGTAGGGGAGAAATTCGGCATGCCTGGGGGAGGAGGCGGGGCCGGGTATTTGGGGAAGAGGTGGGGGGGGCACAAAAAAAGCGGGGGCGGCCAAAATTTTTTTTGCTTGGGGTGGCAAAAATCTTTAGGGCCGGCCCTGCTAACGCCAGCCCTGCTTGCGACCCCCCTAATCCTGTCCTGTAACCCCCAGTTTGAGAAACACTGTTCTAGAGAAACAGCCTCTGGTGGAGCACTGATTTTACTTACCTGTCTATATTTTTAATATACCGTTAACTCCTCACTTGAAGTGGTCCCAGTTAACGTTGTTTTGTTGTTACATTGTTGATCAATTAGGGAACATGCTCATTTAAAGTTGTGCAATGCTCCCTTATAATGTCGTTTGGCAGTTGCCTGCTTTGTCCACGGCTTGCAAGAAGAGCAGCCTTTTGAAGCTAGCTGGTGGGGGCTTGGAACCAGGGTGGACCGGCAGCCCCCCATCAGCTCCCTGTTCCCCTACATTCCCTGTTCTCCCTGTGCAGCAGCCGCCCCCCAGGCTATCAATTGCTGGCAGTTCAGCTGTCCCTCCCCCCACTGCCATGTGCTGCTCCTGCCCTCTGCCTTGGAGCTGCTCCCCAAGCCTCCTGCTTGCTGAGCAGGGGGAGAAGAGTGGGGCTAATGTCATGGTGTCCCCCTCCCTCCTGGGTGAGACATTCTGCAATAGGGTGGTACATCTAACTTGGTGCTAAACTAGGTGTGTGGGGGCAGGAGTGGATACAGCACTTGTCTTGCAAAATTCTATCAAGCTGTATTGGTTTCTTATTTAGTGGTTTTGCGTGTTCACACTAGAAATCCAGCTGAGGTTTCTAGTTCCACGAGATGTCTGATGAGTATTATGTTGTCTAATGAGCGCACACAGTCACTGAAGGCTTATGCATCTTTTATGCACCCTGAGTGCAAAACAGAGGATGTTTATATGATGAGAATATCTTATGAACCTTCAGGAAATTATGCACTTTTTGAAAGTTGTGCAATTAAGCCATTTTTCTTTTTTAGTATTAAAGAAAGTGCCATGGTTTTCTAAAAGCAGCTATGTATTTCAGGATTCTGCAATCTAAGAGAAAGCAGAGGGAGGAAAAGTTATCAAACAGACTAGTGAATCATTTGAAGCCTACGTGGCCTGAACCTGAGAGGGGCTTAGTACCCTCAGCAGCCTTTGCTTTAGCCTAAGGGTATGTCTACACAGCAAAGAAAAACACACGGCTGGTCCATGCCAGCCGACTCGAATGTAGGCTATGTGGCTGTTTCATTGCTGTGTAGACTTCCGGGCTTACACTCTAGGATGGGGTGGAAGGGTCCCAGAGTTCGGGCTCATGCTGGAGTTGGAACTTGGGGACCCTCCCACCCCATCCTAGAGTGTAAGCCTGGAAGTCTACACAGCAATGAAACAGCCCCACAGCCTGAGCCAGAGTCAGCTGGCATGAGTCAGCCACAGGTTTTTCTTTGTTTGTAGACATACCGTAAAGATCTAGTTTGGCAACCATGATGAGCTGTTCTCATGAGATTTTTAACCTGAAATGGCAGAAATCTTGACTGACATTATAATGATGATAATTTTAGAGATACCTATAGATAGTAAATACATTTGTATTTGTCCGTTCTCCATAGGGTGATGAGGTGTCCAGTTTTCGACCGGAACACCCAGTCGAAAAGGGATTCTGGCGGCTCCAGTCAGCACTGCTGACTGGGCCATTGACTGTCCAGCTGGCAGGCTCCCTGCTACCCTCCATGCTGCATAGCTCCCGGGAAGCAGCCGGCATGTCCAGGTCCAAGGCTTAGGTGTGGCCAGGGGGATACGCCTGCTTCCCTGCCCTCAGACGCAGCTCCCATTGGCTGGGTCAGGGCTGGGGACGAACTAGCGCGACTCGCGAGCGCTCAGTAGGCAGCTATTGAGGGGTTGTGTGGATGCCTCTCCCGCTGCTGCTGGCCCTCTTCTTCTCCTCGTGCTCCTCCTATAGCTGTGCTCCATCTGTCATCCCATCGCTGGCACCCAGGAGTTCGAGGTATCCCCATCTCTGAGTGCTGGGAATGGGGCTGCTGGAGGAGAGGAGAGGAAAATGAGACGAATCCAGCGCCCAGCCCAGCGTAGCCTCCTCAAGGAGTCGGGGCAGGCCCGGCCCAGCAGCACCATCCCAGCACTGCCTCTGCCCTGGCAGCACTGCCTCCCCAGCCCAGGATAATCCTCCTGTGTCTGCTGCTGGCCCCAGCAGCACTTGACTCTGGGCAATTCCTCCCCCACAGCCCTGCACCCCATCACTTCATCCCTCCCCCATCCCACTCCGCCCTGCCCCTCACACCTACCCATCCCAGCCCTGTACCCCTTACAGTGCTCTACCACCCATCCTCTCCACCTCCCAGAGCTGCCACCCCCATGTCCCTCACCTCCCACAGCCCTGCACGCCATTCACCTCCATATACTGCTGCACTCCCATTTTGTCCCTATACACCCCTGTGCCCCCCACATCCTCATACACCTATACCATACACCATACACATGTAGGTTGGATATTAGGAAAAACTTTTTCACTAGGAGGGTGGTGAAACACTGCAATGCGTTGCCTAGGGAGATGGTGGAATCTCCTTCCTTAGAAGTTTTTAAGGTCAGGCTTGACAAAGCCCTGGCTGGGATGATTTAATTGGGGATGGGTCCTGCTTTTGAGCAGGGGGTTGGACTAGATGACCTACTGAGGTCCCTTCCAACCCTGATATTCTATGATTCTATGATTCTACCCTTCTGCCTCCCCCTGCATCCCCATCCTACCCACATACCCCTCCCATACTCCCTCCTCTCTCCTTCACTGCCCTCTCTCACCCTCACCCTGCTCTCATCCTTGGCCTCTTTCCCTCCCCATCCTCTCTCCTCCACACCCCCCACATCTTTTCCCCTCCAACCCACCCTCCTCCCTTCCTGGGCGGGTGATTTAGGCAGCCCCTGGAAGAGTGGAGTCCTCCTGGGCACCATCATAATCAGACAGAGAAAAAAAAAGGCAATAAAACCAGACAATAAAACTCAGCCAGCAGCCCAGGGCCCAGGCAGAGCAGAGCCCCCTCAGTGCCAGGTGGCCAATCTCTGGCCCCTTCGCTCTGGGTACCAACCTTCACACCGGGCATGGCAGTGCTGCAGCCCCCTGGTCAAGGAACCCATGGGCACGGGAAGTCTCCTGCAGATAGGGTGACCAAGCGTCAGAGGGAGGAGGGATGGAGTGAGTGGGGGACAGGGCCTCAGGAAGGGGTAGGGCTGGAGGCAGGGCATGGGTGTTCGGTTTTCTGGAATTAGAAAGTTGGCAACCCTACTTCTCCATACTCTCAAATTTCAGGAATGGGGTTACTGAGGCCCATCAGGAGTTAATAGATCCTGATTATTTCTAAATGAGAACTCTATAAATATCAAAACAGTTTTTAAAAGTCTTTGTAACTCTTTCACTAGCCACATAGTTGTATATGGTCTCTGTGAAACAGACATTTTAATGATGCTTCCTAGCAGAAGGCTCTCCGTGAAATAGGGAGGAATTCATGGCATGCAGATGCCATTTGAATGTAAAGGCAAACAGGAGACTTTTAAATTTGTTTTAAGGACAGTTCTAGCTTAAAAATATTTTAACAGCAAAAAAGAAAATGGTTTTACTATATTAACCACCGTTCAGATCTCTGGCTATACTTGTCACTGGCTAAACTGTGTATGACACAATAGTGCTTTTGTGATCTGAACCACAAAGAATTTAGGACTCCATTTACTGAAATTAAAAAACTACATATATAGGTGAGAAATCTTGTTTTTATTTCTTTTGCTTGACTGTGCTTTCGTTATTACTTACTTATTACTTATTACAAGATAAATCAGACCAAAACATTGACTTTCCATTTATTCCATAATGAATGGTTGGGCATGTATAAGGTCAGTATGCAGAAAGATGCTGAAGACTGAGTCAGGCACTGGTAGTATGAGGAATGGTTTGAAAACTGGAAATTTGAAGACTGAAGATGCCAGGAGTTAGATTTTTTAACATGCAAAGTGGAACAAAAAGCTACTCTTTGCAGCTTACCTCAGAGGGTATTCTTTTTCCCATTTTCCCTCTCCTATGTCCTCTTATTTGCTTGCTTAAACAAAAATTTGAAACTAGAGAAGTAATACTCAAGACACATCATTCCTTACTTCTTATTAATATGGAAGATGAGCTGGAATGTACTGTAGTTTCATTCTTGCATACTGTGTAACAATAGCAATTTTTAATCATATATTATTTTGTTTTAACCTACATGCTGATAAGATTAATTTGCTACTCTGTATTAAAGGAAACAAATTATAGAACAGCATGATGATTTGATAATACAAAGAAAGCTTTTTAATGGAGATAATAGCCCCTCTAGGAACTGAAATACAATCTGTTCCTGATCTCATTGACACCATTTTTACATCAGTGTAACTTCAATAACTTAACTGTTACTGACTTATTTTTTCCTCTGAGGTACTAAACAAAAATGCTGAGGGGCGGGCGGGGGAGGAGAAATATAGGAGAGTTTAAAAGTTATTACAAGTACATTTTTTCTGTAGACTATTTCAGGGGTTCTCACACTGGGGATCGGGACCGCTCAGGGGGTCGCGAGGTTATCACATGGGAGGTTGCAAGCTGTCAGCCTCCACCCCAAGCCCCGCTTTACATCCAGCATTTATAATGGTGTTAAATATACTTTAAACTGTTTTTAATTTATAAGGGAGGGTCGCACTCAGAGGCTTGCTATGTGAAAGGGGTCACCAGTACAAAAGTTGGAGAACCACTGGACTATTTTAACTTATTTCAGATGAATGTGCACCAGTCAAGTCTACCAATTTCCCATCTATTGCAAAAAGATTTTACTGCCTCTGTACCATTAGAGGAAAACTACAGTGTAATATAAAAGCTATTCTAATCAGCATACCTAATTATAAAGAAGAGTAAATCATTTGAATTTTTTAAATGCATCTTAAATTTGTCAAAGACTAAAAAAAAAATCAAGCAAGAAGCAACATACTTTTAACAGTGTGAGGATGCATGTAGAATAAGATTCTAATTCTTTCTAATTTGTTTTAAGGAAAGTTCTGATTTAAAAAAAAAAGGTATGTATGAATTTAAGGGCTTTGTCTACACAGAGATTTAAGGTTTGGCAAGTTGGGAAATAAATCAGTTGCACGCTCGCTGCTATGCAGTCCTTTCCATGAGGACCCTGCTGCCACACTTTAAAAGTTCTGTAGCATACTTTGACCTGCTGTTTTGGAAACAAAGCAACAAGGAGAGATTGGAAGCAAGGTTCTCACTGCTCACAAGTTTCAACTCAATTATTAACAAAGTTTGTATTGGGAAACTTCTGTATGATATGGTGATGAGTACAATGGAATTGGGGCGGGGGGGAATATAACAAACCGTATAGTGGCTATGAAGGACATTTGTCTCTTAAGAGAGAATGCAGCTACAGCAGCCTTCTATCCTGACTCGCCAACCAAGTGCAAACTCTCATAACACAATTCTTCCATGGAAGCAATTTGGAGGATGGGCCACCTTAATAGAGAAGAAAAAGGGATAGATTTCAATCACATCCGGCAGAAGACAGTGTTACTTCCATTAAAAGTAGCAGACGGTCATCTGTCCAGCCATTAGAACCACATTTCAGTTGCTCCAAATTGATGTTGGAAATGATTTGCTGGCTGAATTTAATAAGTATGTTAGGAGACCTGTTTGGCTATCTTGCATGTGTCCAAAGATATTGTCTTTGTATCATCATTCTGCTTTCTCTACTTATGCAGTTATGTTTTCTTTGCAGGGATAATAGTAATTAGTTCATTAATATTTTATTTTTATTATAGTGACTTGTAAAGACCCTAATCATATTGGAGCTGCATGGTACTGCGTGCTGTACAAATACATAAGACAACATAGTCCCTAGCTATGAAGAGCTTACAATCTAATTTATGACAAATAGTCTCACTTTTGGAATTATGGGATAGAGCAGTTCTTTGGTTGTAGAAGTATTTATTTCTCTTAGCTACCAGTGAACAGCAATTTCTGGTACCACACACCTTGCTTTCTTGTACAGAGGACTTCCTCTAAATTCTGTGATTTAAATTGTTTTAAGCCTGTTTATTGGCTGTCAATAGTACAAACGAAACTTTGAACATTTAGGCCCTAATTATTATTAATAATTATTATTGGTGCTCCAGTCATTAGATCTCCCTTTTAGTCAGACAGTGCATTGCACAGAGTCTGCTCATGTTTGGGAGGACCATCAGTTTGCCCTTCTTGTCTGAGTCTCTATAGTCCTATTCTGGAGACAAGGATGTTAATTTCTGTCCCATTGGGATGTACAGGTTTCCCCTTATGTTTGGTCCTTGTCCTCAAGAGGCCTGGAACCTCTTTGGTTCTTAAGTCTCTGCTAAGGAGTAGATAGGGGAACCCAGGCCCACCCACTCCACTGGTTCCTGCACAGGACCCTTAACCCAGGCAGGCAGAATCAGTGCTCAACAATTCTTCTGCTGTAACTTGAGCTCCTTCCTATCTCCCTTGGTTCTGTAGGCTTCTGCAGCCTGTGGCTCTGGTCATCCCTTCTTTGGATTGTGGTCACTCTGGGACAGTTTCTCACCAACTTTCTGCAGGACCGTCTCCTTGCACCTTGGGTGGCCATCCTGCTCTTCTGTGTCTCAGCTCTTTTATTCTCTCAGCTGCTGTTAGGCTGCTAATCAGCACTGGCTGGCAGTTCCTACATTAACTCCTTGGTTGCCAGGCCCGCGTGGGCTCTATACACCCCATAACACGGTGGAAATAATAGTGCCTTAGGGCCCCAATCGTGGATCAGCTATGATAGCAATCTGATCCATATAGGCATCTATTCCCATTAGGGTTGCCAGGCGTCCGGTTTTTCGACTGGAATGCCCGGTCGAAAAGGGACCCTGGTGGCTCCAGTCAGCACCTCTGACTGGGCCATTAAAAGACCAGTTGGCGGCGCAGCGGGGATAAGGCTGGCTCCCTGTTTACCCTGGCTCTGCACAGCTCCCTGGAAGCAGCCGGCATGTCTGGCCCCTAGGTGCAGGGGCAACCAGGGAAGTTCTGCGTGCTTCCCCCACCCCCAGCGCCATCTCCGCAGCTCCCATGGACTGGGAACCGTGGCCAATGGGAGCTCCGGGGGCGGTGCCTGCAGGTGCAGGCAGCGTATCTCCATATAGGGGCCAGACATGCTGGCCGCTTCCAGGAGAAGCGTGAAGCCGGGGCAGAGGGGGAGCCTGCCTTAACCCTGATGCGCGACCAACCAGGAGCCACCTAAGGTAAGCGCTGCCCAGCTGGAGCCTACACCCTGAGCCCCCTGCCCCAGATCGGAACCCCCTCCTGCACCCTAACTCCCTTCCAGACTACGCACCACCATCACTTGCACCACCTCCCACACCCAAACCCCTATTCCACCCCTGAGCTCACTCCCACACTCCAAACCTCTCAGCCCCAGCTCAGTGCCTCCTCCTGCATCCTAAATCCCTCATCCCCAGTCCCATCTCAGAGTCTGCACCACCAGCTGGAGCCCTCATCCCTTCCTGCACCCCAGCCCTTCTCCCCAGCCCAGTTAAAGTGAGTGAGGGTGGGGGAGAGTGAGCAATGGAGGGAGGGGGGCTGGAGTGGGTGGAGGTGGGGCCTCGGAGCAGGAGCGGGGCTAGGGTGTTTGGTTTTGTGCAATTAGAAAGTTGCCAACCCTAATCCCCATGTAGAGTTCCATTGTACAGTCATTATCACTGTACTTCCATTGTCTACTGCCAGCATGCTCATGGCCGCTATGACGTACAAGCTTACATTCTGATTGCTTAGGGGCTTGATTCAAAGCCCCTTGAAGTTGTTGCAAGTGTTTCCATTTACTACATTGGGCGTAGACCATATGGTAGCAATGGAAGTAAACCTGTATCTCTCATGTTCAATTTCTCTGAATACTGCAAGAGAATTCACTATTGTTCTGTTTTCTTCAGATCTAAGATATATTTTGAACATATCCCATTGCAGTCAATGGAACTTCTATTGACTTCAGTAGGATTTGTACAATCATAAACTTCTGGCAACCTGAGGAAATGGACTGAAGTGAAAGTTACAGTGCTGGGTACCCAGCACATCATCCTTCTGCTTGTGATGGTAGAACCTTCAAAAAGTATAAGTTCTCTAAATAACTGTAGATCACTTTGTGAAGTTCTAGGGCCATATCCTCTCCTGTCCCTCGGGAGTACTTTTTGCACTCTCCCAATGCTGAGCCTGCCAAAAGCTCAAAAGAACTGTTGGAGAAGGTGGGGATCTTATTGGCATCTGGGAGCCCAAGCAAATCCCATTGCCAGCAGATCGAGGGACGTGATCATTCCCCTCTATTCGACATTGGTGAGGCCTCATCTGGAGTACTGTGTCCAGTTTTGGGCCCCACACTACAAGAAGGATGTGGAAAAATTGGAAAGAGTCCAGCGGAGGGCAACAAAAATGATTAGGGGACTGGAATACATGACTTATGAAGAGAGGCTGAGGGAACTGGGATTGTTTAGTCTACAGAAGAGAAGAATGAGGGGGGATTTGATAGCTGCTTTCAACTACCTGAAAGGGGGTTCCAAAGAGGATGGATCTAGACTGTTCGCAGTGGTAGCTGATGACAGAACAAGGAGTAATGGTCTGAAGTTGCAGTGAGGGAGGTTTAGGTTGGATATTAGGAAAAACTTTTTCACTAGGAGGGTGGTGAAACACTGGAATGCGTTACCTGGGGAGGTGATGGAATCTCCTTCCTTAGAAGTCTTTAAGGTCAGGCTTGACAAAGCCCTGGCAGGGATGATTTAGTTGGGGATTGGTCCTGCTTTGAGCAGGGGGTTGGACTAGATGACTGTATATCAATGATGAGATAGAATGTAAAGAAATAAGAAGCGATGAAATGGATATGACTGAGTCTGTCTGGGCAATAATTAAATTGGGGAAGAAAACTATTAGAGCCTCCCCTAGGATAGTGCTTGGGGTGTGCTATAGACCACCGGGATCTAATTTGGATATGGATAGAGCCCTTTTTAATGTTTTTAATAAAGTAAATACTAATGGAAACTGTGTGATCATGGGAGACTTTAACTTCCCAGATATAGACTGGAGGATGAGTGCTAGTAATAATAATAGGGCTCAGATTTTCCTAGATGCGATAGCTGATGGATTCCTTCAACAAGTAGTTGCTGAACCGACTAGAGGGGATGCCATTTTAGATCTGGTCTTGGCGAGTAATGAGGATCTCATAGAGGAAATGGTTGTAGGGGATAATCTTGGCTCAAGTGATCATGAGCTAATTCAGTTCAAACTGAATGGAAGGATTAACAAAAATAAATCTGCAACTAGGGTTTTTGATTTCAAAAGGGCTGACTTTCAAAAATTAAGGAAATTAGTTAGGGAAGTGGATTGGACTGAAGAATTTATGGGTTTAAAGGTAGAGGAGGCCTGGGATTATTTTAAATTAAAGCTGCAGAAGCTATCGGAAGCCTGCATCCCAAGAAAGGGGAAAAAATTCATAGGCAGGAGTTGTAGACCAAGCTGGATGAGCAAGCATCTTAGAGAGGTAATTAAGAAAAAGCAGAAAGCATATAGGGAGTGGAAGAAGGGAGGGATCAGTAAGGAAAGCTACCTTATTGAGGTCAGAATATGTAGGGATAAAGTGAGACAGGCTAAAAGTCAAGTAGAGTTGGACCTTGCAAAGGGAATTAAAACCAATAGTAAAAGGTTCTATAGTCATATAAATAGGAAAAAAACAAAGAAAGAAGAAGTGGGACCGCTAAAAACTGAGGATGGAGTGGAGGTCAAGGATAATCTAGGCATGGCCCAATATCTAAACAAATACTTTGCCTCAGTCTTTAATAAGACTAAAGAGGATCTTAGGGATAATGGTAGCATGATAAATGGGAATGAGGATATGGAGGTAGACATCACCATATCTGAGGTAGAAGCGAAACTCAAACAGCTTAATGGGGCTAAATCGGGGGGCCCAGATAATCTTCATCCAAGAATATTAAAAGAATTGGCACAAGAAATTGCAAGCCCATTAGCAAGAATTTTTAATGAATCTGTAAATTCAGGGGTTGTACCATATGATTGGAGAATTGCTAACATAGTTCCTATTTTTAAGAAAGGGAAAAAAAGTGATCCAAGTAATTATAGGCCTGTTAGTTTGACATCTGTAGTATGCAAGGTCTTGGAAAAAATTTTGAAGGAGAAGGTAGTTAAGGACATTGAAGTCAATGGTAAATGGGACAAAATACAACATGGTTTTACAAAAGGTAGATCGTGCCAAACCAACCTGATTTCCTTCTTTGAGAGAGTAACAGATTTTTTAGATAAAGGAAACGCAGTGGATCTAATTTATTTAGATTTTAGTAAGGCGTTTGATACTGTGCCACATGGGGAATTATTAGTTAAATTGGATAAGATGGGCATCAATAGGAAAATTGAAAGGTGGATAGGGAATTGGTTAAAGGGGAGACTACAACGGGTCCTACTGAAAGGTGAACTGTCAAGTTGGAGGGAGGTTACCAGTGGAGTTCCTCAAGGATCAGTTTTGGGACCAATCTTATTTAATCTTTTTATTACTGACCTGGGCACAAAAAGTGGGAGTGTGCTAATAAAGTTTGCAGATGATACAAAGCTGGGAGGTATTGCTAATTTAGAGAAGGACAGGGATACCCTACAGGAGGATCTGGATGACCTTGTAAACTGGAGTAATAGGAATAGGATGAAATTTAATAGTGAGAAGTGTAAGGTCATGCATTTAGGGATTAATAACAAGAATTTTAGTTATAAGCTAGGGACGCATCAACTAGAAGTAACGGAGGAGGAAAAGGACCTTGGAGTATTGGTTGATTATAGGTTGACTATGAGCTGCCAATGTGATATGGCTGTGAAAAAAGCTAATGTCGTCTTGGGATGCATCAGGAGAGGTATTTCCAGTAGGGATAAGGAGGTTTTAGTACCGTTATATAAGGCACTGGTGAGACCTCACCTGGAATACTGTGTGCAGTTCTGGTCTCCCATGTTTAAGAAGGATGAATTCAAACTGGAACAGGTACAGAGAAGGGCTACTAGGATGATCCGAGGAATGGAAAACTTGTCTTATGAAAGGAGACTCAGGGAGCTTGGCTTGTTTAGCCTAACTAAAAGAAGGTTGAGGGGAGATATGATTGCTCTCTATAAATATATCAGAGGGATAAATACCAGAGAGGGAGAGGAATTATTTAAACTCAATACCAATGTGGACACAAGAACAAATGGATATAAACTGGCCACTAGGAAATTTAGATTAGAAATTAGACGAAGGTTTCTAACCATCAGAGGAGTGAAGTTTTGGAATAGCCTTCCGAGGGAAGTAGTGGGGGCAAAAGATCTATCTTGCTTTAAGATTAAACTCGATAAGTTTATGGAGGAGATGGTATGATGGGATAACATGGTTTTGGTAATTAAATATTCATGGTAAATAGGCCCAATGGCCTGTGATGGGTTTTTAGATGGGGTAAGATCCAAGTTACCCGGGAAAGAATTTTCTGTAGTATCTGGCTGATGAATCTTGCCCATATGCTCAGGGTTTAGCTGATCGCCATATTTGGGGTCGGGAAGGAATTTTCCTCCAGGGCAGATTGGAAGGCCCTGGAGGTTTTTCGCCTTCCTCTGTAGCATGGGGCACGGGTCACTTGCTGGAGGATTCTCTGCTCCTTGAGGTCTTCAAACTACAATTTGAGGACTTCAATAGCACAGATATAGGTGTGAGGTCTTTTTTAGGAGTGGTGGGTGAAATTCTGTGGCCTGCATTGTGCAGGAGGTCAGACTAGATGATCATAATGGTCCCTTCTGACCTAAATATCTATGAATCTATGAATCTATGAAACCTCCTGAGGTCCCTTCCAACCCTGATATTCTATGATTCTATGATGCTTTTATATTTTTATAAAGACAGAAATACAGTAAGGATACTTGTGGCCCAAGCTCATCTAGCCCTGTTCCAAGATTCTGCCCCTTTAAGCTCAATGAAAGCTAGCTCAGCTAGACAGAGATGCTGCAATCACACCTCCCAGTTGTGGTTTAGTCACACCCTGTAAGCTTATATCTCTATGTATGTAATGTAAATGTAAGCTTAAAATGTAAGCTTATATCTCTATCAGAAGAGGAGAAACCTGGAGGAAGGCTCTTTTGCAAATGGAGCAAGGCTGGAAAATCTTGCAACCTAGGAACTAGGGCTCTAGGCAAGCCCCTAGGAGGAGCGAGGAAACCCTGTGTCAAGGGATAAAAATTTATTAGGTGTATCCTCTAGAAGAAGGGCTGTAAAGAACCCTGCAACAAAGTGGAAGTGTTGTATTAGGAGTGGCGGGGCCGGGGGGGAGGATTGAGCAGGGGGAGAATAGGCTGCAGAGGACCTAAAGAACTGTGTGTTGTTTGTTTGGTGTTAGTAAATCAAATTCCCCAAAATGTGGAATTTTTTTGAACATGTGAGTATGTGTTTGTCTGAGAGGGAAGCTGGGGTTACTGAGGTGCTGTGCTGTAGCATAGCCTGTACTGGACAACACTCTGCAACATTCAGGCTTTTAGGAAAAATCAGTGCTGTGAACTCCCCTTCAAGAATGTTATCTAGCGTCTAAATTCCCTGCATGCCAATATTATGAATCTGGAGCAGTCTCCTCATAATAGTTTTATGTTTTCCTCTCCTTAAAGTAGATTTCTTTCTAAGTCTGATGTAACTTATTTCCACACATCTTCTAGCTTTATATGTTTACCACAGCAAATATAGTTGCCTTGTGCCATCTCATCATGGCTAGCTGGGACATCCAGAACATAATTCTAAAATTTTTGTTTTCTTAAAAAAATATCTTGCAGGTCACCTTTAAATAGCTCTCTAAATTTAGTTAATTTTCTCCTCATCAAGCAGTTTCTCTAAGAAATTCTCTGTCTGGTATTCTCACAATTCGTGATACTAGTTGCTACTTGATTTTTTTTTTCCTTTAGAGTATCCTACAAATTCAGAGCTAATCAGTGAATATGAGCAGTTTAGATAATTTTTGCTAATATAAATTTCCTTAATTTATCCAGGTTAAATTGCAACTGCCATCACGATGTCTGATCCCTATAGTGTTTAAATCCATCTGATCCCTATAGTGTAGTTTCTTGCAGTCCTCCTTAGTTTTTTATTAACCAAAACACTTTTGAGTCTTCCGGAATCTGTAAAAAGGGTTTAAGTGACAATTATATGACAATTATACGTATACTCTCTTGCATAATTAGTGAAACAAATAGGTGTAAAACGTAATGAGTACATTTAGACTTTACAGTTTGCTTTTCAACAAGCATAGCAGAAGCTGCTAGGGCATCAGGGATTCATCAAAGCTTTCAGTGCATCATCAGTGTAGTGTAGAATAGATGCATCTCAATGCCAATGCATCCATGCAGCCAGGTAGGGGGTGGAAATGCAGGACTTACTAGTTATAAATGAAACAACAAGTAGTCTTTGTGGCACTTAGAGACTGACAAATTTATTTGGGCATAAGCTTTCGTGGGCTAAAACCCACTTCATCAGATGCATGGAGTGGAAAATACAGGAGCAGGTATAAATACATGAAAAGATGTGAGTTGCCTTACCAAGTGTGAGGTCAGTCTAATGAGACTATTCAATTGACAGCAGGATACCAAGATTTTCCTAATTTCCCCTATACTAATTTTCCCCTACTGTTACTCACACCTTCTTGTCAACTGTCTGAAATGGGCCACTCTCATTACCACTTCAAAAGTTATTTTTCGTCCCTTGGTATCCTGCTGTCAATTGAATTGTCTCGTTAGACTGACCTCACACTTGGTAAGGGTTTCTGGGCTGCTGCAGCCCCTTGTCTATCAGTTGTGTTAATATGCCAGCTGTGTATGGTGCCTGTAAGCCTATCCAGGGGCCTATGACAGCAGTTGATTAAAAAGACTCAGAAACAGCTTATTTAAAAACAAAGCATTGTTTATTCACTCAAAGATACATAGCATGCAAAACAAAGGGATATAATAATAAATGCCTCTGTTAGGATATAGATATTCAGGCCTGTCTGTAAAGGCCTATACTTTAAGAATTTAGGTATATGTTTATCATTTAGCTAGTTATAGAGGTATAAAAGAAAGAATTAAAATCACTGTCTGCCTGTGTAAGGGCCTTCTTTTACTGTGACAGTCTGAGGCCCTGTTCTTAAGCTAAGGCCTTTTGCTAAACAGTGGGAGCAGCCATAAGCTGGAAAGCGTACGGTCATGTCCTCACACACTTACAAACCAGTCTTACTGAAATAAGGCAATCTGGGGCTGTTAGAAAGGTGAGCCGATCTATTACCTCCAGATAAAGAAAAGAGCCTCGAAGATGTAAAAGGAAATTTAGTTTGATAGTTTCCTGTTTGGTAAGAACTCACTTATCAATAGACATAGTTAAAAAAACCCTATGTCTTTATAGATGTAGTTGTAAAATCCTCACTTCTGTATTGTTTTGTCATTATAGTTCCCACTTTGCTATTGTTTATTTGCATGGTCTCTGTCTGGTTCTGTGATTGTTTTTGTCTGCTGTATAATTAATTTTGCTGGGGATAAACTAATTAAAGTGTTGGAATATAATTGGTTAGCTAATCATGTTACAATATATTAGGATTGGTTAGGTAAATTTCAGTTAAATGATTGGTTAAGGTATAGCTAAGAATATTACTATGTAAATTGGGGCAAACGGGAAGTAAATTGGGATTTGAAAATAAGGAAAAAGGAACTTGGATTTAAGCTTGCTGGAAGTTCACCCCAATAAACATCGATAACAGCTTCTATGAATGTTTCCCTATGTTTTCATCTTTTCTTACAAGCTTTGGTAAATTCCACAGAGTCCAGTTGCCTCCATCTCTGGCTGGGGGAGACAGTCAGCTCCTGCAGCCTGCACTCAGTGTCTCTCTGTCAGAGATGCCCTTCCATCCTCTACCTCTGGCTGGTCAACCCTCTTCCTTTTTCCTGGAGGTTTTTTATAACTGTTTATGACATTTTTGACATCTAGGCTTTCACCTTTGGCAAACCAGCCAAGTATAATTCTGTCTGGCACCTTGAAAATAGCATCTTCCAATTAATGGCCCAGCTTTGGTATCTTAACTCTCTTGAAATAGTTTACCCCCGTATATTTTATCTTCACCATTGTTTTGTTTCTTGTTTGTTTCTCTGCCTAACAGCCTCCTTTAATTTAACGCCAGGCAGACAGGCAGGCTCGTATCAAGCAGGTAAATTGAGCCATATATGATATTCATAAAAAATAATGCAAATAACTGTCTCATTCACCGCATTATGTTTAGATTTTTTTTCTGCTTAGGAAGTTCTGAGGTTTGGAAAAGTAAGCAGAAAACAGACCCTGCAAAATCTCTAAGCCTGGGAAGATTTGAATAGCGAAATACTCAGCTAGCTGAGAGCCCTGCACAAGGCATTAGGACCATTAATTAACCAAATTAATTATTCACATCACTTGTTTGCTTGCTTAGGAAAAAAGTCTACTACCGTAAATCATAAACTGTTTTTGTCAGGTCACAGTCAATCTGTGCTGTGGGCAATATCTGTAAATCCTAAAGTATTTCTCTTAGGGTATGTCTACACAACGAAATTAGGTCGAATTTATAGAAGTCGGTTTTTTTGAAATCGGTTTTATATATTCGAGTGTGTGTGTCCCCACAGAAAATGCTCTAAGTGCATTAAGTGCATTAACTCGGCGGAGCGCTTCCACAGTACCGAGGCAAGCGTCGACTTCTGGAGCGTTGCACTGTGGGTAGCTATCCCACAGTTTCCGCAGTCTCCGCTGCCCATTGGAATTCTGGGTTGATATCCCAATGCCTGATGGGGCTAAAACATTGTCGCGGGTGGTTCTGGGTACATATCGTCAGGACCCCGTTCCCACCCTCCCTCCCCCCATGAAAGCAAGGGCAGACAATCATTTCGCGCCTTTTTTGTCTGCTGCCAGCCAAAGATGTAAAGGATCGATGGAGTGGGTCAGAACAAGAAATAGACCAGATTTGTTTTGGACTCATTTTCCTCCTCCCCTGTCTAGATCACACTGCAGTCAGTCACAGAGAAGGCGCAGCGAGGTTAATCTAGCCATGTATCAATCAGAGGCCAGGCTAACCTCCTTGTTCCAATAAGAACGATAACTTTGGTGCACCATTTCTTATTGGAACCCTCCGTGCAGTCCTGCCTGAAATACTCCTTGATGTACAGGCACACCCTTTGTTGATTTTAGCTCCCTGAAGCCAACCCTGTAAGCCGTGTCGTCAGTCGCCCCTCCCTCCGTCAGAGCAACGGCAGACAATCGTTCCGCTCCTTCTTTCTGTGCGGACGCCATACCAAGGCAAGCATGGAGGCCGCTGAGCTCATTTTGGCAATTAGGAGCACATCAACCACCACACGCATTATCCAGCAGTATATGCAGCACCAGAACATGGCAACGCGATACCGGGCGAGGAGGCGACGTCAGCGCGGTCCCGTGAGTGATCAGGACATGGACACAGATTTCTCTGAAAGCATGGGCCCTGCCAATGCATGCATCATGGTGCTAATGGGGCAGGTTCATGCTGTGGAACGCCGATTCTGGGCTCGGGAAACAAGCACAGACTGGTGGGACCGCATAGTGTTGCAGGTCTGGGACGATTCCCAGTGGCTGCGAAACTTTCGCATGCATAAGGGCACTTTCATGGAACTTTGTGACTTGCTTTCCCCTGCCCTGAAGCGCATGAATACCAGGATGAGAGCAGCCCTCACAGTTGAGAAGCGAGTGGCGATAGCCCTGTGGAAGCTTGCAACGCCAGACAGCTACCGGTCAGTTGGGAATCAATTTGGAGTGGGCAAATCTACTGTGGGGGCTGCTGTGATGCAAGTAGCTCATGCAATCAAAGATCTGCTGATATCAAGGGTAGTGACCCTGGGAAATGTGCAGGTCATAGTGGATGGCTTTGCTGCAATGGGATTCCCTAACTGTGGTGGGGCTATAGACGGAACCCATATCCCTATCTTGGCACCAGAGCACCAAGCCGGCGAGTACATAAACCGCAAGGGGTACTTTTCGATAGTGCTGCAAGCTCTGGTGGATCACAAGGGACGTTTCACCAACATCAACGTGGGATGGCCGGGAAAGGTGCATGACGCTCGCATCTTCAGGAACTCTGGTCTGTTTCAAAAGCTGCAGGAAGGGACTTTCTTCCCAGACCAGAAAATAACTGTTGGGGATGTTGAAATGCCTATATGTATCCTTGGGGACCCAGCCTACCCCTTAATGCCCTGGCTCATGAAGCCGTACACAGGCAGCCTGGACAGTAGTCAGGAGCTGTTCAACTACAGGCTGAGCAAGTGCAGAATGGTGGTAGAATGTGCATTTGGACGTTTAAAGGCGCGCTGGCGCAGTTTACTGACTCGCTTAGACCTCAGCGAAACCAATATTCCCACTGTTATTACTGCTTGCTGTGTGCTCCACAATATCTGTGAGAGTAAGGGGGAGACGTTTATGGCGGGGTGGGAGATTGAGGCAAATCGCCTGGCTGCTGGTTACGCGCAGCCAGACACCAGGGCGGTTAGAAGAGCTCAGGAGGGCGCGGCACGCATCAGAGAAGCTTTGAAAACCAGTTTCATGACTGGCCAGGCTACAGTGTGAAAGTTCTGTTTGTTTCTCCCTGATGAAACCCCCCGCCCCTTGGTTCACTCTACTTCCCTGTAAGCTAACCACCCTCCCCTCCTCCCTTCGATCACTGCTTGCAGAGGCAATAAAGTCATTGCTGCTTCACAGTCATGCATTCGTTATTCATTCATCACACAAATAGGGGGATGACTACCAAGGTATCCCAGGAGGGGTGGTGGAGGAGGGAAGGAAAATGCCACACAGCACATTAAGCACAGCACTTTAAAAGTTTACAACTTTAAAATTTATTGAATGACAGCCTTCTTTTTTTTGGGCAATCCTCTGTTGTGGAGTGGCTGGTTGGCCGGAGGCCCCCCCACCGCGTTCTTGGGCGTCTGGGTGTGGAGGCTATGGAACTTGGGGAGGAGGGCGGTTGGTTACAGAGGGGCAGCAGTGGCAGTCTGTGCTCCAGCTGCCTTTGCTGCAGCTCAACCATACACTGGAGCATTCTGGTTTGGTCCTGCAGCAGCCTCAGCATTGAATCCTGCCTTCTCTCATCACGCTGCCGCCACATTTGAGCTTCAGCCCTGTCTTCTGCCCGCCACTTACTCTCTTCAGCCCGCCACTTACTCTCTTCAGCCCTCCACCTCTCCTCCCGGTCATTTTGTGCTTTCCTGCACTCTGACATTATTTGCCTCCACGCATTCGTCTGTGCTCTGTCAGTGTGGGAGGACAGCATTAGCTCGGAGAACATTTCATCTCGAGTGCGTTTTTTTTTTCTTTCTAAGCTTCACTAGCCTCTGGGAAGGAGAAGATCCTGTGATCATTGAAACACATCCAGCTGGTGGAGAAAAAAAAAGGGACAGCGGTATTTAAAAAGACACATTTTATAAAACAGTCGCTACACTCTTTCAGGGTAAACCTTGCTGTTAACATTACATACATAGCACATGTGCTTTCGTTACAAGGTCGCATTTTGCCTCCTCCCACCGCGTGACTACCCCCTCAACCCTCCCCCCTCCCCGTGGCTAACAGCGGGGAACATTTCTGTTCAGCCACAGGCAAACAGCACAGCAGGAATGTGTCCCTGAAGAAAAGCACCCTATTTCAACCAGGTGACCATGAATTATATCTCACTCTCCTGAGGATAACACAGAGAGAGAAAGAACAGATTTTGGTTGAATGCCAGCAAACATACACTGCAATGCTTTGTTCTACAGTGATTCCCGAGTATGTGTTACTGGCCTGGAGTGATAAAAGTGTCCTACCATGAAGGACGAAATAAGGCTGCCCTCCCCAGAAACCTTTTGCAAAGGCTTTAGGACTACATCTAGGAGAACCGCAAATGCCAGGGCAAAGTAATCCTTTCACATGCTTGCTTTTAAACCATGTATAGCATTTTAAAAGGTACACTCACCAGAGGTCCCTTCTCCGCCTGCTGGGTCCAGGAGGCAGCCTTGGGTGGGTTCGGGGGGTACTGGCTCCAGGTCTAGGGTGAGAAACAGTTCCTGGCTGTCGGGAAAACCGGTTTCTCCGCTTGCTTGCTGTGAGCCATCTACAACCTCCTCCTCCTCCTCATCTTCTTCGTCCCCAAAACCTGCTTCCGTATTGCCTCCATCTCCATTGAAGGAGTCAAACAACACGGCTGGGGTAGTGGTGGCTGAACCCCCTAAAATGGCATGCAGCTCATCATAGAAGCGGCATGTTTGGGGCTCTGACCCAGAGCGGCTGTTCGCCTCTCTGGTTTTCTGGTAGGCTTGCCTCAGCTCCTTCAGTTTCACGCGGCACTGCTTCGTGTCCCTGTTATGGCCTCTGTCCTTCATGCCCTGGGAGATTTTCACAAAGGTTTTGGCATTTCGAAAACTGGAACGGAGTTCTGATAGCACGGATTCCTCTCCCCAAACAGCGATCAGATCCCGTACCTCCCGTTCGGTCCATGCTGGAGCTCTTTTGCGATTCTGGGACTCCATCATGGTCACCTGTGCTGATGAGCTCTGCATGGTCACCTGCAGCTTGCCACGCTGGCCAAACAGGAAATGAGATTCAAAAGTTCGCGGTTCTTTTCCTGTCTACCTGGCCAGTGCATCTGAGTTGAGAGTGCTGTCCAGAGCGGTCAGAATGGAGCACTCTGGGATAGCTCCCGGAGGCCAATAACATCGAATTGTGTCCACAGTACCCCAAATTCGAGCTGGGAACGTCGATTTAAGCGCTAATCCACTTGTCAGGGGTGGAGTAAGGAAATCGATTTTAAGAGCCCTTTAAGTCGAATTAAAGGGCTTCACTGTGTGGACGGGTGCAGGTTTAAATCGATTTAACACTGCTAAATTCGACCTAAAGTCCTAGTGTAGACCAGGGCTTAGAATCTATGCCATCCTAGGCATCTTCCATTCCCCTTGAATTCAGTGGAAGTTGAAGTACTCAGTAGCTCCCAAGGCTAAATTGACTTTCAGTCTGTTCTATGGATAATATATGAAGTTTATAAATCATTATAAATTGTTTGCTTTGATCTGTGCTATTCTTTGGGTAACGTATCTGAATCCCTGTGCTACCCTGTATCTGGTCAGTGTCACTCTTCTTTGGGTAGGCCTCATACTAGAAGTCTCAAATTATAGTAATACAGATTCAAACTGCATTTTAATAAAAGCAGTCCCTCTTCTCTTTAAACTTGTTTGTAGAAGACACTCACACAATACCATCTAACTAGGAAATATTTAGCTCTGGTTTAGAAATATAAAGCCTGATCCTACAAGGTAAGAAATGCATCCTTTGAGTGACCTAACTCTCTATTGACTTCAGTGGGAAAAGAGGGTTCTGTGGATTAGTCTTAGAGGACCTGATTTCAATTTTGCTTGTAGTGGCTTTATACTTATTTACTTTCATTGAGTTCAGTACAATTACTCCAGAATTTATTCCAGTGTGAGAGAAGAATCAGACCCAGAGAACACTGGTACACAGACCACTTTGCTCTGTTTACTTTCCAAGTTACAGTTCTCTTATTGTATCATTTCTGAATGATCTTAAATAGAGATAACTGTTGAGACTTCAATTCTTGTTTTCCTAATTAATCATCCTTCAAAAACCAAAAACTAAACCCAACAAACAAACACAAATTCCCCACAAACACAAAAAAACCCCTAAAAAACTAAATACTGTGGTTCTGTCACAGCGGCAATTATTAATAAGAGCCCTGGTGATGTTTCCGCATTAGATAATGAAAAGGATAATAATGTTGCTTCTGAGGGTGAGGCAAGGCATATCAGTGGCATTAATAATTACATTGAACTCTCCTCATTTGAATTTTTCAGGCCAGCTGCTATACAATGGAAGTAATGCTGCCTGTGATTTAAGAGATAAAAGTATAGGTCTGTCCCAGTCTATCCTACCAGATCTTTCTGTAATGATTTATGGTACAAAAGAGAGACATTTATAATATTTAATAGTACGAAAGTTATATTGGTCTGAATAGAGCTGTGAGAAATATATCCATTAACTGGCCAGCAGAATGCTGAGGACACATTTACACCCAAAGCCTTTACAGTCTGGGAGGGAAAAATAAGCACTAGGAAAATCAGTTTTCCAGAGCGCTTGGAAAATTAATGGCAGGTTGGGCTATGTACACAAGTCATCTATACACAAAGCCAACATTTTTCAGTAAGTAAAACTCAACAAGATGCAAAATTCAGAGGAGAGGAGAATGCACAAAACTACTTCTAGAACTCACTAATTTATTTGATAAGAAATGGTACAACTCTTCATAGCTGCAATGATTGAAAGCAGAACCCTAACAACAACAGCTTATGGAAAGATATTACAGGTAGTCTACCAAGCTCAGGGAATTGGAAATGGAATATGGATTCTTTTATCATCAGGTTACTAGCTTAAATTCAGCCTTGGTAGATGAGGGCCATAAGTTCACTCATTATTATATGATGGCTATTGTGTTCAATGGCTTATGTGAAATGAGTTGGTGGTCTCATTCCATTTCCTCGTGAACACGTGTGCACATTACAAAAAGCCATCATCCCAATTGGCATTAATTTGCCATCCTTGTTGGCAGTCTCAGCAGAGAGGCCAAGGGCAGAGTAAGCATGGAGGCTGATGCACTCGCTAACCCCTAGAAGCCCTCCATCCAGTATAGGGTTGGGAAACTTTGGCATGTCCTAAGGGGAGAAGTTTACACTGTCACTGCCAATGCTGATAATGTCACCCTAGGTAAACAGAGGATTTTCCAGGCCTGTAAATTTTGCCGCCTTATATGAGCCTGATATTCATGTAATATATTTTTAAAAAGTGATACTGTGACTACTATTTAATGGTAAATGGTTCTGTGCTAACCCATGCCCCATCTCTCATCAAAATATAAACTGGAGTCATTCATCTTGCAAAGTGTGCGTTGTTGATGCAATGGTAAGTTAAGCAAAGCCAGTTGTGTTTTTAGTTGAAGCCTTTCAGGACAGACCACATTAAGAACAAATTATTTGTGTCAGATATATCTATTATTATTGACCAGTAAAGAGAAAATAAAAGGATTCTTGGATTTACCAAAGTTGTTGTTCTGGATGATAAAAGGCTTATTGTATTGTCCTGTGTCAAAATACTGGAAAAAAATTGGTGTTTGTGGGTCTTGTGCCATGTCTGTTTCCCAAACAGGTGATGGAAGCCAGCATAACAAATAACCATCACAGTGGACTTAAAAAGCATTTTACAGACTCTCCAATCCATTAGTCATGTCTGTCCACTGCTCTGTTCAAAAGTTAGATGTTGCTCTTTTGGCCACCTAATTTCTCTTCATGTGAGAGACCTATTCTACTATTTTTGCAAGGTGTGCATTCATTCCTTTCAATATGTGTAATACATACTAAGGCATTTAATGAGATTTAAAAAGAAACAAGATTAGCCAAACCGTGGTAACTCAAAGGGTTTGACTAGCACTAGAAGGGAATGCCAGAAAAGGGCACTAGCGGCAATGAAGAACGCTTACAAAGGCATTCTTAATTTAACTATCTACAACCACAAAAATGCAGTTAGAGTTCAGGTTGTACAAAATGCTTTGATATACAATACTAGTTTTTCTTTTTTTCTTTTTCTTTTTACTTTTTCATCTTTTATCAGGTAGTGGGATTTGCAGAAGGCCTTCACAACTTATTGAACTGGAATTGCTCACTAGTGTGCTGGCCCCACACTCTTCTAAATCTACACTACTACTGGAGGTAGCAAAGGCCCTTCTTGTTCATGATTGGCAGGAGGCAATACTTATATGCAGTGGCAATAAGTGAATTTTAGATTTGTTCCAGTTGTCAGAGAGAAGGGTTTATGGTCAAATAGTATGAACACAGGACAGGGGTCCAGGGATTCCTAAGTTCTGATCTCAGCTATTGCAGCACAGTGTTGCAGTAAAGGCACTGGAGTGAGATTCAGGAGAGCTGATTCAGTTCCTGGCTGTGACACAGACTTCCTATGTGACCTTGGGCAAATAATTTAGGCCCAGATTTTTAAATATGCAGTGGTGTTGTAGCTGTGTCATTCTCAGGATATTAGAGAGACAAGATGGGTGAATAATATCTTTTATTGGGCCAATTCCTGTCACTCACCAACAGAAGTTGGTCCAATAAAAGATATTACCTCACCCATCTTGTCTTTCTGTTTTTTAAAGCTATTTAGGTGTTGTGACACTCAACATTGCAACACTAACTGATTTAGGAGGCTGTTTCATTTTCTAAAGTGATTTAGGCACCAAAGCCTAAATACCATTGACTGTCAATGGGACTCTGGCATCTAAGTGCCTAAATCCCTTTTGAAAATGAGATTTAGGCCTGGTCTATGCTACAGAGTTATGTCGATGTCAGTCACCTTATGTTGACCAAGTTGTTCATGTGTCTGTACTCAAATTTGTCTCCAAGTAATGTAAGCACTTCATTATGCTGATGCAGTAACACCACCTCTCCAAACAGCAATAAGTTATGGTCAACCCACTGAGGTCGATCCACGTGCGTGTAGACACTGCATGACCTATTTCGACCTTAACAGACCTCCAGCAGCTGTCCCACAATGACTGACAATGACTGTTCTGGTCACAGTTGTCAACTCCACTGCCCAGAGGTCACGACCAGAAGCCATCTCCCCTTTAAAACTCCTGCATATTTTTGAAATGCCTTTTCCTGATTGCCTGCCTTGGCAAGCACATCTAGCATCCATCCATTGTTGAGAGCAACTGACCAGGCCAACTCCACACACTAGATGTGCTCCTGCCTAGAATAGACAGGCTTTATTGGATCTCCTGGGTCTGTGGGGAGAAGAGACTGTGGAAGCACAGCTATGAACAGGTAATAGAAACATAGACATCTACAAAAAAATTGAATAGGCAATGGGGTAAAACAGGGATCAGAAGCAGTGCTTCATGAAAGGAAAGGAACCTCAGCAGGCATACCACAAGGTCAGGGAGGCCAACAATCAATCTGGTGCCAAGCCACAGACCTGTCACTTTTAGAATGAGCTGTATGCCATACTTGGTGGAAAGAGCACCAATACCCTGCAGACCATTGTGAATACCTATGAACATGCTGAGACACCAAATCCTGCCTTGAACATCAAGGAGGGGGAAGAAGAGGAGGAAGGGGAACACGCGTCAGGGAGTCCATCTATGCCATGAGCTAGTATCTTTTTTCAATACTCCATTGCAATCTGGCAAGTCCCACAAGCCAAAGATGAACAAGCTTAATGAAGGGAAAGGAACCTTGGGTAACTTTGTTCATGCATTTTTCCTTACCAGTGTTTAAAAATAAAGATGGTGCCCAGCCGAACACCAAGTTAGCAGGACACAGGTATCAACTTCTCACTGTTTTACTCATACAAGAAGATGTAACAATACAACAAGCAGAGTTATTTGTTTTTAATTCCCTTGTAGGATTAGGCAGCCATTGCATGCGGAGCAGTTTATTTATGTACATAGGGCTCTTCCTTATATCCTCATGCGAGATCTTGATGAATCTTTCATGGAGGTATTCTGCAATCCTCTCGTGAAGGTTTCTAGGGATGGCAGGCAGCCTTATTTCTTCCTCCGTGGTAGGATACTTTCCCAGGCCATTCCCAATGACTTCAGCAGGCACCATTGCAGTAAACAGGCTAGTGGCATATGGGCCTAGCCAGTTTTGGGATGCCAACAGAAGCTGTGCTCTCTGTCCCTTTGCTACCTGCAGGAATGAGATAGCTAAAATCACCACCGCCTGTGGAAAACAGTGCCAGTACTCAGTGCCTTTGCCCTGTACTTGTACGCATGAAAATAGGGGCCTAAATTTTATTGTTTCATGCAACCAAACAGTTCCCTCCTCGTTTCTGCCTTCCCTCAGCCCTGGCTTCTATTGGCTCAGACTGGAGAGTGAAGCTGTGCAGAGGCGCTGCAAAGCTGAAGTGTCAATAAGCAGATCTTACTTAAAACGCTTATGGGAATAAGAGGGGGGAGTTCTGAAACTTTCCATTGTGACTGAAAATACGATACATCTATTCATTTTATCTGTGGTTGCTGCCATTGTGGCCTTGCGGGGTGCCCCCTCCACACCTGCAGAACGCCTGACCCTGATGAGGAGAAAGAAGAGCACTAGGGAAGATATGTTTAGTAAGATCCTGCAAGGCAGTTGTGACAGTAGAATGAATTATATTGAAATTATAATTCATTAAAGAAATGCTACTTGAAGGGTTTGTTAAAATATAGTTGTCAGGAAGAGAAACATTAAGGAGTGTGAGACAATGGGTCCTCAAACTAATTAACTTAGAGCTCCTACTGAGCTAGGAGATTGGTAAACGTTAGTATGCAAATAAGATATGTATGTATATTTGTCAGTTTCTGCTTCCTTTTGTCTCTTATGTTAAATTGGCTTTGGTTTATTTGTATAAATAAGTTAGCTTGAGCCTCAGAGAGGGGCTCACATATCTGGGTGCATTGGCAAAGTGCTTTGCTAATAAACAGTGTGGTCTGACAAATTATGTGAGTCCTGAATCTGACTTTGACACAGTGTTGCATCAGACCGTGAACAGAGGTTCTGGAGGGTGAATATGTCAGGCAGGCCCAGGAATCCCAGCAGGAAAAGGAGAAGGAGGACATAATGGGGATTCTCAGGCAGTAAACACTACCCTTACCTCTCCAATGTGGGACAACCGTAGCTTCACAAATACTAACCTGTGAGGGCAACAGTTCGTGTACATGTAGCCAAAATGGACTGAAATGGATATGAATATTTTCTACCATTCAAATGTTAAAGGTCTGTTCTCTTAATTTGTAATTGCACATTATTTTTGCACTCTTTTTGGTATGCAATGCATTTATATTTTTTTGGAAAAAATTAATCTTTATTTCAGAATGCATGGAGCTATTCAAAATACCCATTAGTTGTAAAAATTGTACAGAACTACAGAACTCATAGATTCAGTAAAAAACCAGTGTAATAATTATAAATGTACAGCAAGCACTGCATAATTCATAGCTTTATGAGCCAGGGGAGCATGAGGTAGGCTGGGTACCCCAGGATCACTGCTATTTGCATTTCAAATTGCCAGTGGTAATCCACTGGACAGGAAAGAATGTCCCTGTTTATAGCTTCTGAACAGTTTTGGATTCTTAAAAATGCAAGCGTCATGCACCTTCCCTGACCAGCCCATAGTGATATTGGTGAAATATCCCCAATGATCCACCAGTGCTTGCATAACCACTGACAAAGTAGCCTTTTCTATTGATGATCTCTGTGGCAAGATAAGCTGGTGCCAAAATAGGGATGTGCATGCTGTCTGTTGCTCTATTACAGTTCACCAACAACACAAGCACTGCTGGTGAGCATGCGCAGTGCAGATGCAAACAACTGCGTATGCATACACACAAGCAATATAGTGACTGCAGTGTCTTTAGGCTGACATAACTTGTGTCGACCAAAGTTTATAGTGTAGACAAGAGTGTAAGCTCTTAATATTAGTTAGGAGCGCCGAACACCTGAATACCTTTAAAAATCTGGCCTTAATCTCTCCGTGCCTCAGTTCAGCTTCCCAACCTCACAAGCTTGTAATGATGAAATATTCCTTAATCTTTGTGAGACACTCACATACTACTGTGTTGGAGACTATAAGTACCTAGAAAGGTGGACTCTGACTCCTCAGTTTCCGCATCTGTACTACATGGATAATATATACCTCAGAGGGATGTTATGAGGATTAATTAGATAAGGGTTGCACAGCACTGTGAAGATTGAAAGAGTGTTTTAGGTACTATCTTACTACTATTGGAATGGTCTTCAGTCTGTTCGCAGGGTGAAACGGTGGGACAAGATTCCCAATACTGAAATCCTTAATTCTTGTCAAATGTCTGCCATTCAAAGCTTGCTCATAAAAGCTCAGCTGCATTGGTCTGGGTTTGTCATTTGAATGGCCGACTCAAGACTACCCAAAGCCCTATTTTATGCTCAGGTGAAGCAAGACACCTGTTCTTATGGTGGCCAGTACAAACAAACAATATAAAGACACACTGAAGTCAAACTTAAAAGCATGTGAAATTGACCCCAGCAACTGGGAAGCAACAGTCCATGACAGAGCAAGGTGGTGGCAGATTTGTCATGTCACCATTAACCACTTAGAAACAAGGTGCATTCACACCTTTATGTGAAAAATATGAATAGGTCAGAGCAAGGACACAACAGCTTGCAATGGTCAAGGACAATCTTGTCTATCCCACATGTAACCTGCGTTTGTGATTCTCACATTGTCTTGACCTCCTATGTATGTGTTCATCTATGTTTGGTGAATCCTCATACACTGATGTTGATGTAAGAATCATCATAGGTACTAAATATTATAAATGTTGAATGGGGTTTTCAGGATTGTGGCTGCCACACTTCTGGAGCTCCCCCATTCAGCAGTCGTGGTTGGTTGGAAAGGAACTATGGTCAGGCTGTGTTCTTCTACTGCTCTCCACTATCTAGCTGGCTCCCCTATATGGAGTCAATCTGTAGATTTCCTGAGAAGGCTTGTATGCATTGCCACCATAGTCATCACTGGGGCAGATCTGGGACTTTCAGCATTGAAAACACCTGCCTCTACCACTTATACCAAAGGAGAACTCCTTTAACTGCAAGTAAATAGCAAGTTATAGTTGCAGGACTCAGCCATCAGAGAAAGACATGATCATAATATATTGTGCAGGAAGCACAGTGCCCTCCCATGCAGGGCCAGATCCCAAGTGTTAACCCTGTGTACTATCACTGTTAGACAGTGATAAATCTGAATCTCAATATACATTGAACACTAATATTCCTTATGTTTTCAGAGAATTGATCTTAATTCTGTTTGGCTTTAGCCAATCAAGGAAAAATTTTGAAGATCATTGTCTTCATTTCCGCTAACACTGTTGTATTTGCAGTGGGATATTTAGAACACCTCCTATGTACGGTTAATATAGTTCACCTGGATACCGCCTGTTAACTTTTTCTCTGCATTAGTTTTTGACCATTTCATATCTATGTATTTTGGACCCTGACTCAGTGTCAGTGAACTTTCTCAACAAGAGCTATTTAGCAAGTCAGTGAGAAAACAGGTTTATAACTTTTATTTTGTGAGCTACTTATGTTTTTTCCCGCTGATAAAAATCCAAGTTGTACAGTCAGAAGAGTTGTTCAAAATTACCTTGTCAAGTCTGATTCATTGGGGGATGGGAGGGAAAAAAGGGCTTGAGGGTTCTTTCTGCTGTGACTATCCATAAAACTGCTCCTGAAAAGCAGCAGGGAGTTATAGTAGTGATGTGGTCCTGAAGATCTGTTTCTGAGGAAACAAAAAATATTTCACAACATGAAGCTGAGAAATATTAGCAACGCTTCAAAAGCTGAGTTGGCAGGTACATTTGTTAACCAAAAGGGGGGAAAAAAGCATGCACAACCACCACAGTGGCTAAAACAGAGTATTTATGATTTAACACAACAAAACAGATTGATTGAAATGTGAGCTTTAGATGCTGCAGTGTTAGTGAAGTGCATTGGTTTGACAAACAGCCCTAAATGCTCCAACTAAGAGAGACACAAAAGTTAGAATAAAAAAGGTGCCATTAGACAATCAGGTCTCAAGATCAGTATTCAATTAAGACAAATACAGAATGAATGATTATAAGGATTTTTAAAATGAGCTTTGAGTAAGGATCTCAAGGATCCAGTTCAATTCCTATTGATATCAATGGAAAGACTTACATTAACTTCAGATGGAGATGGAACAGATGCTAAAGACCTATATTGCTTACAGCAAGTAATGGAAGAAGAATTACAAATTCCAGTAGTGTACAGGGAAGCAGTAAGAACACTTTGGGTCCTATTCACTTCAGACAAAGCTCCTATATACATTTAAAAAAGAGAATGAGTTCTAAATAGGGGTCTTAGTGTAGCAGAATATAAACCTAAAGGTATACTATGTGTTACCAGTTACATAATCCCCTTTATGATCTTATTTAAAATCCTGTGCATATCCAGTAAGGACAATGTATTCATAAAGTTTGTTTGTTTAATTTGAAGTATTGAGGCCTTGTCTACACCACAGAGTGGGGGGGAGATCAATGTAAGTTACGCAACTTCAGCTATGTGAATAACGTAGCTGAAGTCGATGTACTTAGATCTACTTACCGCGGGGGACACACTACGCTATGTCGATGGGAGAAACTCTCCAGTCAACTCCCCATTCAGGTGGAGTACAGGAGTCACCGGGAGAGTGATCTGCGGTCGATTTAGTGGGTCTTCACTAGACCCGCTAAATTGACTGCTGATGCATCGATCGCCACACGTCAATCCCCCAGTAAGTGTAGACAAGCCCTGAGAAAATTGAGGTTGATCCCTATTTTTCGGTTTGTTGTTAAAAGGAAAGCCAGCTGAAAAGAACAAAAGTTTCATACCGAAAGACAGTAAAGTCAGGATTTGCTTAATCTACAACAAGATCGTTTGAGGAATACCTATACTTTGTTTACTCTGATTCCAGGATTGCATGAGAGATTCTTTGGATTGTTGATGCAATTGAATTAAAGCAGTTGGATTTTAAATTATTGCTTTCTTCAGTTCATCCAACTGGCAGAAGAAAATATAAACTGCAATGGAGAAAAAATAAAGACTCAGAAGAAATGTTAGGAAGCACTTTTTTTTAATACAGTAAATCAGAAATGGGTAGAATAGTCTTTCATGGTTATTGGGTTTGTCCTGAGAAATGTCTTACAAATAATTGATACAAAAACCCAATCCTGAGCCCAGTGCAGAGCCTGCATGAGGGCCCAGTTGGAGAATGGGTATGAAGCTGTTTTGTCCCGGGAGGAGCACTGGGAGAGATTGTGGCTCAGGAGGCACAGTCGCTCCCAGCACCTCTCGCTGTGCAGAGGATTGGGGGAACCACACAGATGGTGTAGATTGGGTGCAGAATGAGGGCCAGGCCATAGCCTTAGCTCCTTCCCATGCATTTACTCTCAGGAAGGAGCAAGGACTAAGCAGTCTTTGTTCACAGGGATGGCTATTATGCTCTTTGCTTATGTGGGCCATTCAAAGGCTTGGCTTCTTGCAAGCCCCGTACATCATTTGTACAATGGGAGGCAGAACACAATTTAAGTGCACTTCAGAAGACTGTGGGGAATGGAGACGGGGCACTGGACTAGGAGTCAGAAGACGATTCTGTATGGCTATAGCACTGATCTGCTGCATGACCTTGATCGCTTAACTTCAGGGTGCTTTGCTTCTTTTTCCCCATCAGTAAATGGGGATAATGATAATTACCCTCTTATGTAAAGTGTGTTGAGATCTCCAGATGAAAAGTATTGTGTAAGAGCTAAGAATTAGCATTTGTATTTATTAGCTGATGAAAATCTGCAGTTTTCACAAACATCAATTTGTTAATGCAAATCTTTGCTTCCTTTAATGCAGAAAAATAATTTTCATCTTCTGAGCTTCGACAGCTACATCTTCAGAATTTTATAATCTAGTATATTTTTCAACAACAGTCCATGTTAAATTATGTCAAAGTGCTAATCTGCTGTAAACTGTAGATTAAGCATACGGGTTTAGAAACCAAGGCGATAGCTAGATATCTTAAGTAGATGGATTGGCAGATAGGTGATTAACTGTATTTGCAGCTAGTAGGAGCATATGCAGCTCCACTGAATTTATGTAGTTGCACCAAGTGAGGCCAATGGTGAATCTGGCCTGATATTTTAGTGAACATTAATTTTTACCTAGACCTAATTAAGCTACCTAATAGTCTTACCTGGATTCTAAACTATCTTTCACTTTAGTCTTCGAGCTACATGTTACTTAGATACACTGGTGTAAATTTAGAGCAAGTTCTCAAAAGTTAATATTACACTATATTTACACCACTGTAACTGAGAACAGAATGTCCAGCTGTATTATTAGTAGTAGTATTAGTATTTATGTTGTTATTTTCACAGCAGTCACAGTATGCGACACATTGTCCATACACATACAGGAAGACAGTAAATCTCTCAGACTGTAAGAAGAGCTAAGATTCTAAAGTCATGGTCCTGCAACTGGATTCATGAGGGTAAACCCCAAATGCAGGATCAGAAAGAACAAAGACACTGAAATTTAGCACAGAATAATCAAAGATCTAGTGCAAACCGTATACAAATGTTACTTTTTTTTCATTTCAGTGGCTCTTGCCAATTGTCCTGGCTGAAATTTGCCCCAAGGCAAAGGTTCTGCACAAGGCCTAGATACCACTTAAATGCTAAAATAGGGTTTCACTGAGCCTTAAGCAATGCATGGGCCTTGCACTTGGAGGGGAGAATTTCACCTCCACATACTTCCTATTCGCCTCACTAATTAGGCTCTTTCCGCACCCCAACTCAACGTGAGTGGCAGAGAGCCTCAACAGAGTTCTTTGCCACAGTGCTGTGGGGTTGCTGAGTTGTTTGTCTGGCCTCTCCACGTCTGGATCTACTGCACAGCAGAAACATTGTGTTTCTCCTGCGTTTTGAATCTTGTACACCTACTTGAGATCACGTGTCAGTATTTTCCCTTAACTGTACAAGCAATACTAAAGGGGTGACTGACTTGATAGATAGAACATAAACTTAAGACGATAGCATAGGATAGCTGGGAGCAATACACTAGAACCTCAGAGTTACGAACACCAGATTTACAAACTGACTGGTCAATCACTCACCTCATTTGGAACCAGAAGTACTCAGGCAGCAGCATAGACAAAAAAAGAAAAAAAAAGAAAATACAATACAGGAGGTAAACTACTAAAAAAATAAAGGGAAAGTTTAAAAAAATGGATTTGACGAGGTAAGGAAACTATTTCTGTGCCTGTTTCATTTAAATTACAATGGTTAAAAACATCATTTTTCTACTACACAGTAAAGTTTCAAAGCTGTATTAAATCAATGTTCAGTTGTAAACTTTTAAAGGAACAGCCATAACGTTTTCTTCAAAGTTACAAACATTTCAGAGTTGCGAACAACCTTCATGCCCAAGATGTTGTAACTCTGAGGTTCTACTTTACTCATATTCTACACATTGGTTTTACAGTCTGCTTTCCAAGGCCCTAAAATAAAATGTTTTTTCAGATGGATTAAAATGATAGTCAGAGGCACCACAATACAAACTCACAATAACCAAGATATAATGTAGATTTTTTCTTCATTATTCATTAGATATGGGCCCAAACCAAAGCCTTGGATTAAAACGTCCCAAACTTTGATTAACATATGTATGGATCTGAACTTTGTAGACCAGATTCTGATATGACCCTGTAAATCAATAGCAGCTCCATTGAAGAGAATGGAATTGCAATGGCTTAAGTGAGGGGAAAATCTGATTCTATGGCTCAGGCTCATCTCTAATATATATATATATATATATCATTTATGGTATGAATAATCATTCTTCTTAAGTTTTGATTCTGCCTTACAGGCATGGCCATGCATTGAAGGTGGCGCAGAGCTGCGCTATTCCAGGGACCATTCCGGTAATGATGACTCAGTACGCAAAATTATTCCTCTAGCTTACTTTTGGACTCTGGGAACATGTTTGCTGCTTCACCCCTTCCAATGGTGCAGCATACTCCTTGTTGCTCTCTGGTCCTGCTCTGTGGGTTGGTGTGTAAGCAAGGGTGGTGGTGGGTTCTTGCACCCCAGGTGAGGAAAGAGGGAGCAGATCTCACACTAAGGCCTTGTCTAGACTGCCAAGTTTCTGCACAGTAAAGCACCTTTCTGTGCTGTAACTCCCTAGGTGTACACACTGCCAAGCCACTTAGTGCGCAGAAACTGCACAGTTGTAGCACTCTAAAAAACCACCCCAACAAGAGGTGTACAGCTTTCTGCATCATGGCTATAGTGCTGCAGTGCCAGTGTAGACACCATGGCGATGATAGCACTGAGATTGGCCTCCAGGAGGTGTCCCACGATGCCTGTTCTCACCTTTCTGGTCATCGGTTTAAACTCTACTGCCCTGCCCTCAGGTGACCAACTGTCATCCCCACCCCATACATTCCTTTGCAAATTTGAAAGTCCCCTTCCTGTTTGCTCGGTGATGCATGCAGTGGTGGCCATGCCTCCTCCTCTTTCCTCCTCCTGCCTCCTCCTCTTTCCAGGTGGCCATGCCTCCTCCACACACCAGGCAATCCCCCACTTGGAGCAATGCCAAGCTACTGGACCTCATCGGCATTTGGGGTGAGGAGGCTGTGCAGTCCCAGCTGCACTCCAGCCATAGGAATTATGATACCTATGGACAGATTTCATGATGCATGATAGAAAGGGGCCATGATAGGGACACATTGCAGTGTAGGGTAAAAGTGAAGGAGCTGCGGAACGCCTACCACAAGGCACAGGAGGCAAACCGCCATGCCAGTGCTGCGCCCACGAGCTGCCAGTTCTACAAAGAGCTGGATGCGATACTTGGTGGTGACCTCACCTCTACTGCAAAGGCCCCTGTGGATACTCCATTGGCTCACGTGCCAGTTGAGAGTGGACCAAGCCAGGAGGAGGAAATCTTGGACCAGGAGGGGAAGGGAGATCCGGAGGCAGAGGATGACTCGGAGGCCAGAGATGCATGCAGTCAGGAGCTCTTTGCTACCTTGGAGGAGCTAGCCAGTCACAGCAGTCGGATCTTGGCAAAGCGCAAACAGGAGAGGAGGCCCCTGGTAAGTGGATCTGATTTTGGGAATTGCTGAAGCAAGTTGTTGGGGGCAGGAGGGTTGCAGAAAGCAGGCTTGTCTCCCACTGCATGCCTAGTCTGAGCAGCGGAACAGGCTGTTGATAAACTCCCTCCCTTCATGGGAATATCCCTCAGAGATCTCCAGGAAACTCTTGTGGCGATAGAATCATAGAACTGGAAGGGACCTCAAGAGGTCATCTAGTCCAGTCCCCTGCATTCAAGGCAGGACTAAGTATTATCTAGAGCATCCCTGACAGGTGTTTGTCCAACCTGCTCTTAAAAATTCCCAATTATGGAGATTCCACAACCTGCCTAGGCAATTTATTCAAGTGCTTAACTACTCTGACAGTTAGGAAGTTTTTCCTAATGTCCAACCTAAACCGCCCTTGCTGCAATTTAAGCCCATTGGTTCTTGTCCTATCCTCAGAGGTTAAGAAGAACAATTTTTCTCCCTCCTCCTTGTAACAAGCTCATATGTACTTGAAAACTGTTATGTTCCCTCTCAGTCTTCTCTTTTCCAGACTAAACAAACCCAATTTTTTCAATCTTCCCTCATAGGTCATGTTTTCTAGACCTTTAATCACTTTTGTTGCTCTTCTCTGGACTTTCTCCAATTTGTCCACATCTTTCCTGAAATGTGGCGCCCAGAACTGGACACAATAATCCAGTTGAGGCCTAATCAGCGCGGAGTGGAGTGGAAGAATTACTTCTCGTGTCTTGCTTACAATACTCCTGCTAATACATCCCAGAATGATGTTTTCTTTTTTTGCAGCAGCATTACACTGTTGACTCAATTTAGCGTGAGATCCACTATGACGCATAGATTCCTTTCTGCAGTACTCCTTCCTAGGCAGTCATTTCCCATTTTGTATGTGCGCAACTGATTGTTCCTTCCTAAGTGGAGTACTTTGCATTTGTTCCTATTGAATTTCATCCTATTTACTTCAGACCATTTTTCCAGTTTGTCCAGATCATTTTGAATTTTAATCCTATCCTCTAAAGCACTTACAACCCCTCCCAGCTTGGTATCGTCCACAAACTGTAAGTGTACTCTCTACGCCATTATTGAAATTATTGATGAAGATATTGAACAGAACCAGACCCAGAACCGATCCCTGCGGGACCCCACTCATTATGCCCTTCCAGCATGACTGTGAACCCCTGATAAGCACTCTCTGAGAACCATTTTCCAACCAGTTATGCACCCACCCTATAGTAGCTCCGTCTAGGTTGTATTTCCCTAGCTTGTTTATGAGAAGGTCATGAAAGACAGTATCAAAAACCTTACTAAAGTCAAGATATACCAAATCTACCACTTCCCTCCATCTACAAAGCTTGTTACCCTGTCAAAGAAAGCTATCAGGTTGGTTTGACACAATTTGTTCTTGAGAAATATATGCTGACTGTTATTTATCACCTTATTATCGTCTAGGTGTATTCAAATTGATTGCTTAATTATTTGCTCCCCATTATCTTTCCAGGTACAGAAGTTAAGCTGACTGGTCTGTAATTCCCCAGGGTTGTTCTTGTTTCCCTTTTTTATATTTGCCCTTTTGTCCTTTTCCAGGCTTCTGGAATGTCTCCCATCTTCCATAACTTTTCAAAGATAATTGCTAATGGCTCAGATATCTCCTCAGTCAGCTCCTTGAGTATTCTAGGATGCATTTCATCAGGCCCTGGTGATTTGAAGATATCTAATTTGTCTAAGTAATTTTTGACTAGTTCTTTCCCTATTTTAGATTCTGATCCTACCTCATTTGCAGTGGCATTCACTATGTTAGATGTCCAGTTGCCACCAACCTTTTCTTGGTGAAAACTGAAACAAAGAAGTCATTAAGCACCTCTGCCATTTCCACATTTTCTGTTATTGTCTTTCCCCACTCATTGAGTAACAGGTCTACTCTGTCCTTGGTCTTCCTCTTGCTTCTAATGTATTTGTAGAATGTTTTCTTGTTTCCTTTTGTGTCCCTAGCTAGTTTGATCTCATTTTGTGCCTTGGCTTTTCTAATTTTGTCCCTACATAATTGTGTTGTTTGTTTATATTCATCCTTTGTAATTTGACTGAGTTTCCACTTTTTGTAGGACTCTTTTTTGAGTTTTAGATCACTGAAGATCTCCTGGTTAAGCCAGGTTGGTCTCTTGCCATACTTCCTATATTTCCTACACAATGGGATAGTTTGCTCTTGTGCCCTTAATAATGGCTCTTTGAAAAACTGCCAAATGTCTTCAATTGTTTTTTCCCTTAGACTTGCTTCTTATGGGATTTTACCTACCAACTCCCTGAGTTTGCTGAAGTCTGCCTTCTTGAAATTCATTGTCTTTACTGTGCTGTTCTCCCTCCTACCATTCCTTAGAATCATAAACTCTACCATTTCATGATCACTTTCACCCAATTGCCTTCCACTTTCAAATTTTCAACCAGTTCCTCCCTATTTGTCAAAAACAAATCTAGAACAGGCTCCCCTCTTGTAGCTTTCTCTACTTTCTGAAATAAAAAATTGTCTCCAATACATTCCAAGAACTTGTTGGATAATTCGTGCCCTGCTGTGTTATTTTCCAAACAGATGTCTGTTCCCCCATCATCACCAAGTCCTGTGCTTTGGATGATTTTGTTAGTTGTTTAAAAAAAGCCTCATCCATCTCTTCTTCCTGGTTTGGTGGTCTGTAGTAGATACTGGGCAATCCACTGCCGCAGGTTCCTTGGTAGAGCTGCTTTGTTTCTTGCCCCATTAACAGTAACTTTCCTGCGCCACTTTCCCATCATGGGGGGGGGAGGGGGGAGGAGAGGCAAGCCACATGGGGCCAGGGCAAAAGCCGCGGGCTTGGAGAAGACCCTCCCTTGATTCCCTGCTCACCCTCAGCAGCAAGATACCTTCCATAATGATCACATCCTGTGGAAAATGTGGATGCAGGAATGATTAACCGCCCCCCCCCCCACAGTGCTGTCTCTCCCCAAGAGCAATGTGCCCAGTGTACAGCAGGGTCCAGGAAGAGTGATTTACCCTGCCCCTGCGGCTACTCACCATTTTGGGGGTCTTGTGGCTCATGTGTGCTTGTCTGGGGTCAGCCAGTTAGTGACAGGTGTGTGAGTACTGGCTGTGTTTTAAAGCACTGAATCAGTGTTGTCTGTGTTGCAAACAATACTGCTTCTGTAAAATGTTGCATTTATACTTCAGAGATGACCTTGGGAGCCGAGCCTCCCTCTTTGTTATTGATGGCAGAACGGCTGTGCAGAATTAGAAAGCGGACAAGAAGAACTAAGGACTTTCTCTGTGAGGTTATGATGCACTCTGCCGCTGAGAAACAGGAACTGAAGGAGTCGTGGGATGGTGAGAAGAGGGACCGAAAGGAGAACGCGGCACACCAGAAAGAAGCCACGGAGAGGCTCTTAAACATTATACAGCGCCAAGTGGACACGCTTCAGGTGATACTAGCTCTTCAAACTGAGCAGCTCCATGCCCGCCCTCCCCTGCAGCTGCTGTGACAAAACTCTTTCCCATGCACCCCCCAACACACCGCCAACACACCGTTATCAACCTCCTGGCTCCTCTCTCTACCTGTAGCATTCCACTCCTCCCTCCTCACAGTCCAGCACTGTGGATTCCCACTACACATTGCACTCAACACCCATCCCCCTGCAGTTTGGCCCTGCTGAAGTACAACACCCACTGCATTGTACTCCAAAGGAGACAGTTGGGTATGATCCCTGGACATACACAAATCTGTAGTCGTCCCGAGACCCCTCCTCTTCTTGAGACCTTCCCTTCCCCCATCCCCCTCTCTGCTGATGAATTTGTTCATTTGACTCTCTCCTCTGGTTGTTGTCTTTTAATAAAAGAATTGTGTTGGTTTGAAAGCAATCTTTATTCTATTAAGTGAAAGCAAAAAAAGCACTGCAAAGCAACATACAATTATGTTAAGCACCCTTCTTGCATCATGTGCACCAATCACCTCCTAGCATTACAAGCACTGCAATCCCAAGCATAGCAACAAATATTAGTGGCTTTCAGCTTTAAATTGCTGCCTCAAGACATCCCTGATCCTTATGGCCCCACGCTGTGCCCCTCTGATAGCCCTGGTCTCTGGCTATTCAAACTCAGCCTCCAGGCCCTGAGCCTCTGCAGTCCAGCCCTGAGTGAAACTTTCACTCTTCCCTTCACAAATATTACGGAGAGTACAGCACATGGCTATAAGCACAGGAATATTGTCATCATCCATGTCCAGCTTCCCATACAGGCATTGCCAGCAGGATTTTAAACAGCCAAATGCACAGTCAACAGTCATTCTGCACTTGCTCAGCCTGTTGTTGAATCAGTCCTTGCTGCTGTCATGTTGTCCCATGTATGGCTTCATAAGCCACGGCATTAAGCAACTTCTTGAACAGGCCAGTGTTCCGAAAGATGCGTGCATCATGCACCTTTCTGGACCAGCCTGCATTAATGTCTGTGAAACACCCACGGTGATCTACAAGAACTGGAGAACCATTGAAAAATACCCCTTGCAATTAATGTACTCAGTGGTTAGATGGTCTGGTACCAGAATTGGAATGAGCGTGCCATCTATTGCCCCTCCGCAGTTAGGGAAGCCCATTTGTACAAAGCCACCCACAGTGTCATGCACATTGCCCAGAATCACGGTCTTTCGGAGCAGGATGCGATTAATGGCCCTGCATACTTCCATCAGCACAACTCCAGTGGTCGACTTTCCCACTCTGAACTGGTTAGCGACCGATTGATAGCAGTCTGGAGTAGCCAGCTTCCACAGTGCAATCGCCACGCGCTTCTCCAGCGACAGGGCAGCTCTCATTCTCATGTCCTTGCGCCACAGGGCTGGGGTTAGCTCATCACACAGTCCCATGACTGTGGCTTTCCTCATGCAAAAGTTCAGCAGCCACTGCTCGTGATCCCACTATGTGATCCCACCAGTCAGCGCTTTTTTCCTGAGCCCAAAAGTGGCATTCCACTGTCTGCACCTCCGTGAATGCCACAAGCAATCTCGTGTCGTAGCTACTATGCGTGGCGAGATCGATGTCACATTCCTCTTGCCTTTGTCGTTTAAGGAATAACTCCACTGCCACTCATGACATGTTGGTCAGAGTGAGCAGCATACTGGTCAGCAGTTCGCAGTCCATTCCTGCTGCCCGAAAGAGGCAGGGTGCACAGTACACAAACTGTTGAAAGATGGCGCCAAATGCAGACAGAAGCACAGGGATTGCTGGGATGCAAAGCAATGCATCACAGGACATTGGGACAGGACCCAGGATGCTGCGCGACCCACCCCCCTCCACCTTCCCACAAGTCTTAGCAGCAAAAGAGAAAAACGTGCTCTGTGGGATAGCTGCCCAGAGTGCACCGCTCTGAATAGCACTGCAAGTGCCGCAAGTGTGAACATGTTATTGCAGCTGTCAGTGTAACACACAACAGTGGTTTTCCTTCTACGCTCTTTGAGCGGTGCTGTAACTGCAGGCGCTGTAATTTTGCCAGTGTAGACATGCCCTTAAGGAGTACAGGAACTGTGCTGGTACCCAGCCACTGTACAGGAGTGTGAGAAAGGGGAAGGATTCTTACGTGCACTTCCTTCTTCTTGTGCACTCCAAGCATAACATAGCTCTTAGCAGCTTTTTTGAAGCAAAACCCCAGAAGGGCTTCCAATTAAGCATTACTGAAACAGCTTTTAATAATGCAGCTTTTTCTGAATGGAAATAGTCACATTGTGAGCCTGTTTCCAATGTCTTTGTGGTTTTGAATGCTTATGAATAAATGCTGGCCTTGAAGTTTGTTTTACTGTGTAAGATTCAGACTGTGTGCTAAAGTGTGGTGACAGATTGGCACAGTGAATGCTTGCAAGACTCTGCTAGCCTGTGTATCCCAGCCATATATACAAAGGATTGTTTAAATTATTCATAATTTAGTATGCCTTGGGACAGAAAAGAGAAAAAAATTGCATCCAGATCCAAACTAATTAAAAGTGAGTATTTTTGGACTGGATTTATCTCTCCTGTTGCTAGGAAAGCTGTGCAGACAAATCACTTATAGCACAACTAGGGGACAAAATTTTATTTTGATGAGTTCCAAAAAAATGAAAATTTTAAAAATGTTAATTTTAAATGGCTGTTATAGACGGTGAAGGCAGTTTTTTGGTTGGAAAGGTGTCATTTTGCCATAAAGTGTTTTCCTTGCAAAAATATTTAATTTATCCTTGTGACAAAATTCACAAAAAAATCAAGAATTTTGCTCCCATGCTGGAATTCTTGCTACAGAAAATTGTTCTCACTGGCAGGAAGAGAGGCATGGGCCCTGACTTCACAGTGCTTTCGGAGCAGTTTTATACCTCTTTGCAGGGGAACCCTTAGCAATGTTCAACCATAAGTGGCTCGTGGCTACTGCTACTGGCCTAGGTAATGTGTTCAAAGAAAAGAAGGTGTGACTAGTGCTCCCTTATGTCCTAGGTGCTAGAACTGCCCCTTGGAAGACTGCTCTAATGTATGCTGTCATAAATATAAAGGGAAGGATAAACACCTTTAAATCCCTCCTGGCCAGAGGAAAAACCCTTTCACCTGTTAAGGGTTAAGAAGCTAAGATAACCTCGCTGTCACCTGACCAAAATGACCAATGAGGAGACAAGTTACTTTCAAAGCTGGAGTGGGGGAGGGAAACAAAGGGTCTCTCTCTGTCTGTATGATGCTTTTGCTGGGACTAGAGCAGGAATGCAGGTCAGAACTCCTGTAAAGAGTTAGTAAGCAATCTAGTTAGATATGCATTAGATTCTGTTTTGTTTAAATGGCTGATAAAATAAGTTGTGCTGAATGGGATGTATATTCCTGTTTTTGTGTCTTTTTATAACTTAAGGTTTTGCCTAGAGGGATTCTCTATGTTTTGAATCTGATTACCCTGTATGGTATTTACCATCCTGATTTTACAGAGGTGATTCTTTTGCTTTTTCTTTAAGTAAAATTCTTCTTTTAAGAACCTGATTGCTTTTTCATTGTTCTTAAGATCCAAGGGTTTGGGTCTGTGTTCACCTATGCAAATTGGTGAGGATTTTTATCAAGCCTTCCCCAGGAAAGGGGGTGTAGTGCTTGGGGGGATATTTTAAGGGGGAGAGACTTTTTCAAGTGGGCACTTCCCCTGTTCTTTGTGTAACACTTTAGTGGTGGCAGTGTTTAACCTAAGCTGGTAAGAATAAGCTTAGGGGATCTTTCATGCAGGTCCCCACATCTGTACCCTAGAGTTCAGAGTGGGGAAGGAACCTTGACATATGCCATGGACTGGACCAGTGCCAGGATTGTCCCAGAACTGGGGTGTTGAAAGGAGGATTAAGGCCACCTTTGCACTCCACCCTCTTGAACTGCCCTGGTTGAAGCTCAGGATTTGGACCATTCAGTCTGGACCAAATTTGTGAAAAATCCCTAATGCAGATATTAAAGCATAATGGTTTACAAGGAAATACGTCAAAGCAAAGACTGATTACCTCAGTTCTAGCTGGAATATCGATTCTGGGTGTGTATTGCTGAAAATGAAGGCCCTGGAACTGTTGATCTGCTTTGAAAGTTGACTTTGAAAAAATGTGAGGTCTTATGTTTATTGTCTGGCATTTAACTTCAGATCAAATATGGAAAGCCTGGAAAAAAAATTGTTTATTTCTAACTGGTAGCTCTACAGATTCATCCTGGAATCTGAAAGTCAGGCTGAGTTCTTTGTGGCTCCTGTGTCGTCAGCTTTACAGATGCTGCACTCTGAACTTATTTAAGTTAGTTCTCTAGGTGATGAAACAGTCAAAATAGAATCCAGCTCTCGCTCGCTCTCGTAGCTGCTTTGGCTCTGCTATGCCAATGGAAGTAAAAAGGAGTAGATATTTTCTCCAGTCAGTAAAGTCTGAATACACATAGGGAGCAGATTGGTTGAATAAGAAGTTGCTGTTTTTTTACAAATCATAGTCAGTCTTCTGAGTAGAATGCCTCTTTAAAATATGAAATACTGTTATCCTAGTCTAATACGGGTCAGTGGTTTGAAAATGACTATTCTATTCTAAAACTTATCTAATTAATTGAAATTTAAACTTGTCACATCTTTTTTTAAGGATGACATTGTAGTTGTGTTAAAACATCTGTCATCTTGTCATCTGTACGAACATTTTTTCTTAATGGTCAGCTTGCCACAGTTAATTAGTCTTTAGACATATGGACAGTTATAAAGCAATGTGACTTTGAAAATCCTTTCTAGTTACCTGTAACATAGAACTCTAGAGAGACAATGCACTCACTGGATATTTGTACCACAAAGCCCCTTCACAATGTGAGTTGTAGTTTGCACTTTGCTGAGGGAATACATGTTTCTCCATGGGAAACATTTCTTGTTTCTGTTATTATTTCCTATGTGTATGTTTCCAGCACAGAACTTTGTATTGATTTTGACTAGAGATTGGCTCCAGCTGCAAAATGCAAATCCAGACCAGAATTTTGAAGCCCTTCCCACAACATCTGGGGTCCAGTCTATCATTAGTGCCTAGAGTTTTTTGTGCACCTTAATTTCTGGGCGCCCAACTTGACATATTTTAAAGGGGGATTGATTTGCAGAAAATACTTGCCTTCTGAAAACCAAGTCCCTTTATGCGTGGCCCAAATTGGCACCCACCATCCCTAGTCACTTTGAAAAACCTTGACCAGGATGAGTTCAGATTTATGGGGTTTGATTTTGTCCATTATAAAAGTATGGGCTGTTTGCAAAATATAACTCTGATCCAGACTTGTACTTTGGAGGTGTTCAAAGCCCAAGTGGGTTCAGATTCAGGATTTTGGTTCAGCCCCATCCATCTCTTGTTTTGAATGTTGAATGTGTACATACAGCCATATTGCATAATACAATGTGGTGCATATGTATGAGCCTGATTCTGCAGGGAGGTAAAGGCCTCCTGCAAGGTGCTGAACTCCCTCAAGTCTTCCTGACTTCAGTGTGTATTGAGTGCACTGACCACCTTGCAGAAGGCACATCAGCTACTTGCAAGATTGGGCTTTCTGATGTATTTGCCATAAAGGCAGACAGAAAAGTAGCAAAATCTATAATAATTCTTGTCCGTTCACAGAGGTCCAGGAACTGAGACTAGGTGGTATTGAAAATATCTAAACTGATCAATATTTTGAAAGATGTTCTTTCCTTTACAGCAACAGTTCATTTGCCCTTTTTACATATATGATGATTCCCATTTCACAAGAATTAATTTCTTTTCATATCGGAATCAGTTTTGTAAAGTCTTTGGCTATGATGTTATGAAAATAGATAAGTCCCTGTGATGGACTGTTGACCCCACACTTGCCCTGAAGGGGTTAATGGAGGTCAGATGAGCCAATTAACCTATTAGGCTGAAGGATGAGAGGAGAGCCCTGATTAGGGAAGTTTACCTCTGCAGGAACAGGCATGGCTTCTATAAAGCCAGGGAGCGGATAGCAGGAAGGAGGCTGTGGGGAGGTAGTCTCTAGTCACTTCCTGGGAGAAGTGTTTGGAGGCTATTAGAGACAAATAGCCCACAATTGCTTCTTGGGAGGAGGGAGTAGAAAGGCCTGCAAACCCCAGGCAGAGGGGAGTGCCAGGATAGGAAGCAGCCTAGGGAGTAAGCAGCAAGGTTGGGGACTGAACAGACCTTGGCTGCATGTTGTAGGGTCCCTGGGCTGAAACCCAGCATAGAGGGTGGGTCCAGGGTCCCCCATCTGCCACTGTGGAAGTGGCACTGTTGGGACAGTGAGCTGGAAGACTGCCTGGGTCTCTGTGGGAGTGATAGACTTCAAAGGACTATATGCCAGAAAGCAGGGGAGGGGGTGGGAACACTGAATGACCTGGCTGCAGGACCAAGCACAAAGAGGCCACAGCAGCTCCTGGAGTGAGAGAGGGGCTGCAGACAGTGACAGAGGAGAAGGGATGGTGTCATGCAACAGCAGGAAGGGGCATCAACCTGGGCTATTCCCCAGAGTGACCAAGGAGAAGGTGCCATCCTAGCAGTGAGTGGAGCACCCTGTGAAAATCCCCCAAAACAGAGACCAATGCTAAATTTAGGCCCATAATTAATTTTATCCAGACAATAACCCCGTCTCCAAAAATATTTTAATGTGTGTATTTGAAACTATACAGCTGGTCTGTCTTCACTTTCCTGTATTCTCTAATGGATTTTTAAAACATTCATGAGAATGGAGAAGGGATTAATTGTTGTTGTAAGGGGCCACCAGACCACACCACAGGCAGCATCTGTTCTAATGTTGTCATTGATACCCTTTTATTTTTAAGAGAGTGGTAGGACCTGCATAAATTCCAGCAGACAAAAGATCTCCTCAATGGTTTGTGCAGAAATAGTCAGACCCTCCCATGGCACTGTTTCCTCCCTATTTGGGGACCAAAAAATGGCTCTTTTCTGAGTCCGGGACCCCTGTGTGCTGGTGGGGATGAGGCTGGACCTGGTGCAGGGCAGGGGGCACAGGTTCTGTCCAAGCACCTGATGAATACTCAGTAAAGCTAATATCTGCAGTCCCTTCCATGCTGTACAACCCTTCTCTCCTCCCTCTCCCCGTGCCCCCAAGAGGGGGAGGGGTGTTCCAGAAGCAGCCACAGGCTAGGATGTCACTGGCACCATGAATTAATTAGAGTTGTGTTGCTAGGGAGCAGGAGAGGCTCCAGATGGTGTGGAGTCACAGGGCCTCCATGCTGACAGCCCTTTCCTCAGGCAGACCTCAGAAATCTGGGCAGATCTTGGGAAATCTGTGGGCTCCTGGGGCTGAACCTCTTACTTCTGTGCAGAGGGTCCTATTCCTGCTCAAGAATTCAGAGAAAAACCTGTGAGGTTCTCCCTCCTGGCTCCTTGAGACAGGTTTTAACAGACAAAGCGGTGTTTGGGGCAATGTGATTAAATCCTTCAGTGAGCACAGGAGGATATTTTCCCATGATAACCGTAATTCAATTTTGTGTGAATTTGTGTCTCCCCAGCACCTGATCAGCATGTCACAATATTGCCATGTAATGCAGTGATTCTTCTCTTTGAATCAAGCATTCAGCATGCAGCCTGGCTGCTGTATAAGAGATCCATGACAAAATTACAGAACACTCTCATAACTACTTTTATGAATCAAGTCCTGAGCCTTTGTACTCCTTCACATACACTCTAAAACAGGCACTGTCATGAAATGTTTTGGACATTGAAACAGTTTGCCAAATGCCGGAGTAACACAACACAATAAACAGATTAGCAAAATGGAATCATGATACTCCGAAAAATGCTTAATACACTGCATGTCTGATATTAGACTTGAAGAGTCAGATTCTCAACTGGTGTAGATCAGCAGAGGTTCATTGACCTCCATGAATTTACACTAGTTGTGAGTGTGGACCTAAATTTGTATATTCCTTCCTCCCTATAGCATGATCTGTGAGCCCTGCTTGTAGAGATTGAAGATCGTGCATATTTTGTTAGGATCATGATGCAAACTTCGGATCAGACACTACAAGGTACTAAGCACCTGCAATGTTCATTGATTTGTCCTGGCTCAAAGAGCTGCTGCTCAGCACTTCTCTTTATTTGGTCCATAATCAGGCACACTTCCCTCCAGCAGCACTGAGAGTCAGGACAAATCATTAAAAGGTGGCTAACACAATCTCAGAGCTCCTCTTTAGACCTTGATGGACATGTTATAGCTGTTTTTCATTCCATACAGGTGATGGAGGTTTCCCTATGAAATCATGTTTGATGATATGCATTCTAAATTACTATACCTCTGCAGAGTTGAGGTATTAACAAGGTTTGTAAGATCTTCATATTAGTGATACCAGAGACATTTGGCATTCAGACAATGTTTCAGATGTGTAGATAGATCTGGTGATATGTTACCCTGTAGCCTCAAAGTCTGTAAGCTGCTGCTTGCATGCTGTAGTTTATTTAATATAGTTATCAACCACAGAATACCTTTAATGGAAGCAAGGATATTAATATACAAAGAATCACAGCAATTGGAATTGGTATATATGTTAATACCTGTCTACTCACACAGTCAGTGTGTTTGCACATGCAGTTATGGGGTTGGCCCTGCATATTAGGGTCTAGGTCAATGTACATATTTTGCACAGGGACCACAGCCTCCATCCTTTTAAACATTTGACTCTAAATATGGAAGAAAATCCTGCTTTCACTTTGCCAACTCTTCCTGTCTGTACTGATGTTCTGCTTATCTGTGACAACACAGTATTTGCAGGTGTACTCTCAAAGTTTGTATGGCCTACACATGTATTTTCCCAAGACAAAATAATAAAATGCTTTCCTAGCACAGAGGTCAGGATACTTATCAATAATTCATGAAGCATAAGGTGAAAATCAAATATAACAGAGATGGGAAAAACTAATATCCTAGATCCAAGTACTCCTGAACTTCAGTAAAGCTAAGCTTGAGAGCTGTGCTTTGCAGCCCACTTTGCTCAGGCCCAAGTCTAGAATAATTAAGAAAAAAGTCCCCATGCCAATGTCCCATGTAATCCATGTCAGGTACTATAGCAACTTGAGTCTTATTGAAGCTTTTGTGTGTGGAATCTTACTAGTGCTACAATATGCAGCTCAATATATAACAGCAGGTGATTTACAGTTGAGTTGAATTGCTTTACTGCATTTATTATGTCTTCACCTCTCCACAGTGGAATTAAAACTATGATTTAATCAGTTGCTGATCTGAAGTATATACATTCAGATAAAAATCCGTCCGATCTCTGATTTCAAAAAATAACATTCTCCTTATATAAGGTATCCTTTTTTGCAATGCACAACTCATCTAAGCCTCTCTGTCGACCGTGCAACTTTAGAGAAGCATGCTTAATGGCTTCAAGCAACCTTCATACTCCCTAGTTTGGGGGTTGCCGGGCACCCAGTGAATCAGAAGGAAAAATGCAAAGTACTACAGTTAGGAAGGAGTAATCAACTGCACAAATACAAAATGGAAAATGACTGCTTAGGAAGGAGTACTGCAGAAAAGGATTGAGGGGTTTGTAATACTGTTGCCAAAAAATGTAAACATCATTCTGGGATGTATTAGCATTCAGAGTTGTAAACAAGACACAAGAAGTAATTCTTCCATTCTACACAGCACTAATAAAGCCTCAGGTGGAATATTGTGTCCAGTTCTGGGTACCACACTTTGGAAAGATGTGGACAAATTGGAGGAAGTCTAGGTGGGAGCAACAAAAATGATTAAAGGTCTAGAAAACACGACCTACAAGGAAAGATTGAAAAAAAAATTGTTTAGTCCGAAAGGGGACAACTGAGGGGGAACATAAGTCTACAAGTACATGAAAAGCTGTTATAAAGAGGAAGGTGATAAACCTTAACTACTGGGGACAGGACAAGGAGTAATTGGTGTAAATTGTAGCAAGGGAGATTTGTTAGATATTAGGAAAAACTTCTGAACTTTAAGAGTAGTTAAAGACCTGGAACAGATTTGACCTAGAGACTTTGTGGAATCTCCATCACTGCGGGTTTTTAAGAACAGGTTAGACAAACTTGTCAGGGACAATCTGGACTAGATGGGGGACTGGACTAGATGACCTATTAACGTCCCTTCCAATCCTACATTTTTATGATTCTATAAGGTGCAGTTCAAAGCTCCCTTTAAGTTGCAAAGCAGCCCACAGACTCTTGTGTATGATCTTCAGAACTCATCTTCCTGATCCATGGAAATCCTTTAAGTTTCCAGGAGATAATGCATTCTGAATTGAGGGAATCCATGATTTGGAATTTCCCAAGCCACCAGCTACTGTTTGGTATGTCACATTTCCCTTTACGTCCAAAAAGTGGCCTATTAAGTTTGTGACTCTTATTTGTTTTAAATAAACACAAATGCAAAATTTTCCTCTAAGATTATGCTACTTAACAGACACCCATGTACTTGTTAACAAAGGCCTCATTCTCCCCTATGTGGGAGTTATCCATAGTGGGAGGGAGAGAACTGCACCAATTCTGACTTGCAAACTTTCCTAGGAATTCTTCTGTTTATGGAGGTAAGCTTTTCTCCCTCCCTTTGGAAAAAGCAAGAAGTTCATTCCCTGAACATACTGATTTCCAGAGGTCTGCATAATCTTGGGGATCTCAATTACTTGTAAACACCATGTGTGTGGACACACTGTGCATCTGCACTAGCTTTGGACCCTGGTGTTCCTGGACAGTGCACCTCCACTGAGGCCACTCAGAGAGAGGTTGCCAGGCATCCAGTTTTTGACAAAACACCCGGTCAAAAAGGGACTCTGGCAGCTCCAGTCAGCACTGCTGACTGAGCCGTTAAAAGTCCGGTCAGCAGCGCAGTGGGGCTAAGGCAGGCTTCCTGCCAGCTGTGGCTCCGCCCAGCTCCTGGAAGCAGCAGCATGTCCCCCTTACTGCTCTTAAGCATAAGGGCAGCCTCAGCCTTGAGCCCCCTCCCATACTCTGAGCCCCTTGGCTTCACCCCCCAGCCCAGAGCTCCCTCCTGTACCGCAAACCCCTCATCCCCAGCCCCACCCCACAGCCTGCTCCTCTAGACTGAGCCCTCACTCTACCAACCCCCAGCCCAGAGCCCCTTCCTGCACCCCTCATTTCTGGCCCCATGCTGGAACCCACACCCCTAGCCAGAGCCATCACTCCCTCCTGCACCCTAACCCCCTGAGCCAGCCTGGTGAAAATGAGTGAGTGAGGGTGGGGGAGAGCAAGCCACAGAGGTAGGGGATGAAGTGAGCAGGGGTAGAGCCTCAGAGGAGGGGTGGGCAGGGGTAGGGCAAGGGTGTTTGGTTTTGTGCTAGTAGAAGGTTGGCAACCCTACTCAGAGTAAGTCACCCACCACAGTTTTTTTTTTTTTGGAGTTCCATAGTACAGATATAGTACAAATTGGCGGCGGGGGGGGGGGGGGAAGAAACAGCTGGAGGCTATGATAACTTCTCTTTCCCCCCCACCCTGGCTACAGTTTTTGGGGAAAAGAAATTAGAAGAGAGGCCATGGCTCCCCTGTCTATTTGTTTGACTGAGGATCCCTGTGAACAACAATCCTGGGTGTTTATTTTATCCACTACATTTTTTGCCAGATAGCCACGAGGCAAACTTCTTTGCCAAGGTTCCCTTAAACTGACATTTTACCAGCTATGGATCTTTATATTTCATTACCTCCTCCACTAGCATTAAAGTTTGTTTCCTTCAGAGAAAAGCTTAGTTTCCTGGAAACTGGCATTTCTCTTGGCTCATGATCCCCTGCCCAGATGTTAAAACTTCCTCTCTGTTTCTTCAAAGGTGTCTTGTAGACTACTGAAGCTTGTCTAGGGACCCACAGGATCTTTACATAGGACTCCACACAGCTTATGCTTCATTCAATTTCTTTCTTACCTCCTCAAGTTATGCAGTATAAATAAAACCAGAAAAGTTAGAACTTAATATGGCTGGTGACACCCTTAATAGACATTGATGCCTAACAGCATTTCAGTGAGGAATTTTGCTTGAAAAAAATCAGTCCAAATGCAAGTGTGCATCACAGATTAGTGACAGCATGGAAAAGGGGGACAGGTAACTACAGCATTGCCAAATGCCAGTGCTTTCAGCATCAAAGCAGCTCATGAAAAAGTACATTTTGATTTGCATGGGTTTGTATCCTGGACATTTGGTTTGGAATTTCCACTTTGATTTTTAGGTTAGGACACCCCTAAAGCTCAAAACAATTCAGCCAACAATGCTCAATTTCACCTGATTTTCTATCCAAACTCCTACATTTTAGCACTTTGGCTCCAGATCTGAACTTTGCCAAAGCAAAACCCTGGAGTCAGACAAGAATTTTGAGAACATTTGCAGCTTTGTTTAGATCTGAACTTTGAATTTCAGGTTCAACCCTAGCTTCCAGAAATCAGCCCAGGTTTGCACAATGCTGTTCTCAGATTCTCTTGAAAAAGGTTCACAAACTTTTTAATGACTTGAGCTGAGTTTCAAGTTCGTTATGGAATTTGAAAACTAGGCAAGGTTGGCATGGTTTTAGGGTTTGATAAGAACATTTTTCACAGCTCTGCATTGGTCAATGCTTGAGACATTAAGTGAGTTTCTTGAAAAGCAAATATTTTCCAAATTTTCAAGTATGTGTTGTGGGAACAACAGGCAGTTTCACCTTTGTTACAGCCATATTCTTGTCTGCCAGAAATAAAGTGGCTGAACAGATCACTAGTACCTCCAGAAAAATTTCAAGTGGAAAAAAATTTCTTCTGGGTTCCTTCTGCTGCTGACCCTATGCTTGTAATGTGTAACTTTTTGGCATCTTCATCCAAAACTGTAATATGTAGGGGAGATGCCATTATAAATGAATCTGAAGGACTCCCTTTCTCTGCACTCTTCCCAGCACATATGGGGAAATAAAGATACCATGCAGTCTAGTTGAGGTATACACATTCTTTGCAATACACATGTTTCTTGGATGCCACATGTGACAGAACACTTAGCAGCATATTTCCATGCAGCTGTCACAGTCTCTTCAGTTCAGTCTATGCCAAAATTCTGCTTCCAAGTTGAAAGAGGCTTTATTTATGACTTGATTTAAAACTGTACTGAAGATTAAGAGTACTTAGTAATTTAATGGTAAAAATCCAAACAGCATAGTTACAAACTCCCATCCAGACAAACCAAACCAACTTTTAGCAGGACAAGAAATACAGAATTAAATACAGAATTACCCTCCAAACATTTGAGATTCACAGTAAGGTACCCATACACAGCCTTAAATCTGTGCCTACAATGAGGCCAGCCTCCCAGTTTCCTTCTTTATTCCTTTCATACCTACTAGGATACATTTGCTATTTTTGGATCCATAATGTTTTAAGAGGAACTTAAGTCTAACTGATTGCAGATATTTTACATTTTGGGGAAAAAACCTGTCCTGATACATGACAATACCATTTCCATCCTCCAGCCTTCCATTCCTTACCTTCTTTCACAAAGCCTTTAGTTTGTCTAGCTGGATGCATCTTCAGTTTAGATCAGCTGGTTCTTCTTCAAGTGATGGTCCCTATTGTAGACCACTTTGGGTTGTGCGCGCGCATCATGTGCCTGGAGCTGGAGAATTTGAAAGTAGTGTCTGCTGGTCCATGCATGCGCTCTAGTTCATCTTGTGCCTCTGTCCAAAAAGATAAAGAGCTGGGTGGACCAACTGTCTGTACAGTTCCTTCTCACTGACATGGTTAAGGCTAAGATTTTGTCATGGATATTTTTAGTAAAAGTCATGGATGGGTCATGGATAAAAGAGAAAAATTCACGGAAGCAGTGCCCTGTCCATAACTTTTACTAAAAATATCCATGACAAAATGGGGATCTGTGGGTCCCCACTCTGCCTGAAGCGGGACAGCTGCTCAGGGGATAGGAGCTTCCTGCAGTAGCTGGAGGCTGTGGGGTACCCCCACCACCCGCAGCTCCAGAGGCTGGGGCAGCTGGGAGCTGCAGGCTTCCCCCAGTGGCCGGGAGCTGCAATGCTCCCCACTGCTCTCAGCAGTTTGGAGCTCCGGGGGCCACCACAGCTCCCTGTCCCATGGGTGGCAGGAGACCCTGCAGCTCCCAACTAGCACAGGCTGAAATCATGGAGGTCACTGGAAGTCATAGATTCCGTGACTTCCACGACTTCTGTGACTAAATCGTAACCTTACACATGGTCCAGATTGGAACCTTCAGTGTCCATAGCTTTAGCTTCATCCTACAAAATAAGAATTAGATCTAGTTTTGTAATTAGTTTTTACAGTCTACAGTTTAGTGTCTTATAGATCTATTAGTGCAGTAGTCACCATCCAGTCGATCGTGATCGACTGGTCGATCCTAGAGGATCTCCCAGTTGATGGCGATCTCTGGCGGCACAGCGGGGCTGCTGCTAAGGCTGGCTCCCTGCCTGCCCTGGCTCCACGCCTCTCCCAGAAGTCCCAGAGACGGGGCAGGGGTCTCCCTCCAAGTGCTGCTCCTGCCTGCAAGCACCACCCCTGCAGCGCCCATTGGCTGGGAATGGGGAGCTGTGGCCAATGGGAGCTGTGGGGATGGTGCTTGCAGAGAGATGCAGCGCATGGAGCCACATGCCCACCACCCAGGGACCACAGGGGCACATTGGCCCTTTCCAGGAGTGGCGTGGGGCTGGGATAGGCAGGGAGCCTGCCTTAGCCTCACTGCGCTGCTGACCGGGAGCCACCCAAAGTAAGTGCTGCCTGGCAGGAGGCTGCACCGCAACCCCCAGCCCTGAGACCCCTCCCAGAGCCAGCACCCATTCCTGCACCCCAACACATTGCGCCAGCCGGAGCCCCTTCCTGCACCCAAACTCCCTCCCAGAGCTTGCACCCCTCACCCTTTCCTGCACCCTAAACTCCTGTCCCAGGTTCAGCCCAGACCCCCTCCCACACTGCGAACCCCTCAGCCCCAGCTCAGAGCCTAGACCCCCTCCCGTACCCCCACCTGCTGCCCCAGCCTGGTGAAAGTGAGTGAGGGTAGCGGAGAGCGAGCAATGAAGGTGGGAGGGGATGGAGTAGGCAGGGCTTTGGGGAAGGGGCAGGGCCTCGGGTAAGAGGCAGGGTCAGATCCTGGGTTGCCCTTAAATTCAAAAAGTGAAGTTGGGCATAAAAAGGTTGGAGACTGCTGTATTAGTGTATAGTCTTTTGGGGAACTGCCCCTGGTACCAGGCTGTTCTTGTACTGGACTGTGCCTAGGATTCTAGGCTTCAAACTCTGTGCTTCCTCCCCAGGATCCTTCTCAGTCAGCTATGGCCACCAGTGCTGTCTGTACTGCCCTGGGGGAGCCATATCTGAGATGGGTAGGAACTTCATCTTCACAAATGGCTCAAGGAGAAGGCCATGAGATCCTAATCAGATCCAGACCAGGTACCCCCTGTACATCAGCCTCATTCAGCAAGGCTTGAGCCTCCTGCTGCAAAGTCTGACTCTGGTGTGGGAGAATCTTACCCCCCCTCCACCCCAGACCCCACAGTGGGGTCTTAGGAATCCAGGAAGCACTCTTATAAGCATGAGACTAAGACTTCCTCTAAATCCACTTTGAAGAAGTTCAGTTTGGCTCTAAACAAGCCCATCAACTCAGGATGTCCTAAGTCCTCATGGGCCAAGTCCAAGAGGCACAAAAAGAAGCCCATAAGTGTTGTGATCTGTCAGGACTGTCTCCTTGGCACCTCCCAAACCTTGGGATCCGTCACCACCAACAAAGTCCGATCATTGTCAACTTCAGGCACCTTCTTCCTCACCAGCTCCAGTAGCTTGAACAAGTAGAACCCCTCAATCTGAATCAGTTGCTGCCCCACAGGACATTTTCGCTCCCCCAGATCCAGAATCTTTTTCTTTGGGCCCCTCCGTCTCCAGAGAGATAACACTATTGAGAGAGTCAGCTGCTGGAGGGAGTTTGTTGCCCACCCCATGCATAGAATGCAGCTTCCCTCCAGTGGCACCAATGGTACTGCCACTTGGCCAGAAGTCAGCCTTCTTTTCATGGGGAGATTTCAAATCACCTCACGAACCTTTCCCCTCCATCCTATATAGCATCCGCTGCCCAAAAGAACTGCAACCTCTGCCTCAGTGAACTCAGAGCTATTGGTACCCCCATGCCAGGGCTACTTTGTCTTCATGCATCCATGGACCACTAGATTCTGGAAAGGCCCAATCAGAACCTTCCTACCTATTCAGAAGCCCTACTCCCCAGTGGGACCTAAACCTTGTTCTCTCAGTACTCACAAGGCCCCGCCTTTTGAACCTTTGGCTTCTTGCTCCACATTTCTCCTTTCCATAAAGGTTGCTTTCCTTGTAGCCATCACCTCAGCTAGATGAGCTGGCAAGCTTGGAATGGCAGATGCTCCATAAGGATAAAGTTTCTTTGCATCTACACCCCAAATTCATTCTAGAGTAGTTTCAGAATGTCACTTTACCCATTCAATTCACTTACCTGTGTTCTTCCCAAAACCACATGCTTCTGCAAAGGAATAAAAACTCCACTCCTTCAATTTTTGGTGGGCCTTGCCTTTTTACCTGCAAAGAACAAAACCAATCAGAAAATCCCTGTTGATTGCTATAGCAGAAAGAGTCAGGGGACACACCATCTCCAAATGGATCTCTGGCTGCATTCCACTCCACCAGCTAGCAAACCATCCCCTCTCCCCAACCCCCATGTGGTAAGAACTTATTCCACCAGAGCACAAGCAACACTTATAGCATCACTTCAGGAGGGACCCCTCCTTGACACCTGTAAAGTGATAATGCGGGCCTCCGTTCATATGTTTGTGAGACATTAAGCCCTGGTGCAGAACTCCTCTGCTGATGTCTCCTTTGGGACAGTGGTACTCCACTCAGCTCTCTCTACATCCTCATACCCGCCTTCTACTTAGGTACTGCTTGTCAGTCAGCCACAGTGGAATACAATAGGGACCATCACTCGAAGAAGGTTAGCATCTTCCTATAATAAGTCTTAATGACACAATTGTGCACAGCGTATCCTCAAACATGAAGAGTCCCATTGACTTCATTAGTACTCTGCATGCATTTGGATCATGTGCAATATTGGGCTCATAGATGCCAGGTCAAACTGTATACCCTTAATAGTAAACACTCTATGGGAACAAATCACAGGTACATAATTATGATCTCCTGCTGTGACAGAGCTCTTATGTTTTAACTGCATTGAAGCATCATGGTAGTTACTTGGCTACATTAGGTCACATTTTGTAAAGAATTGTATTGATAATACAGTGATAAATGTATCAGTATACCACGAAAAGGTCTGTCAGGAGCATTTACAGCTTCCATTTCCCAGGGACATGTTCATCAAAGGGGTAACAAGTAGATACTTTTCATTTTGGAATTTTAATGAATAAAATTCCACTATCATTCTGCTGCTTAAAATGGAAACGTCTATAAATAATTAATCATTCTAGTGATAGCTACAAACTACAGTTCATAGATGCCATTTTTATCTAAATATGAGATACCGTAGTTAACAGTATATTTCAGTATTTTGTGTAGTGCCAGTTTTCTGTAACCACTAACTCAGTTGATATCACTTTAATGGTTTGTTATTGAGATGCTTCTAAATAATAAGGAAGCAGAAAACTACTTGGCATTAATTTTGGATGAACAGGAAATCTCCCCTCTTATTGCTTTATTGGACAGGGCTGCTTGAAGAAATGGAAATTCCATCCTGTGGCCCAGATCCTGCAAGTGGCTCACCAGGAGTAGATCCCTGATAAATCAGTGGGGCTCTGCAGCAGTCTACCTGAAGGAAACAGCATGCAGGATCAGGGCCTACTTTGCTAGCAATCTACTGTATGGACATGAGTCCATGCCTCAGAACAAACAGGGTCATGGTGGCAACAACTATATTAATTAAGCAAGGAAAAAATCTCCCTGCAGTTATGTAGCTCTGTTTTCTAAGGAGAGTTAAAGTGATTTGAATTCTATGGTTAGAGCTCCACACTTTGAGAGTTCTCCAGACACATTAAAAAGTTTGATTCACCTTATCCCAAACTCAGCTTGTTTTTACTCTGCAAAATAAATAAATGCAAACACTTGTGTTGTGACCTAACTCTCTCAATCAGTGTAAAGCATCTTAAATTTAAAAACGTGGTCATTATTCTCAACCCCCGGTTTATCTATGCGACTCAAGATTTGTCTGATTCATAAAAATGACATCTTACAGGGATAAAGCAAACCTTTTACATTTATTGAGTGAACATTTTAGTGGTCTCAAGGTTATATTTTCTTAAACAGCAGCAGGACTCTGAGTTTCATTGTTTGAAATTGATAGTTATGCATATTACCATATCCTTTTTGGAACCTGAATCATAATAAATGTATGAGCCATTTATCAATTTACTCAGTAATGTGTCTGCTGCACGGATTTAACCACTTTTGCCCATGCACAAATAGTTACATCTTGTATTAATTTTGATGGAATAAAAGGCCCAAAGAGTCACATGTTAACATAACCCAGTCACTGTCCAACATGAAACAACTTTATACAAGACTCAGGGTCTGGTATACAGAGACCTCAGCCTACTTGGCAAACACCATTAAAATCTCTTTTAACCTTATATTAAAGATACTGAAAAGGAAGAAAAACTGTTAAATCATTTGAAATGTAAAGTATTAAATAAGGCAATCATTTTAACAACATCCCCTTTTCCCTTTATCTGGAGATTTTTTTTTAAATGAAAACCCCTCATGTCTGAGGGACTCTTAGGGGTATGGCTACACAGCAAATAAAAACCCATGGCTGGCCTGGGCCAGCCGATTCAGGCTTGCAGGGCGGGTCTGTTTCATTGCTTTGTAGACTTCCGGGCTCAGGCTGGAGTCTGGTCTCTAGGATCCTGCAGGGTGGGAGAGTCTTTGCTGTGTAGAAATACCCTTAGTTGCTATTAAAGCTAGACGACAAATACACATAAGAAGGAGAGAGAAAAATAAACAGCAAAGATAGAAAATGTAACTTCTGCCTCTGGTGTTGACTCTCACATGTAACTTCACTGCTGGAAAAACACAGGCTCAGCACATTGTGTTATCAGCTTCTCTGAGACCTGGCAAACTTGTACTAGCATTGAACTGTTTAGGATATTGCTTTTAGCTGCCTCTTTCTGGTCACAGGCTTACAGCCGTGTTGTAAAATATGCAGGCTTGACTGGCTAAGTCAGATTCTTATTAGACAGTATGTTGGGACTTCACTTACCATGCTGGTGCCTCCTGCTGGGCATCTTGGGGATTAGCTCTGCAGGTCAGCATGCCCTCTCCAGAAGGTGCCTCACCTGCTGTCATGTCTGCTCCCAGACCCCCTCCCCCACATCACTCCAAAGACTGCAGCATCCTCTTCATGGCACAGCCTCTGGGGGTCCTGCTGTCAACTGTCCAGCCACTTCCAAGTGGTGGGGAGCCAGGCCCACCCACTACTCTGGTCCTGACCCAGGGACCATGTAGATGGCAGCCACGTGCAAACACCTCAGTACATTTTCCTGGGCCACTTCCCCACAACCTTCTTCACCCTTTCCTCAGGGCCTCAGCATGCCAGTCCTAGCCGCCAGCCTGGAGCTCCCTCTCATTCCCCTGTTCCTACCCAGCACTGCTTTGTCCTGGGTGGTAACTTCCATCCACTTGCAAGGCACCACTTCTTCCTCCTTGAACTCCAGAGAGTAACTGATTCTGCTGTGCTATACCCTGCCCTGCTGCTCTTTTTATATGGACCTGCTGGGCCCTGATTGGCTGCTCCTCACAGCCCCTCTCCTATTGGCTGCTCCCTGTGCAGTCTCCCTAGGGCTCTATTAACCCCTTGCATGGCAGTGTGGGACAGACACTCCATCATAGACAGAAGGGAAAACGAGAGAAAGAGGAAATAAGGTAGGGAGAAAAGGAACACATTTTGGGAAGCAGGGATAGTCTCATACCCAGATGGTTTTTGGGAGGGGTGCTGGCAAAGGTGGGAATGTCAGCTGGGTCCCTCTTTCTGACCTGATCTGGTTAGGACATCTCTCAGGAGCAGGATGAAGAAAGCTTATGGGCCCGGGGGAGGTAGCAGCCATGGTGAAGAATCTTGCTCCAGAAGCCAGTTTTCCCCCCGCAAAGTTTTTCTTTAAGGACCCCAAAAGAGAGCGATGGATGGAATAGCTCTATCCCTTCATTGTTTTGTCCACCAACTAGACCTAATTTCTAACTCCCCAATTTTGGTAATTGATTTCTGGTTCTTTACTCCTCTTGTTTACCAAGCATGATCTTAACATAATCCTTGAGTTACATAAGTAAGACTGGTGGGCTAATTCAGCCTTTCTGTCTCCTGTTTGCATCTTTTCCCATCAACATGTGTTGTTATAGGTTAATACTGTATTAAATTTTATAAACTTTCACTCACTTTTCACAGCTGAGCTCACAAAGAGGGCAAATTTGTAGGCCCAATTGTCACAACATACATCATCTGATTCTGTTCCCTTTGTAGATGCAGTCTTACCTCCCATATGAAACATTCTGATATTTATTAACTCTTTTGTTGCTTTATCTCCTTCCCTTCTCTTTCCCCTCACAAGTATAACTCCTCTACTGCCACTTTAAATTAATATTTCAATGAAACCAGAATATATTGGATAAGAGCCTAGGTATGACTAGTCATTACTCACACACAGAGTCACTGAAGTCAATATGAAAAGGAGTGCTTGTGGCACCTTAGAGACTAACCAATTTATTTGAGCATAAGCTTTCGTGAGCTACAGCTCACTTCATCGGATGCATTCAGTGGAAAATACAGTGAGGAGATTTATATACACACAGAACATGAAAAAATGGGTGTTTATCATGCACACTGTAAGGAGAGTGATCACTTAAGATGAGCTGTTACCGGCAGGAGAGTGGGAAGGGGGGAGAAAACCCTTTGTAGTGATAATCAAGATGGGTCATTTCCAGCAGTTAACAAGAATGTCTGAGGAACAGTGGGGGGGGGGGAGGGGGGGATAAACAAGGGGAAATAGTTTTACTTTGTGTAATGACTCAACCACTCCCAGTCTCTATTCAAGCCTAAGTTAATTGTATCCAATTTGCAAATTAATTCCAATTCAGCAGTCTCTCATTGGAGTCTGTTTTCGAAGTTTTTTTGTTGAAGAATTGCCACTTTTAGGTCAGAAATCAAGTGACCAGAGAGATTGAAGTGTTCTCCGACTGGTTTATGAATGTTATAATTCTTGACATCTGATTTGTGTCCATTTATTCTCTTACGTAGAGACTGTCCAGTTTGACCAATGTACATGGCAGAGGTGCATTGCTGGCACATGATGGCATATATCACATTGGTAGATGTGCAGGTGAACAAGCCTCTGATAGTGTGGCTGATGTGATTAGGCCCTATGATGGTGTCCCCTGAATAAATATGTGGACACAGTAGGCAACGGGCTTTGTTGCAAGGATAGGTTCCTGGGTTAGTGGTTCTGGTGTGTGGTTGCTGGTGAGTATTTGCTTCAGGTTGGGGGGCTGTCTGTAGGCAAGGACTGGCCTGTCTCCCAAGATTTGTGAGAGTGATGGGTCGTCCTTCCTGATAGGTTGTAGATCCTTGATGATGCGTTGGAGAGGTTTTAGTTGGGGGCTGAAAGTGACGGCTAGTGGCGTTCTGTTATTTTCTTTGTTGGGCCTGTCCTGTGGTAGGTGACTTCTGGGTACTCTTCTGGCTCTGTCAATCTGTTTCTTCACTTCAGCAGGTGGGTATTGTAGTTGTAAGAATGCTTGATAGAGATCTTGTAGGCGTTTGTCTCTGTCTGAGGGGTTGGAGCAAATGCGGTTGTATCGTAGAGCTTGGCTGTAGACAGTGGATTGTGTGGTGTGCTCTGGGTGAAAGCTGGAGGCATGTAGGTAGGAATAGCGGTCAGTAGGTTTCCGGTATAGGGTGGTGTTTATGTGTCCATCGCTTATTAGCACCGTAGTGTCCAGGAAGTGGATCTCTTGCATGGACTGGTCCAGGCTGAGGTTTATGGTGGGATGGAAATTGTTGAAATCATGGTGGAATTCCTCAAGGGCTTCTTTTCCATGGGTCCAGATGATGAAGATGTCATCAATATAGCGCAAGTAGAGTAGGGGCATTAGGGGACGAGAGCTGAGGAAGTGTTGTTCTAAGTCAGCCATAAAAATGTTGGCATACTGTGGGGCCATGTGGGTACCCATAGCAGTGCCGCTGGTTTGAAGGTATACATTGTCCCCAAATGTGAAATAGTTATGGGTGAGGACAAAGTCACAAAGTTCAGCCACCAGGTTTGCCGTGACATTATCAGGGATAGTGTTCCTGACGGCTTGTAGTCCATCTTTGTGTGGAATGTTGGTATAGAGGGCTTCTACATCCATAGTGGCCAGGATGGTGTTTTCAGTAAGATCACCGATGGATTGTAGTTTCCTCAGGAAGTCAGTGGTGTCTTGAAGATAGCTGGGAGTGCTGGTAGCATAGGGCCTGAGGAGGGAGTCTACATAGCCAGACAATCCTGCTGTCAGGGTGCCAATGCCTGAGATGGTGGGGCACCCAGGATTTCCAGGTTTATGGATCTTGGGTAGCAGATAGAATACCCCTGGTCAGGGTTCCAGGGGTGTGTCTGTGCGGATTTGTTCTTGTGCTTTTCCAGGGAGTTTCTTGAGCAAATGCTGTAGTTTCTTTAGTCAATATGCATTCAGGATGACATTTTCAAAAGCACCTAAGGGTATCTATACTCTGCAGTTATATACCCGCAGCTGGTCCGTGCCAGCTGACTTAGGCTCGCGGGGCTTGGTCTGTGCGACTGTTTAATTGTGGTGTAGATGTTCTGGTTCAGATTGCAGCCCGAGCTCTGGGATCCTCCCACCTCGCAAGGTCATAGAGCCTGGGCTTCACCCCGAACCCGGACATCTACTGGCAATTAAACAGCCCCATAGCTGGAGCCCTGCAAGCCTGAGTCAGCTGGCACGGGCCAGCCGTGGGTTTTTAATTGCATTGTAGACAAACTCAGTGAATTAGGAACCTAAGGCCCATTTTCAAAATTCACATAGACTGTGTCTACGCTGCACACTAAGCCCGGGCTCTGACTCAGGTTTGAGCCCAAGCCCTCCTTCACACAAATCAGTCTGGTTTGAGTCAGCAAGTACTCAGGACCCTGGTCCTAGAATGCTGTTTGTGGGGTGGGTCAGCACCAGAGTCCCGTATCCAAACCCTGTCATTTTGCAGTGTGGACTCAGTTCAAGCCACAGCCCCGATTCAGAAGGTCTGTGTCGTGAAGTATGGATGTGTTAGCACAGCTGAGAGACCCTGGTCCAGCAATTGTAAACCCAGCTTTACAATGCAGTGTGGACACACAAGCATGAAATTAGAAACCCCAAATCCACAAGCCTGGGTTTACAGTGCACTGTAGACTACCCTTAGGCACTTAGGATCTTTAAATCCCATTGACTTTCAGTGAGAATCAATGCAATATAGGCTCCAATGGCTAGATTTTCAAAGGTATTTAGGCACCTAAAAGCAGATATGTGTCTACTAAGTTTTACACAAATGATTTTCAATGAAGTTAGGCACCTGTCTTGCTCGGGCACTTTTGCAGATCCCGCTAGGAACTTCTCTGCATATTTAGGCACTGAAATAGTTTTGAAGATCTAGTCCAACATGCCCATCTGCTAAATAAAGATAAATAACTTTGTAAATCTGGGCCTAAGTCACTTTTAAAAATGGGACTTAGGTTCCTAAATTACTTAGGTACTTCTGGAAAATTTTATCTTTGCTCTAATTATGGTCATGTAAATAAGGATTTGCAAGGTATGGAAGCCTCTTATTTAAAAAGAAAATCTTGAAAAAATGCCAAAAATCCAGAGAAAAATAGTGGATTGGATTTTTATTTTCTTCTGTATTTACCTGTTTAATAAAAAGATACTTACCTTAGAAATCCCTAAAACACATGACATATTGTGCAAACAATTTTCCTGTGACAAGACTGCTTCTGCTTCTTTACAGCTGTGTAACCTGTATCTTTCTCTAAATTCTTTTTCACAGTAACTTAAAATGAATTAGATTTTGGTTCTTCCGAGTTATATAGGGAGTGTAGTCTGCTCCTAATAATTAAGGGTTCTATAACTCATATGGAAATTTGATTTCCAAGGGTTTGGCCACAAAGATAACATCTGGCTCCACCTGGAATCCTACAGAATTTAGTTTTAATTTAGGATCCAAAATTCATTTGATGCCTCCTCTTCTGAATGCAGACTATGGACTCATGGGAAAAAACAACATTGAGTGTCTCACAGCAATAATAATCCTTTTGTACTTTGTAGTCAGAACACAGAAATAATACAAAGGGACTTAAGGAGATTAGAAACGTGGGCAGAAAAATAACACAAAGAGATTTAGTTTAGAAAAATACAAACTGATATACCAGAAGAAAAAGAATCCAAAATGATAGCATCTGATGCTCTTTCAATAAAGGGTATGTGTGTACTGGAGAATTGGACCATCACTAATTGAACCTGTGACCTTGCACCTCTGTAAATAGTAACGCTGTTGTGCAGCGACATTAATTGTCCTTTTTTGGGTGCAGTTCCGCCCTATTTCCATATACGGCATCCTAGTCAAATGTGGATACCTATCCTACAGTGATCATTTCAGCTCTCTGAAGCAGTTGCTTTGTGGGGGTTTTGAATAGCCTGCAAGAAATCCAAGGGAATCATATGAAAAGTCAAACTCCCGTAATGCCTTAGGAAACACAGCCATTCGTATGGTATATTGGAAAAAAAATAGCTAAGATGAATTACCAGAATTCACTGCTATGAGAGACAATTTTCTACTGGTGGTCCTGAAATGTAACCAGGAAGCATTTCAGGTGACCCATGCAAGACAATGGTATGTCTTGGTAATCTATCTGGGTAGCTAAAGACTAAGACCAGCATCTAATGGAATTCATGCTGCAAGTCTATTCATATTTCCTTCTCCTTCAGCCTGGAATAAGCAGTTGTGTGCACCATTCACTGAGCTCAGCCCTGCTTTTGGTCATGACTTTTACACAAACAGGTGGGATTGAGTTGTTCTTGGGTTAAGCAGCAGTGGCCACAGAACTTCCAAATGAAGACAAATTAGGCTCATGTGCTCAATAAGAGGGAGAAAGCTGTAAAGCCTTAATGCTGAAAGGGACCTTTGGATGATAGTGAACATTAGACCAGAATTTGCAATATGACATGACTGTAAAAAAGGAATACACTTTTTGGGTTGCATACAGTGAGGCATTACATTGCAGAGTAAAGAACTAATATTACTCAGTGACTCCATCTTGATCACAAGGAATGTAGAACTCCGGGATACAGTTAATGGATAAACCCCTGGGCTAAATAGCCTCAATTTCATGAGTGGCCACCTTGGGATGGTGCATATTATACTTGTCAATACCATGAAGTAAGAGCTTGCCTGGAAGTTGTTTTCTTGACATTTTAAATCCAATGAAAGGCTAGCATCAGAAACTGTGAAGCAATAATGGTTCTAATTTCACTGACTGATGGTATGCACAGGTGAGGGCTGGTTTAAAATGTTCTGTCTAAACTATGACTAAATGAAATTTTTCATAAAAAGTATCTGCATTCTGCATAAAAGTTTTACTTTTCATCAAAAAACAACACATCCAAAAGATTTCAGCTGAAAACCAAACACTTTAGATTTAGAAATGCTGCCACAGGACTGCACAGGAGTTACAGTTCTGCTGCTTCATGCTGCCTTTCATCTCTGAGAGTTGGATTCCACAGCCAGACTACATCTCCCATGATGCACTGCAGCCAGGGACTCCCATGATGTTCCGGTGCCACTATAAAGGAGGATTAATGCCTGGAGACCAGGGATTCCCTGGGTAGTGTAGAGTTGGTGTGATAGCTTTACACCACCCCTTTTTCTCAGACCCCCATGTGTGGCCAGGCTAAAGGAAGCATGGCCAGAGAGCAACTATTCTTGGCGGCTGGAATGACTCCTTAGGGCTATGAGCAGCTGATTGTAAATGTGAGCAGCCTTGAGACTGTTCTGATTCATACAGGGGGCTGAGCAAATTAGCCAGATCTGAGAATTGGATTCAGCAGGTTTGGAGTAAATATCTAACTTTGCTTATCCAGACTATAGTGAACCTTCTACGTTTTTCATTTGATTAAACAGGATTTTCCCATCCAGAAGGCATGTTTGTCATGTGGGGGAACATGCCTCCCAGGCAAGGATGTTATGGGAACTTCTTGTTCATTCTTCCAATGTCTCCTTTCCAAAGGAAAGCTCTTCAGCTGTTACAAATGGTCATAGTTCAACTGAAGTCAATTGCAGCCATGCCAATTTTATACTAACCACGGATCTGCCCCCAAGTATCTAATTATCATATATGTACATGATGCTTCATGGTACAGCAGAAAATATAAAGTGTTCAAGAACTCAGGTTAACTTTCTTCTGCTCTTCTGATCTATTTTTAAGTTAATTTTACCAAAGCAATTATCCAAGACTAAATTGTCAGGATTGTTTGGAATGGGGGGACTAGTTCATGTATTAATATATCATTCTTTTTAATTAGACTTTTATACTACAGTGTTTATGGGCCATGTATTCATACAAACTTTTTTTAAAATTGTGGAAATAATGTCTGTACTATTAAAAAAATAGCAATGGATTGTTTTCAGTTGGGGTCCAATTTAGATCTCATTTATACCAGCATAACTCTAGAATAACTAGGGCTTCAAAAGATTGTTTTTTTTAAAGAAGCGCTGAGACCCCTTCTATAAAACTTAATAGTAGCTACAGGTGTTTAGACTCTTTGAATATAGGATAACAGAAATGCCTAGATACAATGATAAGAGGCACACTTGAAATGCCTAAGACTAAGAAATACATTAGATAACTCAAATTGTTATTTGGCTTTAGATGTGGTTTATTGAACTCTTAGGTATCAGTTTAGATGGGATTCAGCTGCTGGTGTAGCTGAATGAGTGCAAACCCCTAGAGTAGATAAGGAAAGCTGCCATTTTTCACCAGTTAAGTTTATTGCATCTTGAACTGGGGTAAGCTCAACCGGTGCAATTAATGGCTTTTCTGGTTTACACTAAGTGTTTCCACTAGTGCATTGGTACCCATGCCTAATACTACTAGGCTGATTTGGGCTAATCCCAGGATAGATGTGGCCTTGTTAGAAAGGGGGAATAGCAAAAGGTTCAAAGTTCAATGGGGCTAAGCAACCAACAGTTCAAATGCTTGTCCAAACATCATGCTAACCATTCAAACCTCTTGAATCTACAACGCTTGAGTTTTAAATCTCAAGAGAATAGGTTTCCTTGTGAAATTTCCTGTACTTTTTGGCTTTTGTTTCTAGTCAGGCCAGAACATAGAGTCAGGTGAGCTGCTTCCAATCAAATTAGAAATGACTTGTTTGAATAACTTTTTCCCCAATATTTCTCATATTCCAGCCAAATCTGTAAGTGGAAGCTCTGAAATACCAGAAGAGTATTCTGACAACAGTTTTTGCCCAGCTAGAAGTAGGATGAGTGGAGTGGGGGAAGGGATAAGAGAGATTTGCAGCCCAATTTATGGATCCTCAGAGTTTCAGAATGTTCTACTAAGGTTTGGTCAAGTCCTTAGGTTTTGGCTGTTTATCTTAATGGACATTTCGAATCTTTTGGCGGTTAAGAGACAATCTTATTGTGAGAACACTGCTGTTGCATGTGAAGTTCTTCGACTCGTGATGTGTTACCCATGCAATAGCCATACCAGTATTGCCAATTCTTACGATTTTTTTTTCACAAGTGATGGGATTTCAGACTGGGCTGAAGCTTGTCTTGTGATGATGCAAGAAGCTCCAGCACCTTTGCGAAGTTCTGCCCTGTTGGAAGACGGCAGAGTCTCTTCCCTCTGCCCATCGTTCTCACAGGGGAGAGGAGGAATCAAGGAGCTCAGCAGCTCAGCTCAGTTCTGCTCCCTTCTGCCCTCCTGTGAGCAACAGGAGAAAGACAGCGCTTCTGCTCCTCTGCCCTTCCCCGTGCAGCACCCAGCCTGGGGAGAGGTAGAGTTGGGGTAAAGAGCCCCCTGGACCTACCCACCCAGTCTGGGAAGTAGAAGAGGAGATACAACTGCAGCCCCCATAGCTGAACTCCAGGGGGAGCAAAGGTGAGTCTGGCAGGGCTGAGGGGGTTTGGACTGAAGGGGGGGATGAACTGATAGGAGGGCTGAGTGGAGACAGAACTGATAGGAGGGCTGAGGGACAGGATGAATTGCTGGGCAGGGGATGGGCAGATGTTTCTGTAGTGAGGACCAAAATTAATTGGCAACATTAGGCAACACTAATTGTCTGTCTCTCTCTCACATACACACACACACACATGTTAGGGATGGGAAGGAACAGTTCAAAAATCAAAAGACAGATGGAAAAACACAAGACATACATATCTATATCTAGATATTGATATATATCATGATATTTGGGGGTCTGAGTCCTAAGTGCATACCTGGTACTTCATTTGCTCTGTCTCATCTTAGATGGCTGTCCTCTTATGGGAAAGTCTTGTAGAATGTAGTAAACAATGTTAACCTTTTAATAAAGGTTTGAGTCTTCCTATGTAATAGGAGGCCAGATAACACTGGGTTTCCAGTTCTAACAGTGCAAAGGAGCTGGAACAGGCCCAGAAATCTGGCCCTGTGGTATCTATCAATTAACATGCATTTGTCAGCTGTGTTTCCTACATATTTCTTGTGACAGTCCTTATTACTATGAAGGTTATAAAATGGAAAAGGAATAGTGATATGGAAAAGCCATTATGTACGTGCTTGGACAATACAACACTGCAAAAAAACCCACAAACACGGATGCACATTCATCTTCATTTTAGGTGATGGAAAAGTGATTAAGGGAGTGTCAAGAAAGCTAACATCCAATCACTTTCGGTTTAGCTCTGGCTCATTATATGTGTGTTTGAATTCCGTACAGACAGAGAGTGAACTTAGACTCTTATTAAAATACTTAGGGTATAATAAAAAAAACCATGCATTCAGCATTTTGATTGGGGTAGGAGAATACTGTTGTTTGTCTCTCATAATTCATGTAGCTGAGGGAAATGTTTGTGTGTAAAATATTCATAGACATTCCCTTCTCTTTTGGTCTTTCAACTTGTAGCACCACATCTATACTCATAAACTCTAGAGTTGATAAACTGAAGAGTATTTTGACTGCTTCCTTACAGCAGGTTGCAATACTGATTTCTTATGATCTCTTAAGAATAATTAATTTCTTGTAAATATTTTGTGGCCTGAACTCTGTTGGCATTAGATAAGAAAGTTCAACTGATGAACAAAACAGGTATTGTTGCTTAACTCTTATTCCTAATTGGAGGCACTGCTCTTCAACCTTTTGTAGAAAATTGTTGTTAATATTCTTTGATCTGGTGTATATTTGTCCTTACTTTATCTCCACCAATCCAGTTAGAAGTCCTTCAAGTAAGTGTGTCCAGTGTATCTTGGTAGGGAAGCCCAGAGGTAACATACACAATATATCCCTTCATTTGGGTTGAAAGGTACATTGGCCAAGCTGGACAGTCTCGACGTAAAAGAATAAATGGACACAAATCAGATGTGAAGAATTATAACATTCAAAAACCAGTCGGAGAACACTTCAGTCTCTTTGGTCCCTCGATTACAGACCTAAAAGTGGCAATTCTTCAACAGAAAAACTTCAAAAACAGACTCCAACGAGAGACTGCTGAATTGGAATTAATTTGCAAACTGGATACAATTAACTTAGGCGTGAATAGAGACTGGGAGTGGATGTGTCATTACACAAAGTAAAACTATTTCCCCATATTTATTCTCCTTCCCCCCCCCGGCTGTTCCTCACACGTTCTTGTCAACTGCTGGAAATGGCCCACCTTGATTATCACTACAAAAGGTTCCCCCCCGCGCTCCCCCACCCCGCTCTCCTGCTGATAATAGCTCACCTTACCTGATCACTCTGGTTACAGTGTGTATGGTAACACCCATTGTTTCATGTTCTCTGTGTATATAAATCTCCCCACTGTATTTTCCACTGAATGCATCCAATGAAGTGAACTGTAGCTCACGAAAGCTTATGCTCAAAGAAATTTGTTAGTCTCTAAGGTGCCACAAGTCCTCCTTTTCTTTTTGTGGATACAGACTAACATGGCTGCTACTCTGAAACCTGTCATTATGCGAGGCACTGAATTTAGCCGCATGGAGTGGAAATCTATCAACTTTATGAAAAAACTCGTACAGATACAGACAGACATCATCTTCCTTTCCAAATGCAAACAGATGGACATCATACCAAAAGGACTGAAGGTAAAAAATCCATTACAATTTACATACCACACAAATTATGCTGACAGCTTGTGCCACGCGTTCTCAAAGAAACTGCGGAACCACCTGATCAACATCGTCTACAGCAAACAGGGAAAGATTAAGAATGAGCTCTCAAAACTGGATACTCTCATAAAAAAACAACCTTCCACACAAACTTCCTCATGGCTGGACTTTATAAAAACTAGACAAGCCATTTACAACACAGACTTTGCTTCTTTATAAAAGAAAAAGGACACTAAACTATCTAAACTACTACATGCCACAAGGGGTCACAACAGTGGTTCCCTTAACCTGCCCAGCAACATTGTTAATCTATCCAACTATACTCTTAGCCCAGCAGAAGAATCTGTCCTTTCTCAGGGCCTCTCCTTCTGCCCTGCAACCTCCACAAGCATGATACAGTTCTGTGGTGACCTACAATCCTATTTTCAACGTCTCCGACTCAAGGAATATTTCCAACACATCTCTGAACAACATACTAACCCACAGAGACCTTCCTACCAAGACCACAAAAAGAAGGATTCTGGATAGACTCCTCCTGAAAGTCGAAACAACAGACTGGACTTCGACATAGAGTGCCTCCGCTGATGTGCATGGGCTGAAATTGTGGAAAAGCAGCATCACTTGCGCCATAACCTCAGCCGTGCGGAACACAATGCCATCCACAGCCTCAGAAACAACTCTGACATCATAATCAAAAAGGCTGACACAGGAGGTGCTGTCGTCATCATAAATAGGTCAGAATATGAACAAGAGGCTGCTAGGCAGCTCTCCAACACCACTTTCTACAAGCCATTACCCTCTGATCTCACTGAGGGTTACCAAAAGAAACTACAGCATTTGCTCAAGAAACTCCCCGAAAAAGCACAAGAACAAATCCGCACAGACACACCCCTGGAACTCTGACCAGGGGTATTCTATCTGCTACCCAAGATCCATAAACCTGGAAATCCTGGACGCCCCATCATCTCAGGCATTGGCACCCTGACAGCAGGATTGTCTGGCTATGTAGACTCCCCCCTCAGGCCCTAAGCTACCAGCACTCCCAGCTATCTTCGAGACACCACTGACTTCCTGAGGAAACTACAATCCATCGGTGATCTTTCTGAAAACACCATTCTAGCCACGATGGATGTGGAAGCCCTCTACACCAACATTCCACACAAAGATGGACTACAAGCCATCAGGAACAGTATCCCCGATAATGTCACGGCAGACCTGGTGGCTGAACTTTGTGACTTTGTCCTCACCCATAACTATTTCACGTTTGGGGACAATGTATACCTTCAAACCAGTGGCACTGCTATGGGTACCCGCATGGCCCCACAGTATGCCAACGTTTTTATGGCTGACTTAGAAAAACGCTTCCTCCGCTCTCGTCCCCTAATGCCCCTACTCTACTTGCGCTACATTGATGACATCTTCATCATCTGGACCCATGGAAAAAAAGCCCTTGAGGAATTCCACCATGATTTCAACAATTTCCATCACACCATTAACCTCAGCCTGGACCAGTCCACACAAGAGATCCACTTCCTGGACACTACGGTGCTAATAAGCGATGGACACATAAACACCACCCTATACCGGAAACCTACTGACCGCTATGCTTACCTACATGTCTCCAGCTTTCATCCAGACCATTGTCTACAGCCAAGCTCTACGATACAACCGCATTTGCTCCAACCCCTCAGACAGAGACAAACAAGATCTCTATCAAGCATTCTTACAACTACAATACCCACCTGCTGAAGTGAAGAAACAGATTGACAGAGCCAGAAGAGTACCCAGAAGTCACCTACCACAGGACAGGCCCAACAAAGAAAATAACAGAACGCCACTAGCCGTCACCTTCAGCCCCCAACTAAAACCTCTCCAACGCATCATCAAGGATCTACAACCTATCAGGCAGGACGACCCATCACTCTCGGAGATCTTGGGAGATAGGCCAGTCCTTGCTTACAGACAGCCCCCCAACCTGAAGCAAATACTCACCAGCAACCACACAATACACAACAAAAACACTAACCAGGAAATTATCCTTGCAACAAAGCCTGTTGCCAACTGTGTCCACATATCTATTCAGGAGACACCATCATAGGGCCTAATCACATCAGCCATGCTATCAGAGACTCGTTCACCTGCACATCTACCAATGTGATATATGCCATCATGTGACAGCAATGCCCCTCTGCCATGTACATTGGCCAAACCGGACAGTCTCTACGTAAAAGAATAAATGGACACAAATCAGACATCAAGAATTATTACATTCAAAAACCAGTCGGAGAACACTTCAATCTCTTTGGTCACTCGATTACAGACTTAAAAGTGGCAATTCTTCGACAAAAAAACTTCAAAAACAGACTCCAATTAGAGACTGCTGAATTGGAATTAATTTGCAAACTGGATACAATTAACTTAAGCTTGAATAAAGACTGGGAGTGGATGGGTCATTACACAAAGTAAAATATTCCCCATGTTTATTTCCCTCCCCCCCACACACACACTGTTCCTCACACGTTCTTGTCAACTGCTGGAAATGGCCCATCTTGATTATCACTACAAAAGGTTCCCCCCACTCCTGCTCTCCTGCTGGTAATAACTCACCTTACCTGATCACTCTTGTTACAGTGTGTATTGTAACACCCATTGTTTCATGTTCTCTGTGTATATAAATCTCCCCACTGTATTTTCCACTGCATGCATCTGATGAAGTGAGCTGTAGCTCACAAAAGCTTATGCTCAAATAAATTTGTTAGTCTCTAAGGTGCCACAAATACTCCTTTTCTGTTTGCGATACAGACTAACACGGCTGCTACTCTGAAACCTGGCAATATTAATGTTTCCCTTTCCCTCTGCAAGATTACATCAGCCTCCTCTTTCTTTTTTCAGAAGCTAGAAATAACACTGATTTAATGCCCTCAATGTCTGCATGTGATTTATGACAATTGACATGTTTCATGGTGTTCAGGTTGTTTGGTTTTTTTATTATTTTTAATGTCCTAGGCCTGGCAAAATAAGTGGCAACCACCCTCCTCCTCCTTCTCAATTTGTTTCTGCCTGTCTCTCATTAAGGACTGAGAAAATATAATCTGATATGAAAATCCAATTGAAATTTCTTTTAAAATGTTCCCTGTATTCAAAATGGTTACAATGCTTAGAGCTGTGTGAATAACTGATTTTTTTCCTGGTATGCTGGTCGTGTTGAAAAATCCTAAATTTTTTAAATTTAACATCTTGCTTTATTTTCAAGCTTCTTTAGCTTTATTTTTTTAAATAAAATTGTTGTATCTCTATAAACCAAGTAATTTTGTATTGAACTGTTTCATTTTGAAAATATGAAAAAATTGTTTATTTTTAGAACTTTTTTAGGTTTTTAGTTTGAAACAATTTGATGAATTCTACACAAATGTGAAAAAGATTTCAGTCAACCCAAATCTGCATTTTTTAGCAAAAAAAAAGATTTGTCTGAAAAATTTTGCCCAGCTCTAATCAACTTTATGTATCTTTCTGAGACTGTCTGAGTTTGATATGTTTCAGAGTGGTAACTGTGTTAGTCTGTATCAGCAAAAACAACGAGGAGTCCTTGTGGCACCTTTGAGACTAACAAATTTATTTGGGCATAAGCTTTCGTGGGCTAAAACCCACTTCATCAGATGTTCATGATGAAGTGGGTTTTAGCCCATGAAAGTTTATGCCCAAATAAATTTGTTAGTCTCTAAGGTACCACAAGGACTACTTGTTGTTTTTGCTGAGTTAGATGTGGTTTCTCCTGATCCCTTATAAATGTGACTACTGGTGAGAATTTCTGGCTAACTCAAATATGAAATTAAAGACATGACAGAGTTAAGCAAGTGTTCTGTTCATTAGAGAGAAAACACAAGTTTCAACACAATTTTGGGGTGGGGGACCTTAGCTAGATCCATCTAGTAACCCAATTAAGGTCAGGCTTGACAAAGCCCTGGCTGGGATGATTTAGTTGGGGATTGGTCCTTCTTTGAGCAGGGGGTTGGACTAAATGATCTCCTGAGGTCCCTTCCAACCCTGATATTCTATGATTCTAAACTGAACTGCAAGCTGGATTTTTTTTAAAGTCCTCCTCCTCCTCTCTAATACCTTTGAACATGTAGAACTATTGAACTTGCATCCAAACCTTTCCTAATTTTCTTCTGAAAGGTCTGGCTAATTTTTAACCTCTATTTGTCAGCTAAGACTGGAAGTAAAAGTCTAAAAGATAATATTTCCCTGGCAACATTCTTTTAACGCTAATGCTTGCAGAGAGAGATATGTGGTGGGCAGTAGGGAAGAAGAGGGAAAGTCTGTCAACATCTTGGGGGTCCAGACTAAGCATAAACTGCGAACTGTAGTTGGCTGGTAGTATCCCTGAACCTTCCCATTGTTTTGTAGTGATAGGAAATCTCAAAAGTTTTACATGGTAAGAAAGGTTTGGATAAGCCCCAAAATGTTTGTATTCTTTATTCCCTCAAATTACCGCATTCACACCTGCTTTCCCATTTACTAGGGTTGGCTGAAAAATGAGGAGTTGCTTTGTTGCAGATTTTCCAACCAGATCTACCATTAACCCATTTCCTGCACCTATATCCATGATCCCCTTCCTCATGATAATTGTCTGCCACAAACTCTCTTGCCGAGCTAATCTTCTGATCCAAATATCTTCCCTCCACACACACCTTCGGTATAGTTGATTCCCAAGATAAGCCATTCCAGATCCTGTCAGTGCTACCTACTGTCAATGGTACACAATTTAAATGGAATAACTCTATCAAAATTGCACTTAATATCTTACTGGCATTTTAGAATAGAATATAGACTATCATGGTTGTAAGGGACCTCAGGAGATCATTTAGTCCAATCCCCTGCTCAAAGCATCTTAAAGTGATCCACTTTTTAATCTAATGAGAAAATCTCAATTAAACTATATCTAGACAGCTGTGTAGCAACTCTAACATTATAGTCACAATTTTACATTCTACCTGTAAATGTCAGTTTTGTTTATGTTCTAAGCCAGTAAAATGATAACCCTTGGGAGCCTGTGTTATCAAAAAAGTGAATCCTAATGTAATCTGATGCTACTGGAGCATGATCAAAAACTGCTAATATGAAAGAGAGTAATGTGCCTGAATCTGGGAAAACATAATGTACTTGATCTTTTGAGACTTTAAAAACAAATTAAAACCTACCACATGGCACCCAGAAGCATTGTAAAAAAATAAAGTTTGTCATCTCTATAGTTACATATTTTTTAAAAATCATTTAAATACATTGGGATTGAATAGTTAGAGGTTTTTGAGCCATTGAATGAACCACCACTGGGGGGCGTGAAGTCAGAAACAAAAAATAAGATGTAAAGACTGAAGACAAGCACTTTCACTGTTGATCACTGAAGAGATATCAAGAGTCCTTTAATGTATGGAAATTAAGCTGAGAGAGACCAATAGATAAGAGTATTTAGAAGCACCCTTTCAGTTTCCTGACACAAAATTAGAAGTACCAGAAGATTCAGCTTCTACCTCTGACAGCTTTTTCCACATTTGCGGGGGGGGGGGGGGGGGTCATTTTAATCAAAATGAAAGGCACATCCTATTAAGACAGCTTTGCTGAGAAATAATTAAGATGAATCACTAGCATAGACTTGTCCCAGCTGCCTTGTTGGTGTCAGTTTGTAGCAGGCATGTAAGGTTTACAGTATATGCTTTGCTTTTTAAATGCGATTTACAACCTAACTCGCCATCTTAACTACCTGAGAAGATTTTAATCCTAAACCTGTCACTACATATTATTTTCACAGACTCCCAACACTTCTACATTAAAACAGGATATAAGTAAAAGTTAACAGGTTCTTGGAATAAAAGATTTATGTTTCACACAATGAAACAATCAACATTCTTTCAGACAGACACCCAAAGTCAACTCTTCTGTCTGTCTGGAAGAGGTACTCACAGGAAAGTGGCACATTAAAATTGGTTTTATTGATGATGGAATTTTATAATACTAAGGTATGCATTATTCTGAGGGTGTGCATGCTTTGGATAATAATAAGATATGAAAATTCCATTTGGCCTAAATTGTGTGTAGGTGTCTGGTTTTGAGTTTGTGCTTTCTGATCACACTTGGTGTGATTTCCAAAATTTAGGTAGAATTTTTTTGTTAAGTTGATGAATCAGATTGCACAATTTTGATGCACAATTTAAGAATGTAGGCTACTGAGATCTGAAAGTCATTAAGGATATTTGTCACATTAAAATATGCTCAGTTTGTCTACAGCACTGGCTAATTATCTCTCTGCAAATAATTGTAAAAAGGGTAAGAAAAGGCAAACTTTTTATCCTGAGGAGCCGTATTGATATTTAACTATTTCACTTCCTTTCCAGGTACAGGTTTAAATCTCAATCCTCCTTACACAGTAAAATGGCCGTGGATGGATAGTAGAAATAGGAGTCTCTAAGCAGAGAGGACTTCAGGTATGCAGGCTTTTTACTCTGAAAATAATACTGAATAGTTGACTATATCAGTGTAGTCCAAATATACAGCAGATTTGCTGTACCTTTCTAAGTATCAATATTAGCCATATCAAACTCTTCACTGTGAAGCATGGAGGGGATGAAAGGTATGCAAATAATGAAATGTGGCCAGTAAAAGTGTGCACATGGTTGGGGAGAGGAGCATAAGCATCCTTTCTTTGAGTTCACAGAAGTGCCCCCTCCCCCAATTCAAACACCAAACAGGGGTTCCATGTGTCTGGGCTGGGGGATAGCAATGCTACATAACATCTCCTGGCAAAGTGCCTGTGTCTTTTAACTTGGATATTTATAGGATACCTATTCCATTGGTGTCTCAGGGTACTTCTATCAAATCTTCAGGGCAATTTCTGCGGGAAATGATGCTATCTCTGTCGTTATTAATGTTTGTTAGTTCTTGCTCTTTGCTTTTAAAACCTTGAGATAGGGAGAAGTTAGGTGTTGGCAGGACAGCTTCTGAGTAGAGGTATAGGACCTCTGCGTGGAAGCCTGGGCTCACCATGGGTTTTGTCTGCAGGTCTCACATAGTCTGCACATTTGGAAGGACAAGCCCCTCCCTTCTGATGCTTTGGCAGAGTTCCTCATGTGTCTTCCCTCCATCGTGGGTTTTTCCATGGTGTATAGCCTTATTATTTTACTTATATATAAATAAACAAGGAAAATTGCTCTCGCATTCAGGAACTGCTGAATGCTAATTCTGGTTCTAATACTAACTGTATACATTTGGGCAAGTCATTTCATATCTCATTTCCCATCTGTAAAGTGGGGACAATAAGAACATTTTTTTGAGGGCCTCTGTGCATTTGCACTTAGGGGATGATTCCCCCTCGTGCCAAAACAACACTTACTGAAAAGTAACTTTTTTTCTTTATCTGCTTCCCAAGGCTGTTTTGATGATTCCTAGCTTAGGGCCCCATTCTTTCCTACATGGGACTTCCTTTCAAGCCATCTCCACTTCCCCCAGTGATCCATTGCAGACTGGAGGATTCTGCAGAGAGGATTCTAGTTTCTACGTTGTTGTATGGCTGCCATTGGAAGCTCCCTTAGGGGCGCGAAAGATCCTCTCTGCAGAGGAAGAGCGCAACAAAAATGACTGCAGATTGTATTATGGTGCTTTGTCTCATGGGTTTTGGGGGACAGAATCTGGCTTTCCCACAAACCCCCCCCAAGGAATTTCTTTGAGGCTGGGAACAAAGGTAGAATGCCACAGAGGCAGGATTTCACTCTAGTAGTGACACCTCCTTTCTGGTCAAGGCAGGGAATAGAACATGGGGGCCAGACTTTTGATGATGTAAAAGGTTATATGTGTCAAGGATGAGGATGATGACAGAAAGAAGCAACAGATCATCTCTGTATCTTCTCCTCCTACACACTCTAAAGCTCTGTATGCTGCATTCCTACTCGACCAAAGGTGGAAATATAGGCACCCCACTCCTATGCCACTCCCACTTTTAGGAAAAGTGATTTCTACAGTCTGGTTAACAGGTAATTTCAACTACAATGCTTAGTTCAGTCATGGTTCTGTTTATCTGCTTTCATCCACTGTTGATCAAATCCCTACACTACTATGAAAAATACGCATTAAATGCTAATGATGATAATCATCATACTTAGCTATTATATATGTATTATCAATAATTATGCATTCGTTCTTTTGATAGAATCCCTTATTTATTAAAAACACATTCCATTTTCTTGACCTCAATTATTTGAATGTGAAGAGAAAGTAAATTAAGGTGCTTAGTTTGTAGCAGATGTTGTAGCTATAGTTACTGCTTCATATGTTATTGCAGGTTATTATAAGCTTCTATGATTGGAACTGCTACAGATAAGTGTGAAATAATATTTCCACTGTCACCATGATCATTGACTAAGATAAGAGCTTAATGTTCTGGTTTTTGTTCAGGGTAGAGAAAAACAAGGAGGGGGGAAATGAAGAAAAACAAACAAACCAAAGAGCTGTGTGTCATGTAGTGATATGTTATAAAAAAAAACAAAAAATCCCTTCTCTTCGTTTTAAAACTACGTGTACGTCGGTGATGACAGACACTACTGAGGGGATTTAGTGTTAAAGAGGAGTGTGTTAATTTTATTTGCAACAGAGAGCGGAAAGCATGCTCATTCAAGATACTTGTATCATTTTTAAATCAAGGCCATCTTTTTCTCAGTGGTAAACGTGAAATGTTTTTAAAGGGCAGACTTAGCATAAAATCTATTGGTTGCTATGGTGACTACTTACCACACAGGACTGCACTCTGTGTTCAACTCTGTGATTTTCTCTATTCAAAGGTTCAGCATTGTCAAAAAACAAATTACTTTTTCAGTTGTTTATCTCAAAGTTCATTATGGAAAAGGCAATAACTAATAAGAGATTTTATTCGTGTGTGGATAGGAGCAATATGTGAAGTCGCTTGGGCACTATTCCTTAAAATTCACTATTTTAGACTAATTAGAACAAAATTGGCTATTGTTAGGAAATAAAATGGATTTTGATCTTTTTTGTGTATATAAAAATGAACCAAAGTAGGTACTTGGAAGTCTGATCCCTACAAAATTACATGGTAATAAAGCTTTTCACACCTACACAGCACTTAGTAACAAAGCTCTGAAATAGAAAGAGAGATTAAGCTCTGATAGACTAAAACTTTGTACCTGGAGAGCATCACTTCTCTCTTTATGAAAGAACATGTGGATTCAGGCCCTAGTACTCCTTGAATTATTCATGCTATCTTTTGCATCACATATCTTTAGGCTTGGAAAGTGGTAGGCTTATCATTAGTAGGAGCACAAATCTAACTGGCTACAACTCATCATTGAAAACCTGTACATCTGCTTCTTCTCAAGCACTTGCCTAATTATATCAAATATTTTTTGCCAAGACTCCCCAACACCACCCCACAAGAGCCTAATCCTGTGAGGTGCTGCTGAGTGTCTCCCTTTGAGTTAATTAGGAGTTGAGGTTGTTCAGTACCTCCAAGGAAGCAGTCAAGCACTCAATACCTCTCAAGCTCAGGATAAGAATGAAATTTATAGAGGTAACAAGGGAAGCCTCTGATTACCTAAGGGTATTCCAACTGTAAATTGGTGTCAGCAAGTTCTTGCTCATTTTTCTGTAACATTTTACTTAATCCAGGAATGTCTGAGCGCATTCATTTTCAATGTGTATTTAAGATTCATTGATGTCACTTCTTTGATGTATTCTAGACATTATTAAGTCAAATTCAGAGCTGTTGTAAGTGGATGCAGCCTCACTGACTTCAATGTAGTTATGCCCACTTAGACCAGGTGCTTGCTTATGCTCCAATTTCAAGTCAATGGCAAACCCCCCATAAAATTCAATGGTAGCAGAATGGGCCCCCAGGTCTTGGCTTGGTTCTGTGATTCTGACAATTTTTATGACAATTAGAAAAATGGGTGAAACCTACTGAAAGCATCTGATACATTAAATGATTTATGAAAAGTCATTTTAAAAATACCCTCTTTGGTTCTGTGTCTAATATACCAGAGGTTGCTTATTTACAAATCAAATTTGTTGGCAAAAAATTGTGCCTACAACAAGTTGTTTCCAAGATTGCATTTTCATAGTCAAATCATTCCCCACTGTAAAGTGTAGGGCACTGATAATTAACATCTTACAAACATGCAATTAAGAAAAATAAAAAAAAAATGCATGAGAAAAATGAAGGCATAATTTCATTGAGGCTATTGTTAATCTCTTCAAAAATTATTATGCAGTATGCCTCCTCCTTTGCTGCTCTTTATGTTTTAGTAGAGTATGTACTGTTCCACACTGCATGCAAAGTAATGCCAAAAGAAAGGTCTTTAAAAAAGAGTGAGCCCATTTAAACAATCCAGTGGAGGCTAGTTAGGCAAAACTAACAGATGAAGGTGTAATTGCAGTAATAGAAAATTAGTATTTCACTCAATATAATGGGGGCAAATCCTACTCTATAGGAGTCCACTGAAACAATAATGGGATAATGGGACATTTTATTAAAACAAGTTTTTCAGTAAGATTCTGCAGTAAGATTCTTGCCTGAGCGTTTATGTTCACATCTTGTATGTGGGTTTTTTGTTTGTTTGTTTGTTGTTTGGTTCCTGTGGGTCTTCTACACAGCTCAGTGGGGACATACTCTTCCTGCTGTACTCTGCCCAGAGTTTAATAAGGTGCTATAGAGTATTAGTAAAGGCAGAATTTAGCCCATCATGTAGTAAGTGAATACTGTCCTGAAGGAGTTTTGAGGCTAACAGGGAACCCATTCTACCCCTTTCAACTAATTAGAATAACATTATAAGCAACATAATACTATAAAATCAGTTATTTTTTAAAATTACTTTTTAAAGTGAATGTAATATCCTTAAAAGGTGCCAGACAAACAGCATGAAAGACTTAAGTCCTTTTATCCACAGAATAGAGATAGCAAGCTTCCTCTAGGAAATTCTGCCAGTTCATCTCAATCTTGCCCTAGAGGAATCACCTCTAGTGGAGAGAATATAATTGAGACTCCATGTTATTTCACTTCTTTCCCAAGATTGCCCACTAGAGTTAAGTGAGCTTAATACAGCAAAAGTTAAAAACCCAGGAAAGAGAAAATGTTGACCACAGTCCAGGTGGGGCCTTATAGTAGTCCTAGAATGATGGTACATAACACTATCAGTGAGTTTGCAATATTTGAAGCTATTGCTACTGATTACTATAATACTTTTTAATATGTGAAAATATTAGAATAGATAAAATAGGATTTTTTCCTGACAGTTTTCAGTTTACATTTTCTAAATCTCAAACAGTGAGATTTATTAGATGACAGAATAACATACCAAGGGGAGGTTTCAGAGTAACAGCCGTGTTAGTCTGTATTCGCAAAAAGAAAAGGAGTACTTGTGGCACCTTAGAGACTAACCAATTTATTAGAGCATAAGCTTTCGTGAGCTACAGCTCACTTCATCAGATAACCATCAATGACTGTCATTTAAACCTGGCCTGGACAAAACACCAGAATATGTTCGGCAATAGGGAGCAATCTTGGCAAAGGAATGAACTACATTGCCTAATTCATCTTTTCTGTCATTATTTCTATAATTTTACCATATTTCAGTAATAAACTGGTCTGTCAGGTTGAAAGAGATTCTCCCCCCCCATAATTAGAAATTACATAATTTACATAATTAGTAAAAAGCTGGGTACCCTGATGTGGCGATCACATTCTTTAATCCACTCTCTGGGGTTTGTTAGCAATGCACTAGGCTAAAGTATTTTGGAGACTCCTATGTTTACAGCTAGCCTTGTGTCTTCATTCTGTGTTGTGAGCATAAAAAACACACAGAATACACATTTTAGTCACAATGCTTATAAAAAAGCACCCAAGGTATTGATAATGCCAATACCATGCATTTTTCATCTCCAGACCCATCAGAAAAGGATCCATTGTAAGAAATGTGAATGTAACTAATATACAATGCTACTGCAGGAAAATCCTCCTTGGCTGCCCATCTCTTTGCTCAGAATTCTTCTTTCTTAATTCAAGGGATTTTTCCCTCAATGACTACAATGCTTCTCCATGTATAGTTTGAAAAAAAGATGGTATTCGAAGCCCACTCCTAAAACAGTGTGCACATACTAGATAGAGTCCAAACATACCTATGCCTTGGGATTTCTTTTATATAACTTAACTTAGATAACTTAAATAACAACCACAACAAACATAAACTTCAGCCTAAGCTTTCTCCTGGGTTTGGCTGTTCTTAGGGTTCTTAGCTGTAGGACCTCTCTGTTCTTGCTCCTGGCTCTCTAGGTCTCAGAGAGATTGCATCCCTTTTATGCTCCTGCCTTTAAGCTAATATGACCCAAAAGGTTGTATGGAAATGGTTATCTAGAGCCCCTTTCTGAAGAGCCTAGGAAGGGAATGGAGGCCTGTGAAGCTCAGACCCAGAAGACAGTGTGAGTGTCAACACTGGGTGGGGTCAAGGGGTAAGAAGAGTATTGGTTATGGGATGGGAGGCTGAAATGGCTAACGTCTCAAGAAGAATTCTGGCAACATTTCTGTCATTTTGGTTTGGAAGTTGGATCTGAATTTGGATCTAAATCACTTACGGGGATAAAAAACCTGACTTCTAACTTTGGTGGTAGCCATAGCCTGACACTGCAGGGTCAGTCCATCTCTTCCACAAGTAATGGTAGGCTCCAAGTTTTCTCAACTCGTTTATCCATTCTTCCCCCATTTTCAGCCTTTGCATTAGGTGCTTATCTGCTGGATAACTTCTATTCCCACATTCCTACCACTGGGAATTGTGGTTCAGGCACCAAACATCCCTCACAATATTTTCAAGGTTAATTTGTGAAGTGGGTAAGCAAAGAAGTGAAGATTAATTACTGGAGCGAAATAGTGTTGGGGAAAGTAGACAAGTGGCTAGCACAGTGATAACTTATCAGTTACACAAACCTTTTTAGTGTATGTACTCACACCACTTCTTACAGTTTTATTTTGTTAGCATTAGTTAATTACATTCAGAGACATCTCCTCCTAGAGACCTCTAGAGCAGTGCTTCTCAAGCTATCTGATGTGGGGGACCGGCAATTTTTTTTTCCAGTGTGCGCGCAGACCGGCAACCGATGGCTCGCGGACCGGCACTGGTCCGCAGACCACCACTTTGAGTAGCACTGCTCTCGAGGTCTCATGGAAGGAATTCTCTCTCCCAGCCACAGAGCAGTAATGAAGCTGCACTGTGGCTGCTATGCAGCATTAGGCATACAGTAGCCCCTGTGGGTGTTGCACCAACATCTCCCACGAGTTAAATATATGTAGTTACAAAGCCATTCGCCGTCCCTCTAGACTTCCTATGCATGCCACTGCAGGGAGCTCTTTTAGAACACAACTCAACAGGACATTTGGGAAGAAAGCCCCCTGAACCTCATCCTGACATCTTTTCTCTTCACACAGTGGAACCCCTACAGCCCCGCTACATACAGTGTTCTTTATTCATGTGGAGCAGAGTCCATGGAAAGTAAGATGGCACTATCTGAACCAAAAGCAGAAATAAATTATTTGTGAGGAATTTCTGTGTAATGAGTAGCAGGTCACATTGTCTTGTGTTTGTCTTGTTTTAAGATGCAATTTAAGTTTTAGACAGAAATTAAGTGGTTTTAAACAGGGAACTTTGGGTAACAAAATGAAAAAAACAAAAGTATGTAATAAAAATAGGGATTTTTTAAAAATCCCTATTTAACAAGTTGACCTTATTTTGAGATGTTTATCTTTGCTGTATCTGCTAAGGGACAGGGTGAACCTGAAACATTTTTTACCCAGCTTCTACTATGCTGGCTAATTTGCTGGCTCCTATGAGCTGTAATTGTTGAGACCATTTCACTACAAGACAAATAGTTTACCATGATCTGAACTCTTACATGCCTTCTCAGGATCCAGCCTGAGAACTCCAGGAGACTCAGGGAGGATTTAACCAGATTAACCACTAACACTTTTTCTCTCCTAAAACAGGACAGGAAAAACCATATGGCAAATACTATATTTAATTGTATTAAATCTGTGGTTACCCAAGAATGTTACCACTGCTGTAAACCGTGGCCTTGGAACTTGGACCCTACTACTGTTAGAATAGGACCTATGACACACAGTTGGCCAATTTTGATTCCATCCAGTAGAGGGCAGTGTAACACATAACCTGGTGCGGTTCATTATAGTATACTATTTTTTGTAATAACAAAGAGGAGTCCTTATGGCACCTTAGAGACTAACAATTTGGAACAACCTTAGAAACTAACAAACTTAGTCTCTAAGGTGCCACAAGGACTCCTCATTGTTTTTGCTGATACAGACTAACATAGCTACCACTCTGAAACCTATTTTTTGTAACGTTAGAGATTTTCTTATTTCACATCTCTACACTTTTAAAAGAGAAGCTTATCATATTCCTATATGTCTTCTCAATATCACTGAGTTGCCCCAAACTGAACACTGCGTTCCAAGTTTGGTCCCACCAGTAGTATGGAGAGGAAATATTGCCTCTCTGCTTTGTGATGTGATGCAGCCAAAGAAAAAAACCACATTGGCTCTTTTTGCTAATGAATAAGGTATAGAAAACTAAACAGATAAACTGGAAGTAGTGTGACTACTACTAGCCACATTTCATAGAATCATAGAACTGGAAGGGACCTTGAGAGGTCATCTAGTCCAGTCCCCTACGCTCAAGTCTGGACTAAGTATTATCTAGACCATCCCTGAGAGGTGTTTATCCAACGTGCTAATAAAAATCCCCAATGATGGAGATTCCACAACCTCCCTAGGCAATTTATTCCAGTGCTTAACCACTCTGACAGGAAGTTTTTTTGAACCATTTGTTACCATGTCTGCTTCAGTATGTTTGTAACTTGAACACTGGCTGACCTTGAAAATTGCAAGCTAAGGAGTACCATTATCTACAGTAGAGAAGAACTAACACAAGCAAGCAGTGGCTGGATCCAGTGTTAACAGGATTTAATAGCTTAAAATTCTTGTAAACAAAAAGTTTTTGTTGTTTTTTTGTAGACAAGAGAGACTCTCTGGCCCATAGTCTCTCTCCTCCCTCTATTCCTGTTGCACAGGGAATTTTTTCTCTGTGGCAGTATCTCTCCATTAACATGAATAATACTTTCCAGAGACCAGTATCGATAGTTCTTTAGTTGTGCCATAGCCATCTAACGTGCAATGCTTTAGTTTAATAGTCATTTCAATTGGCTATTAAAACAGAGCACTGCACGTTCAAATCTCTACTTTATTCCTGCAAAAATACAAGATCCCCAGAAATCACTATTCGCTTCAGGGAAGAGTTACTGCCACAGAGCACCAAAAGATAGCCCTGTGCTGCAGAAAATACGAAAGTAGAGGACATTCACGTCAGAGGGTCTCTGTCTTTTTCTAAAGAAGCAAAGTTTGCTTATATCTGGGAATATTTCACTTATAGTCTCCCCAGTTCAGTTTTCACAACATACATCTTTGCTTGTAAAAGCTGTAACCACTTCCATCCTTCCTCAAGAGAGACCAAGGCAGAAGAAAAGTCCATGTGTACAAGATATTATTGCACTCATCTCCATCAAAAACAATTGTGAGGATGGAGGAATACTTCCAACAGCTGTAAATCCTCCCATTTACATTCTCACTCTTTAGAAATTACAGTATATCACTACATCTAAGCCACTATCAGCTCTTCCAAAAAAATCAATATCTTTACACAAATGAAGCAAAGCAAATACTGTAACTAAGAAACAAATACTAAAAACAGAGCATTTATTTTATAGTCTGGGATCATATGGCTGTGCATTTAGCCTCTAAAATGACAGCAAAATTAAAATCATAGACTGAATAGAAACACTGGATTTGTCTTATTACAATAATCTATAACCCACTTCAACCCCAGCTTTTTTTCCATTTCCCCCTGTGACTGAAGAGGTGTTAATAGGCCACTTCACCTTGAATGCTCCCTTGAAATATGTGTTAACTACTTATACTAAACAAATTGGTCCATTTATATTTTGCGGTGGCACTCTGAATAAAGTCTTGTCTATATTACACAGTTTTGTGGACAAAAGTAAAGTTTTATCCACAAAACAGTGGAGGTGTACACACAACCATGCTCCTCCTGCTGATTTAACTCTCTTGCTATGCTGACATAATAAAACCACCTCCACAAGCGGTATAGAGCTTTTTGCAACAAAGTTAGAGCAATGCAGTGTCAGTGTAGACCCTACGCTTCCTTAGGTCACTCTAAATGGGCTCCAGGAGGTGTCCCACAATGCCTATCATGACCTCTCTGGTAAACAGTTTGGCCGGCCGCTTCCCTGCAGCCAGGTACACAGGCATGTACCCCTTCCCCTTTAAAGCCCCAGAAATTTTTGAAATTCCACTTCCTGTTTGCTCGAGGTGGACAGCTCTCATTACATCTTCCCAGCTGACCATGCTGCCTTTTCACAGCAAATGCTCTCCTGCCTGGAGTACACCAGAGTTGCTGGATCTGTTGGGTCTGTGGGAAGAGGAAGCTGTGCAGTCACAGCTCTGATCCAGCCATAGGAACCTTGACACCTATGAACAGATTGCTTGTGGCATGGATGAGAAGGGCCACGAAAGGGACACGCAGATGTGCCATGCTAAGATCAAGGAGCTGAGACAGGCATCAGCTCTGTTGCTTCTCTGAAAACATGCCATTTATACAAGGAGCTGTGACTCACCTCCACCGCCAATAGCCCTGGGTATACTTTGGGGGGACTGGAGGCAGCAGCCAGCAGAGTAAACCCCAAGGACGAAGTGGTGGATGAAGAGGTCACGTTGGAGGAGGATGCAGGATAGGTAACAGGCTTGTCTGGAGGCGTGGTGAGCCAGGACCTCTTTTTGACTCCGAATGCGTCTAGCTATAGGCGCCAACTTCCCCTCTTCCCCATGGATGCTCCACCCCACCCCCCCAGCCCTGGCCCCACTCCACCCCTTACATGAGGCCTTCCCCAAAGTCCCTGCCCCAACTCTGCCCCCTCCCTGCCCCTATTCCAACTCCTTCCCCAAATCCCGGCCCGTCCTCTTCCCCCCCCTCAGCCCCTGAGTGCGCCACATTTCTGATTCTTCCTCCCTCTCCCCCCCAGGGCGTGCTAATGCTACCAAACAGCTGTTTGACAGCAGCCAGGTGAGAAGCGCTGGGAGGTAAGTGGAGGAGCGAGGATGCAGTGCACTCAGGGGAGGAGGAAGAGGTGGTGGGGAGGAGCTGGTTGCCACTAATTTTTCCCCATAGGTGCTCCAGCTCCGGGTCTAGCCAGTCCCAGCAGTCTGACTCTGGCACACCTGAAGCAGGAGAGGGGAGCTCTGGTAAGTACTCATTTTGCTTTGATTCTTCACAGCTACATGAGACAGAGGTGTCCTTTATTTTGTTACATGATGCATGTGGAAGAAGGGATCAAAATTAACAACACTAGGTACTATTTGCATCTGCTTCTCATTCCCCTGTACATTCAATGTGGCAAGTAAACAATGCCAGGCTCAATTAATTACAGAAACACACATTATTGGGGCTCATTGTCAAAATGCTGCTTCAAAGCCTTCCTGATTTGAATCGTCGTTCTCCACCCCCCACCCCCCCCATTGAGCCCCTCAAATAGCCCTGGTGTCTTGCTGCTCAAAATCAGCCACCAGGTGGTTCACCTCAATGCTCCACCTCTGGGGAAATTCCCCACCCGCCCCCTTGGCTTCACAAATGTTATGAAGAGTACAGCAAGCTGATATGACTATGGGAGTATTTTCCTCATTGAGGTCTAACCTGCCAAAAAGGCAGTGCCAGTGACCCTTTAATTGTAGCAGGAGGTGATTAATGGCCCTGCACACTTGCATTACCATAACCCCCATGGTGGACTTCCCAACTCCAAACTGATTCATGCTTGACTGGTAGCCGTCTGGAGTTGCCAGGTTCGACATAGCCACTCGCTTTTCCACTGTTAGGGAAGCTCTCATTTTGGTGTCCTTGTGCCCCAGGGCGGGCGTGAGTGCCACGCACAGTTCAAGGAAGGTGGCTTTGCGCATACGAAAGTACTGCAGCCACTGCATGTCATCCCGTACCTGCATCACAATCTGATCCCACCACCCAATGCTTGTTTCTCAAGCCCAATAGCAACAGTCCATCGTGTGCAGCTGCTCCGTGAATGCCAACATCAACTTTGAATTGTTTCTTTCCATGGCACACAGTGGGGCAGGCACCATGGATTCCTGTTCAGATTCACAGCTCATCGTGTTCATAACGCTTGTCACAAGTCTGGAGAGCAGTGCAAGATCCATGCTTTCAGGATCCATGCTTTCAGGCGAGCACAACGTTTACAGGGGCAGTTGAAAAACAGCACGAAATGCAGTCAGAAGCCCTTGAAATTATGGGACAGAGAAAATTGTATCATGGGGCGATGATCCCACTCCTATGATGCGCTGCAATCCATTCCCAAAACCTCTAGCGGGAGAAGCTGGCAATTTGCACAGTGGTATAGCTACCCACAGTGTGCTTCTCTCTCTGTCGTTGCTAGAGCACCAACTGTGGACGTGCTCCGCCTTCACAAGGAATGTTGTGAGAACATGCACAAGCAATGTAATTACAGCAGTTTATGATTGTTGATGTAACTTAAGTCAACTTAACTCTGTAGTGTAGATATGGCCTTAGTTTCCCAGACCTGAAGAAGAGCTCTGTGCAAATTCAAGAGCTTGTCTCTATCACCAACAGAAGTTGGTCCAATAAAAGATATTACCTCACCCTCCTTGTCTGTCTATGTTAAAGGAGGTTGGAAGGTATGTGTGAGAGACAGGAAAAATCAGATGGAATTTCTATACTTCATAAAATAACCCCATCGAATTCCCTTTCAAAAGCTCATAGTGGAGCTGTAAGTAGTTGGAACTAACTCTCTCAGCTTTTTTGTATAACTTCAATATATAACTGCTGTTTTTGTATAATCGTAGCCATTCCACTTCTTCCTCAACAGTGCTTAGATACGTGTCTTTATTCCACGCAACTAAACAAACACTCTGCCTGGAAGCTTATGGGCAGGGGGTCAGGAATGAGTGCCAAATCTGTGGCAGGCAAGATTTAGCCTCTGCAGAAATTCTGGCTTTTATTAGACAATATAATCAATGAAAGGATTTAGGAAAAAGAGCCTGTGGTGCTCTCTAAAGCACAGAAAAAGGACATTTATCTGTATTATGTCCCTTGCCTTAGCTCCCATTTTCAGCTGGCTCGGTGTCAATAGCAGTTTATGATTCTATTAGCTTTACATGGGGAGAAATCATAAATAGATGTCACTTGTGGCTATTTCCTTGTCTCTTCATATGCACTCATAGTTTGTGATGTATTAGCAGGTTACTCTCCCGTAATATTGGGAGCTGCAAGGCAAGTGTAACTCAGGTAGTTGATAAATACAGATATACTCAATTTGCAAACAGTGCCAAATATTTTAATGTTCTCAGAACTTCTGCTTGTTGCAGTAAATTGAGATGAACAAATGGATAGTGTGAACTCAGTCAAAGGAAAATGCTGGTTTTCTTTTTAATGTTTGATATATTGTGTGTTTCATCATATCCTGTCAACTTCTAAAACAACATACAGTGACACAGCATCCTGCAAAATGATGTAATATGCAATATAGGGAATGGGTACTAACAATGTGATGCTGGAGATTTTATATTTCAGCAGGATACTTCCATTAGTTTTGTCTCTGAACTTGCAGTTTAAGTGGACACACGTGGAAGGAATTTGAGTGGAGTGATGTTTTCCTGTTTTTGTACCCAGGTTGTCCTCTAGATTTCACTTCTTCATCTGGGGCATGTTATGAATAGTGTAACCTGGGGGTGGGGGTAGTTTCAGGTAAGCTAACAATGATCTTTCAGTCATATTTCTGTGATGCAGACTGAGTCAGAGAACTTGTTAAAGATTAGATCCTGGATGGTGAAGAGTTTGTGCATGCCAGATGTTGCAATGATCAGCATGAGGTTGAGGATTTGGTGTTTGTCTGGGCTGAGCCCATTTGATGTAGCTGTTTGTTAATTGTACTAGACAGGATATAGTTGTCTGGTGATCTTTCCAGGTTCTCTCTCTCTCTCTGTGATCTTTGCATTTGGGAGGGTTTCAGATGCACTGTCAGTTTAATCATCAGAGGTGGCAATACAGTGATATGCCATGTACCTAGAAAGTGACAACTCCTCAGGGTCATTAGGGCAAATTATTTATGAAGATCTCAGAGTGAGGCATTCTCAAGGTACTGCAAATGAACTGGACACCCCTGAGCACTCTACTGTGCTCCTGGAGATCAAGTTGCCAAAAAAAAAAACCCACATGGAGAAGGGGAGAGAGGAGGTCAAATCATGGCTCCACCCATCCTCCACACTGGCCTCTGGAGTGGGGCCAGTGCATCAGGGGAACAGTTTGCTCTGTCCTAACTAGAGCTGCATGAATAATAGATTTTTAGGTTTGTTGGCTATTTTGAGAAGTCGGAAACAAAAAGTTTCAAGTAGAACAGAATGCTTCTTTTCATTCCAAAACAAAATGTTTATTTTCAGTGGTTCACTGTCAACCTGGGAGATCATCTTTAGTGGAGTACTGCAGGGGCCAATCCTGGGTCTAGTATTATTCAATATTTTCGTTAGTGACTTGGATAATGGAGTGGAGAGTATGCTTATAAAATTTGCGGATGACACCAGCCTGGACGGTTGCAAGCACTTTGGAAGACAGGATTAGAATTCAAAATGACCTTGATAAATTGGAAAATTGATCTGCAATCAACAAGATGAAATTCTGTAAAGAGAAATTCAAAGTGCTACACTTAAAAATCAAATGCAGAGCAACAAAATGGGGAATAACTGACTAGGCAGTAGTACTTCTGAAAAGGCTCTGGGGGTTATAGTGGATCACAAATTGAATATGAGTCAACAATGTAATGTGGGTGTGAAAAGAGCTAATATCATTCTTGGGTGTATTAACAGTAGTGTTGTATGTAAGGCTCTGATGAGGCCTTAGCTGGAATATTGTGTCCACTTCTGGGCACCACACATTAAGAAAGATATATGCACAAATCAGAAAGAATCCAGAGGAGAGTAACAAAAATAGAAAAAAGTTTAGAAAACCTGTCCTATGAGAAAAGATTAAAAAAATTGGGCATGTTTAGTCTTGAGAAAAGAAGACTGAGGAGGAACCTGATAACAGTCTTTAAAAATGTTAAAGACTGTTATAAATGGACAGTTGTTCTCTGTGTCCACTGTAGGATGAGACATAATCCTCTTAATCTGCAGCAATGGAGATTTAGGTTAGATATTAGGAAAAACTCTCTAACTATAAAGATAGTTAAGGTCTGGAATTAGTTACCAAGGGAGGTTGTGATATTCCCATCATTGGAGGTTTCTAATAACAGATTAGACAAAAAAATGTCAGGGATGATCTAATTATACTTGGCCCTCCCTCAGCCTATGTGTTGGGGGAACAAGAGATTGATTGGTTGACCTCTCAAGGTCCCTTCTAGCCCTACTTTTTTATGATCACATGATTGTGAGCATTTTTAAATATTTTTGAATTTTTTAAAATAAAAAGAAATTTCAAAACAAAGTAATTTTGAACCAAAAAAATTGAAACATTTCAAAAATGTCAAAATGAAATGTTTTGATTTTTTGGCAATTTTTTTAGGTTTGTTTGAAATGAACAATTTGGCAACATTGATAAGAATTCACAAAATGTTTTGGTGTTGCCGAATCTACTTTTTTTCCCCCTGAAAAATGTTTTGGTAAAACATTTCACAAAGCTCTAGTTCTAATGGATACTGCATCAGCCTCAATGCAGAGCAATGACATAAATTCCACAATCCAACCTTCTGAGTTTACTGTGTGTGGGGAAAGTGGAAAATGGCCATTTGGGGCCCAATTCTACTTTTGTCATTTATTTCAGTAGCGAAAGATTGAACCTTTTGTGTACAACTTTTAAATTGCTTTCATCCAATAGGGGGGAAATGTGCCTTCTTTTGCAGTGATACAACTCTGGTGTCTTCAGTTGTTAGTACTAACAATATATGTTTGTATTACAGTAGCATCTAGGGATTAGGGCATCACTGTGCTAGGTGAGGTACAAAACAGAGACAAGGTGGATGAGGTAATATCTTTTATTGGACCAACTTCTGTTGGTGAGAGAGACAAGCTTTTGAGCTACACAGAGCTCTTCCTCAGGTTTGGGAAAGACACTCCCAGTGTCTCAGCAAAATGAAAGGTGGAACAGATTGTTTAGCGTACATATTGTAAGGACCATTCAAGGTAGAGACTGGTGTCTCTCAGCAACAGAAGTAGGTCCAATAAAAGATATTACTTAACCCACTTTGTCTCTCTAATATCCTGGGACCAACATCGCTACCACTACACTGCAAACACAATAAGAAACAGTCCCTGCTCCAAAAAGTTCATGGTCTTTGAAGTTCATTAAAAAAGTAGATTAAGCAACTACAGTATAACTACCTTTTATTTTACCAAAACTCGTCACTTCAAACTATTGTGGTTTTGCCATGAATCCAGGATTCCTTTGAACTTTAAAAGTAGTTGCAAGGATTTAGGCATTTGCAAAACCTGATACAGTACATTGGTTACTTCCTGGAAAATCTAAAGACCTGATCTGAAGTCTGCCTCTAAAATACTCCTTTTACAATTTTACTCTTGATTCTTGCATCTGATATCTACTTGGGGTGGGTGTGATTATTTCCTTAATGGGATTTTCATGTAGAATTGAACCTATTCACTAAGTTTCATTTCATGCTGCCACAGCTGACTCGCTTTCAACTTGAAGTGCCCTCTGGTCCTGTTCATTACTGAGCTTTCTTCATGTCTTTTCTTCATGATGCTTAAGACTGAAAGGAGTAGAGTGCTGCATTTTCATTTATGCTAAAAACTTTTGCAAACAAGAAGCAGTGCAAGAAGTGCATGTGGTTCCTTTCACAGAATGTTTTGCTGAAGAGGTGGTAATATATCTGATGGATTTGTTTCAGAATATAAATCGCTTCATGGCCCTTTGCTCACCACAGACCTCCATACTGAAAACAGTAAGCTATGCTGTTTTTTGCACTGCCAGCATCATGATGAAGTCCTTTGCATGTTATTGTGTTGTCTTTGCATACACATGATGTAATAAATGCTGCTGGACGATTACTATGTTCTTTGACATTTATCAGCAAGCACAGAAAATGATGGATCCTATCTTAATTTTTGTTTATGCTATTTTCTCAAACTTCAGCCTCTGACCACAATGACAGGGCTTGTTGTAAATTCACAGGGAGAGGTTGCTGAGTGTTTCGTGGTGCTGACTTGAAAATGTGCTTGAAACAGAAACAGACTTGACTTCCCGTAAGATATATAAATAGACTGTCCTTTTTCTTTCCAGGCATCATTACAAAAGATCAGTTTAACTTTTTGTAAAGTTTTTATAAGATCCATTCAAGACTACAGCTCTGTTTGAATTGGCTAGATTGGAACTTTATTAGCCCTGCTTTTTGCATGAGGTTCCAAGCACTGATACAAGCTAAATGATATGATAACATAAGAATGGCCATACTGGATCAGACCAAAGGTCCATCTAGCCTAGTATCCTGTCTTCTGATAGTGGCCAGTGCCCGGTGCCCCAGAAGGAATGAACGGAACAGCCATGGGCAGTGGGTATAAGAGGCCAGGGAAGGCTAAACCTCCCCAAACAAGATGCGGTGCACCTCCCTTTGGAGGCATGCCAGCCCACTGCCTTTGGAGCACCGTTGCTGAAAGGGCACCTGAGATGCGGCCCCACCTGTGTTCATCCTCTTCCCCGTGGCCCCGCCTGCACTGCTCCTCTTCCTGTTCCCGCTCCACCTTTTCCCCCAAGGCCCCACCCTCACTCCATCTCTTCCCATCCCCGCTCTGCCTCTTCCCCAGAGCCCCCCCCACCTGCTACTTGTGCCTTTCTGCCCCCTCTCCCGAGAGCCCCCCTGCCCATCTGGGGCAGAGAGGCATGCACAGTGAGCAGGGGGGACTCGGGGAAGGGGACAGAGAGGCAAGGGCAGGGAGACTCGGGGGAGGGGGCAGAGAGGTATGAGTGGTGGAGGGGGAGCCTCGGGGAGGGGTCGAGCGGGAGCGGGGCCTGGGGCAGATCAGAGGTGGAGCATGGGCGGGGGCCTTGGGGGAGGAGGCCAAGGCAAGGTAGGCCTTGGGGCAGAGCAGATGGGGCAGGGCCATGGTCTGTGTACTGGTGCCCCCCCCATGTCTAAGGAGCTTCCGGTACCCATGCCCAGTCTCCCCAGTGAAGGAGTCCCACGCCTTCCATGCAAACAGACAATAATCAAGTGATGCATTCCCAGCTTCTGGCAAACAGAGGCTAGGGATGCTCAGAGCATGCTATTCCATGGACATACCACTCTCTCTAGTTATGATTGATTAGTATTCCAAGTGTTTATCTCCAGTTAATACTTTACAGTCAATAAAGCCTTGTCCAATGAGATTGCCCTGTAACATCCCACTGAAGGGCATGCAACTGATGGAGTGAATAGAATTTTTGGATATATAGTATCTTGACAAAGGAAAATTGCTTCTTCTTTCTAGATTATTGCTGAGTCTTGTGTATTTTTGTCTTGACCTGTTTAAAAAACCCCCATACATTCCTTGCTTTAAAAAGGAATGCTACTTAAAAAGTAATTATTTGTTGGCTAATAAACTTTTAATTTCCTTTAATCAGTTAACTCCCTCCTGGTTAGATTTTTTCAAAGCCTAACCCATGAGATTCTACTATAAAACCTACTATTTCTTAATTGGAGTTTGTCTTGGCATTTCCTGCAAAACATCTTAGAAACTGACCTCTTCTGAACATCTTTGCAGGGGTGCTGGAACAATTTGTATGGGGGAGGAGGGTGCTGAGAGCCATTGGACCAAACTGTAAACCCTGTATATAATGGAAAAGAGGGTGCTGGGAAAGTCTGCAGTCTCTCCCTGGGAAGTGGGAGGAGTGTTTGGAGGCTGCAGAGCTGCGTTGCCTGAAGTCCCTCCCTGGGAGGAGGGAGTAAAGAAACTGGCCAACCCAGATGGGGGCGGGAATCATAGAATTGTAGGACTGGAAGGGATCTTGAGAGGTCTTCTAGTCTAGTCCCCTGTACACAGGGAAAGACTAAGTATTGTCGAGGAAGGCCAGGAGATATGGAAGTGGCTCAGGAAAAGGTAGCAAGGTGTAGGGAACAGATCTTGGCTGCTGTGTAGAGGGTCCCTGAACCGGAATCTGTAGTAGAGGATGGCCCCGGGTTCCCCTGGTAGTCACTGCGGGAGTGGCACTATGAGGCAGTAAAGCAGAAGGCTGCCTGAGACTGCTGGAGAGCAGGAACTTGGATACACTTTCCCCCGGAAGGGGAAATCACAATAGTGAACTGGCCAGAGGGCTGAGTCATGAAGAGGACAGCTGTGGTTTCTGAGAGTGAGAGAGGGGCTGTAGAGGAGAAACAGATGGTGTTACTGCTGGAAGGGGCAGTGGCCTGACTGAGCTAATCCCCTGAACCTCCATGAGGTGGTGCCATCCAGCAGTGAGTAGAGCAAACCCGTCATACTCCCTCTTCACTGTAGTGCCTGAGTATAACTCCCCTGGAGATGTAATTTGCAGCTCAGGTAGATGTACATATGCTAACAGTGATTGAGCTAGTGTCCTAAAAATAGAAGTGTAGTTGTGCAGATGATGGGATGGGCTAGCCGCCCCGAGTGTGTCCTAACCCTGGGCACATAGTCCTTCCTCTGCTGTTGCTGCTATACTTCTGTGGTTCTTCCCTCACCCCCCACCCCCCGCTAAACTGATCAAAGCTAGTATGTGTCCATTTACCTGAGTTGGAAATTACATCTCCAGTGCAAGTGTAGATGTACCCTTGGAGTGCCAGTGATGTGAATAATATCTGTTACACATGGTTTGTTCTTTCTCTCATTTTCTTCCCAGAAGGAGAAGTGTGTGTGCAGTGGAATGTTTTGTTTCAGTAGGGTTCTGATTGTTGTTTGATGGCCTTGACTTAAACTGCCTGATACACTCGTCCCTGCAGCGACTTTCTTCCTGGAAAACTCCTCCACAGTTGTCAGACACTGTCTTTGTCTGCCGTTGATTGGAAGCAGACAGAAGGCAAGACATTGAAGTATAGTGTCACATCATTCATATATACTGGGAAAAGCGTGTTTGGAGGAATAGTAAATGGCAGCCCTCTTCCCCAAGAAGTAAAACAAAATGGCACCATGTTCTAGCACTAAATTACCTGGGTAAAATACTTGTTGTTTACATGGATTTATAATCATAAATTTTTAGAGTCATACCTGCATGAATGATGCTAAACCCAATTTCTTTCCATTACAAGTGGAAAGGATATACTCCAGGTGAAAAGAATCATGCCTTGTGGAGCTTTCCCTCCAGAGAGAATTTCCTGTTTGTGCAGAAAAAGGGAAGGAGGGCTGCTTTTTCCTAGTGGGTTATCTGGGGAGCCCTGTAAATGCTCCCTAAATTAAGATGAGAACAATAAAAGGAGATTACAACCCAGGGAGTAGAATGGGGAAAGAAGAGAGAAAGCAGATCTGAGAGAAAGCAGAGTCTAGTACTATTCCCTGCAATCTTTCCCACGCCCTTGGGGACTGCATTAACTTCTTTGTGTCTCCTGCACAATTGCTGCTGCTACTAAATAGCTGAGTAAGGACTTAACCAATATCAGCATGGCTTTTGCTGGAGCCAAGGGAATGAGAACAGCTGTACAGTATATAGGCAGGAGCTATTCATGTAGACAACTCCCATCTCCACAGGTCTAGGTCTTTGCCCTCTCATCATTATATAGGTCTGCAAATCCTTCACATCCAGTGGAGGCTTTCAGGGGACATTTCTAGGAGATTTCCTATCCCTCTACCCTCTGCCACAGATTTCTCACCTGGAGGGGTGATCTGGATCCAAAATATTTCACTGAAAGCAAGCAGTAAAACTATCATTTAGTCTCATTCAGAGTTGGACTCTGCTCTCAATTACACTAATGTAAATGACACAATTCTGCCAGAGCCAGTAAAGTTATTGCTGTATCATTGGTGCCAATCAATCAGGAATCTCGAAATCTGACCCCCTCTGTTATCAAACGCTTTCTTTTTTAACTTTTATTTATTCTGTACGGCTTGTTTCTGTTCAGCCCTTCTGGCTTGCAGCACAATGTTTTCCTTTGTTGTTATTAACCTGTTCCAGCTTCACATTTTCAATATAGCTACGGGCACTCAGGCATGGAAATACCTTTTTAACATGCCAAAACTAATTCTACTTCCTCAGGCACTGCAGCAGAGTTTCCAGAAGATGGTACTGAGGTTCCCTTCCCCTCAAACATTAACCATCCACAGAGTTTTACCCCAGTGGCACAACCTGGACCCCATATTCCTTGGAAGACAAGGGAAAAAAGCTCCAGATTGAGTCATTTCTTATTCTGTTTATAGGTTTCTTTATTTGTGTGTTCTTTAATTCTTGGTCTTGTCAATATTCTCAGATGAGCTTCAATCCTTTTTTCTTTCTTGGCTTTGCTTGTTTTCTTTGTCCAAGCCCTTTACATTTTTCAGTATACGTTTGGCGCAGGGCAAAGCCTTTGGAGCCCATGAAAGCTGTGGGTCTCCCATTTTGAAAACTTTTAAAGAGTAAGTGCTAATTTAGCTTTTCTAAACACTTGTTTACACTTTTCCTAAATTGGCTTTGCAATGAAATGTAAATTTAGGCGCACTAAGACTGAAGTTGTCCATGGTGATTTTTCCAAAGTATCCCAAGTTAGTCATGGATCTCAACCATAACAACTATGAGCCCATGAACCCCACCAATTTGGAAGGGGGCCTTGACCACTTTGTGACAGTTTGGGAGTCTTCTTGCCTGTTCCAGTCATGTTAATGCAAGTGTGAGCCCCTTCCCAGAAACCATCATAGCTCCTGAACTGTCAGTGTGGTCACTCACCACAACACTGGGATAAGGGCAGCTCACTAGAGGAGCTGGCCCAGCTTCAGGTAGCTAGCATTGGCTGGGGCAGAAGAAAGTTCCACTCTTTGTAGTTGCAGATGCCAACAGCAGCTGCTTCTCCGGGAGTGGAAGAGATCAAGCAAAGTGGGAGACAGAACCAGTAGGGGTCAGCCCTCTCCACTTGGACGAAGAAGAGAGTTATCTAGGGGGAGAAAAGAAATGCCATAGAGAGGAGCTTTCAACTAGGCAGAGGAAGAAATAGCTTTCTTTAGGAAGAGGGGTGGACTTGAGGGACAGAGATTGTGAGGGGAGGGGAAGGAGAGAAATGGTGGTAGAAGCTGGGGCAAGTACAACATAATTCTGAACCACAGAAATAGCTTGCATGCAAAATCTGAATTCCTTTTATTAGCGAGTTAAGAAAAGCACATAGCAATTAACTGTTGCTCTAAAGATGTTGATTGTAGAAGCACATTAATTTGGTATGTTTTTACTTCATAATCATAAGGAGGAAGTGCAAGTGACATATTTAGAGAAAGCAGTTTATGTATAAAAATAGTAGTGGAGCTGCTTATGAAGTCAGGAACCTGTAAAGACCTGACCTGAGGGCCTATGTAGATAAGTGTTTAACTGCATAAAGAGAGCTTATTATTTCTGTCTTTTCAAATATCAGGGTTTTTTTCTCCAATATCTTTATTTATTTTGTCCCAGAAATTCAAATCTGTACCTGTAGTGGAAGGTCCTGGTTTATTAATTTCATAAGTCAAATTTCATATTGTATGGTTATTTTGAGGCTGATGGATTGTGTGATTGAAAGTATTGAATAAAGCTGGTATAGAGCCTCCTCAAAATGGGGGAATGATTGGTTTTTACACTAGCTGATTGTGCAGTCTCTCACAAGATAGCCCTAAAATGCTTGTATGTTAATGTTGTATTTATCACTTATAGAGCTATAGATGTATATGACAACAAAGATGGAAGAGTTTACAATCTAAGGGTCCAGTTCTGCCACACTTCAACGTGCTGAGTAATATCTTACTATACATGTAGTACCACTTAATAAGGATGGTAGAACTGGGCCTCCAATTAAGATGAGAACAGAGGAGATTACAGCAATGGGGAAGGAAAATGAGGGTGAAGATCTTATGATCTTGCAATGCTAATTCACACTTTCGGTTACAAAGTGTTCATTTTTAAATTTATACTGTGTTTACATATCAAGTATATATATGATCTGTAAGCCTCTTTGAAGAAGTGAGTTTCAAGAGAAGACTGATAATGAGGAAACAAATTTTATTTTTAATGCAGCATTGTAGGGGGCATAATGAGGCATGTGAGTTATCATTTGACCATCTCTGTGCCAGGTAGCAGCTTTCCTAATGTTCTGCATGTCACAGTTCAGGGCAATTGCACCTGTATTCCTTCTCCATGATCCAGGAAGGGCACCCACTCTTCAGCTTCTGGCTCCCAGCCATCACTTCTTGGGCAGAGACCCAGATTTCTCTCCCTCCTGACTGGGGTTTTTCCAGGCTGCACAGTACATGTAATATCTCCAGCAAGTCAGAGTGCCTAAACAGCATCTACACTTTGCTTTCTTTCCAGAGGCTAAAAACAGCATACTTGCCTACAGTTTTATGTTACGGCAAAGCTCTCTAAGCAAGCACATTTATTCTTAAGGGGAAAGCATTACAGGAAAATATATTTAAAATGATTTAAAAAACTATATGCATCCTAAAAGCTTACTAGAGGTTACCCCAACTGCAGCTGACACTGGCAGGTGTCAGTCCTTACACCCCTTCCCTGAGGATTGGATTCCCCTCTGGACAGAAGGTCCTGTCTGTTTGCTAGGTCAGAAAGAAAGCCCAGAGTCCATTTAAATTCAGGCTGTTTATCCAAAAGTCTATTTTTTTGTCGGTCTGTGGATAATCCAGTTTGAACTGGTATATGCAAGCCTCTCTACGTGGCGGTACCCCTCTGGAAGTGTTACAACATGACTGAATTTGGCTAATCACTCCCCCCTCCACCCCATTCTTAATTCCTGGAGGACCTGTCATCACTCTCCCACATGGAACTACATAGAGTCCCTGCCCCACAATGATATAGAAACCTAATATAGTAAGGTTTCCCAAAGATATTGCAGGAAATTGCCATATCTGTCACATTGTTTCTTTGTTTTTATTTTACATGCTTAGTCATCGCTATTCTGGTTACTGGACACACTGCTAGGCACCCATTCCAGAATCTAACTGATGTTTCTTGTCATCAAAAAAGTTTGTTATACAAATAGTTAATTTTGTTTTCTAGTATCTATCTTATAATGGATTTGAGCATGCCACCCTTATACATTTACATCAGCCCTGTGGCTAAGTATTCTTAGTTGAGCCAGACAGTGAGGGAATCGCTGCTTGTTTCATTGATGCACTATTCTTAAGTAATGTTAACATACTATAGCCTGGGTGGCTTTGTGCTGATTCGGTTTTTTGCATGTCAGTAAGTAAACGAGAGTCTATTTCAAACAGAAAAGGCATTCTTCTTTCTCTTTTCCTCCTCCACCCCTTGATTTAGATTAGGGGAAACGGCATCATCTGTCTACCCATTAAAGGTATTCCTAATGCACCATCACCACTGTCTACCCAAAAGACTATTCTCTATCTGTCCCTTGAACTTTACAGTTGGCATACTTGGATTATTACTTGGTTGTTTGTGTTTAATTATTTAAAGCCCTGAAATATTTCTGATCGCTTATCTTTAGGGAATTGATGCCAACCCATTATTTAGGGTGGCTGTTGTGGGAAAGCTTTTGCAAAGAGCAGGGGCTTGCATACCACTCTGTAGTTGAGATCTATGCTCCTTCTGATTTATGAAGAGAAAGGAATTGAGGGATTGTTGCTGAGAGTCCTACCTTATCCAGAGGCCTTATGGATCATGTCCCCTAAAACAGCTTTGTAGCATTGCCTGAAAAATCACAAAAGTTCCGTCTAAGCTGAGCAGAGAACAGTGTACTTGCTCACACACATTAAATCAAATTCCGCCCCCGTGTGACTTCACTCCAGTTACCCACAGCAAAAGTGAAGTGACTATCATTTCTGTAACTTTTCTGTCCTGGGTAATATTTAGTTATTGCCCCCCCAAATCAGGCACTTTTCCTTCATTCTGGCTGAAACAGTATTTTTTAACCTCTTGTAATTTTACACTACTTTCTCAGGACAATCCATTAATAGTTTAGAAAATATAGATAGATTGCTCCACATGTTCATTGCATCATGGCTCTCAACAACAGAAAAGATCAGCACAAATATAACATCTTAGAAGACCTTGGATTAATGGACATTATTTGACAATCTAGGTAACATTTTTGTCCCTCAAGCAATATTTTACAGCTAAAAATGAAGGGTGTAAATTCAACACCTGCCATTCCAGTAGTTTCTAGTAAGGACTACAGAAACTGCCACTGATGCCAATGGAAGAAGAGTCAGTGAGGCACTAAGGACAGCCTCTCCTGTCTTTTCACTGGATGACTTGTAAGGAGGAGGGATCGGTAATAAGCAGGAGAAATGTAAGACTTTGGAACAGCCATACTGCATCAGACCACTGATCCATCTGTTCTGTTATCCTGTCTCTGTCAGTGCCAGATGCTTCAGAAGAAAGTCCAAGGAATTTCCTCTTTTGCTTAAAATTTGAAGCATGAGATTTGATATATCCTTCAAGGAGTGGCAGTGGAGAGGGGGCAGAAGGAACTGAAAGGGAGAAGTAGTTAGGAGAGGGAAAAGCTGTCCACTTCCTTACCATCCACTGACACACTCTTCCTGCTACCCTAAAGCTGCTGTTCCTTTGAAGCCACCGTCTAATCTGAGCATCTGCCTTCCCTCTGCCTTCCCTCCTCGAAGCACCGTTGGTTTCCCCTGAGGCAGATGGGGAAGAAAACAGAGGGAGGCTGCCATCATGAATGTTGAGTGGGGAACTTGGAGAATCCCTGATTTAGCATATTGGGTGGGGGGATGCAGCTGGCTTGTGGAGATAAGGGAGGGGACAGAGGAAAGAGTGTGGGCATGGGTTAGAAGTTGGGGTAAATGATGGAAATCTGCAAGGCTGGGTAGAAGTATTTATTTGATGACCATCCAGATATCATTATGTCTCTGCTCAAAAGGGCCACTCTTTGTGGTAGATAAGCAATTGTATGAAGAGGTACATTTCTTGGAGGGTACATAATAATAATAATTGCAGAACTCAAGTGGTTTGCATTCCAGGTTCTCTCTATAAGAGCTCCCAACCCATTAGTTTCTGGAATTTATAAAGTGTTCTCATGAGCTGTTTGTGGATATCAAGTACTGTGAATCCCAGATGACTAGTTGTTAGAATTGTCCATACAGTGAGCAAGAGTGCATTATACTGCTACAAAGATGACAGTCAAGGGAGCCCTTATAAATCTGAAATACCATCAAAATCTGAAACACCATCCAAAAATGTCATTTGAAAGTAAGTGTATTTTTATGCAGATGTAAGAAGAAGAAAGAAAAGTCAGGTGTCCCCTACCTCCATTCCCCCCCACCATCCTTTGCCCACATGCTCCTTCCAGTTAGTTCTGTAGTGGAACATCCCAAATCCCATCTGTTTCTCTTTGTGCCTCTTGATATGACTGTGGCACAAAATGTCTCTTTAGCAAATAAAGTGCTAAAAGCTGTTTTGTCCTCTCTTGTGATTGGTGGGATGGTTCCTGGTCACTGAAGCCGGGTCTATGCACAGTTCCTGTAGTGGTACAACTATTTTAGTTCAGTATGTGACTTTTAACAACCGAAATAGTTATAGTGGTAAAAGCCCTAGTGTGGATACAGTTATAAGGTGCCTTGTGCCGGTATAGCTTATTCCTCTTTGTATACAGGAATAAATTATACCAATAATAGCACCCTTATACTTGCGTAATTGAGACCATGTGGGTAGGGGGGTTGTATAGTGTAGTTAAAGCACCCCAACTTTTGGGTGTAGACAAGTCCCAGTGATATAATTCATTTATATTAGTATTGCATTTTTTTTAAAGATAAAGGTAGAAACATTTTCTATTTACATTCCATATTCCAAGCAAGTTACTCATATCAATATGTCATAATACTAATATGACTACATGAAGCCACATCAATATTAATGGCTTGTCTACACTACTGTTTAAGTCGATGTAACTTACATCACTTAGGGATGTGAAAGACACCCCCATAAGTGACATCGACTTAAAGCGGCATCTACACGGTGCTATGTCAGGGGAGATGCTCTCCCACCAACATCGCGTCTGCCTCTTGTTGAGGTGGAATAATTATGCCGACGGGAGAGCGCTCTCCCATCAGTATAGCGCATCTTCACCAGACCCGCTACAGCGGCACAGCTGCACCAGTGTAGCACGGTAGGGTAGACTAGCCCGAAGACAGCTCTTTATCGTGCCTACTAGTATATGGGGAAATTTTCAGAAACCATATATTTTACATAGAATAATAGATGAACTAGAGGGAGCTATAATGACACAATTTCATCAAAATTCCAGCATCTTTGTTTTTTGTTGTCTCTAAACCCCAAGATAGAATTAATTCTAACTTGCACAAGTCTATTTATTGCTTTACTTTCTTTTTATAAATAGATCTGAGACTGATTTCAAGTTCCCAAACATTTAAAACTGATCAAGTATTTATTAGACATTGTTCTTCTACTAAAACAGCTAAAAACTACTAATTAAAATATTTGTAAAATACTCCTGTCTTGTAAATGTGTTGGGCCAGATTCTCCAGTCTACTAAGTCCACTTAGCACTGCTTGAGACTGGCCAGCAGGGAGCTGTGTGCTAATGGAAACCTCACAGAGATGGAATAGCCCTCTCCCACAACAGCCATTCCCCTCACCCTTGGCATGGGGGGTGTCTAGGGGAGGGAGAAGGTGTGCCAGCATAGGCTGGGCACATTACAAAGTAGAGCTTGGATATACCCAATCTTTTACTGCTAGAAGCTGGATCTTCTCCTCAGCAGCTGTAATTTTATGGCAGGGCTAAGTGCCATGGGATCACGGAGCAGCAACCTGCTTTTTCTCCCCTCACTTATAAACAAATGGAGATAAGAAGCTAGCCCATAGTGCTTAAACCAAGAGAGATTTTTATACTGGTCTAAAAGTTAGGCATCTGATTAAAACTGACCTGACTTCCAGAGGGCTCAAGCACACTCAACACTTCTCAAAACCAACTGCTTACTTAGATGTCCAACTATGGAAATTCAGAAATTTTGGCCATTGAACTTTCCTTGGATAGTTTGTTTTTTTTTAAATTGAACCCTCAATTTTATTATTGAGGGTCATTTTGTACCTTAAGTCTCCTATCAGCTAGAGAGACAAAAATGTTCAGTTATTCAATCTGCATGCAGAGACATGAGGAACATCTGTTCCTCCATATTCAGAGCCTCCAGCTCTGGACTCCCACAGCTCTCCTCCCTTTTCTCTCCATCCTATTCAACATCTATATAGAGCTACTAGTGAGGACTACTCATTGCTTCCAGATACTGTTTTTCTATATTGTCAGAAACAGAATAGTGTTCGCTGTTGTGAAAAAACACCTTTCTCCATCTGTGGCTAGTAAGAAAATTGCATTTCTTCTTTGCTGGATTCAGATTTAGACATGGTAATCTACATATTCAGACTTCTACCTAGGAATTAAACCTCTTGCCTTTATAAAAGCTACAACTGATGAAAAACAGCTGCTCATCTGCTCAACAGCACTGGTGGCTGAAAGCCTGTTACTCTAGTGTTCCTCACTTCTGAGTTCTGGGTCAAATTCAAGGTTTTGGTCTTGATTGTGAGAGCCCTCAAAGTGATCAGCCCAGGGTACCTGAGGGATTTCTTCATGCTGCATCACCATGACAGCTACATTCCACTTGAACAAAGGACCTGACCATTGCAAGAGTGAAACTCATGTCTGTAGGAGACAGAGAAACTCATTCCTAGATGGAATCAGAATGATCATGAACCCCTGCTCCATCAGAGCAAAATGCAAAAGCCACTTCTTTGGCCTACCCTTCCCACAATAATGCCAACAAAAACTATCCAGTAGCTACTAGACTTTCAACACCACAGATCCCCATAGAAACAATTTCTAGCAGTAAGCCTGTCGCCATTTGGATTTAGATTTATTTTGAGCAATGCTAACCACCATGTGGTCCTCTACCATACTCACATTTCTACCAGTGCAGTGCTAATGTGGATGGGATTCTCTGGTGTAATAGCCCCAGTAGTGCAAATAGTCTTCCCACTGCTATACCACAATGCATCAGTCACAGCTTAGGTGGCCTGTCGAGTAGACTTTTTGCAGTCCACTGCACGGAGGTCAGGTTTATTAGGAGCCACTTACCTGTGCAGACAACACTGCTCAGACCATGCAGCTAGTTGCATCTTGTTTTCTCAGCTGTCAGAGTCTTCAGCAATTATCAACTTCACTTAGCCTCAATCACTAACATCTCTCCAGAGGCCTTCCTGTGAGCATACTGCCGTATGGTCTGAGACCAATTGTGTGGGCACTAAATACCATCTGGAGAGAGGAAAAAGATGAGTTACTGTGCTTTTGTGGGGAATACCCATAGGTTAATTTCCCATGTGCTGTTGTATGGAGGTGGGACTGGGCCGTGATATGATAAGCACTTGGTTCTTTCTATTATGTTGTCTTTCTTTGAAGATTTCTGTGGTTTGGTGGTGTGGTATAGGATAGGTGCCCCCTTGCACCACACTGCCACTTGTTGAAGGCACATTGCTCACTAGGAGTGGCACCCACCATTTCCACCTGGCTTCCTTTCCACCAGCATGGTACACAGGACATTGTCAACAATGGAGCAAAAGAAAGTGGGAGAAAGTATTAATTTCCCCATGGCTGGTAACAACACAAGCCATCTCTGCCCCCCTAATCCTCAGCAGGGTCCAAGGCATTGTTTGTAGAGGAGACAGAGGCAATGACTGCAGCCAATGTCTTCCACATGGACAAGATCACTGCTAGTCACAGTCTACCAGTATTCTCCCCTTGTGGAGGTAGAAGCATGAAGTGCAAGAACTGAATTCGATCACGTAGGCCCAATCAGCCAGTTAGGCTACAAATGGAGATTTAGGCTGGAGAAAACGAACTAGAAGGAGGCTCACCTGTGAGGGAATAGTTAGGGCTCCTATAAATCCAGGAGGCTGGAAATAATAGCCTGGGGGGCAGTAGGGAAGAAGCTTGCAGTCCTACTCTCTGTGGTAAGGGAGAAGGAAGGGGAGAAGAAGAGTGGTAGGAAGGAGTCTGGGGCAAGAGCAGTAAAGTGATGCTGAGGCAGGCCTTAACTGTTCACTACAGGGTCCTGGATTGGAATCCAGAGTAGAGGGTGGGCCTAGGTTCCCCTACTAACCACTGCAGGTGTTAAAGGCAGTGAACAGGGAGACTACTAGAGTGCCATTGTCAGGGCAGCAGGCCTGAGGGCTGCCTGACGCTGCTTGGGGACAGAGACATTGAAAAACTTCCCCTGGAAGCGGAAACTGCTGAGTGAGTGAGAGAAGGGCTGCAGACTGAGACAGAGAGATGGAATACCACTGCAGAGCTAATCCCCCAGAACAGCCAGGAGGGGGCTCTGTCCCCAGTGGTGAGTAGAGCACCCTGTTATAGGCCAATAGCCCAGGCATTAGGGCATTTATTTAGGAGATGGGAGACATAAGGTCAGGTCCCCTGCTCTGCCTGATTCAGAAACTAATGTATGAGTACTTATTTGGAGCAGTAACTTGAACCTGTGCCTTCTTTATGCCAGGCAAGGGCTCTAATCATGGAACTATTGGTTATTCTGGGGTGGGCCTCTCTTTCTCTTCAGGTTTCAGAGTAGCAGCCGTGTTAATCTGTATTCGCAAAAAGAAAAGGAGTACTTGTGGCACCTTAGAGACTAACCAGTTTATTTGAGCATAAGCTTTCGTGAGCTACAGCTCACTTCATCAGACGCATTCAGTGGCTGAATTCCACTGAATGCATCCGATGAAGTGAGCTGTAGCTCACGGAAGCTTATGCTCAAATAAATTTGTTAGTCTCTAAGGTTCCACAAGTACTCCTTTTCTTTCTCTTCAGAAATTCTGCCCTGAACCTAAGAAACCTTACCACAAAAGCTCATTGAAATCAGTATGTTTCCACAAACTGTATTTTTGGTTTCAGTGAATTGGCATTTTTGATTTAAAAAAAAATGTTTTATCAAAAAATTCCTAACTAGCTCTAGTTGCACATCCGTGGATAAAGTTTGCAATATAAGATGTGTGTTTGTCGTTTATGCATCTTATTATGTGATGTTATGTATGCATTTCTGAATAGAAGGACTTGAATTATGTTCCAGCAATTCCTCAAATATTCTGTTTCTTTCAATTTCAGATAAATTGTGATAATTTAAATAGGCATTTTATGATTACCACAGAGTTATTGGCACTGTCCATATTTTTCATACGACATAGCTGTACACGGAATGTCCTTTATTTACAGGAGTTAGGATAATGTCTACACATTTAATGAATTTCTAATGTGCAGCAGTAAGTCAACTACAAGAAGTTTGATACAATCATATAAATATAAAACTGGAAGGTCCACTAGTTCATCCCCCCACAGTTCTACAATGATTAAAATAGGATTAAGTATACCTAGGCCATTCCCAAAAGGTGTTTGTCTAATCTGTTCTTGCAAACCTCCAATGACTAGGATTCTACGCCTCCCTAGGTAACCTGTATCAGTACTTAACTGGAAGAACAGTTGCAGCTCTGAGAGTGTGCAGCACTTCTACAGCTACAGCCCCACGTCTCTCAAGTTAGACTCCTAGGAATTGAGGAACACACAATTAGTGATCCTCTTTGAAAAGTTTAGTTTTAAGTGTCTTTCCTGGCATTATTCAGGAACTTTGATGTCCAAGGCAGGAATAGAATCAGTTTCTCCACAGCAGCATTCAACTGCCTTAAGCATGAGATCATCCTTTCTCTTCCTGCAATTTCCTTTCTTATTTACTACATCCCTTCCAATTTGTACAACAAAAGGAGGCAATGGTCCCATAGACAAAACCCTCTTTCTCTACATCATCCTGAATAAATTCCTCATTATCTTCCATCTTGTGAACTGAATGAAGACTGAGGCCGGTGGGGTGGGGGTGGGGGTACTCTGCTCATGAAATTAAAGACTGTCTTATAATGCATAAGCATAAGGGGAGCAAAATAACCTTAATTCTGTCATTTCCTAATTTTTGAGTGTTTGACAGTGTAACCTCATGTTCTTTTAACATAAAAACGATCTGTAATGTTCTCTCTAATGTTCTTTACATACTATATGTAGATATATATGAATGCTCATAATATTATGACTGTCCTACATATACAGTTCATACAATAAAGATATATATAACCTGCTTCCACAAAAAAAACCCCTTACTTGATTACTTTGTTACTGATGATAACCAGGTTGCACCCAGGCCTTATGAGCAGCTGCAAAGAATCAGGATATTGGAGATGATGCTTTCTTGTAGGTTGCTTCAATAAATGCTTATTTTGCGGCTTTGATTTAAAGCACTGAAAATCTCCAAAGGAGTTAGTCAGAGTGCTGAAGGATTCTTTTCCATCTGAAGTACAATGGGGAAAATATTCTCAGGCTCTCCAGAGAGAGAAATAGGTAAATGTATTGCAGTCTTCTGTGTGTAAAATGAAAGCTTGTTGAAATCTTTCAATTGAATATTAAGTAAAGCCTATTATAATGTACCTCAGATTAGAGTAGAGGATATTTCTCTATATTCGTCACAAAGTCATACATATCTTAGCTACAGAAACATACTGTGCTAGTGCTCATTTTGACAATTGATTCAAGGATCCTAGAGCTACTGTGGACTGTCAGATGATTGAGCTACTGAAGCTGCTGTGAATATGGGCATCAATAAGAGGCGAGAGGAATCAAATGTAAAATGTGAGAGAAGAAAAAAAATGTTCATATCACACGTAAGATAAATTCTTGTGTGTGTGTGTGTGGATGGTTATCCCTTTTGACCTAAGCAGTTAGCCAAATTCAGGGTGTTTTAGGTTGTTAGAGTGAGGAGGAAACATGCTTTTTGCTTTGATGCAATATTGTTTATTTACAAGGTATACAAAAAGTGTTTTTATGAACACAAGAGGAACCAAACCAAAGGAGATAATTTCATTGCTTACAGTCCTAAGATTTATTTTTTTTTTTTTGCCAGCATCAGACCCAGAAAGCAGCCCTATGTCTAAGCTTCATACATACTTTGTTTGGGGTGTGTCTGTCTATGTTACATCCTGCTTCTTTTATACACACCGCTAAAGTGCGTGTGAGGGGGAATAACAAAACCCATCTTTCCTTCAAGTCATTCAAATTTCTGGGTAGCCTTGCACTTGCCTTTGTTTTGACAAAGACATGTGCCTGTGTTTTCAATTTGGAGACTATTATTTCTGTCACTTCTTTACATTCATCCTGAATGAATGCACTGGATGATCAAGATGCTAAAGGAGCACTCAAGGATGACAAGGTCATTGAGGAGAAGCTAAATTCTTTGCATCAGTCTTCACTGCAGAAGATGTGAGGGAGATTTTCACATTCAGCCATTCTTTTCAGGTGACAAATCTGAAGAACTGTGCCAGATGGAGGTGTCAGTAGAAGAGGTTTTGTCACTGTTTAATTGATCAATTTGTTCCAAGTCACCAGAACCAGATGGTATTTACCCAAGAGTTCTGAAGGAACTCAAATATGAAATTGCAGAACTATTAACTGTGGTAAGTGACCTATCGCTTAAATCAGCTTCTATACCAGATGACTGGAGGATAGCTAATGTAACGTTAATTTTTTTAAAAGTCTCCAGAGGCAATCCTGGCAATTACAGGCCAGTAAGCCTAACTTCAATAACAGGCAAATTGGTTGAAACTATAGTAAAGAACAGCATTATCAGACCACAGATGAACATGATATGTTGGGGAAGAGTCAACACGGCTTTTGTAAAAGGAAATCATGCCTCACCAGTCTATTAGAATTCATTGAGAGGGTCAATCAACATGTGGACATGGGTGATTGAGTGGATATTGTGTATTTGGACTTTCAGAAAGCCTTGACAAGGCACCTCACCAAAGGGTCTTAAGCATTAGTAGGTAGTCATGGGATAAGAGGGAAGGTTCTCATGGATCAGTAACTGGTTAAAGGATAGGAATAAATGGTCAGTTTTCACAGCAGAAAGATGTAAATGGTAGTCAATGATATATATTGGGACCCTGTGCTTTTACCCAATAAAAAGGGGTAAACAGTAAGGTGGCAAAGTTTGCAGACAATACAAAATTATTTAAGATAAGTCCAAAGCTGACTACCCCGTGTTAAAAATGGCTCTCACAAAACTGAGTCACTGGGCAAGAAAATGGCAAATGAAATTCAATGTTGATAAATGCAGAGTAATGCACATTAGACAACATACTATACATGCAAAATGATTGAGTCTAAATTAGCTGTTACCATTCAAGAAACAGATCTTAGAGTCATTGTGGATAGTTCTCAGAAAACATCTATGCAGTGTACAGAAGCAATCAAAAAAGCAAACGGAATGGTAGGAACCATTAGGGAAGGGATAGATAAGACACTAAATATCATAATGCAACTATATAAATCCATAGTACACCCTTATCTGCAATATTGGGTGCTGTTCTGGTCACCCCCTTCCAAAAAAGATATATTAGAATTGGGAAAAGTACAGAGACGGGCAATAAAAATGAGTATTGTATGGCACAGCTTCCATATGAGATGAGAGATTAAAAGACTGGGATTGTTCATCTTAGAAAAGAGACAACTAAGGGGAGATATGGTAGAGGTCTATAAAATCATGAATGGAATGGAGAAAATGAATAGGGAAGTGCTATTTACCCCTTCACCCAAGTCAAGAACGTTCAATGAAAATAATAGGCTGCAGGTTTAAAACAAACATAAGGAAGTACTACTTCACATGATGCAACCAATCTGTAGAACCCGTTGCCAGTGGATGTTGTGAGGGCCAAAAGTATAACTGGTTCAAAAAAGAATTAGGGAAGTTCCTGGAGGATTGGTCCGTCAATGGCTAGTAGCCAAGATGGTCAGAGATGCAACCCCATGCTCTGGGTGTCCCTAAACCTCAGACTGCAAGGAGATAGGGCTGGATAACAAGGGATGGATCACTCAATAAATTGCCCTGTGTTGTTCATTCCCTCTGAACCCTCTGGCACTGGCTACTGTCGGAAGACAGGATACTGTACTAGATGAACCAATAGTCTGACCCCATCTGGCCATACTTTATGTTCTTATGAAAGGTGGTGGTTATACCCAACCCATAACAACAAGATTTAACCTAATCCAAAACCAAAAAAAACTTTGCGATAAAAGAATGTTATTAAGGTTGCAAAGTTGGGTGCCAAAAGTTATTAAATACCACAATTGAGGTTGATCATGCAACCTTATTTACTGTACACCCTCCAAACCAGGCAGTCTGTGTGGCATTATTAATGATATAAATACTGGCTTGGTCAACTGCAATAACTACCTTCATTAGTCTTAAGCAGGTTTTGAATTCAGGGCCTTTACCATTACATCACAGAATCCTACTACTTGAGTTAATGTAGCTAGCTGGCAGTAGCAGTAGGCTGTTTATCTTATGTGGACCCGCCCTGGGGCAAGCGGTTGTGTAACACACTGGAACAGAGAAACCCATTTCACTGGCAGCATACTCAAATATTTAGATTTGGAAGGCCCTGTCTGAAGGTTAGCCTACACTTTGATCTTAAGGAGTAATTTCCAGCTCAGGTAGATGTATGCATGCTAGCTTTGATTGCATTCTAAAAGTAGACCTGTAGCTGTGGTGGGAACCCTAGGAATTTACTTGGACTGGCTGGCCCCTCCACTCATTTGTGCTGCAGCAGCTACACTGCTATTTTGAATGCACTACCTTGATTAAAGCTAGTGTGGCATACATCTACCCAAGCTGGAAATTACATCTCCAGCTCGAAGTGTAGTTGTACCCTAAGAACCAGTGTGAGTAAGGGCTTGTCTTCACTGCAACAGTTTGAGTTGATTAGCACACTCAAGTTACTCCACTCAAGCCAGCCTAATGAAGCCTATGATTATCTTGAGTGAACATGGAATGAGAGTGACCACACTGCAAAACAAAACTTGAGCTACAACGAGTGATTTGGTTAGCAGTACAGATTGAGTGGATTAGTATCTGATGCATCCCCACTGCATTACTTGCTTGAGCATCAGCAGCACACAAGTGCTAACCCTCTCCCCCCACACCCCATCCATTGGTGCTGGAACTATGGGTGTGGAGGATGCTACCACACCCCCTATCTTGAAGTGGTTTCCATTATATACAAGGTTTACAGTTTGGTTCAGTGGCTCTCAGCACCCCCACTATACCAATTGTTCCAGCACCTGACCCCATGCCACCCACTGATAGGCCAGCTAGCTCAGGTTTAAAGCACTGTTTGAGCTAGAGATTTGTGTGTGTGTGGATGGTAGTTGGGTTGGTACAAAACTCAAGTTATAGCTTGAGCTAACAAAGCAGTGAGGACAAATCTTAAGTAGCTGAAGCTTGAGTCTGACATATTAGAATCAGTCCAGGTAGAATGACTGGGTTGAGAGGCTTCTACCTATCTTCCACAAAACAAAGCCTGCATCATGAAATTATTCGAAAATGACCATATCCAGAGTAAACTTCCCAAAGTTTTTCTGTTTCATTTGTAATTTGGCTCCTTATAGTTCGCTAGTGGGAAAAACTACATTGGTAATAACTTATATGACCCCCCACTGTTGAGCTGTACAACGACCAGGCATGGGGGAGGGATAGGTCAGTGGTTTGCACATTGGCCTGCTAAATCCAGGGTTGTGAGTTCAATCCTTGAGTGGGCCATTTAGGGATCTGGGACAAAAATTGGGGATTGGTCCTATTTTGAGCAGGGGGTTGGACTAGATGACCTCCTGAAGTCCCTTCCAACCCTGATATTCTATGATTTATCCAGGAATTTAAAGCAGCTCAATAGTTCATGATTTTCTAACTCTCTCTTTTCAAGTTTTGCCTTTCATAATGGAGTTGACTTCTTTATTCACTGATTTTTCCCCAAAACACATTAATTTTTGTCCTTCATGCCAAGCCTTAGAGATCTCCCATCTAGCCACCCACACTTGCATAGTCCACCAGTAATGAAGCTGTCACCAAAGTTATTTTATTTTGTATGTCTCAGAGAGGCGTCTAATCAGTGATTTGTAGGCTTGCTGGTTGGGGCTGGATTCCAATGGGTGTCCCAGTGATAAAAGCCCGCTGATTAATCCCAAGGCTTCATTTACCTGAGATTTGCTGTTTGTATTGAATAAATAAAACAGTATCCATTTCATTATCAACTGCATGAAAAGGTTTGCATATTTGAAAATTTACCTGTCAAAGATTCCACTCTAGTATATTTTTCTTCCCAACTGAGATCATTAGTGGGTAGTTTTGGTGTTCCAGAGGTGTTCTATAATGAGTAATGATTTAATATACTAGTCACTAGTGAACTCTTTTTTTTTTAATCAGTTTAGACAGGATTATATGTCTGTCTAGAAATAATTTGAACTGCATGGTGAGCATATCAAAGTCGTCGCTAAGGATTGGCTGGCAAATGAAAAGCAGTCTCTGTGGAGGCCTTGAAACTATGAGATGTAGTATGTGACCTGCAACACAAGCTACTCCTTGGTGTCTGTGTATAGTGTGCAGTCTATTTTTTAATTTTTTTTAGAGACATTTGCAGTTGTCTAGGTTTTGTTAGCCAAAGGAAAATCAACAAAACGTTTCCTATACACTTTAAATGAATGGGGGGTTTTGGGGGTTTTTTGTTGTTTTTTTTTGCTTTTTTACGGTCTTTCCTTATAATTAAGGCTGAGAAATCACTTCTTTGTAATGTAGGCTTTCCCTCCTGTGTGTTGTTGCAGAATATAGAAACAAGTTGTTGTGACTGAGGTCACTTTTTAGTCTTAAGAGAAACTTACTGGCTAGTCCACTTTCAGAAATACTCAGCACCCCAGTTTCTAACTCAATGGGAGACGGGGGTGTAAGCGCCTTTGTAAATTAGGCCCTAGGTGTCTCAAGTTGAGTAACTACAAATGGAAGCAATCAAAATCAGATGACACTTTTGAAAAGTTTGGTCCTGTAGTACCAGTATATACTACAGGGTTGATTCAAAGTTGTTGGGTTTTCTGTGTTTCCTGTAGCTTGGGAAGCAGGTAGCATATCCTTCAAAGTTAGCAGGAGTGATGCCAATGGTAACATGTCCTTTTGGAAAAGGTAATAAATGTTTTGTTGACAGTATAGTTTTATTTGTTTTTTGTCTTATGATTTTGGCATGTTATGTATAACAAGATATATTTAGTGATGTACGCAGAGAAATCTATAGCTCTGCAAATAGTTCTACAAAGTATTGCAAAAGTTTTACTCAAGTTAGTGACTGCTACTAGGAAAGTGCCTTCGTACTTGTCAGTCAATGGACTCATGCACACATTTTTATTGACTCAGTATGGTGGTTCAGTCTGATTTTTTCCTAGATCTTTGAGTACTTCTGTTCCACCAGGTTAATACTCTCACCTAAGTATCAAATAACCCTGGATCTTGAAAGGGGAAAGGCTCTGGGCCACACACCAACCAGTTTCTCCATACAACTGAGACAAAGTTTCAAAAAGATGGTCTTCCAGTAGTTCTCATGTCTTTTTCAAAAGATAAAATATCTGCTTTCCTCTTATACAGGGCAGGTGTAAAAGAACTTGGTTATAGCTTTCCTTCAGTATAATAATGCATGAAACTTATGGAATGCCTATGGACTGAGGATCTCAATACACGTATAAATGTTAGTAAATTAGGTCAAGGTTTTCACAAGTGACTAGTGATTTTAGGTGCCCAACTTGAGATGTCATAAGGAGCCTGGTTTCGGAAAGTATTGAGCACTCACCCTCTGAAAATTGTACTCCTTTTAAGGTATCTCAGTTTGGGCACCCCAAAATTAAGATACCCCAAATCACTAGCTACCTTTAAAAAATCTTAGTCTTAAATTTCACAACACTCATGTGAGATAGTTAAGCATTAGTATCCCCAATGTAGAGATGAAGAAATTGAAGCACAGGGTGACTTGGTTTTAGTTAAATAGGAAACTTATAGCAGATTCAGAACAGAACCCATCTCCGATTCCTACCTTAGTGCTTAACTAGAGCTGTGCGGGAACTGGATTTTCCGTTTCACGTGAAATTCTAAACATGTTTTTGTTCTAAACTGGAACAAAACCAAAGAATTTCAAACTTCTCTGCAAAACAAAATTTTCAAAATAATGTTGTTTTGATTCAGTCAGAAGACTTAATTTCAATAAAATTGACATTTTGCATTGAGTCTGACTTTTAATATTATTTATAATAACAAATTTCAAAACAAAGTCATTTTGAAACAATAAATCAAAACATTTCATTCCAATTGTGATTGCTTTTTGCCATTTTTTTCAATGGAAATGGCATGTTCCTTGGAATGTGTTGATTTCAACAAATTGGCTTTTTCCATTGGAAAAACATTCAGCTGGACATTATTTTGACCAGCTCCAGCTTTAACCACAAGACTATCCTTCCTCATCAGTTATTACTGATTATCATCTTAGCGTATTGGATGCTTGGAATCCACATAAATTGTGCTTCTTCTGGACCCAGGAGGAGCAGATATGGTTCCTTTGGGATTATAAATTAAAAATCTTCGATTGGGTAAGTAAGTGACTCAATTGTCAGTGACAGATAAAGAAACATTTCTTATAGTCGTGACTCATTAAACTAGGCAACTTTTTTTTTTAAAGACTCGCATTAAATCTCCTGATATACTTAGTTTCCTCCAATTCCTCCTTTTTTTGTGGGGGTGGGGGGGGAAGAGACACATTTTATGCCCTTAATATTCTTGAGGCTATGCAGTAATTATAAAAAAAAATCAACCAATAAATCTTTAAACTCTGGAGAAAAATCAGATAAGTTTTAAATCTGCTCACTAAAATTAAGCTTCCATGTGCCTTATTTTCTAAGCAGAATGGTTTTATTCTTTTTTCCACAATATCAAGCAGAGTTTGTTCCAATTTCTCCTTTTAGCTGCTTTGGTGATCCTCTCCAGTGCTGCTTTATGCAAACCACGGCATAGCCAAACACACTTCCCTGAGATTGTATGAGTGACAGTATATGCTTTCAAGGTACGATAAATGAGAAATGTGCAATTTAGGCAAAACATTCACACGTTTGAACGAAGGACTGAAACTGTTGAAGCTGCAGCTGTTGACAGAAAATTGATGTGCCAGTTGCTGTTTACCTAGCAAAATTAGTTCTCCAAGATCAGCTTTATTAAATGGGACAGAAACATGTTAGCAAATTCTCTCAAGAGGTTCAAAAACTGTGCCTCTCGCAGTTAAGAGTAAAACATGGTTCTTTTCCATGTCATTTGCATTTTGTCTATCATGCCATTTGTATTGTTGATAATGACAGCAAGATATAGACTCATGTGATGGGGTATACAAACCAGACTCCAGCGAGAGACTGTTGAATTGGAATTCATTTGCAAATTGGATACAATTAACTTAGGCTTGAATAGAGACTGGGAGTGGCTAAGTCATTATGAAAGGTAACCTATTTCCCCTTGTTTTTTCCTACCCTCCCCCCCGACGTTCTTGTTAAACCCTGGATTTGTGCTGGAAATGGCCCACCTTGATTATCATACACATTGTAAGGAGAGTGGTCACTTTAGATAAGCTATTACCAGCAGGAGAGTGGGGTGGGGGAAGGTATTTTTTCATGCTTTGGGTGTATAAAAAGATCTTCTACACTTTCCACAGTATGCATCCGATGAAGTGAGCTGTAGCTTATGAAAGCTTATGCTCAAATAAATTGGTTAGTCTCTAAGGTGCCACAAGTACTCCTTTTCTTTTTGCAAATACAGACTAACACGGCTGTTACTCTGAAACCCCATACTGAACAACCACCCTACCACACCTGTGAGACATGCACAGGTTAGAGGAGGAGTTTGGAAGGAAAGCAAAACAGCTCACTTGTGGGAAGACTGGGGAAGAAAACAGGCCTTCAGCCCCTGAGAAAGGGGCTGACTGAAGGCAGGGACTTCTCTGATGACCATTGCCTAGAGGTGTCTCCCTGTGGGAAGAGAGGGCCTGATCCTGATACATTCTGAGAGGGTGGCATTTAACTGTTTGAGTTAACCTCCTTTGCTTTTTGTTTATGGACTACCCTGGAAGGGGAAAGACTTGGAAGTGACCTGGCCCAGGGCCAAATCACAGGAAGAGGCAGGCTACTGCATAGCTGGAGCAGCCAGCAGCAGACCCCAATGGAGAAAGAGCTGCCAAACTGCACCTAGCCCTGAGGGGGTGCCAGCAGTGAGCTGATCCCTTCAACAACTCATATTAAGCATTTGCTTGTACTCAGTCCCATGGTCTCCCCTTACGCTTTGCAATCAAGAGGGCATTGATAAGACCTTCACAACAGGAAACTCTCCAGTCAAAACATCTCCAAGTGGGACATATACAAATAGAACACAGATCCACCTTTCATTCACTGACCACATAAGCCTCATGTTCACACTCTGCGGGTGGAGCATAGAGTTATCGCTGAATAAAATGGGCTTCAGAGGTTACTTTCTAATTCAAATTGGACCCTTCTCTGGGAAATCCTCATTACCACAAGGAGGCTCAGGCGGCTTCAAACTCACAAGCTTCAGTAATACTTAATCGACTGAAGTTTTCCCTGCTCGGTGGAGGGAAATGAGTGTTTAATATTAATACAGCACTGTAAATGTACAGGGTGCTCTGCAATTGGTAAACTGAGTCAAACTAATCCCACCTCAAAGAGCTCAAAGTCTGTATGTATGAGAGAGTGCAGTGTAATGTAAATTCAGAATAAAGCCCACTCTACCCTTATGGGGTCTGTGAGGGTGGAGTACAGGCTGTGTTGGGGAGGTAAAGTTCAATTTTAGGCCAGGATACAGGGAAACAACAGTTTTCTTACAGCCCCTAATCTAGCCTATGAGCTGAAATAGCAGCAGCAGCCCTTCTGTGCTGGTTGTGTGTGGGGACATAGGGGCTTAGAGCCTCTGGTTCCCCCTGCATGTGGATCCAGTGTCCCTGGTCTACTGTAATTGTGACCTATTTTTTGACCTGTGTGGGAAACCTTTTCTGCAGAATGAAGAGTGTGTACAGCATAGCTGCTCTGCCTGTGGTCTTCCCATGCAGCTCTGCTATGGGGCTTCAATGGTGCAGAGAGCCTGCTGCCGGATGCTCTCCATCATGGACAATTTTCACCCACAAAGCATTTGGCAGAATGCATAAAAAGGACAGCCTGATTTTTCAGAATTTTTTTTTTAAAGGAAGGAAATAAAGACTGAAATGTCAAGTTTTTAGCAAGTATCCATCTCTGTTAATTAAGACCAGGGTAACTACCAGTAGGCAAACCTTCTGGCGTTTTGAGGATTTGCAGACTATGAACTACTCAGTGGTTCACAAAACTATTTCAAATTCACAAACCTACTTTCCCCTGTATGATTTAAATCTGAGTATGTTGTTTTTCTAGTTTTTCTAGCTGTGCTATAGATAGAAAAACAACCCCAGAATTTAGCTATTTGTATTTTTCAAACATGGGTGCCTAAAGTTAGGCACCTAAAAATCCAGATCAATCACCTAAATAAAAGTGGGTTGCTTTTCAGAGGTACCGAGGCACTCAGATATTATGTTGATGGCAGTGGCACCAGTTACAGATGTTGAGGAGGAATGCTCCCCACTTCAAGGTTTTTTCACTTGCTCAAAGTTCCATAGACCATAGTGCCGGCAGCGTGGGGGCATGGTTCAATTTCTTTTTTCTTTCTGTGGTCCTGTACTAAATCAATATGCCTGCTGCTGGAAGGCTATGGAGCAGGGGAAGGAAACCTATGGCATGCGTGCCAAAGGCGGCACACGAGCTGATTTTCCGTGGCACTCGCACTGCCCAGGTCCTGGCCACTGGTCCGGGGGGCTCTGCATTTTAATTTAATTTTAAATGAAGCTTCTTAAACATTTTAAAAACCTTATTTACTTTACATACAATAATAGTTTAGTTATATATTATAGACTTATAGAAAGAGACCTACAAATGTTAAAATGTATTACTGGCATGCGAAACCTTAAATTAGAGTGAATAAATGAAGACTCAGCACACCACTTCTGACAGGTTGCTGGCCCCTGCTCTGGAGCATTACTCAGGCTGTATTCGCAAAAAGAAAAGGAGAACTTGTGGCACCTTAGAGACTAACCAATTTATTTGAGCATGAGCTTTCGTGAGCTACAGCTCACTTCATCGGATGCATACTGTGGAAAGTATGGAAGATCTTTTTATACACTCAAAGCATGAAAAAATACCTCCCCCGATCCCACTTTCCTGCTGGTAATTATCTAAAGTGATCACTCTCCTTACAATGTGTATGATAATCAAGTTGGGCCATTTCCAGAACAAATCCAGGGTTTAACAAGAACGTCTGAGGAGGGGGGAGGGTAGGAAAAAACAAGGGGAAATAGGTTACCTTGCATAATGACTTACCCATACAATTAACTTAGGCTTGAATAGAGGCTGGGAGTGGCTAAGTCATTATGCAAGGTAACCTATTTCCCCTTGTTTTTTCCTACCCCCACCCCCCGCCTCCTCAGACGTTCTTGTTAAACCCTGGATTTGTGCTGGAAATGGCCCACCTTGATTATCATACACATTGTAAGGAGATTGGTCACTTTATATAAGCTATTACCAGCAGGAGAGTGGGTTTGTGTGTGTGAGGGGGAGGGGTGAGAAAACCTGGATTTGTGCTGGAAATGGCCCAACTTGATTATCATACACATTGTAAGGAGAGTAATCACTTTAGATAAGCTATTACCAGCAGGAGAGTGGGGTGGGGGGAGGTATTTTTTCATGCTTTGTGTGTATAAAAAGATCTTCTACACTTTCCACAATATGCATCTGATGAAGTGAGCTGTAGCTCACGAAAGCTTATGCTCAAATAAATTGGTTAGTCGCTAAGATGCCACAAGTACTCCTTTTCTTTTTGGGAATACAGACTAACACGGCTGTTACTCTGAAATCAGGCTGTATTGTTGCAGTGCCATTGAAATTTGATGCAGCTGCTCCTCCATACAGATAGAGGGGTGGCTAGGCCAAATTTCAGTGAGTGGCGTTGTTACTTCACACACAGGGTCACAACGCCACTCGAATTTGGCCTGGCTATCTTTCCATCCAGACAGAGGGGTGGCCAGGTCAAATGGTGTTGTGACTTGGCACATCGGGTAGTCTGCTGAGAACTCAGCTCAGGCACTGTATGGGTAAGAAAGAGGGACAACTCCCAGGCCAACAGGAGATCTGATGTCTCAGTTGGTGGAGGTCAGGGAGGAGAATGAGCTGGGACCGGAATAGGGTCCTAGTTTGGGAGGGGCGAGGACCAGAACTTCTACCCCAAACAAATATCTGAATTAGCACCACTGGATAATGGGGTCCCTCTAAGTTCCTATGAAGAACTCCCACAGTGCCCACTGATGTCAGTGGAAGATATTAGTGCTCAGCACCTTTAAAAATTCAGGATTCTAAGCTAACTTTACTAAGCTAAGTGTAAACATTTTGGCCACTGTGTTTATTTTCGAATTTGAATTTTTCTCAGTCTTGCTGTATTTGTTTTCTTACTCTGCCTACGCTTTGCTTTATTTCTCACCCTTTTACGCTAGACTTATTCTCTCTGCTCTTTTTATCACAGTACTTCCTAGGCAGAAATGATAACCCAACAACATTGAAGCTGAAGTCACACTTCTAAACTTAGCAAGAATCACTACACCATAGTCTCAAGTAAAGTGATTCTTGCTAAGTTTAGAAGTGTGCACTCTGATAACAAATAACTGGATAGCAAGCAGGTATGAGAACTGTATTTAATATTGTGGGTGACATTACGTTCACAATGACCCCTTTATCCCCAATGTATATATGTTTATGGGTCTGGGGAACCCATAGCTGTGGTGTGTGAATCTGTCACCCACAATACCAAACAATTATTTGCTGACAATGTTTAAAGTGATCTCAGAGAAGTACCAGATCATGCATTACACCAGTGAAGACATTTAATTAGGGACTGCTTGTCTAAATACATGATTGTCTAAATCCAGTCTTGTTGCAACCTTTTTTACAGGGCAGGAAAGTGGTTTTTATTAGAAGATAAATAGCCTGAATCTGCCAGTCTGGGAGTGGTGCATGACTATGTCAGCCTGCTTCAAAGCTAGCTGTGGATGGACCCAGGGCAGTGAAACAGCAGAGTCCAACATAATGCTCCATGATAACCAAGTGATAGAATGACCAAATCCAGTGTTCAAAAATCAGAGGACAAACCAAAATAAAACTGACATTTATTTCTCACCTGAAATGCACAGACAACCTGTTACCAGTAGCTGTGCTTCTCCCCCTTATGTTCATTATAACACTGTTGCTATTAAAATCATCGTATCCTGAAAGGAGCAGTAAACATACCTGCCTCAGAGCATTTAATTTCTGTGACTATGGTCAGCTCAGCCCACTTTCATTTGTGTTCACCATGTTCCAACATCTCACTCACCTCATTTTTATCTTTGATAGTATTCTACTGTCAAGAAGAGATTCTAATGGGCCCAGTTGCCTCTTGCATCATGACAAATCCCTCCCTCTCATCATGTGACCTACATGACAGGCTTTTAAAACTTGATTACAGGTTACCTAGAATATCTAGAACCTTAAAATGAAAATTCAAAGGCATGATCAATTGCCTGTAGGTTTGTTTTCTTGAAACATATTTGCCATAATATCTCACCATAGGGATTTTCCTGTTTAGTTACGTACTGTTGGGGCAGCTAAATTCCTTGCATTCAATTGTCCCAGTAAACAATGGGTTGAGGTCAGCAGGATAAAATAGCAAGCATATGCTTGCTTCAGAATTTTTCCTGCACAGACACATTGTTTCAAGAGAGCTTTAATCTACCCTGTTGAACAGTGGTCAAACATGTTCTTTCTAAGCACAAAAATATTGTCAAAACAAATGTGGCAAAGCCTCAGTTGGAGAACAGCTGTGGAATGCCTTTGTCACATGCTGTTGTTGCAGCCTGGGAGGTGGTGCATTGCCCTCTGTTTCTGTCACCAAAGATAAAAGCAGATAATTTTAGTAAATAAGTGGAGTTGGGCAGGAAAATAGAAGGTGTGCAGAACAGGTATGCCGTCTTGGCAGGGCAAGAGATGGTCCTGCGGTAAAAGCAGAGAGCTGAGACCCAGGAGATGTGAATACTATTCCAGGCTTTGTCACAAGCTGCTTATGTGGCTTTGAGCAAGACTCAATCCCTTTTTGCCTCACTTTCCCCATCTGTAAACTGGAGATTATAGTAGTGTACTACATATTTTACAGAGATGTTACAAGATTTAATTAATCAAGGCTTGTAAATTGATCAGCTAGCTACAGACGGAGGGTGCTGTAGAAGTCTAAAATATTGTTCTATAAGAACTAGAAAAGGTCTTTTTTTTTTTTACAGTGATATGCTTCCTATCCTGTTACAAAATAACAGGGGTAAAAGGCGTGAAAAAGAGAGGATGTTACTAGGAACTTATACAGAGTCTTACTAAACACTTGTGTCTCTAGAACAGTAGTTTTCAACCTTTTTTTCATTTGTGGACCCATAAAACATTTCAAATGGAGATGCAGACCCCTTTGGAAATCTTAGACATAGTCTGTGGATGCCCCAGGAATCTGTGGACCCCAGGTTGAAAACTACTTCTCTAGAAGTTTTCAACCTGGTCAGGCAGTGGAAAAGGACAATTTGACAGACCTCTTATAAAGCATTTAATGTGGTAATGTAAATCATTGTTGGAAGCTGATCAGCTCTGATAATCTAAATCAGATATCTGTAAAAGACTGGGCCCTGATTTTCTATGGAAAATTAGCATGTCATTGTTATACTGAAAAACACTTGTACATGGGACACATTTTTGTAAGTGTTCTCTATTTGATACAATAAAAGATATCAACTACATCTTGTTTTAATTAAATAGATAATTAACACCCCCATAGCTTCTATTTTTCTCCTATATTAAATTTCCTAGTACTGTTGGGAGCATTAAAGTCAGAACCAGGTTATATATGATGCCCATCCGTCCAATCTAAATCACAAGAGGCATTTTTCACAAATATTGACAATAGTAGATTAGATTTTCTTCTTGAGATCTATTCTTCCAGGCAGTAGAACTTGTGTGGGTGCCTGAATTGGTTTAGCAGCACAGTGAAAACCTGTTTCCTTGCCAACGAGGAGAGATGAACCCAGTGTTTAAACATAATGTTTCTGAAACAAGACAAAACACAAATGGAAAATCTTGTATTTGATGACTTGACACTCCCCAAATGTGTTTGAATTTTAAGCCACAATTCCAAATGTGGGCACAATTTCCTCCCAGCCACATGGACTCTTGAAATATTCTTTGGATGTTTTATTTTGATCATTTACTTTGCAGGATGATGAGGAAGAGAGGGAGGATAGTCTTGTAGCTAAAGAATTAACCTAAGGTCAGGCAATCTGGGTTTTGTTCCCAGCTATGCCCTGGACTTTCTGTATGGTATTACACAAATCACATAATGTCCCTCTGCCTCAGTTTGCTGATATATAATACAGAGGGGAAAAGGTGAAAATAAGTGTATGCATGTTTGTAGAGCACTTCACAGACCTATCCAGCTGGAAGGTGCTATAGAAATGCAAAGTATTATTTATTATGTTGTTACTGGTTAATACCAGCACTCATCTGATTTTACAGCTGCATTGACCAAGTCACATAAGATGGTTAAATGGTAGTCAAAGAGTGAATGACTCAGCAACTGCTATTTGAATCCATGATACTCCTATCATTCCCACTTTATTGTATCATTTAAACATATTTCCTCCTCAGATTTAATTTCTCAATTTTTTTTAATACACAGACTATGTGAAAGCAAGTAAATCTGGTACTCTGACTTTAAAAATTGGTTCCAGAACTCACAAAACAGCCACAAATAATTCCAGTTCATTTAGCATCCTTGTCAGTTAGCATCTTAATGAAGTCAAAGAGGTGGGGGGGGGAGAAGTTTAATCCCACTGAGTAAATAAATACTAAGTCAGTATTTGATTCTTGTGAAATCCCCAGATGCCTCATAGAATTAATGATAGATTGGATTAAATAGCACCAATTACTATTATTGCAAAAGAATGATTAAACCTAAACTATGAGGAAGACTCCAAAGGTGGGATCCACAAAGGTACTGAGGTGCCTAACTCCTGTTTTTAGGCCTCGCTGCAATCCACAAAAGTCCACTATGGCTGCTGCCCACCTCAGGAGGCATCTAAACTCAGCGCCTGAGTTTTTGCCTCTGTGTATGCAAGCTGCTGCCTCTCTCTAGGAGCCCAGGTACTTATCTCCTGCCTAAGCATGTGGACTTCTGCCTCATGGTAGGCGTCCAGATGCATAACTCCCACTTAAGCCCCAGAGTGACTCTCAAAATGGGGGAAGATAGGCATTCAGCTCTATAAGTCGCAAGTGGAGGTCCAACATGCTCTGAGGCTGCCTATCAGATTGGGCCTCTCAGGGGAGTGTATACAAAACAGTTGAGAAGCCTAGTGGTTAGAGTACTCACCTGGGGTGTAGTAGGCTCTGGTTCAAGTCCCACCTCCTCCTGAAGGGGAGAAGGGATTTGAAGAGAGATCTGTCACTTCACAGGTGAGTGCGCTAGCCTATGGAGTCATTTTTACTGGCCTAGTTAATATTTAGTTATTCAATTATTTAATTGGACCAGTAAAAATGACTTCAGGGTCTAGATGTTAAGGCATTCACTTGAGAGGTGGTAGCTTCTTGTTCAAATCCATTCTCCCTACAGGAGGAAACTTGAACATGAATCCACATTCTGGGTGAGTACCCTAACCACTGGGTTGAAGATTATAACTTCCTGCTCACAGTCTTGTGTAAACTCCCCTGGGTGGTGGCCTTTGAGCATGGCTACTGGCTCAGAACCCCACCTGTGACTTAGGTGGCCAAACACCTATCTTCCCCAGTTCGTGGATCTCTAGCAGAGACAGTCACCTGCCTGCAGCCTGAACATGGACACCTATCTCCATCAGAGGAGAAGAGCTTAAGATGCACCCTCTCATCTTTCCTCTGTCTGTGGGTATGGCTAAACATACAAAGACACTACTGAAGAGAAAATTTGTTTGGACATGGGAAGAGGAAATTAGATAAAATGGAGAAAAGAGGTGAACAGGAGAAAGCAGTTGAGATGAAGGTGGAAGTAAGGGAGCCAAAGATCTTCTATTATCCCTTCAACTCAGAAATGTTCTTGAGATACTAAGAATAAATCTAGTAGAGACAGAAAGTAGAAAGCTGGCTAGATTGTCGGGCTCAACGGGTAGTGATCAATGGCTCCATGTCTAGTTGGCAGCCGGTATCAAGTGGAGTGCCCCAAGAGTCGGTCCTGGGGCCGGTTTTGTTCAATATCTTCATAAATGATCTGGAGGATGGTGTGGATTGCACTCTCAGCAAATTTGCGGATGATACTAAACTGGGAGGAGTGGTAGATACGCTGGAGGGGAGGGATAGGATATAGAAGGACCTAGACAAATTGGAGGATTGGGCCAAAAGAAATCTGATGAGGTTCAATAAGGATAAGTGCAGGGTCCTGCACTTAGGACGGAAGAACCCAATGCACAGCTACAGACTAGGGACCGAATGGCTAGGCAGCAGTTCTGCGGAAAAGGACCTAGGGGTGACAGTGGACGAGAAGCTGGATATGAGTCAGCAGTGTGCCCTTGTTGCCAAGAAGGCCAATGGCATTTTGGGATGTATAAGTAGGGGCATAGCGAGCAGATCGAGGGACGTGATCGTTCCCCTCTATTCGACATTGGTGAGGCCTCATCTGGAGTACTGTGTCCAGTTTTGGGCCCCACACTTCAAGAAGGATGTGGATAAATTGGAGAGAGTCCAGCGAAGGGCAACAAAAATGATTAGGGGACTGGAACACATGAGTTATAAGGAGAGGCTGAGGGAGCTGGGATTGTTTAGCCTGCAGAAGAGAAGAATGAGGGGGGATTTGATAGCTGCTTTCAACTACCTGAAAGGGGGTTCCAAGGAGGATGGCTCTAGACTGTTCTCAATGGTAGCAGATGACAGAACGAGGAGTAATGGTCTCAAGTTGCAGTGGGGGAGGTTTAGATTGGATATTAGGAAAAACTTTTTCACTAAGAGGGTGGTGAAACACTGGAATGCGTTACCTAGGGAGGTGGTAGAATCTCCTTCCTTAGAGGTTTTTAAGGTCAGGCTTGACAAAGCCCTGGCTGGGATGATTTAACTGGGAATTGTTCCTGCTTCGAGCAGGGGGTTGGACTAGATGACCTTCTGGGGTCCCTTCCAACCCTGATATTCTATGATTCTATGAAAGAAGACACACAAGGTACATCTACGCAGGAAAAAAAACAACCCAGTAGCAAATCTCAGAGCCTGGGTTAACTGACTTGTCTTATGGGAATGGAGCTGTTGGGCTAAAAATAGCAGTGTAGCTGTTCCTGCTGGGCCTGCAGCCCAAGCTCAAAGATCCTCCCCGCCTCACTGGGTTTCAGAGTGAGGGCTCCAGCTCCAGCCCAAACATCTACCGTGCTATTTTTATCCCTGCTGCGCAAGCCCTACAAGCCTAAGTCACGTGAGCTAGGTTCTGAAACTCACTGTCATGGGTCTTTTTTACTGTGTTGAGATACTAACGGACTCTGTTAGTGGAAGTCAGTGAGGGTTAGGGGGCAGACAAGGATGGGGAGAGTGGGGGTATTTAGATGGGGAAGGGAAAACAGACATTAAAAGGGGGGAAAGAAAATAGGAGACAGAGGGTGCCTATGGAGGCTCTAGGTTTCTTTCCTGTCCCTAGTTCCAGAAATGTTCTTAGCGGCCCTGATAGGAGCACAATTAAGTTTCTTTTAAGCAAAAGCCATAACAGCAGGATATATTTTCAAACAAATCTCCTGAATAAATATAAAGGAAAATTCTCACCTCCTGTACACGCATTTATAGGCACAAAGGAATATATTTCTGAAAAGTAGATCCTCCCTTCCTTTTAGTAAATGAGGACTGGAGAAGCTGAATAGATAGTTCCACTGGGGAAGCTGTATTATTTCATAGTAAATAAACCATAATTTAGTGACGGACCTGACAGTGGGTTTTATCTTACTTTCACTGCATCTGAAAGGAAAAGGGAAAGAAGAAAGTCACTCCTACTGGTTTTTTTTTTTTAATCTAATGATGGGGGACAAAAACCCCAATCCTGAGCGGCAACATTATACTTCCCAATTGGCACTACAGCAATCAAAAGCACTTCTCTACAATAAATAGCCTAATGATACTTTGTGCAGTGGTTACAGGAAACTGCTGCCAGGACTGGAGAGAACTAAGGACAAAGGGTTGAATATTAATGGATAATATCATTAGGTCTTTTAATATAATGGACACTTTGTCTGACACATAAATGGTAATCTGGTGCAACCCAGATCAGTGACAAATGGTTCATCTTTCCTTATGCATCCCCTAAATCATTGCAAAATTAATACTAAAGGGACAAAAAACACATACGTGGCTCCTAATGAAAAATAAGAGTATCTATATCCTTCTGTTGGTCTGCCAGTTGAATATGAATATGTTAAAATGTTGACTCTGTAGGAAGCATGAGACTATTTCCATAATGTGAAACTGTCCCTTTTTATTAGTATTTAAATAAAGATAAAGGAAACTGTCCTAAAAAGCCAATGTACAGAGGAACGGAAGGTGAAGAGAGAGCAAAAGTTGCTGTAATTCTTCCTGACATTAGATTTACCTGATTAGTAGCCAACCAGATAACAAAACCAAAAAACACTCTTCAGAATTAAAACTCTAAATGGCTTCATTAATACTATGAACTGACATCAAGCTTCAGGCATATGACTTTAGTGCACCCTGGTATCTAGTGAGAATGTATGTAGACATCAGAGGAGCAGATAGGACTCTTGCATGGAACAATGGTTAACTTCTTGCATCTGCTCATTTGCTTAAGAATCATTATAAGCTCGCTTACAGAGAGTACAGTCATCTGTAGTCACTGGCACAGTGCGCAGGGGCAGCCTGTTCTCACTGGATAAACCATGGCAGTTTCTACTCACTGCTACTGGTATGGGATCAGAATCTGCCACCCTTACTCATGTTAAGTAGTACCTCCCTCTTTAAATACTTTAAAGTCTCTATGGCTTTAAGTGAAGAGAAGCAAAACAAAGGAACTCCACTGGGATGAAGCCATAGTGGGTCAGCCAAAATCCAGCAGGTTTGAGATCCAACCAGATCGTCTGCCCTGTGGTTTTCCTTTCAAGTGTTTTCAAGTTGTGCTTACAGTAATTGATCTGGGGTGCCAGCTGCATCAAGGCAGAAAGTGTCAACATGCTTCAAACACAGCACACATGTGGAGCAACAAAGTCCGGAAAACAAGAGAAAGAGGCAGAATTCAAGCTGAAATGTAAACTGGCCAGTGTCCAAATCTAGTTCAGTTTTCCCAGCATGAGTTGTACAATGAGCTTATTACAAGCATTCTCCACTAGCACAGCTCCTTATGAGCACTGTACTGTATTTTATTAGTTGCAGAGAGTAAGTCCTCTGGGGATTGATGGGTTGGGGGCACATCCCGTTCTATTCTCAGATAAACAGAGCTCTTTGAGTCCATTATCATCATGCTGACAAATCCTCCCCCCCCCCATGTACTGTAAACAGTTTTAATTACAACTCCTGCTGCATTTAATTGGTTTGCTGCTGCTGACATCTAGACAGGTTATATATATGTACAATAAAATCATCCTTTCTCTGAGCCCCCAGGGTGTGGTGTCAGTGTACTGTATATAGAAAATCTAGAGAAGCAAGCAATATATTCTGCCTCATACGAGGTCCACAGGTATGTTTCTTTGAGAGGAAAACCTCTGAACATCAGTGTAATCTGCAGCAGATATTTGATGGGTAAAGTGTGTGTGTGGGATATCTGTATGAAAGATACAATATAAAACCAACCTTAGTTAAGCAACCGCTTAACTGATTACCCATACCACTTTTCTTGGAGTTCTGCTAATTTCAATTGCTTAACTAAAGCTAAGGACTTGAGAGTTGAATTTAGTTTTATAAAGTTTAATTAACTATCTTAACTATAACAGCTAATAGTATAGAACTTAAGAAGGCAAAAATGGAATTGGAGTATGACTTGGCAAACACAAACTAGAAAATTGGTCACAATAACCATTCAGGTTTTCAGAATCAAATCACACAACCATGATAGAAAACACTTATACTCAGTTAATGTCTAGAGAAGATGACTTTGTTTAGATTTTTTGGACTAAGATGCCTTCAGAATAGGGCCTCCCTTGTGCCAACTGGTTATCAATTCTGGTGTTGCTAACACAATGGAAGAATGGCTTGTGATCTAGCCTATTTGGTCAGTTATTTAAATGCCAATTAACCAAGGTCATCTTCCCACTGGATCTGTAGTAGTCAACACCTGTAACGTGTATTTCCCAATGAATGCTATTAGTGCCAGGACCCAATTAATCTCTTAACTACCTAAGATAAACTCCTCCATTTATGACAGACTGTATAGCTTGAGTACTGTTCGAAAAGCTTGCATGCTTGGTCTCATTTTATGTCTATATATACCTAGAACTAGAAAGACCGTGTGAAACCATTAACTATGGTAGATACCTGTACAGTGTTCTATAATCTTGGTTAACAGTAATTTGTTCAGTTTTAAAGCTACTTTACAGCAATCAGTGAACTTGTCAAAGAACAGAGACACACACTGTAACTCTGGGACAGTCTTTAAACATACACAAGCATATACCCTTTCTAACTAATTAGGTACTCTGTTTCAGAAAGTGGTCAGTTGATGGATTGAGGTCATCACCCAAGAGAAAGTCTGTGTGTTACTTAACATCGGATCTTTGCTCAGCCATTAGCTCTCAGCTCAGCAGGAGCTGACACTATTGGAGCTAAGAATGGATATGACTATAGTCTTTTCCTGGTGTGCTAGCGGGTAACCTAAATTGCTGGAAAATAGAAAGAAACAGTTAAAGTGCTTCTCCAGGATAGGTATTTGATGATATTACCAGGACTCCCAGGTGGCTGGTCCAGGACCTGAAATCTTCTACATTCCAGGTGCTTTTGGGAAGCAATGTGCTGAAGGAGACAGGCCTTTTTATCCTGTTTCTGGTGAGCTGTCCAACTTGGTTCCTTCTCTTGGAGGTGCTGGTATAGATTAATCAGATGGTAACCTATACGTCTTCTAAAGATTCAGAATGTCCAACCAAAATGAGAGACTCAAGGCAGTTGGACCTTTTGGGCAGAAAGATATATACTTCGTCATCGTTCCAGATGAGGATTGCAAATCAGTAAGCTTTGCTGTCCAAATATGACTTTCTCAATTGGTCAGCTATGTCCAAATTTGTGGACCAGTTGCCTGAGGTCTCTCATGAGGAGTTTCAGGTGTTTGTCACTGAGGGCTGGTTGGTGGACAAGAAGTAGCTGCAGTTCACCCTTGTTGTTGCGGACACCTCACACAGGGTGATGGCCTCTGCAATTACGATGAAGAGATTGCTTTGGATGTCCAGCAAGCTATTGAAGGCTTGTCTTTTGATGGCTGGGCCTGGTTTTCAGACAAGACTGATGAAACCCTGCATTCCTTTAAGTATTCCAGGGCTACCTTAAAGTCCTTGGGTGTGTACATGCCACCCGTGCACACATGAGAACCCCCCAGCACATTGTAAAGTTGGCGGTGAGTTGGTGCCTACACAAGGAACCGCATATTAACTTCTGAAGAGCCATATGTGGCTCCAGAGCCACAGGTTGGCCACCCCTGCACTATAGCGTGCAGCCATAACAGCAGTATAGGCCACAGCATCTTTTCACACAGCCCTTTCCTTCCAGACAGTGAGACTATCCTAGGAAGAGGGACAGGTCTCACAAGAGGAAACAGTCAAACTTGGGGCTTGGCCGATATGTTCGCCCCTCCTTCTGCACCTGCTAAGAGTCCATTTTGACTCCTTAGTCCAGAGCACTGTTCCAGGTGTCATTCTTCCACCCTCATTGTTCCCTTGTTTCTTTGAGGACAGGCTGGCCCACTTTTACAATGCCTGTGTCTCGATCACCTCTGACATCTGGGTCCTAGATTGCTGTCAGATTGGGCTATGCCATCCAGTTGCTCTTCACGCCACCTGCCCATCCTCCTCTCTGTCTCACGAGACACTGCTCATCGAGCAAGTCAGCGCTGTACTAAAATTGGGAGCAGTGGAGGAAGTTATGTGGGAACATGGGGGTCACTGCTTTTACTCTTGTTATTTCCTGATATCAAAATCCAAGGGTGGGATGAGGCCCATCTTCAACCCTTGTGGATGCAACAAATTAATCAAATATGTGAGGTTCTGCATGGTCACTCTCATGGCTATTTTCCCTGCTCTGTCTCAGAATGACTGGTTCGCTGCTTTGAACCTGGAGGATGCTTATTTCCATGTGGTCGTTGTACCAAGTCACAGGAAGTTTCTTCATTTCATAGTAGGAGAATGCCACTTTCAGTATACAGTTCTCCTGTTAGGTTTCTTTTCTGCCCCCGAGTCTTCACGAAGTGCATGGTGGTGGTCATGGCATATCTCAGGAGGAACAGAATCCACATCTTCTTCTACCTTGATGACTGTTTGCTGAAGGGCAGCTCCAGAGAGGAGGTTCTTGTCCATGTCAACACCACACTATGCTTACTCATCGGTCTGGGATTCATTTTAAATACTGCAAAGTCAGTCTTGGCTTCCACTCAACCAATAGAGTTAACTGGGGCCCTGTTAGATTCCCCAAAATCAAGGGTGGTCCTGCTAACTGACTGCTTCCAGGCAATTCAACAGCTGTGCTTCAGTCTGCAATCTCAGCCTTCCATGACGATCCACGTATATCTGAGCCTGTTGGGCCACATGTTCACCAGGTTGCACCTTTGCCCTCTTCAGATATGGCTCAGGATGGTTACCGCCCTGCCCTGCATTCTATGGGCAGGTTGATATGCCTTCCTCCACCAGTTCTGGAGTACTTGAGTTGGTGAGAGTTCTCACGCAATGTGTGCCACGGGAGTCCCCTTCACTAGGCCCTCTCCAACCAAGTTCGTGGTTACTGACTCTTTCCTTCTTGGTTGGGAAGTGCATCTGGACTCTTTGAAGGTGCAGGACCTGTGGTCAGAACAGAAAGCCTCACTCCATATCAGCTGGAGTTGCAGGCCATCAACAATGCATGTCATGCCTTCTGGGACTGTATCAGGAATTCAGCGGTTCACGTACTCCCCAACAATACCACCGTGATGTACTGTGTGAACGAAACAAGGGGGAGCCTACTCCAGGTCACTCTGCCTAGAGGCGATCAACCTGTGGCAGTTCTGCATCAAAGAGAACATCACCCTGTTAGCCATCCATCTATCAGGGGTGCAGAACAGTCTCACAGATGATCTCAGCAGGACCTTCTCCCTGAACCACGAATGTTACCTGAAGGCGAGTGTCCTTCAGATTGTTTTTGCAATAAGGGGTATCTCCATGACTGACCTATTTTTGATGAGGGAAAACAGGAAGTGCTGCCTATTCTGCTCTTGCCGGAAATTCAGCCCAGTCTCCTTCACCAATGCCTTTCATTGCAGCTATCAGTTGACTCTATTATATGCCTTCCCAGTCATTCCTCAGTTCATTGCCAAGCTCAAGGCACATTGAGCCAAACTCATCCTGATCCCCCCAGCATGGGCGAGAAAGTGCTTGTTCTCAGACCTCCTTACTCTGTCAGTCCAGCCTCCCATGCTGCTAGCTCTCCATCATGACCTCCTCACACAGGACCACCACTGCATGCATCCAGCGATCAACTCCCTGCCCCTTATGGTGTGGCTGCTGCATGGCATTGCTCGGAGGCTGACCAAAGGGTCCTACTTAACAGCAGAAAGTCTTCCACTAGGATGGTGTAGCAAAGTGGAAGAGGTTTTCGGTTTTTAGGCCTTGGGACCCATCCAGTGGGGCTTCCATCCAGGACATCTTAGACTACCTGCTACACCTTCAGAAATCGGGCTTGGCACTCAATTCCCTGAGAATGCACTTGGCAGTGACATTAGTGTTTCATCCCCCTATACAAGGGAAATCGTGGGGTTTTTTTTGTTTGTTTGTTTTTGTTTTTTTTCCCCAACGCTATAGTGATGAGATTTCTGAAAGGACTTCTCCTCCTGCACCCTCTTGTCCAAGAGTCAGTCCCCTTATGAGACCTGAACATGGTTTTAGCAGCTCTGTTAGGTCCTCCATTTGAGCCTCTTGCATCCTGTCCACTGCCCCTCCTGTCTCAGAAAATTTCATTCTTGATAGCCATTACCTCTGTCAGGAGGGTGGATGAGTTACAGGCCCTGATGATGTGACTCTTTACATGCAGTCCTCCAAAGACAAGGTAATGCTTTGGCCACACCCAAAGTTCTTGTCTAAAGTGGTCTCCCAGTTTCATTTGAACCAGGCTGTATATTTGTCTGTGTTCTTCCCTAAGCCACATTCCTCCCTGAAGTAGTAGTGCTTCCATGTGTTAGATATTAGACAGTGTCTAGTCTTTTAACTGAACAGGATTGAACTGTTTCATGCTTCACCTCACCTGTTTGTATCATATGCAGACTGCATGAAGGGACAACCAGTCTTTCCACAGACCATCTCCAGACGAATATCATCTTGTCTCAGGCAACACTGATAGTGTTCCTCAGTGACATCTTCATATTAGACAATTGCAGGCAGCCACATGGTCATCCATACATACATTTATGGACCATTATGCGATCACTGCACCTTCCAGAGCGAACACTAGTGTCAGAAGAGCAGTCCTGTGATCCCTACTCCATTAGACTTTGAGCTCCACTTCCTATAAGGGGGAATGCTTGTGAGTCACATCTGCATCTACTTGAAGAAGAAGAAATGGTTACTTACTGTAACTGTGGTTCTTCGAAATATGATTTGCATATGTATTCCACGACCCACCCTCCATCCCCTCTACATCAGAGTCTCTTCCGTGGGACATTTGGTGCAAAGGAACTGAGGGGCGTCGGGGCAGCAATGCCTCATATAGGCAGGGGACGGGCTTCAGACACAAGGCGTGCTCACTGCCCCTCTACAGGTATGCTAGGCAAAAGTCTCCAGCGAATGGGGCACACACTTGGAATACACGTACTTGGAATACACGTCTGTATCACTTCTCGAAGAACCACAGTTACAGTAAGTAACCGTTTCCTCTTAGCTGTTCAGGCTAGTTAATAAGATAAGGAAGTAGAAGAGAGCTAAATTAATTTTAAGGGCAGAGTAACATTAAAAATATAATGTAGAATTTATGGAGGTGTCAGAACTGTTGTACTCATAAACAGAGTTTATTAGTACTTTTTTGTTCCTAAGGACATAACAATTGACAATGAATAATACTCTACCTATTCAAGGTGCTGATTAAAATTTGAGAAAGGGATGATGAGTGATCTACAACATAGTTTTAATAATCACTTTAAAGAAGACGGGAACAAAATGTGACAGATTTAATCAGGAACTAAATCTCGTATGAAGCAAATGGGGCCTACAAAACTGAACATGCTGGACAAGTTACAGCAGAATTAAAGTCTGTTCATTCAGCTGTTCCAGGGTGGGACATATGGGGAGGGGGATAGTGTCTACACACACACATACATGGACTGTATGAAGTATATTTAGCGTGTAGGAGGCTAGCAGTCATACTAACTACTTGTCTGTGACCTTGCTCCCACAGAGGTTTGTTACCAAAGTGCTCTGTTTAAGGTACAGCAAATGCCATGATAGTGGCAATTAATGAATATATAAACTGCAGGAACTCAGTGTCAGGTTGTGTCTGCAAGCAGTGGGTTGCAGTTTAGACCAAAGATTTTCAGGTATTGCATCAGACAAACAAATGCTCATTGGCCTTTAGTACCGAAGAGCCTTTCTGTTCCTTGGCAGAAAGCCACGGGATCTTCCTTAGACCATGGTTTGTATGATTAATTCAGTGGAGTACCAGATATTCTGACAGAGAAGAAATTGAGAAGCATTATTCCTTGAAACTGATTTTTTTTCCCCAGACAACTGTACCTTACCTATTATTTACTTTCAATCCAACCATGGGACAGATTCAGCTCTGGAGTAGGTGAGTGCAACTCCACTGACTTAAGTTTTATCTGCTTACACCAGGTCTGAACTTGTCTTAGTGTGTCTCAACAGTGACGGCAGAAGACAAGAATAGCTTTAGGAAAGAGTCTGAGTATAAATGAAAGAGTGGGGTATATACTTTCTGTAGCTGAATTCCTGGTTCATTATTCACAGCACAAAAATTCTCATGTGGCTTTCTGTTTCTCTTGTGGTTGGCATACCACTCCCACCTTTCAAAGTCTCAGCAGCTCAAACACATAATTTTCTAAAGTATAGGCTTTAAAATTAAAGGTTACATTTCAGTTCCATATGTGAACAAAGTTACCTGGCAGTTTAAAAGAATGTGCATGTGTGTAATGGTTTAGAAATTAAACACAGAAAAACCCACCTTAAAACAACCTAACATTAAGGTTCAGATTTAAACCCACTAAAGATGGAGACTTCAGAAGCTGATACTCTAATCTTTAATTCCTTCCACTGTACCTTCAGCACTGCAGCACATGTTACTGTAAATAAGATCAACCAGTGCCCTAAGGGTTCTGCCATACTGAGCTAAATTAAAGATAGTAGGTCAATTATAACTGTGAATTTCCTGGGCCTTGTATTTTACCCTTATCTTTCTTATGAAAGTTTAACCTTATGACCAGCCAATCAATGTATAGGATTGTTACAACAAAGTCCTCTCATTTACTAAGAGTGTTTTCATGAAGCTCTCAGAACAATCTGTCAGACCTTTATGGTCCCCATAAGCACAGCCGTTAATGTATTTATCTTAACATCATTTCTGTGAGATAGGGAAGTCTTGTTATCCCCATTTTACACATGGTGGAGCTAAGGCACAGACTAAGGGCTCAGTCTTGCAAAGTGCTGAGTAACCTCACTTCCCACTGAAGATGGTTCTCAGTACCCTATAGGATCAAGTGCCAAATGGTTTGCCAAAGGTTGCACAAGAAGTGGACCAAAGAATTGAACTTGAGTCTCCTTATCATACTTGGACCCATTTCTAAGTAATGCAGGCTGTGTGTGTATGGAAGGGATGGGGTACTAAAGTGCGTGGGAGGCACAGATGCACTCAAGTTTTCAGGAATGGCTATTTTCTGACAGCAGGAGCTTCATGAAGCCAGGGGCAATCTGCTCTTGTCCCCCTGCCTGTGGACAGGCCTCATTGCTGACAAGCTATTTTGTGCATTTTCAATATAAATCAGAGATGGAAAGAATCCAGTGACCCTGAGGCAACAGTAATGGTCTCTCATCCCATGTCAATGCAGAATCCTAATCTGTGGATGACTGGGTACCATTATGGTTTATTCTGTTATTGCCTAGTACAAAACAGTCCTCAAATTATTGACAAGATGCTGTCAGAGCCATGACAATATGGGGCGACCGCTCTGGGCCTCACAGTCTGGGTCCCCCGCGCTTCAGTGTGCATGTGTCATGATTGGGGCACTAGGCAGGCCTGGGGGGTGGGGTTAGGGGGTTGGGAGGACAGACCATCCCGGGGGCTTAGAGGGGGGGAAGGGGGGTGGCGCTGGAAGCGGGGGTTGGGCCTGCACTCACTGGCGGGAAGAGATTTCTGCAGCACCTGCCCCTGCAGGCTGCTCCTGGGACTGTGCGGGGCTCAGCGAGGGGCCGATGGGGGGGTCCAGTGCTGGCCCTGTGTGGGGTGGGCCAGTCAGGCCCCTGGCTGGCTTTACCCAGCTGTGGCACTTACACACACAGACACCTGAAGAACGTAACGCGGCCTCGGCCCTGAGCTCTGCTGGCGGCTTGAAGCTGCGCGTGTTCCTGAAGGGCCTGGGAGTCCCAGTAGTGAAGCTGGTCCCTCAGGGCAGCCCAAGGGAGTGGTTATGCCAATGTGGTGCGTCCTAACTGCAGCCACTGAAAGGGAATTGAGGTCTGCCCAGTCCCTGACCACGGGGTGCCCCGATCGTGCTGTGCAGTGGCTCTGCAGCAAGGCCCCTAACCCTGAGCACCAATCCTGCCCAGCTGCTCTGCCTCCACACCCCAGTGAGTCTGTGGCTGCAGACCAGGGGCGAGTCACACGTCAAACCTGCAGGGGCTGCAGCGCCAGCAGCCCAGCTGGGCTCCCCCAGAACCAGGCTCCTCCTGAACCAGGTTCCTCAAAGCCGGGCTCCCCCTGAGCCAGAGCATCCCCAGCACGAGAACCTGGAAAGGGACTTCAGCACCTGTATAAGAAATGTTAAGGGGGGCCCACATAGACTAATTTGTCCTGGGCCCTGCACCACCCTAGGGATGGCCCTGGATGCTGTAGATTATTCATAGTTGTTATGGAGGTTGTATCCAATGTGTGCCATTGTAACAGAATCACTGCAGTTCTGCAATTGCTACTGTAACGATTTATCATAAATGTGTCACTGAAATAATTCAGGGATGTAACTGGAATACGCTTAAAAAGAACTAGCATAAATAGAGCAGCGCTGAGGGCTGAGAAACAATTCCCGCTTTAAACAGTCCAGCCTTGGAGGTCCTGCCATGAAGGGTGCGCAAACCTTTCGCTGATTCCTGACTCTAGCTACTTTCCTAATGCAGTGAAACAATGCTAGTTTCAATATGAGAGAGCTCTGTTGTGTCCATTAGTTAGCCTTCCCTTAGTCCTAGCTAGCTTCCTTAATCTTCTTCCTAAAATTTTATCTTTATTCATTTATTTATACTTGGCTTGCCCACATTTGTGGGAGGGTTTTTGTTTTTTTTTTTGGCGGGGGGGAGGTCTCCCCCATCTTTATTGTGTGGTAAGGCTCTGCTCCTCCCAGCTTAGGGCCTCTCCCTTTGTTTGAGTCTTTCTTTGTTTGATGCTTATTCACTAAGAAAAAGAAACAAAGATGTCCCCAATCCTGGGTTTTAAATCCTGCCAGACCTGTAGGAGATCTTTTCCCCTCAGTGATGGTTATTCCAGATGTCTCTTCTGTCTGGAGGGAGACCTACATTCTGTCAATTTGCAAGATCTGCATTGGATTCAGAAGCAGGTCCAAGAAACTGAGGGAGAATGGTATTAAGTAGCTTCCCTCATGTGTCCTCCAAGTCGGGGCCCAGCTACCCCCTTTTACAGCAGAGTTGACTAGTGAGGGTACCCCTTCAACTTCCTCTGTAGCTCCATTTGATAAGAATTAGGGTGACTAGATTTCCCGATAAAATCGGGACTGTTCCGATATTTAGTTGTTTGTCCTGTGTCCCGACCAACATACAGTTGGGGTGCCATTTGTCCCAACATTTTGCTTCGGTGGTACTCCAGCTTTTTTTTTTTTTTTTTTTGCTTGGGTGTCAAAAATCCTAGAGCTAGCACTGATGGGGGTGGGGTGAGCCTTTGGCTGTCCCCCAATGTGTCCTGATATTTTGTTCTTGTCATCTTGTCACCCTAGATAAAAGCCATGGAGCAGCCCCAGAGATTAGCTTAAAGGGCCCCCCAAAAAAGAAGAGACCTAAGTCCCCTGATGGGACTTTTGAAGAAAATGCCTAAAAATCTGAATATTCTGAATATTACGCTTAAAATGCCTAAATATTGCCTAAAAATCAGTAAGGAGACCGTCTGTCCTGGTATGGGTACCATTGAGGCTCCTAAACCCCCTGGTACCAAGCTTCCTGCACCGACCAAGATTACTGTTAGTGCTCTCTAGATTGAAAACTCTCTGGCAAGCAGCCACATTTGGTACTAACAGCATTACCTAGCTTGGATGTAGCAGAGTTGATAGAATCTGTGAAATTAATGAAATGCTCAGGGGTTTTCTGTGTGTGTGGGGGGGGGAAGGATATCTCAGGAACCCCTTGCTCAAATGGCCCCACATTTGGATTACTAACCCTATCCTGCCCTCCCAGAAGGCATAGCAAATTTCAAAACAATGTGTTTAAGACCACAGATATTAGAGCACTAAAGAAGAGTTATGAGTTATGAGTTTAACAAATAGGATGTCCCAACCTTAGCTAGAGGAGAGCTGGGTGCTCCATTAAAATAGTGTATGAAACTTGAGGGAGAAAAATGGAGGGGAGAGGCTGTACATATCCATCAGCAGCATAGCAGGCTCAGAGAGGTATGAAGTGGCTCATTCATCTCAATGAGATGTTCTCAGCTGAAAGGGAATACCCAGTGGAGATGCATACGTCCTGAAACAATAGTTATGAGACATGGTAACTGCTCCATTTATGTCTGTAGGTGTTCTCTGCCACCCTCCCCAGTGCTGGAGAGTTTCTGATATGTGTCAGACATATCCAGTCTCAGCTCCGTATCCCAGCCTCAGCAGTGTGTTCTTGATGCATATGAACATGCCTCTTCTAAGCCACCTATAGGGGTAGGGCTTCCCCAGATCCTGATTCACATGGGGGGATAGGGAGAGGAGTTCAGACACCCCCAGAGATCTCTCCCCCAGAATCTAGCTCACATGAGGGGGTCAGGGAAGAGGGAACCAGGGGCCAACAGATCCTGGCACTCACACAATGCGGCAGGGAATGGGATTCAGACGACCCCCAGTAAGGAGTGAACCCCAGATCCCACTTCATGGGTGGGTAGGGAGGTGCTCAGACTTCCCGGGTAGGCAAGCCTGCTCCAGATCCTGGTTCATGTGAGGGGAGGCAAGGATGGGGGAGATGACACACACTCCTATAGATGGGCAGATGCCCACAGATAGTAGCACACACATGGGAAAGGAATGTGGGTCTGACCCTACCCCTTTTCTTCACCACTACCTCTGTCACTTAACTCCATGTCACCCTTCCCAGTGTTCCGCGCTTCCCTGTCACCTGATCTCCTAACTCTTCTTTCCCTATTCCTATCTACTTTTCCACCCCTAATCATCTTCCCCCACCAATAAACATTTTCTTGTGTAGTTTATTTTATTTTTTAAAAATAGTTTCAGCACCTTCTGAATATTCTGCTGTACTCAGATTAGATATAGTGAAAAGAGAAATCCCTTGTGATAGAGGCAGATTGGAGCAGTGTGCCTGGTTTATTTTTCTTCAGATTTCTGCTTTGGCTTGGATTTGAAGTCACAATGCCTCAGGTGGTGTATGGATTTAATGGTGGTAACACGCTCAGAGCCACCCAGGTCCTGTAATATAGAGACAGTTTTCCAGATATTTAGCTTCTCTCTGCACATGCGCAGTGTACTCCATTAGGTATGTGAATAGACATGGGAGCCCTTGCACACCTAATTGGAGAAGCAAACTCTTTTTCAAATAATGTTTGAAATATTTGATTTCCCCCAAAGGACTGATGGGTGCCATGCACTCTGATGGGGTCATCCTTGAGCATCTGAGATCCTAGGGTGATGATCTGAGCCCTGGTGTGATTGTTATTTGTGAGCTAAAAAAGTTTGCTGGAATGTGTCAAGTTTAAGGAAAGCTGTTTCTTTCCAGGAGCTGTATCTCAGGAAACCCTGCGGTCAAATTGCCTTGAATTATGGATCACTGACAGTATCCTGGTTCCATAAGGCACACCAAATTTCAAGGTAATATGAATAACCGTGCAGATTTTAAGGCATTTAGAACGGGCAAGTAGCATGTGCATATGCATACAGATATTAATAGATAAATTATTTGATGAAATAGTATTATTATTTACATATTAACCCAGCAAAGAAAACAAGAGGTGATGGAGATGTTTTTTCATCTACAATTTTTTTAAAAAAAAGTTGACTTCTGAACTGTGAATAAACACTACTGGTTCAATGTGGAATGAATTAAAACAGATTAATTATAATCCCTTTCTAAATTATGTTTATTATGAAAGTAGCCACTGATCCTTTATTTGCAGAGCATGAATGTGATTAGAGCATGAATGTGATGCATTTAAAATCACATTCATCACATTATAAGAAGCTTGATCTATGAAACTAGTTATTCATTATATTTAACACTAAAGGTTATTCAGTATACTGCCAAGATTTATTTACAGTTTTTAGGTTAAAGGGATCAAATGTCATATAAACAGATACACATACAGATAGATGGTTATATACATAAATTTCTCCCTTTATGCCTCTGAGGACATGTGTTGATTATTAAAATTTCACCACATCTGATAAGGGAAGCAGCTTTTTTACTTTAAAAAACAACAACCAAAAAACATGTGCGTGTCTGTCTTCTTGCTTTGGGAGAGCCTTCTAGCAAAAGAGGTGAGTTACTGGGGTATGCATCTATGGTATTTCTGTAAAGGCTTTATTAATATGATGACATTTAGTTGCTTTGAACTGAAAACTGTAAATAAATCTGCTCAGGTTACTGAGATTACCCTGAAATAATAGATATCTTTTTCATATTAGATTGCATACCAGTAGCCATTTCTGTGAAGCCTACTGGCTTCTGGATAAAGATTGTTGATCTTCTTGTTCACGCCTTCGGCCACTTACTTCATCCTCAACTCTTTCTGCTGTTCTCACTTGATTAATTAGAAAAAGCTGCAGTTCTAGTTTCTTTAACCTGCTGGTTCCCAGCACTGGTACTACTTAAACTACTACTGTAAGTGCCTGACCACATTTTCATTACAAAACCTAATTTTAGTTAGGTTTGTAATTTGGCCATTTAAATTCATTTTGGCATATGTATATATGGAGCAATATACAGTGTATACACAGCGATCATCAAGTGACACAAATCAGCATAGCTCCATTAAAGTCAATGGAACTATGCCATTTATACCAGCTGAGGAGTTAGCTGGCTCATACAGTATGTATTACACCCAAACACAATTTATTTGCTGAAAAGTAATTTTACCTAGTGTTATGGTAACATAATGAAAGGATCTGTCATAATTGATTACACATAAAAGGGCAGAGTTAAGGTTGTATACCTTTTTTTAAACTTGCTCTTTCATAACAAACTCCCCCACCTAATGACTCCCTTTCATGATTCTGAATCCATGTCACAGTTTTCACATTGCAATAGAAATCCATCAATCAAGTGAAGTTGTTAGACACTATAGAAACATTTTAACCAATAGTGCAGTTGCATTAAATTGCCCAGTTGTGTTCTGGGAGTAACCACCCATTCTAACAAATTTTACAGAAAGTATCAACAGTGCAGGAAAAACTGTAGCCCATTCCCAATAGCTATAGCTGTCTGTTCATGTCACAAATGTTGCAGGTTCCTATAACCAGCTCTTTCTATTCCTCTATCTATATACATCTTTCAAAATCTTTTGGTATTAAGTTACAGAACAAATATCATGGAGACCCAATTTAACTTCAAGACAAGGAAATATTTTAAATTCTGAACCTGCCCTGGGCCATATGAGACTCTTGTCATGTTACATTTCTTTAGTATTTCAGTGTGTACTATTCACAGCTGTTACAAGGTACGAAATACACTTTGTGCAGACTTTGGCACCTGTTGTAGGCCATTTGAAATAAAAACAAGTTAGTGGTTACATGATAAGATAGCTGAAAGCATGAATGCCCTTGCAGTGTACTTCATTTGGCAAAACTTGATAGCCTTTCTTTTCTGCCATTATTTTCCAGGACAAACTTCTGTTTTACGGAAATAAAAAAAGCAAGCACACGGGCTGTAAAACCAGCCTATGATTCATTATTTTTTCTATTCAGCTATTTCCTTCTCTCTCATTTTTATTTTGTATTCAGTGAAGCTGTTCAATTTAGCACAGTCTCCTTTCTTTTCCCCAAAGAATAACTTGTGTTTTCATATTCTCCTGCCTGACACTTCTTCTCAAGGTCTCCTTGTGGTATCAGGGCCTTTAAACACTCACTTGCTTTTTATGACTTGACCCATAGCTAGTTTGTAACCCTATTTTGCTGTTATCATCGTCCTAGACACTCTCATTCCCCTGGCTTTTGCATTGCATCTATTTTATTTCCCATAAAGCTTTTGGCAGTACAGGGATCCCTAACCCTTATACCTAACTGGGATGTTATGCTGTAGGATATGAATTGCTCATATTGAACTCAATGACAATTACTTTTATCCTGCAGTGGAAGAGTAGGGCTCCAGGGTTTGGTATGGTTGTCAGGTTTCAGGAGGGACCTAGTTTGATGTGATACCTACAGCTCAAGAATGCAAGCTGATGGCCATCTTTCTAAAGTATAAATCCAACTCTCAGCCAGTAACATCACTTATTGGTAATGAAACCAATACACTAACACAATTTTACTTTTCTTTTTAAAAAAAAAGTAAAGAATCTATTTTAAAGATTTAATTGGGGGAAGGGCCTACTTTTTAAAGAAAACTGTTCATACGTTAAATAAAACTACATCTTTTTTCAAAATCTTTCCTCATAATCTGCCTCCCTCTCACCAATCCTGCATTCAGCTTGTTTCTCTGATATCTCCTGGATGTATTGCTGCCATTCTAAAATTAGCATGGCCCAAACAGAATTCCTGGTCTTTTCTGTTACATGTTTACCTCTAGGTTTGCAAACCACCTAGGAAATCTGTGATAGAACTAGCCATTGAAACAAAATCTTCTGAGTCCCACTCCCGTGCCTACAACATAGGTTCTCACACACTGTCTATCAGCATTCCTCAACATGGAGGGTCACATGAGATGTGTGACATTTGACAATCTACATGGATCTGATCTTACTCCCATGGAATTCAGTGGATACAGGAGCAGAATCCATGCGCCCAGAGACACTGAGCACATTGCATATTCTTATGAACTAAGGGCCTACTTCTGCAAGCAGAATCAACTTAAAGGTGTGAGGAAAGGTTTGTATGCTTGGAACTTTAACAACCAGATAACAGTGTGATGAATCTGATGAAAATGAATCTGCTGTGGCTCTCTTCCTCCTGCTCATGAGGGATAGAGGTCACAAGGAGAGGGAGGATTCTGTGGCAATTGGAAGGCAGTTAGTAAGGAATGAGCTATAGGGACAGGGAGTCTGGGGACTATGGGAGGAATGTGGTGGTTGGAATGTGGTGGTTGCAGACCATGTTATTTGGTACCCATCATGTGCTAGAGCCTTAGGGTCTAGCAGCAGAAGCATCTATAGTGTTCATCTGATTCGTAGTACAGTACACAGAGCACACTCCCAAGGACTGTTTCAGAACAAAGGTTGGTACGCCAGCATTCCAGAGACCCTTTCAATATATGTGATTTTGAAGATGTGCACATACGCACAGGCCCACACATGCACACACGTCTCATCTCTTGTGCTACGGGCATTTGGTCTTTGATGTCATGTCTTAATGTACTAAGGCACATGAACTGCATATAGGGTTTTAATAACATACTTTTCATGTACTATTCCTAATATAATAAAGAATGCATACATGCAGTAGTTGCTGTATATGTGCACATCTGAATAGAAACACCAGATGAATCCACCAGAATAAATACGTAGAAATTCTGAGCTGATAACTCTGGAGGTAAACCGATTTATAGCCCTTTCTTCATGTGTAAATGCATACAGTATGTATTGTTGCCATAGTTTCTGTAAAGAATTTGCCTTGCTTCTGAACTTCAGTTAACAAAGCTTTCTGGATTGCACCCAATAGTTCATAAGGCTACATACAATCCTAATAAGACTAAAAAAAATTATTTCAAAATTTCAACTCTGCAGTATCAAACACATAATCCTTTGTGAGTGTGTACATTTTGTGTGTAGGGGACAGAGCGTAGGCAATGGAAGGAGTGGGACAGAAATGGAGGAGAACACACACAGCATTCTCTTCAGTCCTGCGGAGCTATGATAAATGTATAATACAACTATGGGTCCTGAGGGATTCACCAAGGTAATGTACCTGGTGGCAGGCCCAAAAAAGAGCTGTGAGGGAAAAGGTGGCTCAACAGGGGCCAGAACTAGTGCAGAGGCCTCTGTACAGATATCCTTGTTCTCCTGCAGATCTCCTTGGAATCACTATATTTAGGAGTGAACCAGTTGGCCTGTTCCTAGGATAGAAGAAACAAAATCCTCCCATTGATATAACAGTGTGGGAGAAGTTCCCCGCAAGGATCTTTGCAGAGGTTTCCTCCCTGAGCTTCCTCCTGGCATTTGTTTCTGTGGGAAGGAACGGTTTGAGAAGGAACATGGTGTGTTCTCTGCAGCATCTGTTTGCTCAGCTCTGTGTGAGTGCTGAGTTCCAGTACTCTAGTGTCACCTCACTATATTTCCTCCAATGGTGTACTGTGATGTATCCTAATTTCCTCAGACCAGTATCTACTGGCATGAGCCCTTCCCTTCTCCTGGACTGCTTTTGACTGATTTAATGTATTTATTAGTGTTTCTTACTGGTGTAATTGTTTTTATTGACTTTAAAATTGTGCATTGGCTTTCATTAGGTCCATGAGCCTAGCAAATGTGACAATTTAATTTTTTTAAATGAAGCCTTATCACCAGTTGGGGTTCCCTGAAGTCCTCCCAGCAGACATTTTTACAGGAGGAACAGCTTTGGGTGTCATACTGTTAACTATATTCAGGTACATTTGTCCAGTGGGTATCAGATTTATTTGGTAATTAAAACTAACTGATTTAAATGACCATCTAGCAAAACATAAATATATTTTATTAAAAGCCTGGTCTAAATAAAACCTATTCTTAAATGTAATCATACATCTAAAAAACTACAGTTAGTCAAGGTCTGTAGTTTAAAAAAAAAAAAAAGATAATAGATATGTGTGAACTGTAATTACCAGACTTGAAAAGTGAGAGTTCTATAATTTAGAGGGTTTTTTCCTCCTTTCATGCAAGATAAATATTATATCTCAAGATCCAAATCCTTTGTTTTGTCTAGAATACTTGAATGCAACAGTGCATCTTTTACCACTGAAAACAGAATAAATGGGTCCCTGAAGGATTTGTCTTAAGTCAGATGCATTTATCACTCTATATTGATGATCTTTGTACTTCATTATCATATTCAGCTGTCATTTATATGCAGATGACTCAATCATTTGTGGTAGTAGATTATGCTGGGAGAAAGCTTAATATTATCTTCAAGCTGATTTAAATGAGCTTTAAGATCATCCGGTCCAATCTAAATTACTATTAAATATTAATGAAACAAAGATCATATGATTTTGCTCAAAATGAAAGTTGGGTAAACTGAACAACTGGTGAGCAATGTGACCTTGGAAATAGTTGGAAAATGTAAATTTTTAAGAATTTGGATATATCATTTTTCATCCAATGATTAAATTATTGATTAGTTACAAAGGTTTGAAAGAAGGCCAAGTTCCTTATTTGGGAACAGAAAATATGTTTATTTAGAGAGAATTAAATTATTTATTTTTCTTTCCTAGGTTGCATTATGTACTTTGGATTTTGCCAATTGATGTACAACATTTGTTAGGGAGGATAAAGCATCTTTAACTTGGCTATCTAGGCAAATGTACTTTGAATTATACATTTCATAAACATTGCCATCTGTAATTTTAGCAACAATTGGCAAAAAATTAGAAAACTGTCAATATGGATACAAAAAGAAAAGGAATATGGATACAGTACATTATCCTTCCACTCCCCCCTCCCTCCTCCGTGCCTGTAGCTTCAGCTAACTTACAATCTTCAATCAGAAAATAGAAAAAAATTAATAAGAAAACTTGTATCTGTACTTCTTCAGCTGGAATCATATGCCTGTAACTGTGATGTAGCATGTCAGGAGATTCATGTATCTACAGGGCTTTGTATGTGTTTATTTTTATGTATGGCCTGATTCTCTGAAGTCATTAGCGCCTCCTGGAAGGTGCCAAGCATCCTTCCCTCCCAGTAATTTCAAAGCCAGGTACAGGGTTCCGTGTCTTTCAGCTGTTTACCACCTTGCAGGCTTGAGCCCATAATCTCATAGTAAAATAAATATTTAACTTCTCAGTTGCCTAGGGTCCTAATAAAAACACAGGAAAGCTCCCCCATATATAAACATTGGCAATCCACTTCTTTTGTTATGTAGTATGATACATCACAGGCTGGTGCACCAGTTCTCCCAAAGTTGCCAACTCTTTGGAAATTATCATGAATCTCATTATAATAAACATGATTTGTTATTAACCGTCTTCTGATCTAGGAATGATCAAGGGCAAACTTGAGAAGTTTTATCCCTTTTCACAATGGCTGTCATCTGCCATTTTTTCAGAGGAACTGAGCTCAGGCTGCCCTCAATTAAAATGGCCACCATTTCTCTGCAGCTGTTGCAGACAGGAAAGAAGTTGCACCTGGTTTAGGCAGCCACTGTCTGAATCCAGTCTGACCACAGTAAAAATGGCTTACTTTTCCCTGTGGTCTCAGGGAATAGAACACATAGTGAGGGGCAGGTGAATATAGAGGAAATGGGGACCATGAATGTAAAGGGGGACAGTGAGAGACAATGTGGGATCAGGCTCATATGGAGGCATATATGAGAATTTCATGGTGGTGTGGGAGATTGTAGAGAAAAAGGACAATGGGGCCAGTGAATAGGGGGACAGGGGAAGGATTGTTGCGAGCAAGTGAATATGAGAGTTCAGGAAAGAACATATTCACTACAACTACACATACAAATCTAGTGGAGTAGGACAGGTGGAGGGGACAAGGGAATGTGGGGCAAAGAGGGAGAGTGGAGGGCAGAGAGGGAGATAGTAGGATGGCAGAAGATTGAGAGAAAGGGAAGAAGAATATGGGGACAGGAAGGAAGAGATCTGTTTACTTATACAGCCCTCATCAGTCACCATCATATCTCAATGCCTCACCATCATTAATAGATTTTATCCTCATATCACCTCAGTGAGGTAGATTAATGTTATCCCCATGTTTACAGATAGGGAATTTTGAGACACCGAGTATATCATGTGACTTTTGAACTCTTAGGGTGGGAATACTATTGTCTGCAACCTCTTTCCCTTATTATGTAGCTTATGGAAGTACTTTCAGAATGAGTTACTGAAATAGGCTCTTAAATCTATACTTAGGCACCTAAATAAAAGTGGTTAATTTTCAGAGATGCTGAGCATCCTGTAGTTCCCACGGATACCAATGTGAAAGGAAATGTTTTGTAAACAAGACAGGGCTGTGTTATCACAAAGCTCTTGAGTTTCAGGGGATAGTTGTTATTTACAGATGTCCAATTAGAGACAGAATAATCTTTTTGTCTGTCAAGGATGTGAAGGTCATCTGTGCTGATCTCCGTCCTAAATGTCTCTACTGGTGATTTGGTGTAACAGTAACTTCTGTAGTCAGTGACCTCTGCCATGAGATATGGGCATAGTCTTTTGTAACCCCAACCAATTTCCTGAAACTGGAGCCAGAAAATAAAGATAAATTTCTTACCAGCACTCCTGTGTATCACACCTTTAGTATTCAGAGTAGCAGCCGTGTTAGTCTCTATTCTCAAAAAGAAAAGGAGTACTTGTGGCACCTTAGAGACTAACCAATTTATTTGAGGATAAGCTTTTGTGAGCTACAGCTCACTTCATCGGATGCATTCAGTGGAAAATACAGTGAGGAGATTTATATACACACAGAACATGAAAAAATGGGTGTTATTATACACACTGTAAGGAGAGTGATCACTTAAGATGAGCTATTACCAGCAGGAGAGCGCGGGTGGCGGGGTGGGGGGGAATAAAACCTTTTGTAGTGATAATCAAGGTGGGCCATTTCCAGCAGTTAACAAGAACGTCTGAAGAAAGGGCGGGGGGGAATAAACATGGGGAAATAGTTTTACTTAGTTTTACTTTGTGTAATGACTCATCCACTCCCAGTCTCTATTCAAGCCTAAGTTAATTGTATACAGTTTGCAAATTAATTCCAATTCAGCAGTCTCTCTTTGGAGTCTGTTTTTGAAGTCTTTTTGTTGTAATATTGCGACTTTTAGGTCAGAGATCAAGTGACCAGAGAGATTGAAGTGTTCTCCGACTGGTTTATGAATGTTATAATTCTTGACATCTGATGTGTCCATTTATTCTTTTACGTAGAGACTGTCCAGTTTGACCAATGTACATGGCAGAGGGGCATTGCTGGCACATGATGGCATATATCACATTGGTAGATGTGCAGGTGAACGAGCCTCTGATAGTGATGTGATTGATGTGATTGATTGATGTGGCTGATGTGATTAGGCCCTATGATGGTGTCCCCTGAATAGATATGTGGACACAGTAGGCAACGGGTTTTGTTGCAAGGATAGGTTCCTGGGTTAGTGGTTCTGTGGTGTGGTGTGTTTAAGGGGCATCTGCTCAGCTTACCCTAACCTTTGTCCTGTTGTCTGACCCACTGGCTCCTACTAGCCTACATAAGCTTGTCTCTTGCAGGAGCTGTGCTGCACAGGGCTCCTCTTTCTATGGTAGTCCCTGGGATCCTTTCTAAACGAGGCGTTCCACAGCGCAAGAGGAAAGCAGCCAAAGTTAATATAGCCTTAGGTTGTATTAATTTACATTGTATTCCTGCACAGGTTCTGGGGAGAATCAATAGGAGCCCAGCTGACTCCACGAACCTAGCTCCCCTGACCTCTACCTCAAGCTACATCCTCCATGGGGCTTTAATCATGCAGAGTTGTGGAGAGGTTTTTGTGGGGTAGAAATGTAAGGGGTGAGCAGTTCACAGAGATGGGATTCCTCTGTTTCTCAAGTACAGGCTCTACTCTGTATGCTAATATGGAAGAGAGAATGGGGCCAGAATTCCAAATCTTGCCATTGAAAAATGTATGATCTGATGTAACTGCTGCACTCTGTGTTGTGGGTTATTGGCATACTTCCTAATGCCAGGCCTTTGGTCTGAGACAGAGTCTTTGGGAGGGGATTTTCCAGGCATCTAGTATGGCCATCAGAATTTTCAGTGCTGTCATGGCCTGCTGATGTTGCAACCATGAAAGTAATTTGAATAGGATAGGCTAGCCAAGCCATACAAAACAGAGTTCTTGGGTGCTGCCATTGTCAAGATTCTCTGAATATAACTGCAATATTTTCCATGAGAAAAAATGTCAGTTTTTAATTTAGATTGGTTTCTCTTTGCAATTGGAGGTATAGGATGGGGTATGGACAGGGTCAGCCTGTGCTGTGAGGAAAATCTCAGGTTCTTCAGTGTATGACAGATATGGCTATTGCTTTCTTAGTATTCTGAAAACATTATTTCCTTTTGCTTACTTTAGCTATTTTATGTCCTCAAAATTAACAGCTCCATTCCGCAGCTGTTACTCACATCAGTACTTCAACTGAAGTCAATGAGATTATTCTTGAGTGAGGGCTGCAGATCGGTTCCTAAAACTAGAATATAACTGTATTCATCAACTTGTGTTTATTCTTAACATAATGTTATATAGTAAACTCATAAAATACTCCTTCCTACAGTGCAAAGCTTCACTTAGATAAACCATCATCTGATTGCATGCTGCTGCCCTGGGTAAAGAGTCCCATTAAATGTTACGTAACAAAAGTTTGCTTTCTTGATGGTACATGATAAGCCATAAACATTTTCCATCCACTTAGTGCAAGAAAAATTAGGTAACAATTCACAGATATTTGCACCATATGTTTCAGTTGTGCTTTGAAAATCTCAATGGTAAAATTCTGAGGGTGTTTTGTTTTGTGTTTTTATGGTTTTTAATGGCATGTTAGAAATACCTTTATAACATTATAAAACATGAAAAATATCAGAAAATGAATCTGAAAGTCAATAAAGAAACAAGTCTAAAAAGAATTTAAATGTTGCAACAAGATTTATAGTCAGTTGCTGAAGACATTTAAATATATTGACCCTGTGTTAGAATAGGCTTTTTATTATGAAGTGTACACATGCTTGGTTTTTAATTGCTTCTTTCACATTGCATTGATTTTATGTACTTGAGCTTATAATGATTAACTTTGAATCTTGTATATCATGTGCAAATGAGATAGACTCAGATTCATATGAACAAAAGGTGAAATATGTGTGATAGAAACAGGGACATAAGACAGATTATACTGAATAGTGAGAGAGCACACAGCTAAACCTACTCCTAGTAATGACATCATGCAGCATGGAGGTATGCTTCCTACTAGCCCAGTTATATCCATATAGGAAGTTATTTGTTGCGAATGTACTACAAATATCTATATCACTCAGGTAAACAGGAGTAACCAATAATCTGTTTCAAAGTTGGCCTAGTCTACACTGAAAAATTAGATCAACCTAGCTACATCACTTGGCTGTGAAAAAATTCACACCCTGTGCAACATAGTTAGATTGAACTAACCCCCACTGTAGTTGCAGCTAGGGAGACAGAAGAATTTTTCCGTTGACCTAACCACTGTCTCTCAAGGGGGTGGATTTATGGCAGCAATGGAAAAAACCCTTCTTTTGAAGTAGGTAGCATCTAGTATACAGGACTACAGTGGTAGCACCCTTGCTGTGGTGCAAACATAACTGCAGATCCTTTAAAAGGTTTTAAGGGAGTCATCATGGTCTAGTAAATAAGGCACAGTGGCCAGGATTCCGGGGTCTATTCCTGACTCTGCCACTGACTCGTGAGACCTTGCGCAGGTTATTTCATCTGTCTGTGCCTCAGCTTCTCCATGTGTGAAATAGGAATGGATGGTACTTAACTTTTTAAAACCTGTTGAGATCTAAAACTGAAATGTCATACAAGTTATAAGATATTATTTTAATAGGTATTATGGGACAGCTCCTCAGCCTCTGGTATGTACTCACTACTGAAGCCCTCCTCTCACTGACACAGGGGTCTTTCCAGGGTAAGATGTGGATTGGTGTGGTTGGGCTGAAGTGTGATGCACTCTTGTGATCCTGGCCAGAGACACAACTCCATAGAAGCTGATATCTTACAGCATAATTTAGAGCTACTCTGAGACAACTCTGACCTGTGCTGAGGGCCACTTCAACCTCAAAGGGTGGAAATATGGGAGAAAGTCACTTATGCCCCCGAGCTTTAAGGATGTTATAAAAGGAAGTTCTTCTTCACTCAGCGCACAGTCAACCTGTGGAACTCCTTGCCTGAGGAGGTTGTGAAGGCTAGTACTATAACAAGGTTTAAAAGAGAACTGGATAAATTCATGGAGGTTAAGTCCATTAATTGGCTAATAGCCAGGATGGGTAAGGATTGGTGTCCCTAGCCTCTGTTTGTCAGAGGGTGGAGATGGATGGCAGGAGAGAGATCACTAGATCATTACCTGTTAGGTTCACTCCCTCTGGGGCACGTGGCATTGGCCACTGTTGGTAGACAGGATACTGGGCTGAATGGACCTTTGGTCTGACCCATTATGGCCATTCTTGTGTTCTTATGTTCTTTCTGGGATAGTCTGAGAACTGCTCTGAAGCTGTACCTTGAATTAAGCCTTATATATTTAATTTTCTACAATGTGGCATTATCTTATTTGGGTTTGGCTTGTGGTACATAGCTCACATGATAAAAAATAATGTTAAAAACCAAGGGCCAGACGTCTCCATTCTATGAAAAATCCTGCTGGGGTAGACTAGTGCAAAATCCCAAGATATTGGCACAAAACAGGCCCTCCTTGCTTCATAGATTTTAGGGCTGCCCAATTCAGGCTTTTGGTCGGTGTCTATGGTTCTTGGGGGGATTTCCCAGACCCACACAGTCACCTCCAGAACCCGCAGGGCTTTCCCTAGTGCCCCAAGAGCAATGGCTGGAGATGACACTGAGCAGAGTAGATAGCTCAGGTAGGCTGTAAAATAACAGTGCTAGAATTATGGTGTTTCACAATTGTTTTGATTCATGTACATTAGAGTATAATTAGTTATCTATTTTTAACTGAAAGTTATTTTTTGTCTATTTTACTTTAAACAGCTGAGCAAAGAGCAACCTGGGAATGATCAGCCAACAGGAAATGTTCAGGTTTTTTGCTTTCCCATTATAGGCAGGCGTTGCCCTATTCCCCACTGACAACAGGGCTCCTTCCAGGCCTCTGGACTGGGTTAGAGGGAAACCACTGTGTGCTCGCTGGGTTGATTTCCTGCTTCGGCTGCCGGGCTGATGCCTTCCAGCTTCACAATGCTGCAGGTCTGCAAAGATGCGACTGCCAGCTTTCTCTACGCAGAGCAAAGGAGAACAGTTCCCACAGTCTGTCAGAGGAGGCGCTGTGTGCTATAGTTTAGCTCCGGACAGACGCGTGCCTATTGCTGCCCTGCGGGACCTACTTTTCCCAGCTCTGCAAGCCTGCAGCTGCTGCAGGAAGTGGCTGCTCTCTCAGGCTCACGCCTGTTCCTTTCCAGAGCCCCAAGCTGAGTGAAAGAGAACAAAAAGTGGAGGCAAGGAAAAGAGAACAAAAGTAAGAGGAAAAAAGGAGTACTTGTGGCACCTTAGAGACTAACCAATTTATTTGAGCATAAGCTTTCGTGAGCTACCGCTCACTTCATCGGATGCAACTTATGCTTATGCTTAAATAAATTGGTTAATCTCTAAGGTGCCACAAGTACTCCTTTTCTTTTTGCGAATACAGACTAACACGGCTGCTACTCTGAAAAGTAAGAGAGCTGTAGTAGGGTTACATTAAAATGGCTAATTAGCAAGCTGCAGATCCGCATATTACACAATTGTTTTGCAAAAAGAAAAGGAGTACTTGTGGCACCTTAGAGACTAACCAATTTATTTGAGCATGAGCTTTCGTGAGCTACAGCTCACTTCATCGGATGCATACTGTGGAAACAGCAGAAGACATTATATACACAGAGACCATGAAACAATACCTCCTCCCACCCCACTGTCCTGCTGGTAATAGCTTATCTAAAGTGATCATCAAGTTGGGCCATTTCCAGCACAAATCCAGGTTTTCTCACCCTCCGCCATCCCACACACAAACTCACTCTCCTGCTGGTAATAGCCCATCCAAAGTGACCACTCTCTTTAAAATGTGTATGATAATCAAGGTGAGCCATTTCCAGCACAAATCCAGGTTTTCTCACGCCCCCACCCCCCTCCAAAAACCACACACACAGACTCACTCTCCTGCTGGTAAGAGCTCATCCAAAGTGACCGCTCTCCCTACAATGTGCATGATAATCAAGGTGGGCCATTTCCAGCACAAATACAGGTTTTTTCACCCCACACCCCCATACACACACAAACTCACTCTCCTGCTGGTAATAGCTCATCCAAAGTGACCACTCTCCCTACAATGTGCATGATAATCAAGGTGGGCCATTTCCGGCACAAATCCAGGTTTTCTCACCCCCCCACCCCAAACTCACTCTCCTGCTGGCAATAGCTCATCCAAACTGACCACTCTCCTTACAAGTGCATGATAATCAAGGTGGGCCATTTCCAGCATAAATCCAAGTTTAACAAGAACGTCGGGGGAGGGAGTAGAAAAAAACAAGGGGAAATAGGCTACCTTGCATAATGACTTAGCCACTCCCAGTCTCTATTTAAGCCTAAATTAATAGTATCCAATTTGCAAATGAATTCCAATTCAGCAGTTTCTCTCTGGAGTCTGGATTTGAAGTTTTTTTATTGTAAATGGCAGGTATTTAAAACAAAAGTGTCCGGGGGGAGAATTTCCCCAATTCTCCTTATCGAAGCCTCTTCTGTATTGTAGAAGGTGTTCAACAGTCATGAGTCTGGCTTAAAAATCATGTTGTTTTTTTAAAAAAACCTAATGTTATGGTTTTCTTCCTTGCCTTCTGGTTTCTGAGCCTTTAGGGTACACTCCCTTCATTTTTTTTTAAGCTTTTTCTCAGCAACCTTTAGGAAACTTGTTTTTAAAAATGAAAGCCCAGATTCTCAAGCAATCTCTTGATTCCAGCACTGGGGGCTTTGAGAAAAACACCAAATATCACTTCATTTGGTAACTGTGGGCTTCATTCACCCACCTCTGCATTCCCTGCAAATTACTTAATATATTTGGGCCACTTGAAACTGCCAGTTCACAGACAGCTATGCTGCTTATCCAGCACTCCTTTCCCTACTGCAACTGGTTAACACAGATGTGGAAGCAAGGCAGCAGCTAATGCTGCTTTTAGATCCTCAGATGAAAGGCATTATGGAAGTTCACATTATTATGTTATTAGCATACCATATCACAGTCAATACTTTTTAAAATCCTCAAAAGATCAATGAGATTGTGATTACCGAGATTTGTTTTGTTTTTATCTCTTCTACCAAATAATATGTGCAGGGCTTACTTCTTAGTACAAATATTAATTAAAACAAAAAGTGTTAAATTGTTCCTGCTGTTTATTCCCATTTCCTAATTCTAATCCTTGATTAGTGACATAATGACCATTTCTATAACAACCACTTATGATGTCACAAAGAGAGGAATATCTTTTCTAAATTACTGTGAGGAGTGAAGGAAATAGTAGGAAGAGATAAATGAGTTTAGAAACAAAGGCTCTGTTTACATGGAAATATCTTCAGCATAAAGAACAAGCAGAATGTTCTACAGAGGGGATGTTATTGTGTAGTAATCGTTTTCAGAAAATGGAATGTTCCTCAATGTTTTGTATGAAGCATCAGCAATCTCTTAACTTTGTTTTCAGACACACTGGGGTCAGCCTGCTGCAGGTGTTAAAAAGGTAGGATCCCGTCAGCAAGAGATGAGGAAGAAGGGAGCAAATGTGAGCAATGTGTTTTAAAAAAAATCCCACCGTCTGTGCTGTGCAGAAACCAGATGTTTGTTCTAGTTATTATTATTATGATAATTCATTTAAGTAGAAATAAAATAGGGCATGATTGTTTACTGCAGCCTGTTTTCCCCAGACACTCTGGGAAATGAGAAGAAAAATCTCATAGGTTTTACCATTGTTTAAATGAATTTTTTTTCATTTAACCAGTAGTAAACATGACAACAAAGATAGTTTTCATACACATTGCACATTAGCTGCAAATGTACATCTTGTATTTTCTTTCTCTAGAAGTTACCAGAGGCCATTGAGGCATTTTAGGGAAGGCCACCTTGAATTTCATTAAAAAGAACAGGAGGACTTGTGGCACCTTAGAGACTAACCAATTTATTTGAGCATGAGCTTTCGTGAGCTACAGCTCACTTCATCCGTATGCATCTGATGAAGTGAGCTGTAGCTCACGAAAGCTCATGCTCAAATAAATTGGTTAGTCTCTAAGGTGCCACAAGTACTCCTTTTCTTTTTGCGAATACAGACTAACACGGCTGTTACTCTGAAACTTGAATTTCATTGTTGTCTGAAAAGAAACCTTCTTTGGTAACCAACATTTGCTACATCCTAACGTAGTCTGAGACCTCCACATGCTAATATCACCCTCCTTCTGGAATGGGACCTGAACAGTTACCAAACCTGAGAGTCCAGAGATTGATTGATTAAGAGGAATGAACCATCCTCTTAACCTTAGAGGTGGTCTGTCCAGATCAGAATTGATATAGCTTGGTGGGGCAGTGGGGCAAAGCTTGCACTGAGCCAGTATATACCAGTTCTGTAGATTAATACATGGCATTTGTCTTTATGGCTGTCAATCCAGCATCTTTCATGAGCTCTAATTTCAAACAGGTACAGAAACATATGTAATAATGAGCATTACAAAAAAGTCCTCCTGACTGGGAACTCTTTTGCCTTCTGGGGTCTGAGTATTCCCCTTCAGGATCTGAGTAACTCCTGTTGACCTCAGAGGGAGGAGCTACTCATATTGGGTAGAGAATAGGGCGTCTATCTGGACCTGAGCTTGATAAACTTAGTCCAAAAAGAAAATCTCTAGTTTTCAAGTTGTGCACCATTCAGTTGCAAAACCCATGCTAGCAAGGAGTTGTTGAAGTGCTAGCCAGGCCTAGAGAGAGTTAAATAAGCCCTGTAGCAAAATTTAAATCCTACATCGGAAGTAGAGGAGGTTAATTGAACATGCACATTATCAGGAGTGTCTCTGATGGTTAGGGTTAATTTATCACACTGAATCCAATCACTTTATAAAAAGCCAGTGTGGGTTTCATTTACTTTGATGAGGTTTATTGCAAGATTCCAGAAAATCAATTTTGCTGTGAGCTATATTAAACCCAAGGGAATATAAACACTGTATGTACTACACATATTGATATTACTCACTGGATCACTGGGGAAATTATATGTTTACCATGAAGAAGGGTTATGGTTACGTTCATTGTCTTGGGCAACTCCCAGCCTGCCAATCGCAATGAAATAAAACAAAATGGTAGTGTTCAGAATCATGTAGCCTGAGGTACAGAAACACACAGCAATAGTGACTTGATTTTCAAAAGGACTTTAAGTAGCTGCTACATCATGTATTAGCCCTACATGTTCTTTTCAAATAAATAATGAACACCCGTGATACATATGCTACTGTTAGTTGTCCAGAGTCCGGTACTTCCTGCTCCCAGAGCTTCTTGAGATTCTTCAAAGGTAGCAGCGATAGGCTATGATTTAAATGGTTTAGGTTGATTGGCTGGCTTAGTGATTCTGAGGATAATTTGCAGCTTTCCAAGTAAGAGTCATTTCCATTATACCCTAGACATGTGCACACTCACTTTGTGAATTTTACATTAATTAGAAAATAATAAGAATATAGTTTATGTGTGCTCTGACAAGGGATCAGAAATGAATTTGGGGCTGTGCAGAGCAGTAGGCTTCTTACTTTGTAGTGTCTTAGAAATCAAACTTGTGTATAATCAGGGTCATAAAATCTTTTAATAGTTGTCAATTTTCCTTCCCATCAGGCTTTTTTGTAATAACAAGGGGTACTGTTAGGTGATCTAGCAAAGGGAGAGGTGGTCTAGTGGATTATTACATAGTTAGTTTTCCCAGAAATCTGGGGTTTAAAGTCAATAAACATTAAGAACTGGTTTCTGTAAGACTGTGAAATTTCAGGAATGTCTTTTTAAAAAAATCAGTTCTGTGTACGCTGGTTTCTCATGACAACGATCATCACACTTTTTCCAAGCAAGGAGCCCTATTCTGCAACCAGATAATGAGTAATTCTCATTGGCTTCAGTACTTAACTTGCTTTGAGAGAGTTGGGCCCCAGTTGTAAATCAATGTGAGCTTTCTTTGTACTGTATGGACTAAGGGTGAAATTTTCAGAGGTGCCAAAGATAGTTAGGTGCCCGCCTTACATCGACTTTCAGTGGGAGTTTGGCACCTAACTCCCCAGTAGCTTTTGAGAATACCTCCCTATATCTTGTAATCATTGCTCATGTTTACATAGATGTAATATTTCATAATGTTTTAATCCTGAAGTACTCACTTAGGTAAAACTCCCAATGGAACTTGCATTGAAAAAAGCCTACAGGATTTAGCTAATATGCTAATATTATATATAAACCTGACTTTGATTTACAGCTGTTTTGTAAAAACGAGCTGAAGATTGTTCTGGATTACAAACATACACACATGATCTTTTAAAACACTTACTTGAAATTTTGTCTTGCTGCCAATTTTATGGGAAATACCTTTTCTTCTGTGCATGTGCTTCAGGGGGACTACTCGTAAGTAAGAGGAGCAGAGCATTCTTTTGTTTTATTAAAAGAATGTATGTTTATATCATAAATGCTCTTCCTTAAAATATACTTCCAATATATTGTAAAGTATATAAACAGTGAAGTGTTAAATAATCAGCTGACTGAAAATCATAAACACAACACACAAATTCAAACAAACAGATCATAGCAATAACAATAAATGTTTTCAGCTTCACTGTTCTGATGTGTATTGCATCTTATTTCCCCATCCTTTGTATGTTGTCTTTTTAGATTGTGAGCTCTTAAAGCCAGGGACCTTGCCTTCATAGCTTTTTTTTATATGCTGTTGTAATTAAGTGGACAAATAATTATAAAAACATGGAAACAATTACGGCTGTTTATAAATGCAAGTGAATACTTTTTTCTTAATTAGCTTTGTTCCTTTTGATCCAAGTCACCAACATTTCATGGAGAGTGAGTTTCAAATAACAGATCTTGGATTTGTTCAGTCTCTATAATGGACAATCCAAGGTGATTTTGGGTTTGAATAAACCCAATGGTCAGATTTTGTTTTTGCAGGATGGTGTGTTTAGATCTGTGTTTCATTTCATCTGAACCACCAGATTTCAAGGTGGTGGTTTTCAGATGAAAAGTTACTGGTAGCATTGACTTCAGTCAGATCCGAGTTAGGCAAAAACTAACTGACCGGTGAAAATCTCACTGTACAATTTTGACTCCTATTTAATTAAAATTGTGTGTTTTTGTCATACACTTAACATTTTAGCAAGTACATGATAGCCTTCAAATGTAGGCAAATGCTGTAGAAGATGCTTTTGGAGTCTGTGGCCTGACTTCCCAGAACTCCAGTGTATTTTTGAGATCACATCACGTTGCTGGGGAAAATCAATATCATTAGTGAACGAACAAGAATATAAGAAGCCAAGTATCATCAAACACAATAGGTGGTGAAGTAAAGATGCTATTAGGAAAGCAGTGAGCATGATATTGGTACCGTATACATGCATACATCTATAGTGTGCACATGCCTCGAGTCTTACATGTGTTTATGTGCGGACACAAACTGCACTTACGGTTTACCAATATAAGAATTAGTTTGAGAAAATACTTTGTTCTTTTCTTCAGTCTTTTCTAAGAATTTATGCACCAAATAATTAAATTATGCCTCAGCAGCTAAACAAATTATGCAAACTTATACACCATGAATATTTTATATTTCAGAACCCCAAAGCAAGGACTTTCGACAGTTTTATGTCTGCAGCAACCTGCATCATACCCAGATGAATTCAGCAACAGATAAGTTCCTCTTCTGCCTGAAACTTTACTCAGGTTTTTATTTTTTAGCTTGCATTTCTCTATGATATTAATAAGTGTGTCTCAAGGGCTGTATTGTACATAAGAAAATGGAAGTTACTGCAGTCGGTATTCTTTCTAGTCCTGCAGAAGACAGGGAAGTTATTCCCTGTTCAATTCTGAATTGATTTAACACTCACAGAATCATATAAAGGGAAGTGATGTGCTAGAAGCAGGAGTAAGTTTAAAAAAATATAAACCATTTACATAGATACCACAGTTGCTGCCAGGTTCACTATTTCTGATATGCCTCTCTTTATTTTAAGTCTATTTCTGTATGCCAAATTATCTCCTTAAAAACATGTTTCCCTTTTTTCCCTGTAAATAAGCAAATGTGTAGCCACACAGGGATAAAGTAGAGGAATATAGTTGTGATCCGTTGGCAGATGAGAATAGCTTACAGAGAATACTTGAGATTTTCCTCATTTAACTTGCTTTAATTAATGATCTCGTCGTTATTCCATCTTGTAAGAAAGAGCTGGCATACCGAGATTACATGCATCTGCTCCTGAAGAGGTTGGCAAAACAGAAATTTTGTAATGACAAGTTAACAAGGATTCTTTGGCAACCCTTGCTGGTTCCCAGGATGCAGAATCATGTGAGTTAATGCCATAACTTTGACTTCAAATGTCACTCACTCGAAGCGGTTATGTATATATTTTACTACACTCATTAATACCTAATGTGTTCCAATAACTGTGTATTATATGCCAGCAAATACAGTACTATGATGGTAATTTAAAGTAAAGTACACTGTTCATTATAGATTTAATATTAACAGCTTTCCAAGGACATGACCCACTGAAAATCCTCAACAACCCATCAGTGAATCACGACCTGTTTTTGAAAACAGTGTTGTATATACTGCTTCTTTATGTGCTATCCCTTAATCTCATCTACTCCATGGGTCTTTGACGGTGCCAGTAAACATGGTCTAATTGATTTTGTTGTAATAATAAACTATTAATTGCCAAAGGTATAGCAAGCAATTTCAAACTTGTCCATGTGCTAGCTAGTCCACTACCTAATCTGTTTATCTATCTACCTGACTATTCTGTAGTGCCCATCACCATAATATTGAAGTACTAATCCATTCCCCCTCTTTCATATCTGACGATTAATTAAAACTAGAAGCACTGTTACACACCGTATGGTTCCTGATACAGGAGCCTGTTAAGCAAAACACTTGAGCATCTGCTTAACTTTGGGTATGTGTTTAAGTGCTTTGATGAATTGGGGCCATAGTGAGCATGTTAGATAGAACTAATAACAGACTGGCTGTGTGTTGTGCACATAGCTTACATCTATCTATGCTGGTCTTCATTGTAACCATACAGTCCTGATGGTGAATTAAGTTGAAATTTCCAATATTCTTAAAGATTTTGTCTCTGATCATACATTCCTTAATTAGGCATAGCTGCCTTTGAATGCAGTGGGAGTTTTTCTTGTTTGAGGAGTACAAGAGCAGTATCTTATTGTGGCAGGCATGAGCATCATCTCTGAAAAATTGTAATTTATTGGTTGTTATTAGATAAATATAATAAGTAATACTTTATATGAACAATTATGTCTGGTTATGCCTGACAGAAATCATAAACAGAATAATTTATAATCTGGTATGTTTATAGAAAGGAAGAGCAGCATATTTTGTTCTGATTTCGCAAAATTGATCCATAGATTCATAGATACTAAGGTCGGAAGGGACCATTATGATCATCTAGTCTGACCTCCTGCACAATGCAGGCCACCGAATCTCACCCACCCACTCCTGCAATAAACCTCTCACCTATGTCTGAGATATTGAAGTCCTCAAATCATGGTTTAAAGACTTCAAGGTGCAGAGAATCCTCCAGCAAATGACCCGTGCCCCATGCTGCAGAGGAAGGCGAAAAACCCCCAGGGCCTCTCCCAATCTGCCCTGGAGGAAAATTCCTTCCCGACCCCAGATATGGCGATCGGCTGAACCCTGAGCATGTGGGCAAGATTCACCAGCCAGAGACCCAGGAAAGAATTCTCTGTAGTAACTCAGATCCCACCCCATCTAATGTTCCATCACAGGCCATTGGGCCTATTTACCATGAATAGTTAAAGATCAATTAATTGCCAAAATCATGTTATCCCATCATACCATCTCCTCCATAAACTTATCGAGTTTAATCCTGAAGCCAGATAGGTCTTTTGCCCCCACTGCTTCCCTTGGAAGGCTATTCCAGAACTTCACTCCTCTGTTGGTTAGAAGCCTTCATCTAATTTCAAGTCTAAACTTCCCAATGGCCAGTTTATATCCATTTGTTCTTGTGTCCACATTGGTACTGAGGTTAAATAATTCCTCTCCCTGTCTCTGGTATTTATCCCTCTGATATATTTATAGAGAGCAATCGTATCTCCCCCTCAGCCTTCTTTTGATCCATTTTAGTGAAAAACAACAACTGTAGTTAAGTAGTTTTTCCTAAAAAAAAAAAAAAGTATGACTATGCATTCTTCTATGTGTCTTTAGCAATATGATGGGTTAGATTTTGCTTCTCTGTGTTTCTGGGGAATGCTTAATGTGGAATTTATATATGTTTTATTTATTACTTTTATAGTCCAGAGGAACATGTGTTGATAACATCCATTAAACATAGATGTTTAGGTAAAATTATGAATTATTATTAATATCAATGGATAGACCAGAGACTTTTTTTTTAAAAGGAAGCTGTTTTTTGTGCTTCACAGAAGATATTTTCTGATTTAAAAAACCAGTATACTAATACCTCAACTCGTGTTAAATTGACTAACTTTTTTCCTTTTTGTGATCTAGTTTACACTGAAATATGGAATGAAAGTTTGAGGTGATCGCATGTGATCCAATAGCCAAAATTAGAGAAACAGAACCTTTTAAAATAGGAAATCAGACATACATGCAGAAAGGGATTGCATAAGGAAAGGACTGAGAAACTTTATGCAAAATTAGGGCTTATAAAGTATTCCGGACCAGACTCCTTAAATTAAAAGAATCCCCTTAGGAGAAAGTACTTTTGTTAGCAAATGCCAGGATAATATGTTTTTATTTTAAATAAATGTTGACTAATAAACATACATATGCCATTTTTCTAGAAGTAAACAGCAAATTTTTCTAGAAGTTTTCTAGAAAAAACTTTCTTCCTTTTTCTAGAAGTAAACAGCAACTTCCTGTGCCCCTTGTCATTATATAGTTATGCATACAATATGCATTAACACTTAATGAACGATTAATGAAATTTCACAGAAAAAAATACAGAACAATATTCAGCTTCATTCTGTGCTGTTTTGCAGCTCCATAAAATTCTCTAAGAAATGTTAGTGAAATGGTGTTTTAATAAATTTGCAACATACCACATTTTGAATTTGCATGTTTTGATGAGGGAAAAAAAATATTGAATTTGAATATCAGGATTTCATAAACTGAAGTTTTCACTCACTTCCCTCAGAAATGGTACAACTTATTCTGAACAACAATAATTGGAAATGAAGGAAACTATGGGAACAGTCCTTCAATGATGGAAGTCAAGGGGTATTTTGCTTGAGTAAGGACTGTGTGATCAGCTCAATGGACATGTTACTAACCTTTGTCTAATAGAAACACTGCGGGAAGTAGTTTTATACATTCTTCTATCCTCTAATCATGTGAACTTAAATCAGAAATGTTGCCGTTGTGGGCAAACAGAAGGGAAATCAAAATCAAGTCTTTGTATAAAAATGTAGGAGTAGGTAAGTTTAATTTTCGGTTTGATACATTATGGTGGGATTTTGAAAGAGCTTAAGAGAAGTAGGTGCCCAGGTGCCATTGAAGTTCAATGAGAGTCCCTTAGGCTCCTTTGAAAATCACAGCCCATATTATCATTTTCTGTATTTCTTACAATATTTAACATCATTATTGACTGTAACATAAAGGCTTTAGCTCAAATGAGACAGACTTTGGGTGTCTGAGAGAGGAGAATTTAATGGTCTGAATTAGTTTGTGGAAGATGTTCCAGCAGCAGGAGATACAGGTTAAAGCATTTAAAGCAAGAGTGAGTAGCCAGAGTAGGAGAAACTACAATTTACAGTACTCAGGATTTGTGCGTTACAAAGGGATACTAATATGGAAGATGCCTCAAAATCCAAAGATAAGTAGATATGAAACACAGACTTGTGGATCTTCTTATTACTTTATATATGCTTTTCAAATAGCTTTTCCATGCCAAGCTGTTTGTGAATTAAGATAGATGGATGAACTATTTTTGTAGCTACATTTTTTCATTTTATAGATTTTTTAAGAGATTATCGACAGAAAATATGACCCAGTCATTAGGGTGCTAGCCTAGGACTTGAGAAACCCAGATTCGATTCCTTGCTCTGCCACAGGCTTTCTGTGTGACCGTGGGCAAGTCACTTAGACTCTCCCTGCCTCAGTTGCCCATTTGTAAAATGGAGATAATAGTACTTCCTTCTCTACCTTACAGGGATGTTGTGAGGAAAAATACATTAAAGATTATGAGACAAGATGAGTGAGGTAATATCTTTTATTGCATCTTCTGTTGTTGAGAGAGACAAGCTTTTGAGCTTACACAGAGATTGTGTAGAAATTGCGTGCACTCAGATACTATGGTGATCAAAACCTTATAAAGTGATAGATAGATAGACGGTTGACAAATATAGTTCTAGTAAAAAATAACCCTAACAAATAGGCTGATAGGTTACATTTTAAATATGCTATTGGATCTGATATTTAAAACTGCCCTCCCCTTTTGAATAGGTAATTTTGAGCTTGCAAATAATAATGGTTCCCATTTTACAGGAGCAATTACTTGAGGACTCAAATTATGGCATGTAGATATCCAATTATTAGACTGGATTGGCATGCATAAGAAAGGGCTAAGTTGAGGCCCTTTAAAAATTAAACCCATTATGTTTTTGTGTAGAGGGAAGAATCCTTAATGTTAGTGCTATGGCTGTGGAATTCATTGGAAGACAAACACATTGCATTTCTAAAAGGACTCAGTATTATGACCATATTTAATACCTGCAGCTGTGGTAGCTAAAATCACAATAAGGGTAATTGAAACTCATTCTTTAGGGCATAAGTTGATTGCCTGTGAGGGTCAGGAAGGAATCCACACTCTGGGAAGAGAATTGTACAGTTTGTCATGATGGTGCTTTTGGGGAGATATTGAACTAGGTAGATCTCTTGACTGATCTGGTATGTCAGCTGTTAACAAAAAGAATGGAGGAGATACAGTTACAATATAAAAAGAACAGGAGTACTTGTGGCACCTTAGAGACTAACAAATTTATTAGAGCATAAGCTTTCTTGGGCTACAGCCCACTTCACTGGATGCATAGAATGGAACATATAGTAAGATATACATACAGATAAGTTGGAAGTTACCATACAAACTGTAAAAAGAAAAGGAGTACTTGTGGCACCTTAGAGACTAACCAATTTATTTGAGCATGAGCTTTCGTGAGCTGTAGCTCAAATAAATTGGTTAGTCTCTAAGGTGCCACAAGTTCTCCTTTTCTTTTTGCGAATACAGACTAACACGGCTGTTACTCTGAAACCATACAAACTTAATTAGTTAAGATGAGCTATTATCAGCAGGAGAAAAAAACTTTTATAGTGATAATCAAGATGGCCTATTTAGACAGTTGACGAGAAGGTGTGAGGATACTTAACTTAAGGAAATAGATTCAATATGTGTAATGACCCAGCCACTCCCAGTCTCTATTCAAACCCAAGTTAATGGTATCTAGTTTGCATATTAATTCAAGCTCAGCAGTTTCTCCTTGGAGTCTGTTCTTGAAGCTTTTCTGTTGCAAAATTGCTACCATTAAATCTTTTACTGAGTGGCCAGAGAGGTTGAAGTGTTCTCCTACCAGTTTTTGAATGTTAGAATTCCTGATGTCAGATTTGTGTCCATTTATTCTTTTGCGTAGAGACTGTCTGGTTTGGCCAATGTACATGGCAGAGGGGCATTGCTGGCACATGATGGCATATATTACATTGGTAGATGTGCAGGTGAACGAGCCCCTGATGGCGTGGCTAAAGTGATTAGGTCTTATGATGGTGTCACTTTAATAAATAAGTGGACAGAGTTGGCATCAGGCTTTGTTGCAAGGATAGGTTAGTGTTTTTGTTCTGTGGTGTGTGGTTGCTGGTGAGTATTTGCTTCAGATTGGGGGGCTGTCTGTAAGCGAGGACTGACCTGTCTCCCAAGATCTGTGAGAGTGAGGGATCATTTTTCAGGATAGGTTGTAAATCTTTGATGATGTGCTGAAGAGGTTTTAGTTGGGGGCTGAAGGTGACAGCTAGTGGCTTTCTGTTATTTTCTTTGTTCGGCCTGTCCTGTAGTAGGTGACTTCCGGGTACTCTTCTGGCTCTGTCAATCTGTTTTTTTCACTTCAGCAGGTGGGTATTGTAGTTTTAAGAAAGCTTGATAGAGATCTTGTAGGTGTTTGTCTCTATCTGAGGGGTTGGAGCAAATGTGGTTGTATCTTAGAGCTTGGCTATAGATTGTGTGGTGTGGTCTGGATGAAAGCTGGAGGCATGTTGGTAAGTTTAGCAGTCAGTAGGTTTCCAGTATAGGGTGGTGTTTATGTGACCATCGCTTATTAGCACAGTAGTGTCCAGGAAATGGACCACTTGTGTGGATTGGTCTAGGCTGAGGTTGATGGTGGGATGAAAATTGTTGAAATCATGGTGGAATTCCTCAAGGGCTTCTTTTCCATGGGTCTAGCTGATGAAGATGTCATCAATGTAGCGCAAGTAGAGTAGGGGTGTTAGGGGACGAGAGCTAAAGAAGCGTTGTTCTAAGTTAGCCATAAAAATGTTGGCATACTGTGGGGCCATGTGGGTACCCATAGCAGTGCCTCTGACTTGAAGGTATATACTGTCCCCAAATGTGAAATAGTTATGGGTGAAGACAAAGTCACAAAGGTCAGCCACCAGCTTTGCTGTGACATTATCGGGGATAGTGTTCCTGACGGCTTGTAGTCCATTTTTGTGTGGAATGTTGCTGTAGAGGGCTTCTGCATCCATAGTGGCCAGGAGGGTGTTTTCTGGAAGATCACCAATGGATTGTAGTTTCCTCAGGAAGTCAGTGGTGTCTCGAAGATAGCTGGGAGTGCTGGTAGCATAGGGCCTGAGGAGGGAGTCTACATAGCCAGACAATCCTGCTGTCAGGGTACCAATGCCTGAGATGATGGGGCATCCAGGATTCCCAGGTTTATGGATCTTGGGAAGCAGATAGAATACCCCTGGTCGGGGTTCTAGGCATGTGTCTGCACAGATCTGTTCCTGTGCTTTTTCAGGGAGTTTCTTGAGCAGGTGGTATAGTTTCTTTTGGTAATCCTCAGTGGGATCAGAGGATAATAGCCTGTAGAAATGTGGAGTTGGAGAGCTGCCTCGCAGCCTCTTGTTCATATGCCAACTTATTCATGATGACGACAGCACCTCCTTTGTCAGCCTTTTTGATTATGATGTCAGAGTTGTTCCTGAGGCTGTTGATGGCGTTGTATTCAGTTCCAATATAACACTTCTCAGCATCTTGCAGTCTGACACATATCATAATAAAATGCTTTCCAGACATCAGATCAATGGGTCTTAAGTACACTAAAAAGGCATTATGTTCAAAGCAAAATCAATGTATTTGTAATTATGCATCAATGGTATGTTATAGTAACCTCAGGTGAAGTAATAGTAATTCTAAGCCATTTTCCTTACTTCATAGAAATACTAATATGAATTTAGCTCAGAAATTTCTGCTTTGCTTCCAGATAACTTGAGTTTAAAACAACTCAGCCTGTCCCACCTTGAGGCTGAACATTCTTGTGTATTTCACAAACGGGAGAGCTCTGTTAGCTGGGCTGCTCAGAATTAGAACAGAAAACTAACATTCTAAGGAAGGCCTCACTGTGCCCAAGATATTTAACTGGACCACGCTTAGCACTCTGTCCTTCTCCCCAATCTTGGATTCCATTTTCTTTCTCTCCAGGATAACTTTATTTCTCATGAGGAATTGAACAAAAGTCTCTTCCAGAGATGGAATATCAAGACAGATTCCTGTTAGGAGCCCTAGCTCCCCGTCTAGGGTTTTTTCATATGAGGGTCTAATGTAAGAATTGTTGAAGGTGGAAGGCAGGACCCTAAAAAAAGGCAAAAATTTGAGACACTCAAAATAGCTTAGTTCTGGTGTCTGAATGGATGGAACTGTGGGAAGTTTCCTCTGGTCATTCTTTATTGGGGCAACTCATAGGTGTTGTAGAATAACCAGCTCTGCAGCTGTTTTGGGTTTGGTGGAGTGAGCTTGGATGAGACTGCCCATCACTAGGGGGATACTTCTTTGTTGAAAAGATGAATAGGGAAGGGGAAAGTCCATGGGACAAGAAGCTTTCATATAATTCTAGGAAGTTTTCTGATTTTTCTAAGCCCAGGGCTCCTATAGTAATGTGACTTCCACCTAAGTGAATTCCTGCAATGCAAGCTGAAGGAGCAGAGGGTACAGAGAACAGATGTTTCAGTGGTCTAAGATGATCATAGACTCCAGAATTTTTTCTAAAGGGAACTCCAATAATAAGCTTTTTTTGTGATGATCTGCTCTGCCTCAGCGGACATCTCAAAGAATGAGGTGTACACTGAAATTTTACATTTGACTTAATTTACTGATGTGTACATTCATGAATAAATGGCAAAAGAATTCTGCCTCTAATAAGGCATGAAATCTTCACAGAATGTGAATGAACTTCAAAATGATATAATTCATGGTTCTGGGGAGAAAAAAACCATGAGTTGTTATGGGCTTGTTTATGAAACACTGAACTTTAACATCCTGCAATCAACCAAAGCAGTAACGCAATACATAAGTCTGGATATTTAATAAGTGCAAATGCTACATGAGTGAGAGTAGCTTGATTAAATTTATTAGCAATGTGTTACTAGCATTTTAAGAAATAAAGCATTTATCACAAAATAATGATTTCTTCACTTAGGCTCATTAGGAAATCACACATCAATTCATGCATAATTACAGGGGAATTTCTGCCACTCACTACAAATCATTACCACATTAGCTAAAGCTGAGTTAATTTATCTGTGATTTGGAAAAGGTGGTATCTAAACAGGAGAATTAGCTTACACAAATGATGAGACTATCAACATCACCACAAAGGATTTTGCCTACTGTTATGAGGCAAAGGTGCCCCTTTTAACTCTTTTTATATGGAAAAGCTTGTACTTTTCAATGAGCTCTAAAGCTTTTCTTTTCATGTCAGAATCCCATATTATGGATACAGTGCCAGGTACTTAATGAATAGTTAATAGTCAAGGCACGTTTTCTTGCACCAGACATACTCATTGTTTTTAATGATCATTGCATTTTGAGATTGAATTGAAAGAGGTCAGGGGAGGCTGGGATATGAGGAAGAAACAAGTTTTGAAAGTACCGGTAAGCTAGTGTCTTAGCAGCAAAGTGGAAAATGAGAGTGAGTACAGTGCTTACTACATGGGCATTTAAGCTGAAAAGTTGGGGTGGGACACAGTTCCGTGTAATCTAGTTCCTTGTAAAGGTGTGATTGGTTAGTTAGTGCCTCTTTTCCAGAAAGTTATTAAGCTCTCATTTGTTAATGCACTTACTGCATGTCTGTTTAAATGCACATGGCTAAATAAAACTCTAAATAGCTAGGTGCTCTTGCATATCCAATACTGCAAGCGCTAAGCATGCATGTATTACGCCTGTAAAATTATGTGCCTACAAATTCCTTGAAATCAGGCCCATGATGTTCCTGCACCCTCCCCCATTAACTCTGCTGCCCTTCCTTATGAAAGACATATTTACCTATGCTATCCTCTAATAAAATGTTATCACTTTTAATGTTGTAAATTATTTACATCAATAGTGTAGAATAATTAAACTGAGTTTATAAGAAATGTTAGTGAAGTGCCATTGTTTAAAGCTTCCTGCCAGAAAAATTGTCTTCTCTTTATCATTTTGGATCTGTGCCACACATTTGGGCTTTGGCAAGTTGAGAGTGAGGCACCCCCTACCCCACCCTAAATTATATGAGAGGATAGAATTATAGCACCACAGGGAGAGAATGGACCACAAGGGTCATCTAGATGCAAGATTTGTTGTGCCTAACCATCCAAGACAGATGGCTATCCAGCCTCCTTTTGAAAACCTCCAGTGAAGGAGCTTCCACAACCTCCGTAGACAGTCTGTTCCATTGTTCTACTGTTCTGACAGTTGGAAAGTTTTTCCAGAGATTTAATCTAAATCTGCTATGCTGTAGTTTGAACCCATTGCCTCTTGTCCTGTCCTCGGTGGCAAGAGAGAACAACTTTACTCCATCTTGTTTAAGGCAGCCTTTCAAGTATTTGAAAACTGTTATCGTGTCACCCTTTAACCTCCTCTTTTCCAAACTAAACATACCCAGTTCCTTCAGCCTTTGCTCATATGGCTTGCGTTCCATCCCTTTGATCATTTTTGTCACTCGCTTCTGGACCCTTTCCAGTTTCTCCACATCCTTTCTATATTGGTGACCAAAATTGATCACAGTACTCCAGCTGAGGCCTAACCAGCGCCGAATAGGTTGTACTGTCACCTCCTGTGATACGCATGCTATGCCACTGTTAATGCAACCCAAAATTGCATTTGCTTTTTTTGCAACAGCGTTAAATTGCTCACTCATGTTGAGGTTGTGGACCACCACAACTCCCAGATCCTTCTCAGCAGTGCTGCTACCAAACCAGTTATTCCTCATCCTGTATTTGTGCATTTTGTTTTTCTTCCCTAGGTGTAGTGTCTAACATTTGTCTTTGTTTAATTTAATTTTGTTGTCTATAGCCCTATTCTCCAATTTATCAAGATCCCTTTGAATTTTAGCTCTATCCTCCAAAGTATTTGCAATTGCACCCCAGCTTTGTGTCATCTGTAAATTTGATCAGTTTGCTCTCTATACCGACATCCAGGTCATTAATAAAGATGTTAAACAGCACTGGACCCCGAACAGATTCCTTGTGGAATCCCACTTGGGACCTCCTTCCAATCTGACATAATTCCATTAATAGCTACTCTTTGTTTGTAGTTTTTAACCAATTATGTATCCACTTAATGGTAGTTCCACCGAGCCACGTTTCTCCAGCTTACTTATCAGAATGTCATGTGGGACTGTGTCAAAAGCCTTGCTGAAGTCCAGGTATATTATGTCCACTGCATTCCCCCATCCACTAAACCAGTTACCCTTTCAAAGAAGGAAATCAAGCTGGTTTGGCATGATTTCTTCTTAGTAAATTCACGCTGGCTGCTAGTGATTACCCCTTCATCCTCGAGGTATTCACAAATTGAATGTTTTCTGCATTGCTTTAGTAGCTTCCTAAGTATTGAAGTCAGGATGACTTTCTATAGTTCCCCAGCTCCTCCTTTTTCCTCTTTAAAGATGGGCATTACATTAGCCCTTCTGCAGTCTTCTGGGCCCTCTCCTATCATCCATGAATTTGAAAATATTATTGCCAGTGGCAGTGATGTGAAAGTATCCTTTCCCCCTCCAACCTAAAAATACAGGGGAGAGGAGCATGCTATCAGCTTAACTCCCTGCCAACATCTGAGTTAGGAGAAAATGTTTGATTAACGATTTTCCTTTTTTCCTGGTTCCTATAAAGCCTTTGATGCCTGTCCATTTACTCTCTATGGAATAAGTCAAAATTTAATGTTCTAGAGTGATATGTGAAAATGTACTTTTGTAATGTGACACAAACTATGGCATGTCATAATTTCACAAAGCACTGTCCCTATTAACTGTCTTGTGTGTTTAATAATCTTTTACTGTTCTATTTTTACTTTTGGTTATTTTTGGCAATACATAGAGTACATCCTTTTATATGCAATGTCATGTCTACCAGTGAATTAGACAATATATCATACAAAAAATGAAGCAGACATTTGACAGGACTCCATAGATAGTTAATGCCACATGAATATTAACCAAAAAACTTCGACAGAACAAGGCTCAGAGAAATGTATGGGGATGGTTAGCAGGGTGTGTGTGTGTGTGTGTCTACGTACACTAGAGCTAAGACACAAAGCAAATAACAATTCCCTGTTAATAGATAGTGTTCCATCTTATCTATCCATTTTTTGCTGTGCCTCTTAATCTGTGCTGTTATTTTTTCTGCCTTAAAGAATTTTCTTGTCTTTAACTTCACTAGTCACTCATGAGCAAATTTATGAATCTGTATGCTTCACAAATTTGGCCCCTAATCTCATTGCATCTTAAATTCATGCTATAAATATTAATGTCTCCACCTTTTGTTGCTACTGGTATTTCAAACAGTGTTTGATTAAACTGGAAGTGAGAACTGCCTTGTAGGCAAGAGGCAATGTACTTAACAGAAGTGTGCCAACTTTGGCCATGGTTGAGGAAATTGTAATGATAAAAAAAACAAACCCCAAACAACCATCCTATTTGCAATGAAAGAAGCAGTTCAGTACATAGTATCAAAATGAATGGGCTGTGCATAATTGATTCCAACATACTATTAGCCTGAGGTCTAAGCTGCTCAAACCCAGAACTTATTAGCCATGCTAAAAGACTGAAAGGACAGAAGGAAAGCATGGCATCTGCTGAAGGTTAGGTAGGGAATAACATTACTAATACACTAAGAGCTTGAAAAGTAGGACAGAACTAGTAAAAATACATCCCTTGAATATATTTATCAGTGCACCCCTACCTGTCTCATTAATGTATTATAAAATGCACTCCTGTATTGTTTCGGTGCTACCAAGTACTGGGATGTAGAACCTTGCTAACTGGTACACTTAATCAGGACTGGCCCTAGACCAAATGGCACCTCAACTGAGGAGCATCTTTGGCACCACCCTGTCCATTTGTAAAACTTTGTAGCTCACGAAAGCTTATGCTCAGATAGATTTGTTAGTCTCTAAAGTGCCACAAGTACTCCTTTTCTTTATGCAGATACAGACTAACATGGCTGCTACTCTGAAACCTGTCATTATTTTTTATTGCATTTGTAGCCCATTTCATGACTTTGATGCATAATTTACATGCATGATTTATTCCTGTCATATCAGATGATAAATTAGCACACTAGGATCTGTAAATTTGTATTTATTCATGTCATATCTATCATATATAAGCAAATAAAAAAAATCGTTTCCTCTAAGCTTGTAGAAACTTTTTCATTTTAAGAATAATCAAAATGTACTAACATCAGTAAATTGAACTCTGCACCAACATTGGGTGGACCAGTATTAAATAGTGTTACAGTAGGTAACAGCCTTAGAATGTTAATCCTAGTCCTTTAGTTCAAAAGGTCGCTTTTCTTGCCTTTGCCCTCATGAACTGAAGCACAGTGTCAGAGAGAATCAAAGACTGGCCAATGGCATTTTCAGGCGATAAAATATCAAGCAGTGTCAATCTCTCATTGGCCATTGTCTATCGGAGATATGTTTCAATGAGCCTGATCTTCAAAAAGCTGCACTCACCACTCGCAACTGTGACTGTCAGCATGAGCAGAATCCTCAAGCTATCCACACATTAGGAAAAGTGTTTTTCAGTTATGCATCATGAGTTGTCATAAATATAAAGGGAAGGGTAAACCCCTTTGAAATCCTTCCTGGCCAGGGTTAAGAAGCTAAAGGTAACCTTGCTGGCACCTGACCAAAATGACCAATGAGGAGACAAGATACTTTCAAAAGCTGGGAGGAGGGAGAGAAACAAAGGGTCTGTGTCTGTCTATATGCTGGTCTTTGCCGGAGATAGACCAGGAATGGAGTCTTAGAACTTTTAGTAAGTAATCTAGCTAGGTATGTGTTAGATTATGATTTCTTTAAATGGCTGATAAAAGAATTGTGCTGAATAGAATAACTATTTCTGTCTGTGTATCTTTTTTGTAACTTAAGGTTTTGCCTAGAGGGGTTCTCTATGTTTTTGAATCTAATTACCCTGCAAGATGTCTACCATCCTGATTTTACAGGGGGGATTTCTTTATTTCTATTTACTTCTATTTTTATTAAAAGTCTTCTTGTAAGAAAAGTGAATGCTTTTTCATTGTTCTCAGATCCAAGGATTTGGGTCTGTGGTCACCTATGCAAATTGGTGAGGCCTTTTATCCAACATTTCCCAGGAAAGGGGGGGGGTGCAAGTGTTGGGAGGATTGTTCATTGTTCTTAAGATCCAAGGGTCTGGGTCTGTAGTCACCTAGGCAAATTGGTGAGGCTTTTTACCAAACCTTGTCCAGGAAGTGGGGTGCAAGGTTTTGGGAAGTATTTTGGGGGGAAGGACGCGTCCAAACAGCTCTTCCCCAGTAACCAGTATTAGTTTGGTGGTGGTAGCGGCCAGTCCAAGGACAACGGGTGGAATATTTTGTACCTTGGGGAAGTTTTGACCTAAGCTGGTAAAGATAAGCTTAGGAGGTTTTTCATGCAGGTCCCCACATCTGTACCCTAGAGTTCAGAGTGGGGGAGGAACCTTGACATGAGTGAATTGGAGAACATGGAGTAGAGAGTACTTCCCATGTTGCAAAATGTGACAGATGTTGTTCAAATTGACATAGACGTGTTTATCATTGATGTCTGAACATTCCCCATATGTCAACATCTGTTGAAGGTCTGTATAATTGTTGCAAAAGTGTTTTCCTGTCTGCCGGCAGCTTACTAAGGTCAGACAAAAACTCCCAGATCTTTTTGTGGTGCTTTATTTGTCTAAACTTTCTTCGATGGACACATGAGCAGTGTCAATGAGTAAGCAAAAAAACTCTCTCTTGAATTTTACTTCTGAGCTTCCCATCACATCATCTCTGCCCTTGTAACAAATTGTTTCTTCGGCCGATGAACATGAGTTTACTTGAAGACAGGCTGAACTCCTAAGTTATCTACCAGTTCTTTGGCAGCAGTGATGGCATCTTCAAATCCGTTGTCTCTGTAATACACAACAAAATCAAGACAGCTTCCCATCAAAGAAGTAGTGGTCACGATGTCCATTGACTGAGTTTCTAATGTCTTGCTTACAATGTTTACTTGGAACAGGATATTGGGCCAAACCACAACTGAGACCAGAAATTTGAAGTCAGTGATCTGGTTTGCCAGGCTTTGCTCCTTATCGGATTCTAGCCTCAGCTTTACTCGAAGGGGCCAGTTCCATCAGGACGTTGTAAACCTCAGTCACTTGGTACCTCACTGGCCTTACACTGTTGTTGCAGCTCTCCCAGTGAGTGTCACTTAGTGGCTTCATGGTCAGATTTGTAACGTGGTCCATGAGGATCTTCCACCTGATAGTAGATGCTGACAACAGAATGTATATCAGGGGTCTCAAACTCAATTTACCTTAGGGCCAGTGCCAGTCCTCAGATCCTCCCAGCCGGCCAATAATGTCATTGAAGATGGTGTTCAGAAAAGAATATTTATGTAGTATTTTTTTATTTCGAATTTCTTAGAAATAATAAAACTGTCATATGACTTTATACAGTTCTTCACCTGGCAGAGAGTTTTTGGTGTTTGCCAGATGCCTGGCAACGCTTTAGTTCTGTCAGTTTGTTGATGTTTGGGCTCAGTGACTGAGCAGTTCAAACCTTCAGGATTGCAACAGGGTGTGCATCAGAAACTTGTGTTAGGTATTTTGACTTGTTTATATTCATTTTGGGGGAAAAAGTGACGCTGCCTCCATGTCTGACTCTGCCTGGCAACTAATGTTGCTGCTTCCATGGCTGACTCTGCCCAGCGACTAGTGATAGTATCTCTGTCCCTCTCCCACAGCCAATAGGAGCTGTGAGGGGGGAAGTGTCACCTGCAGCAGACAGAGCTGGCAGCATGTCTGCATGCATCTCTCCTCCGTGGGCTGCAGTGGGGAGGTTCTCGGGCTGCAGATGGCCTGCAGGCCGGGACTTTGAGACCCCCGACGTATATCCTTTGCAGTCCTCTGATGGGAGATACTGATTCTAAAGAAGATGACACTGCATCTGACCTAGGTGCCAACTTTTCCTGGTGCCGGTGCGTGCTCGACTGCCCTCGCCCCGACTCCGCCCCTGCCCCGCTCCCATTCCGACCCCTTCCCTAAATCCCCACCTCTTTTTCCTCTTGCCGTGCTCCTCCTCCCCTTCCCTCACAGCTCTTTCACGGCGGGTAGTGCTGGGAGCTAGGGGGAGAAGTGGGGAAGGCATGCTCAGGGGAGGAGGTGTAGCGGAGGCAGAGGTGGGCGGGGGGTGGGGAGCTGCTGGTGGGTGCAGAGCACCCACCAATTTTTCCCCATGTGTGCTCCAGCCCAAGAGCACCCATGGAGTCAGCACCTATGGCATCTGATACAACCAGGATGAGGGAATGGCAGCCACGAGGCATGAAGACAGCTCTTGAATTCAGTGCAAGGATCCTTGCCTGGATGCTACTGTTTCTTCTCTTCATGTTCATGCTGTTGTTGTAGCCTTGGTTGCAGCAGTCGTGAAGCTTTATTTTATTCTCATTCAAAATGTTCATGAACAGTGCTGTTAGGCCTTTTCCAGTAGAGTCCTCCACACACCAGAAACAGATAATGTGTTCCTTTACTTGGATACAGCCATCCTCATCATCAACAAATCTTACTGTAAATGACCTCTGTAAATGATACTGTGACTAATGGGAGTGCAGTCCATTATTATGGCATAGTACTTTGCTTTGCCGAGGTGTATCAATATGTCATCAAGCATCTTCCTTGCTATAAGGTCAATCAACTCGTTTTGAATTGTTTTGCTGCAGTAATGGTCCATAGCTTTTTTACGAACTACTTGACGTAGGTGCTCACACATGACATTGTCATATTTCCCAAGGAGCTCTACCAGCTGAGAAAATTGCCGTTATGTTCAGTGAACAACTCATCCAACAAGCCCCGGAAAGCCAAATTATTCTTTGCAAGGAAGAGGGTAATTGAGATGAGATGCTTGAACACGTTCCTCCAATGCTGGTTTTCTACATTAATAATGCACTGGTTTTCTGTGTCTGTGCATTTATTCAGCTTGCGCCTGGACTCTACCGCCATCCATTTGGAGTAGGCCGTGAAATGGCTGGGTGATTTTTCACGTTGCTTCAGAGCATCAGCTAAATTATGCCAATAATTGTACCCGGAAAGTGCACGCAATGATTTGGCATTCTTGTGAAATATTTTGCAAGAAAAACAGAACACTTTGTCAGTTGATTTCAAGTAAACTAGCCAATGCCAATTCGGTTTCTCAGCATTCTCAAGCATTCTTTTGCAGTGTGACTTTGAGAAATGTCTCTTGTGCTCATTTACTGAAAATATCATATCCTTGATTTTCCCTGGTCCATTCAAAATTGTATGATATCAGCAGAGTTTAGGATTGGTGGCCACAAAGCAGGATTTGATGTATTGATTTGTGGTGTGCAGGTTTTCTCACTGCTGTTTCTGTCATCATGCGAGACTGATTCTTCTTTATCATTTTTCTCCTTTTCATGTAAACCAGTTTTTTCTCTGTCATTACTCTCCTATTCATGTGAGACATTCTTCTTTATCATCATTCCTTTACACCCCCAGGAAAACTGGATAATTCTCCATCACCTTCCTCACATTTCTATTCCTTCTCTTCAGGTACATCTGCTAATTCCTTAGCCACAAGACTTATATCATTTACGCTTTGCTCCTCAATTTATTCTGCACTGTGACAGTCGCTACTACCTGAAGCCTAGTCTATGTTGTTCTGTTTCAGATATTTTCCCATCAGATTTGCCCCTTGCTGCAAAGTAGATTGCAACTGAGCTTTTTGCTTCCTATACTGAGCTCCTGAGGGGTTCTTCAGGGGCATCTTTTATTTTCTACAGGGGAAACAGACAGTATTAGGAAGAGCAAACGTCTATGATCTGCAGTCTTAGAAAGTCATTAAACATTACGTGTTAAGCATGGCAAAAGAAGTAGTAATATTTCTTTTATTTTGTTGCGTAAATAGGGGTTCGATAGATATCTCTGGCTTCTCATTAAATATGTCCTTTATTAGTTGCTGCTTACACTTTTCAAGTCTTAACACATAAGTACACTTTCACAATTACACAATGAAACAAGGTTCACAGTATCGCAGCTGGGCTCTCACTTCACTTCATTCTTGTATTTCACTGACTGACTGGTGATGCCCCACCCCTTATATACCAGCGAGGACATGGCTGACAAGATTCTAGGAGGTTCAAGGAAAATGTAGTTCTCAGAAATTCTGGAAAGTTCCACAAGATTCTACAAATATTCTAGGAGGTTAGTGAAAAATGAATCCACGTATGGACTACCTGAAATATTTTACTTCAAGCATTCTATTTTTTCTTTTGTTGCTAACAACAAAAACTGCACCCCACACCTGGTGCTGCCCCCCCACACCGCCCAAGCCCAGCACCCCAGGCGGTCGCCTGCTCCTAAATCAGGCCCTCCACTTGATAATCTACCCACTAAAATGGCAGCTCCGTAAAATGTAATAGCAGAGTTCTGTTGTGAGGTCTCATTTTACTAAGATTTATCATAAAGAATTACAACTAAACTACAGATGCAAAAACAAATGAACAAAGTACAGTTTGTGATTCATTGTGTTTGCTTCTTATTGTATTATTCACTTGTTCCAAGTCATTAGTTTGAATTAGTGAGGTTCTGCTGCACTATGAACCATACGTGAGCTTGTCTTTGAACTGCCAGAAAATAATAGAGGAGCACTTATAAATATATTCGCAAAAAGAAAAGGAGTACTTGTGGTACCTTAGAGACTAACCAATTTATTTGAGCATAAGCTTTCGTGAGCTACAGCTCACTTCATCGGATGCATACTGTGGAAAGTATAGAAGATCTTTTTATACACACAAAGCATGAAAAAATACCTCCCCCCACCCCACTGTCCTGCTGGTAATAGCTTATCTAAAGTGATCATCAAGTTGGGCCACTTCCAGCACAAATCCAGGTTTTCTCACCCTCCGCCCCCCCCCCCCCACACACACACACACAAACTCACTCTCCTGCTGGTAATAGCCCATCCAAAGTGACCACTCTCTTCACAATGTGTATGATAATCAAGGTGGGCCATTTCCTGCACAAATCCAGGTTCTCACCCCCTCACCCCCCTCCAGAAACCACACACACAGACTCACTCTCCAGCTATGGACAGGGAAATGTTGGGAGCAAGATGTTTGAAGTAATTGGTGTTTTTCCACTGTAGGGACCCAAACTTGCGTCATTTGAAGTTAGTGGCAAAACTTTCCATTGTCTTCAATGGAAGCAGGATCAGATAATTATTGCATGTTATCTGAAAACATGGAAGGCTGGTAGTGGGCTCCATGAATATGAAATTTCTGCTGCTTGGAGCAACACCAGTTGGAGGGCCCCAGTTTTGCTCTCACGTACTTGGGAGTAAATGCTATCAAAGTCAATGGCAGTTACACACACATAACTGAGTGCAGAATTGGGCCTATTATTTGGTAATAGAGGTGCTTAACTTTAGTGTGTCCTCTGCTGTGATAGATCAAATGAGTTTCAGTGCTTTATAATTACGTTTTTTTTTAAATCCATTAATAAATTTTGAGTTTAAGGAAGAAGAAATTCCTCTTCGTGAAAAGCAAAATCTTCTTTTTTCTTTGCCTTAGTTTATCCTTCAAAGGCCTACAGAGGTTGCTGAAATATCCTAAGTAGACTATACAGGGAACCCCCTAAGAAAGACAAAGAGATGGCTGAGTGGTCATCTTCACTCAGTTTTAAACCACTGCAAAATCCCTCAAAACAAAGAAATCAGTAGGTGGTTGAAATGACCCATTCTAATAAATTTATTGATTTATAAGACTCTTTTTGATTGTCTTTCCTGTGTTGGTGAAGCCAGCAATTTGTTCCTCAGGTTGAGTCATGGTTTTCTGGATTTATGCTGACAGCGTTGAAGGGGAAAAATATAGGTCTGTTCACAATGGCCTTACAGAATATTTAGATATTGTACTTATGAGTGTTTGGCGGAGTGCATTTGTGGGAAGTCACATGGCAGTTCAGCTTTGCCTTTCACAACATGTCTGTCTCAGAATCAGGAGAATTTCCTGTTAATAATAATTAATAATAATAATCATAATATGAAGGTTCTGGAGGACTAGGTGAGAAGCGGCAGGCCTGCCAACTTTAAAAAAAATGGCAAAAACAGAATAAATACTTTTTTTAGTAAAATTGTAGTGGAAAAATCATATTTATTTGATATGCCATTTTCAATAAAAGAAGCATTGGCAAATATAATTTATCACTGCAAAACTTTTTTACTGTAAGGATTGCAGTAGTGCATCTTTGAGATGGGACTACATATTCTTGGCTAATAAAATGATCTGAATATTTAACACATCTGACTGTCTTTTTTTCTCACACTCTTTCGCTCCCGTTTTCCACCCCCCCCCATCTTTCCCTCTGATAAAAAATTGTTTCCCTCATTCACATTTCACATAACCAATGCCAACGTAGAGATATAGGATCCAATCCTACAATGTTTTGAGCACCTGCTGCAAGGTGCAGAACACCTTCAACTCCAATTAAAATCAGTGGAATTAGAGTGCTCAGTACCTTGCTGGAGGAAATGCTCAGCACCTCATAGGATCAGGTCCTTAAGAGACCTCATCATTAGATTTGGAGAGATTTGGTTGTGATAATGTGATCATCTTCTACTCCGCCTTCCTCAGATATCTTAAAGAAATACAAGAAAGGAAAACAGAGGATGTGTTTGGTATTTATCAGATTTTGTGCTTCCTTCTGAAAATAATCATCGAATCTGTGGAAAAGACCTAATAGGCTAGCCAGTCCAACCTCTGGGAGTGCAGGATTATTCCCTACAGTACATTATTAGTATTTTGGTAATTTTAGCTCTTATTGCCTCAAGTGATGAGGTTCCACCAATTCTTTTGTGAGCCAGTTCCACAATCCAGTAGATATCATTGTCTGGAATGTATGTCCTACATTCCCCTTTTCTTAATTTAATTTTATTAATCCTTGTTGATACCCCCTCCTATCAGCCTAATGTTTAAGAGGACGCTAACATTTTCTAGGCTGTGAGTTCTAGTATATGATATTAATAAAGAGGCCAATATAATTATTTTCTGAAAAATTGTCTTCATAAGGCAAGATAGCTCTTTAGATTTTGTAATTAAATTATTCACCACTGAATACATATTATTCAAAAACTTTTACAAAGGGCCTCTTCTTAGTATAGAGCAGTGGTTTTCATCCTTTTTTCATTTGTGGGACCCCTAAAAAATTCCAAAGGTGTCCATACCTCCTTTTGAAAATCTTGCACAAAGTGTGCGGATCCCAAGGAGTCCATGGGCCACAGGTGGAAAACCACTGTTCTATGGTAATGACAACCTTTCACGGACCCCTTAGACATGGTCTGCGGATCACAGATTGAAAGCCACTGGTATGGAGAATACAGTATAACTGTGGTAATGGTAATTACTTGAAAAGAGCAACTGTAAAGATTTTAATGGAACCACTTTGCACGTACATGTTATGGTTAGAAAAGGTAGTGCTGCCTGTCACTTCCCATTTTAAGACACTGCTTTAAGTTGCTTATAACTTTGTCAAGCTGCAGTCATTTTGGGCTGACATTTTCCATGCCAAGTGTCTGTCCCAGCTAAAACAGTTAAGCCATTTCCAAGAATGAAGATAGGGAAAACCATTACAACCATTCCACTAAGCTCTAACTCCCCCACTCTTTGAAACTTGCTAAGTGGGTTGCCCTGATATCAAAGATCTCTCTCTTGCAGTTCTTAAGAAAAATTACCCAGATTTGGCTAAATTATAAAGCTCAGGAAAAATCTCAGTTTGCATATACACAGTGGAGACGTGTTATAGTTTGGCAACTAAATCTTTCTAGATTTCATCTGCAGTGAGCATGCTCCCATCCCCTCACAGTTCCTATGTGCCAACCGGACTAATCTAAACCCACAGGCAGAGAATAGGAACACCAAGGTACATCAATATCTGAAGCCCTTCAGTGGCAGGAAATTAAATGAGTTATACCTACATGATCGTATCAAGTAACCCACATATTGCAGAGGGAGGCAAAAAGTATTGCAAGGTCACTGCCAATCTGACTTGGGAGAAAATTCTTTCCCGACCCCACATAAAGGTGATCAGTTAGACCCTGAGCATATGACCAAGAACTAGCCAGGTAACCACATGGAGGAAGGAGACCAAAAAACCCAGCATGAACTGGGGGTGGGGAGGGGAAATCCCTTTCTGACCCTGAAACATGAGCTTTAAACTGGAAGGGTCTTCCAGGCTCTCTGAGCCCTGTCCACACCCTGCATAAGCAAGCCCATTATAAAGTTTTTCCAGTTCTCTCTTAAAACTAAGTTGTTTGCCCCCATAATTCCTATTGGGTGGCTGTTCCAGACCCTCACTCTTCTGAATCTTCTTCTAATTTCCAGTCTGAATTTGTGAATCACCAGTTTATGTCCATTTGTTGTTGTACCAACACCGTTCTTTATCTTAAATAGCTTTTTACCCTCCTTGGTGTTTACCCTCTAGATGTATTTATAGAGAGTAACTGTATCCCTTAAACAACCTCTTTTGCTAGGCTAAACAAGCAAGGTATTCTTTTAGTCTCCTCTCCATTCCCCTGATCATCCTGATTGCCCTTTTCGGTACCTGTTCCAGATTGAATTAATCTCTCTTGAACATGGGTAACCAGAATTGTACACAGAATTTCAGATGAGGTCTTAATTTTACTTACATTAATACTTTTCTGTCCCTACTGGAAATGCTTCACCTAATACATCCTGGGATCCCATTTTGCGTTTTCATGGTCGTATCACATTGGTGACTCATTGTCATCCTGTGATCAACCAACACACCCAGATCTCTCTCCTGCTCAGTCACTTCCAATTGATGAGCCCCCAGTTATAGCAGAAATTCTTATTATTAGATCCCATATGCATGAGCTTGCACTTTGTATTATAAGATTTCATCCTATTTCTGTTACTTCAGCATTCAAGGTCATCCAGATCTTATAATCATAGGACTGGAAGGGACCTCTAGCCAGTCCTCTGCACTCATGGCAGGACTAAATATTATGTAGACCAGTGGTTCTCAAACTATTGTACTGGTGACTTCTTTCACATAGCAAGCCTCAGAGTGCTACCCCCCTTATAAATTAAAAACACGTGTTTATATATTTAACACCATTATAAATGCTGGAGGCAAAGCGGGGTTTGGGGTGGAGGCTGACAGCTCGTGACCCCCCATCTAATAACCTCACAACCCCCTGATGGGTCCCGACCCCCAGTTTGAGAACCCCTGATCTAGACCATCCCTGACAGGTGTTTGTCTAACCTGCTCGTAAAAATCTCTAACGATAGAGATTCCACAACCTCCCTAGGCAATTTTTTCCAGTGCTTAACCACCCTCTTCCTATATGCCTCCCTACCCTATATCATCAGCAAATTTTATTAACACACTCCTACTTTTTATGCTGGGTCATTAGTAAAAATATTAAATAAGATTGGGTCCAAGACTGATCCTTGAGGAACTCCATTGGTACTAGTCCAATAGTTCAGTTTTCAGCACAACCTGTTACCTTCTCCCCATAGCCAAATTCTTATCCACTTTCAGGTCTTGTGCTAATCTCCATCTTCTCTAATTTAAGTAATAGTTTCCCATGTGGTATATTAAATGTATTGTATTTCCCTTAGCTATAAAGTCAGTTATTTTCTCAAAGAAAGAAATTAGGTTTGACTGGCACGATCTACCTTTGATTTAAATCTGTGTTGCATTACATCCCCTTTTTCATTTACCTCCATGAAGGTAATTATGCTTTCCTTCACAATTTATTCCAAAATTTTGCATACTACTGAGATTAGGCTAACAGGTCTGTAATTGCCTGGATCACCTTTTCCCGTTTCTTAAATATAGGTATGGTGTTAGCCATTCTCCAGTCATACGGTATTACTTCTGAATTGATAGACTTTTTAAAAATGCTTCCTTTTGGACTAGCAATCTTATTGGACAAGCAGTCGTACGTCTTAATAATTTCCATCCCAGAACACTGAAATTATCTGGTCCCCCTGATTTGAGCACATTAAATTCTTTGAGTTATTTTTCCACCTCAGAAAATAGCCTGACTTGAATGCAGAGGTGTTAAGAGTAGAGAATGGGAGGGACATGGGTAGAGAGGGTTGCAGGAGCCAAAGGGTTTGGGAGGAGCAGAGGGAGACAGAAGCTGGTTGGGGGAAAGCAGAGTGGGGAGGAGATGGGATCTAAGTATGGGGAGTGAATGGAAGCAGAGGGGGATGGGGCATGAGCTGGAGATGTTGGGTAGGAAAAGAGAGAGAAGGAGGCAGGAACCAGGGTGTATGTGGGGTACATAAGTAAAAGGGCAATAGCCTAAGGATGGAGGAATAGGCTAGGACTGCACGGATGCAGGAGCCAGATTAGGGGTTAGATAGGAGCAGAAGGTGGGGGAGGGTGGGTCAGAAGCTGGAGCTGAGGCGTAGGTAGAATATGAAAGGGGACAGAGACATGAGCTAAAGTGAGATAGGTGGTGGTAAATATGACAGCTAAATAGGATTCCCCTCCAAAATCTTGGAATTGAACCAAAGAGTCCTAAGTCTCTACATTTTTCTACTATCAGCAGATAGTGTGTGTCTCATCCCCTTATAGTGCCTGGTCCACATAAAGGATAATAGCCTATTACTGCTACCATTTATTCCATTAGCTCAAGTAGTAGCAGTCTATACTGTGGATCTAAAAGCCCTAACCCTGCTGATGACCCATTTTGGGGATCAGTATGATTCCACAATTATAGAACATCTGTTTTTTGGGGAGGAGGGGGGTTAATGTAGGAAATTACATCCAGAAAGCTCTTAAAAGAACATTAAGGTTCAAAGTCAAGAACTCAAAAGTTAGGAAATTAAGGTTGCTGTACACACATCCTTTGATGTGTATTTTATGTAACTGCATGTGTGTGTGTGTGTGTGTACATATGTATTTATATTAGAGTGTAAGATCTTTACAGATGGTTTTATTGTGCTCAGGAGAGTACTATGTAAATATGTGACACTCTAACATTTTGATTAAAATAATTTATTTAATCAGAAATAAATGCATTCCCTTTCCTTTTCCAGTTTCATAAGTGAGCATTTGTGTTAGCGGTTCACCATGTTGCTTATCTTGTTTAATATTATGTTTAGATGAGTTTTCGTATGTGGACCTCATGTGAAGGGAAAGAGATTATTTTATTTCAGGCTTCTATTAAAAATGGTACTTGTACTGAAAAGATAGAATCATAGAAATGTAAGACTGGAAGGGACCTAGATATGTTATCTAGTCCAGTCCCCTGTACTGAGGCAAGATTAAGGACCATTCCTGACAGGTGTTTGTCTGTCTTAAATACCTCCAGTGACAGAGAGTCCAGAACCTCCCAAGATAATTTGTTCCAGTACTTAATTACCATTACAGTTAGGAAGCTTTCCTAATGTCTAACCTAAATCCCCCTTGCTGCAATTTACTACTTGTCCCATTCTCACTGGATAAGGAGAACAATTTATCACCCTCCTTTTTAGAACAACTTTTTACTTACTTGAAGACTGTTATCGTATCCCCCCTCAGTCTTCTCTTCTCCAGACTAAACAAACCCATTGTTTTCAATCTTTCCTTGTAGGTCATATTTTCTATACCTTTAATCATTTTCGTTTCTCTCCTCTGGACTTCCTCAATTTCTTCACATCTTTCCCAAAGTGCGGTATAAGGAACTTGACACAGTACTCTAGTTGAGGCCTTATCAGTGCTGAGTAGAGTGGAAGAATTACTTCTTGTGTCTTGCTTTACAACACTCCTGCTAAAACGTTCCAGAATGTTGTTCGCTTTTTTGGCAACAGTATTACATTGTTGACTCATATTTAGTTTGTGATCCACTTTAATCCCCAGATTCTTTTCTGCAGTACTACTTTGCAGGCAGCCATTCTCTTTTTGGAGTTGTGCAATTAATTATTCCTTCCTAAGTATAGTACTTTGCATTTGTCTTTTATTGAATTTCATCCTATTTATTTCAGACCATTTCTCCAGTTTAAGATCTTTTTAAATTCTAATACTGTCCTCCAAAGTACTTGCAATCCTTCCCAGTTCGGAATCATCCTCAGACTTTATAAGTGTACTCTCTATGACATTATCCAAATCAGTTATGAAGATATTGAATAGAATTGGACAGATCCCCTGGCACTCCACTTGGTATGCCCTTCCAACTTGACTGTGAACCATTGATAACTACTCTCTCTGAGTATGGTTTTCCAACCAGTTGCGAACCCACCTTATAGTAGGTTCATCTAGGCCACAAGTTCTTAAACTGGGGGACATGGAATGTATTTTGTGGGGAGGAGAGTTAGAAGCTTGAAGAGAAAAAACCTTACTGTGCACTTTGTGCCCACAGCAGTGAATAACTAGCAAAGCTGATTCCTCCAGACATATCAGGTCCTCAGATGGCGCTGTCCGTTTGGCTCAAAAGCACTGTGCAGTTTGACAGATTTCTGTTAAGCTTGCAAAGCATTATACAAAGTCTTTGCCACCTCTGTGTTAATCCATTTGCTATGATGCGGTGTGCACACTTATTTGTAAGCATTGACCACAATCACAGTTTTTCTTTTGCTCTTGTTACAATGGATCGTTGGCTCTGTTTGAATCAGTGCCTTACTGTTTTTGATATTTAGTGAGAGTTGCATGTTGATTTGTTTTTAATTGGTATATGTACTCTTTTTTGTGAGAGGGACGAAAACTACTACAGACACAAAAGAGGGAGTGCAATCAAATAAGTTTGAGAACCACTGATCTAGGCTATATTTCTCTAGTTTGTTTATGAGAAGATCATGTGAGAGAGTATCAAAAACCTTACTAAAGTTGAGAGATATAACATTTACTGCTTCCTCATATCCATATGGCTTGTTACCCTGTCAAAGAAGGATATAAGATTGGTTTGACATGATTTGTGGTTGACAAATCCACATTAATTGTTATGTATTGCCTTATTTTCTTCTAGGTGTTTACAAATTGATTGTTTGCTTTTTTGCTCCATTACTTTTTTGGGTACTGAAGTTCAGCTGACTGGTCTAGAATTCCCTGGGTTGTCCTTGTTCCTCTTTTTATAGATAGGTACTATATTGCCCTTTCCCAGTTCTCTGGGATCTCTCCCATCCTCCATGAGTTCTCAAAGATAATAGCTAATGGATGAATGCTTCCTTGGTAGCATATTGTAATTGTTTATTCCTCCCAAAGTTTGGTTTGTCCATTACACTAGTGGAGATTTTTTTGAGACAGAAAAACTGAGTTTATATATATTTAAAACTCAGATTAAATCTTTATTTCTGTTCCATGTTCAGCAGTGCTTTGGCACATTAGTAATGCAGTATGCTGCTGTCATGGGGCAGAGCTGAGGATAGAGGCAAGCTCAGGCTCCCAAGGCCAGTGCCAACATTTCTAATTAGATAGCTCTTGTGGAGGTTCATTTGAAAAAAAAAAATCTTTTTCCTACTGTTAGTTGATTACCAGACTAGACAGGGTTCCCCTGGCAGCTGCTGCTCCGGCATTTTTTGTCATTCATTCTCCTCTTTTTTTCCCTCTTACACAGTGTTAACTCCCAGCGAAGGCACCTTATCTCCAGCTAAGAAAGCAGAATAGAACAGCTTTCTCCACAAGCTATGCCGCTCTTAGAATGATTTGACAGGGAGTATTGTAAAAACTGTGCTGCTGGCATTCCCCTTTCCTCCTCCCCATCCCCACCCTGCTGTGCCCAGTGATGACCGAGCACATTATTTGCACAAGCTGTAAGTGGTCTGGGATGTGGAAAGCTGAGTTTACATCTGAACATGGGAGAATTCATAACAGGTAGTGCAAAAATGCTGCCAGCATGCATCACTGCCCCATTGGTACCGCTTTGTTTCTTACTGATGCACTATAGCGCGCTCTCTCTTTTTCAGAAGGCAAAGAACCAACCCTCTTAAAAAGTAGTTACAGGTCTCTGTTGCTTTGGCAGCATACAAATGGAGTTATTTTACTAGAAAATACAATTACTTACAGCTGACATATATTAATTTTTACTTAAGAAAGTAGGAGGAAACGTTTCCCTCCTGGGAAGGCATTTGGGATGGCTATTCTTCAGACTTTTGAAGAATTAGAGAAGCAGTTTCCTCATTATCCTTTCACACAGCATTTCAGCACAAAAAGATATGGACAGAATTCTTTGGTAGAGCGTTTTGTAGGGGAGGTTATTGAACTGTGCAACCTCATATTGTCACCGTGGTTGTTCAAGGATATCAGCAGTACATGGAGCTTCTGATGAGCTATCTTGTCAGGTTTTAAAAAGTTGTCTTGGTCTCCTCTATGTATATGACTATTTATATTACAATAGGTAGAAAAGGGGATTGCTCTGTAATTTTTAGACATATTGTGTTGGTAGCGTTGAGAGAGAAGAGTGTAAGGACCTTAATTTTTTAATGTGTGTCTTCATTGTACATATCATTGGCAGGGGATTATGTCAAAGGAGCCATCCCTAAGGTAATGAGACTTGATAGGTGATTACTATTGAGTGGAGGGTAAGACTCTTCCCCCTCCCCCCCACACTCAGTACTGACACTTTCCTTCTGCCCACTACATTACACGTTCTATTTCATGAAGTAATCTCCTGGGAAACTAGTAACTCCTCATAAACCTCATAATTTGCTGGGCAAAGTCAATCTCCTTAAAGGCTGCAAAACTGGTCCTACAGCCAAACATGGAGGGTGAGAAGAACAGTAGGGAATGATGCTATTTGATTCTTCCTTTGTAGATGAAAAAGTCCTTTTCAATAGCCCAAGTAGAGGAGGATTCAAGGATACCCTGAAACCTCAGGATTCCTTGGGTTAAAATGCTCTGATGTCCTCTAGGCCATTAGTCTGACCCACTGGATCTACCCCCAAGGCATTAGTCTGGCCCCATGGGCCTGCTTCAGAGGCAGTGAAATGGGAAGACAACAACATAATCACATAAAAAAATCATGTTTAGGGCCAAATCCAGTGCTATGATTACAAGTACAATGCCCATTGACTTTAATGGGCTAAAGTTAAGTCCTAAGACCAAGATTTTCAAAATTGTTTTTTATAATTCGGACGCTAAATCCAAACTTAAGCAACTAAATAAATGGCTTGATTTTCAAAAGTGTTGAACTCCTAGCAGCTCCTAATGAGGTCAATAGAAGTTCTTCTTCAAGTGATTGCACATGGGCATTCCACGTAAGTTGTGTGCACATCCAGTGTACTTGAGCCAGAGATTTTTCCCTTGGCAGTACCTGTCGGGATGGTGCATGTGCTGCTGCATGGTAGTGTAAAGGGTGGAGCCGCCACCAATCCTATTAGTTCCTTCTTACCATCCGAGATAGGTGGTTGGAGCATGTTAGCTTGCTGCTGAAAGTGTTCATCCTTTTCAGATAATTTTGTTTCTCTCTTGTATATAGTTAGTGGTGGTAGTTTTTCATAGTTGTTAGTAACTTTAGTGAAGGTTTCATTTGTTATTTTTCTTAGTTTTTTAACATGTCTGTCCCTGACATCTAGTACTGGGGTTTGGCTCAGTCTCCAGGCTTTTAAGACTTGTACTGGCTGCAAGAAGTCTATTTTGGTAAGTGACCCGCATTCCAGGTACCTAAAGTACCCTAGTGTGGGTGACATCCATGACTGTTGTCAGATCTGCAGAGACTTTAACTCCTAGATGAAAAAGGATAGTTAGGTGAGAATGCATCCCCTTCTCATGGAGGCAACCCTGCATCCACCTTCCAAACTTTCCTGCTTGGTTAGAAGTGCTCCTCTGGAGACTTGGTAACAATCCCTTTTCCTCAGGCTGAGGAAGAAACACAGACAACATCCCTTGAAAGAGCCAAGCGCCTCCAAAAGAGGTCCCCAGTACCGCCCACTAGGAAATAAGCTGGAGTACAGGGTACAGTGTCCTTGGAAAAGAAGCACTCCCTGGTACTGACTTTGTCTCATGTGTGGTCATCCACTCCTGCACCGGGGCATGTGCTGTTGACGCCAGCCCCACTGTGGTACCAACTCCTTCGACGTGACAACAGCAGCGTCAGGGAAATCTCTCGATACCGACAACACCAGAAACATATGCTGCCGTGCAGAATTTGGTCTGTCTTTTGGTACCAGATTCTCCAGCAGTGCAGGAGATAGACCGCCTGTTACCACTTGATCCTTTGAACGTATCTGCAAGACAGGTCCAGCCCTCGCTACCATGGGCAACTTGAAAGTCCATTGCTTCCTTATCCAGTGTCATCCAGAGCTTTTCATGCAGGTCCCCAACATCTGTACACTAGGGTTCAGAGTGGGGAAGGAACCTTGACATGGTGCACAGACAGACACAGACCCTTTGTTTTTCTCCCTCTGAGCGGGAAAGCAACTCTACCATGTCAAGGTTCCTTCTCCACTCTGAACTCTAGGGTACAGATGTGGGGACCTGCATGAAAACCTCCTAAGCTTACTTTACCAGCTTAGGTTAAAACTTCCCCAAGGTACAAACTATTTTACCCTTTGCCCTTGGACTTCTACTGCCACCACCAAACATTTATCTGGGTTTATTTTTATTAGGAAAGTGTTAGAATCATAGAATCATAGCATATCAGGGTTGGAAGGGACCTCAGAAGATCATCTAGTCCAACCCCCTGCTCAAAGCAGGACCAATCCCCAATTAAATCATCCCAGCCAGGGCTTTGTCAAGCCTGACCTTAAAATCTTCTAAGAAAGGAGATTCTACCACCTCCCTAGACGTTGTTTGGAAACGTCTTTCCCCCCAAAATCCTCCCAACCCTTGCACCCCACTTCCTGGGGAAGGTTTGGTAAAAATCCTCACCAGTTTGCATAGGTGACCACAGACCCAAACCCTTGGATCTTAAGAACAATGAAAAAGCATTCAGTTTCTGAAAAGAAGGATTTTAATAGAAGTAAAAAGTCAAAAAGAATCACCTCGGTAAAATCAGGATGGTAAATACCTTACAGGGTAATTAGATTCAAAACATAGAGAATCGCTCTAGGCAAAACCTTAAGTTACAAAAAGACAGATGGACAGGAATATCCATTCTATTCAGCACAGCTTATTTTCTCAGCCATCTAAAGAAATCATAATCTAACGCATATCTAGCTAGATTACTTACTAAGTTCTAAGACAGGTTTCAGAGTAACAGCCATGTTAGTCTGTCTTTGCAAAAAGAAAAGGAGTACTTGTGGCACCTTAGAGACTAACCAATTTATTTGAGCATGAGCTTTCGTGAGCTACAGCTCACTTCATCGGATGCATACCGTGGCAACTGCAGTAGACATTATATACACACAGAGACCATGAAACAATACATGAAACAATGTTTCATGGTCTCTGTGTGTATATAATGTCTACTGCAGTTGCCACGGTATGCATCCGATGAAGTGAGCTGTAGCTCACGAAAGCTCATGCTCAAATAAATTGGTTAGTCTCTAAGGTGCCACAAGTACTCCTTTTCTTTTTGCTAAGTTCTAAGACTCCATTCCTGTTCTGTCCCTGGCAAAAGCATCACACAGACAGACACAGACCCTTTGTTTTTCTCCCTCCTCCCAGCTTTTGAAAGTATCTTGTCTCCTTATTGGTCATTTTGGTCAGGTGCCAGCGAGGTTATCCTAGCTTCTTAAACCTTTACAGGTGAAAGGATTTTTCCTCTGGCCAGGAGGGATTTTAAAGGTGTTTACCCTTCCCTTTATATTTATGACACTGACTCTGGTACTTAAATCTCTGTAGAGACACCACCAGACCTCAGTACCTCCTGGTACAGTGCCTCCATGGTCAGATGATTCAGGATCTTTGTCGGAGTTAGGTTCCTATGCCCCTTGCTCCCGGGATAGGAGGTGACATACACCTGCATCATAAGGATTCTGCTCCTGTTACCTAGCAGATATCTCTTGGACATCCAGGGACCCAGATCCTTGGGCTGGTAGGAGTCGGGGTCCTGTACCCTATCACAGCCATATTGGAACCTGTGGGGCACAGATGCCAACTTTCTGATTTCCCTGGGGGTGCTCGACCCCCTGCTCTGCCCTAAGCCCTGCCTCTTCCCGCCCCATTCCGCCCCCACCCTTGCTGTGCCTCTCCTACCCTGTTCTTCCCCCAGCACCTCTTGCTTGCCACTGAACAGCTGATCGGTGGTGGGCAGAAGGCGCTGGGTGGAAGGGAGAGGAGCTGAATGGCGAGCACCCATGGAGTCAGCGCCTATGCTGTGGGGTTCCCTCCCCCCAAGATCCTCCCTGGTTCTCCTCCCTCTGGATCCCCAAGCTGATGCTGGGTTAGTTCCCATGAGGTGGCTCACGATGTTACCTCCAGGACTGAGTATGATACCGACAGGGGTGAAAGTGGGCCGGTATGGGGCCGGTACTGGCCCGTACGCAGCCGATGTTAAGCACTTTAACATTGCGGGGCTGCCAACGGGGGAGGCAAAAGGGGAAGCTGCTCCGGGGCCGGCGATTTAAAAGGGCCCGGGGCTGCCGCGGTGCCCTGCGCCCTTTTAAATCACCACCGGAGCCTCAGGCAGCGGGGGGCCAGGCAGCGTGGATGGGCTGCCTGGAGGAGGCTGACCTCCCCGCCCGCCCTACCCCTTCCGCCCAGGGCCCCGGCCCCTGTACTGGTAAGAATTTAATATTATTTTCACCCCTAGGAATCTCAAGAATGGCCTCACATACCAGAATTTCAATCCACTTCAGTGCAGAAGACTCAATCTCAACCTCCTTTGCACATGCCTCCTTATCCCCTGAAGCAGCTGTAATGCCTGGTGTGTCCTCACCTGTTCAGAGCTACATGACTACAGAGCCTATCAGGAGTTTCTAAAGAGGAATGCTTCCTCTCTTGACATTCAGGTTGGGGAGTTCCCACAAATTGATGGACATACTGGGGGTCAACAGGACCTCCCTATGTGGTTCTGCCTACAAATAAAGGTATCCTAGAACCTACAAGATCGCTGTAGCAAATGCCATAATCTCTGCTCCCTAAAGCCAAGCGAACTGAGAAAAGGTACTATCCTTTGTGAGGGCTATGAGTATTTCTACATGTATGCCTTGCCAGGTTCCTTGGTTGTCTTGACAATAAATGATGGGTTACATCAAAGATGGTCTACTACTACCCCAAAGAATAAAGAAGCAAAGAGACTGGACCTTTTTGGTAGAAAACATTTATTTCACTGCAGGTCTGCAATTTCATATCTCTAACCAGCAAGCCTTGTTGGCCAGATACAATTTCTTCCTCTGGGGCAATGTACTGAAGTTGCTAGAGAATTCCAGGCAGGAGTTCCAGGCCATCTGAGAAGAGAGCAAAGGACCTCTCTTCAAGGACCTTAGATGAGGCAGGTTCGGCAGCCAGAGCCATGTGATGATAATGCTCGGGAGTTCATGGCTTTAATCATTGGGTTTTCCACAGGAGGTTCAGAAGACTATCCAGGATCTCCCCTTTGAGGATCCTACCCCTTTCTCACAGCATACAGATGAGAAGCTTCACAGTGTCAAAGACTCAAAGTCCATGCTGAAGATATTGGGAATTTACATCCTTTCCCTAGAAGAAAACAATTCCACCCTCAGTCTTACCAGCGATACCCATTTTCCCCATCTAGATAGCTGGACTACTCCAGAAAAAAGAGCAAGAACCACAGGAGAAGACCTCCACTTCCTCAGGTTTCTTTTGCAGCAGGTTCTTCCACACAAACCAGAAAATTCTAAGCAGTGTGTTTGATTGCCTTGTCAAGGACAGAGTACCAGTTTTAGTGCCAGTTTCTCTCCCCTCTGTTTTTTTCAACAGGTTAGCTGCTTCCTATGTGGTTGGGACTTTATTACCATAGATCAATGAATTCTAAGTGCTGTGGAACAAAAATACACCCTACAGAATCCCAGGAAGTTTCTGAAGAAGCAGCGAAGAGGGGCAGAGTTGTGAATATGTTAGGGCAGTACACTTGGAGACCAACAGTTACTGGTAAACACTGGTATGCATCCGATGAAGTGAGCTGTAGCTCATGAAAGCTTATGCTCAGATAAATTGGTTAGTCTCTAAGGTGCCACAAGTACTCCTTTTCTTTTTGCGAATATGGACTAACACGGCTACTACTCTGAAACCTGGTAAATAACTGTTCTTCCTCTTTTGAGAATTGCTTCTGCATATCCCCGCTTGTGGGAGCTTAACTAGGACAACCTCTATGCATTAATGGGGAAAGCACTAATTAAGCAGTGATTAAACTGCTCTTCCCAATAGAGTGTCACAGTGAGATGCCAAATGAAAAGTATAGTGTTGCACAAAGGCATGAATAGAGTATCAAGGTTAAAATCTCCACAATGCAAACATTACACAAAGCTGCCTTAATTTCATAGAATGGGACTTCAGGTCCTGATCTGTGTGCAGAGTTTCATTCATTTGGAAAAATCTTTGAATAGAAAAAGATGCTTGGGAATAGATAATAGTCTATCATCAAAGCTACATATACTCTGGATGACTTCCTAGAGGGCTTTGTTTTTCCTAAATGATGATTCAGCTCTTCTTAAAATCAAGTTTATGTAATCTAGCCTCTCATATAATAGATACACCTTTTGGAAAAACACTGATGAAAGATATGGATTGATTGAAATGGAAATCTGAAACCACATTAAGCAAAAATGTAGGTTGAAGAAGTAAAGCCACCTTTGTTTGAATTGTTTGTCCCTGTAGAACACAGTAAAATGTGAGACAGCCATTAAGCCTTTCAGTTTACTCACTGCCTCTGCAGATGTTACAGCCATTAAAAACATCATCTTTAAAGATAAGTGCTAAAGACAGAGTTTTTCAGAAGTGCAGAAGGTGGCTCCATCAGTCCTGTAAGCACTAAACTCAAGACCCAAGGTAGAATAAGTTCTTGGACTGGTAGGTACATATTAGTCTTGTCAGGAAACTTAATTATAGGATGTTTGAAGATAGAAAAACCTTGAACTACTTGGTGGCAAGCAAAAATGGCAGGTAATGAGATGGCACGAGAATGAATAAAGGATTAGAAAACATGCCTTATAGTTGATGTATGAAAGCTCAATCTGTATATTAAGGGGTGGCCTGATTACAGTCTGTAAGTACCTACATGAGGAACAAATATTTGATGATGGGCTCGTGCTCGTCAGTCTAACTGAGAAAAGTATAACATAATCCAATGGCTGGAAGCTGAATCTCGACAAATTCAGCCTGGAAATAAGCTGTAATTTTTTAACAGTGAGAGTGAATAACTATTGGAACAATTTACCAAGGGTTGTGGTGGCCCTGCTGTCAGTGGCAATTTTAAAATTTGGATATTTTTTTAAAAAGATATGCTTTAAGACCTATTTTGGGTGAGTTCTGTGGCCTGTGCTGACCTGTGGCCTGTGGAGGTCAGACTAGATAATTTCAGTGATCCCTTCTGGCCTTAGAATCTATGAATCTATAAGTGTATTTTGATAGTAATAACAGATAGGCTTGACTGCTTTGTTTGAATTAAGTAGTAAAAAAATTCAGGAACAGATAATGCCAAAGGAGAAAATTATTGGCTTGAGTCCACATAGAAAAGTGAATTTGCATCTTTTCCATGATAGATAAAAACTCAGATACTCTGGGAAAATTTATTCCTGGATTGTAGACATATGTTCTGCATTTCTTTGGAGTACTGAACATCTGTATTCAACGAACTATTATGAGCTAGGTGAAGGCATGGCAGATCTTGATGAATTTCACCTTGATGAATTGTCGCCTAGTATAGAAATATGGAAACCCCAATAACCATTATTAGAAGCTTTGATGGCAAAGAGATTAGATGTCTCGGAGATCGGAACACCAGATTGGATACGCCCAATTTGAAGCTATAAGAATTACATGAGACTTGTTGTTTTATCTTCCCTATGACTTGGGGAAGAAGGGAAATCAGACAGAAGGCATATGAATTGATTATTCTAGTCCAGTAATAAGATGTCGGTCAGCTGGTTTCCGTTCTTGCTCTTGGACAAAAGAGGAGACACTATGCTTTGTTTCTTACTGCAGAAAGATTAACTGATAGATTATTTCATTTATGGAACAAAGGTGTACCACTGATTCCTTTAAGGAACGCTTGTATTGTGTCTTGAACTTGTGACTCAGTTTCTCTGCAAGTGAATTCTCTTTTTCCACCAGATGAAGAGCAGTTGGATTGATTAAATTACATACATCACTTCCAAAGATAATTGATTGATTGTTTCTGCTCTTTTGATGACAGCTCTTCCATCTGGGTCTAAGAAGACTCTTCCTAATCATGTCTCTTTTTCTTATTTTTTCTTCAGGGATCTGAGAGAGGCCCTTGGGTCTCTGCATAGACAATATTAACTATGTAGAAAAAGAATGAAATGAGGCAACCTAGGCACTGCAATAATCTTTGCAGATGCATGTTATGAAGACTCCATCAGTTAACAGAGAATCTTGAAATAGATGTTAGCCTTTTTCGAAGGAAGACCTGAAGTCTCTGATGTACCAAGGGCATGAATCCCTAGAAGTCTCTGCACCTTAGGACCTTTTTAGAACTAAAGAAGACTCAGCAATCACTGTGCAGTTCCTAGAAGTCAAGCTAGACTTCCATGGAACCGTGGTTGGAAAGTCCCAGATTTGTTCAGATCCAAGGACAACAGATTCTTTATGAACAAAGCCTCATCCAGTGAAAGACTTTAGATGTGTGTCTGTCTTTTGTGATTCTAGTCGCGATTTTCATGACTGCCTCCATTTTTGGATGCCCAACTTGGGACACCCCATAAGTATGACTTTCAAAAAGTGCTAAGCACCCACTCACTAAAAATAAGGTCCCTCTAAGGGGCCTTACAGCTGGCATCCAGAAAAATCACCATGCACTTTTGAAAATTTTGGTGAAAGGCAACGGAGTGTCCAGCCAAGGAGAGAGACTCCCACAAAGAATTCAGTGAGTGTGTTGCTCTGTCACAGTCATTTTACGAAGGCATGATGGACACTTCTTAATTCCTACTGTCTTCTTTGCGTCAGCCACGATTCAACAGAACAGGGAGCTAATATAGGAAAAACAATTTTGCAGCCAAGAACCAAAGATCTGATGAGGATAGGGACCTGAACGGTGATATGATCTCAAACAATAAACAACTGAACATGCAGACACTGCTGTACCTATGCTACCACTAACAACAAGTAAACTGAATATACGACAAAAAAGTTTTTAAAAAATCTGCCTATTATAACAGCAAAGGCACCAGAGAGAGAGTCCTGACACCAATGTGTAGCTGCATTTGGAAGGTACTGAGAAGGCTTGCATGCTTTACATGATTTTTATAGTCTCTGGTTAAAAACTTACCAGTTGTTAAGTTGTGGTGTTAATGCATCTGACAAGCACTGCTCTTCTAGATGGTTATGAGCTTTGGCATGCAAAATATATCCTAGACCGAAGATATTCAAAGACAAGTCTGAAAAGAGTGAAAAAAACTTTCTTCTGCTCTTAAAAAAATATAAATGGGTATTCCAGTTTTTCTTCAACAGCTTACTTCAGTACTAATAAGTAACAAGAACATAAAAAGATTTACTGTCTGTCCTGACTAGTAGAAAATAATTTATGACCAGTTTTACATCAGATGAGTTCAAGATTGGTCCCTTGACTGCATGTTTAGATTTTCCTTTTTATTAACAATTTTGTATGTAGACAGAGCAGTTTAGCTGTGCTTTTATCAGCAGTTTCTGACAACAAATGTTTGTAAGGAATTATTGACAGTGTTTGGTGGGTTTGTTTAAAGACTTGTCAATTGACTTGGATTATAAATTGCAGAACCCCTGTAGTGTGCTACTATCATTGGGTATATGGAACTCAAGTCGTCCTGTGGTTCCACTTGATTCCACTACCTCCTAAACCACACTGCTATCCATCACATAAAGATCACTGGGCTTTGAAACACAGCAAGATTGAATCAGGTTCCTGGAAAAGTACAACAGGGATACATAAAAAACATGAGGTTTTGGGTTTTTTTAATAATCTTTTTGGGAAAATATTTTTCTTCTCAACTATATTTCAACACCTCTCATACTAACAAACTGCTGGGAGGGGTGGGGGAAGGAAATGAAGCAGATCAAGTTGTAGACAGACGGAGGGGTTTTGATTTTCAAGAGTCTATTTCTTTTGTTGATTCACATCTCTACCTGTGCATTGATAGCAGAGAAAACTGAGAATGTGGAATGGCTTCAGGATTGCCCTTCATACTCGGTGTGCCTACACATATGCCAAATAGCTCAAGCCAGATCTGTTCTCTACTGAAACAAATATTATTAAAAGAAAGGGAGGATAAATTAGGAAATGAAAACATTCTGTTGCCAGGTCCGCCTTTCCTTATTGGTGCATATCTTTGTGTATTTGAGGAGGATAATATGCAGTGATGGTCGACATGAGCTCCAAGCTCTTCCTAGTACTGTGAGAGGAAAAGGTTACAGAAAATAATGCCTTTAGTAACAATGACCTAAGCCCTTCATTTTCTTATTGCTACATGTGCATGACTGTGAGAGAGGCAAAAATGTTAGGAGGATCAAAAGGCAAAAATCTGTTCTTAATTAATTATGTTTCAGTTTCTTGAGGGCTTATAAAATATATTTCTCTATGTGTTTTCACAGATTCCACTGAAGATGAGAGACAGTGGATCAAAGCATTTGCGCCTCTCAAAATATACCCACCGTTTCTTTGTATTTAGTGTAAATGATTTACTGCCCTCACAGGTTTTAGTTATAATCCAGTGAGTCTTGTCTTAAGATTTCACTGCATGTATCCTTTTGCTGTGTTTAGACTACACTCTGCTAAAATATAAAAACTATTTAAGTTTGAGCATTTCTTGATGTGTTTGTCGACACTGCCAACTCAGGGACAGGCAGCCTAGAGTAGTCAGGAGAGTGTTAAATTGATAACAAAAGAGAAGGGTAAAAAGAGGCCTGATATGAGCACTCATTTAGCAGAAAATCGAGATATTGAGAAGAAAATCAATCTAGGAACTGAAAGATGTCAAGAGAAAAAAATGTATTGCTTGTACACCAGTGCCGGGAGCCTGGGTAACAAACAAGGAATTAGAATTGCTCATTTATGAGCATGAATTCAGTCTAGATGGTATTACTGAAACCTGGTGGGATGATTTGCATGATTGGAATGTTAAAATCAATGGTTATAACCTATTTAGGAAGGATTGAGTGGGCAAAAGGGGAGGGGGTATGGCACTCTTTGTCAAAAATGGCATGACCTGTTTCAGGTCCCTGATAACTCAGAAGAAAATAATCTTGAATGCTTATCGATCAGTATCCTAACAGACAAAGTATAAGATGGGTATTAATTGGTGTCTGCTATAGACTAGCAAATCACACTAGCGAACAGGATGACCAGCTTCCTATGCAACTATTTCTGACAAGTAGGAAGAGAAGTGGAGACTTCGGTTTGAGTGACATATGCTGGAGTTGTCATGCTGCCAGTATTACAACATCTATGGGATTTTTTCTAAATACTATAGATGTCAATTTCCTAACTCAAAAATTGTTGCCTCTAAGATGGAGGAATTCTATATTAGACTTTGACAGATAGAAGAACTGATCATAGAACTAAAAAATAATGGTAGCTTAGGTACAAGTGGTCATGACTTGATCACATTTGTAATGTGGAAATAGGATAAAGTGCAGATCAGTGATATGTATATTTGGTGCTTTAAAATGGCCAGTTTCACAAAGCCATAAACATGACAAGCCTTAGCAGCCGCAGATAACTTGCAGCCAAGAGTTTTAAATGAGCTGTCTGAGGAGCTTGCTGGACCATTAATATTGATTTTTTCAGTAAGTCTCGGAACACTGGGAACGTTCCAGAAGACTGGAGAAAGCTAATGGTGTGCCAGTGTTTAAAAAAGTGAAATGAAATGACCCGGGTAATTATAGGCCTGTCAATCTGACTTCAATCTAGGGGAAGATAATGGAGCAGCTGATATAGAAGTCAATTAATAAATTAAAGACGAGTAATATAATCACTGCCAGTTAACATGGGTTTATGGAAAATAGATTCTATCAAATGATATCTTTTTTTTTATGAGATCAGAAGTTTGACTGACAAAGGTAATAGTGTTGTTGTAATATACTTATACTTTTGTAAGGCATTTGACTTGGTACCACATGACATTTTGAATAAAAAACTAGAACAATATTAAATTAACATGCCACACATTAAACAGGTTAAAAGCTGACTAACTGATAGGTCTCAAACTGTAACTGTAAACAGGGAATCGTCATTGTGTAGGTGCATTTTTAGTGGGGTGCGCAGGGTCTTGGGTCTCCATTATTTAACATTTTTAGCAATGACCTGGAAGAAAACAAAATCATCACTGATAATGTTTGGAGATGATAGAAAAATGGGGAGGAGGGTGGTAAATAATGAATAGGACAGATCGCTGATACCGAGTGATCGGGATCATTTGGTAAGCTGGGCTCAAGCAAACAATAGGCATTTTAACACCGCTAAATGTAAATGTATACATCTAGGCACAAAGAATATAGGCCATATTTACAGGCTGGGAGACGCTATCTTGGGAAGCAGTAACTCTGAAAAAAGTTTGGGGACTGTAGTGGATAGTCAGCTTATCATGAGCTTCCAGTGCAATGCTCTGGCCCAAAGAGCTAATGCGATTCTTGGATATATGAACGGGGATGTCGAATAGGAGTAGAGAGGTTATTTTACTTTATGTGGCACTGGTGTGACTTGCGCTTGAATACTGTGTCCAGTTCTAGTGTCCACAGTTCAAGAAGGATGTTGGTAAACTGAAGATAAGAAGAGCCATGAAAATGATTAAAGGTTTAGAAATCACATGCCTTCTAGTGATAGACTCAAGGAGCTCAATCTATTTAGCTTAATAAACAGAAGCATCGGGGTGATTTGATTACAGTGTGAGTACCTACATGGGAAATAGCTATCTGATAATGGGGTCTTTAGCCTTGCAGAGAAAGGCATAACACGGTCTGATGGCTGGAAGTTAAAGCTTGATGAATTCAGACTGGAAATAAGGTGTAAATCTTTAACAGTGAGAATAATTCCCAGTTGGAATAATTTTCCAGGGATTGTGGTGGACTCTCCATCACCGGCAATTTTAAAATCAAGATCGGATGTTCTTCTAAAAGATATGCTCTAGAAATAATTTGGAGGAAGTTCTATGGCCTGCGTTATACATGTCCTGCTGGAATGATCACAATGGTCCCTTCTGGCCTGGGAATCTATTAATCTATTTCTGGATTGCAAAATAGCAATTTACATAGCTGTGGGGAAATAATAAAGTGACTATAGTCTTCCTGCTGTCTGAGCTCATAATGTAATGTTGGTAACACTAAACACACCGGTTCACAGAGTGTTTGTAATTTTTTCATCTACATGATGAACACGATTCGTTTAAACTCGAGGACTATTGTGGTTGCTGAACAGTTATTGCTGAACAGTTAAGCATATAAATATTAGATTTTAGGGACTTGCCCTGTGTCCTGTTGGCATTGATTTGTACTGCTATGCAAGAGAACTAGGTCTGACTCCCAGATCTGGTCTCAGAGTTGGTTAGTATCATTACAGCTACTTAGCTGTAATGATACTAGCCAACTCTTTAAAAAGTGGGTGCTTACAGTTAGGCTCCTAAAGAAGAGGCCTGTATTTCAGAAGTGCTGAACTTCCAGCAGTTCTTACTTATTTCAGTAAGAGCTGCGGGTTGTTCTTCTCTATTAAAAGACAGACAACATGTGTAAGTGCCTACATATAGCCTTAGGAGCCTAACAATTAGGCACCCAGTGTGGAAAATCTTTTCCATTGGCTGAAATGTGGGTGCTTGGGAAAAGGGCAGGATTCCTCAGGGCTCCAGTATGGATTGTTAAAATAAAATATTTTATCTCTAACTGTTAATAATTGTATGAAATGGCCTCTAGTCTCCACTGTGCTTTCCATTCTGGTGTATGTTCTCTTCCCTCCCTCAATTCAGAAAGTATTCTTCATTTGAGCATGCAGAAATCAAGCCACACAAGCCTGTGTTATGTAGCCATCACACATTACTGCTTCTCCCAGACCATTTAGTTTCTTATTTGAATCATTCAGAACCAGGACCAAGGTGATTTCTTCCACCAAGGTTTTCTGTGTCTCTGAAAAAAGACTGTCTCATGGATTTAAAACCTGTGTCTGATCTTTGTAAAATAATTTCACATAACAAAGCTAAACAACATCTGTTGCCAAGATTGTGTGACAAGGAGAATGTAGGGGGAAGCCCAATGCATTCTGCTATTTATGAGGTACAGGTTTATGGTGGGGAGAGAGGGAGAACATTTCCAACAAATTGAAGGTTTCAGAGTAACAGCCGTGTTAGTCTGTATTCGCAAAAAGAAAAGGAGTACTTGTGGCACCTTAGAGACTAACCAATTTATTTGAGCATAAGCTTTCGTGAGCTACAGCTCACTTCATCGGATTCGCGGCACTGAAAGTAACAGCAGCATGGTATTGGCCTTCTACTTTGGATATGCAGTTGGTTGGCACTGAGTACTCAAGTACCTCTTTTTCTTTTCTCTCTCCCAAGTATTGTTTTCCCATTTTCCATTCAGCTAAATCATGTTCTGTATTTTGCACAGCCTGGAAAAGGCTCCATGGCTGAATAGTTTTCCCTAATCTTATTTATCTCCTTCTTCAGTGTATATTCGTTTCTCAGTTGCCTGAAGAATTAGAAGTCTAAGGTTTCAGATAAAGCAACTTATCTTTACAATGACAAAACAATTTTTTAAAAAACTGACTTCTGGATTTTGCAATGCAGATTTCTCAATTTCATTTTTATTTTGTACGCTTTATTTATACAATAAACTCTTATATTTGATACAGTCCCTCTCTTTCACAGTAGATACAAATAGCATGTGTTCATGGAGCTGAATAGAAAGATTGTATGTGGACAAGCTACAACACACTAGCTATAAATATAAAATATGAGAAATAAATATTCATGGTTTGAAGATATGATTTAGCTTTGGTTGAATGTATAAGTTAAAATGAATAAAAAATTAGTCATAAATTACTCGTATGTTCTTCACTGAGTTTACTATGATGTTGTTAACTGTAGTATGTTTACACTGGATCATGTGCTGGCGAGCCAAGGGAAATATTAAACTAACACTTTGATTTGCTGGTCAAAGGTCTTATTTGGTCTTTGATTTGTTACCCTCAATTTTGTTAGGCAGTATTAAAAAGCCTTGAGACAGAAATGAAAATATCCCCCATAAAACATATTGGGTCTGGAGACTATATGCCATTTACTAACTGTTTTTTATATCCTCTGTTACTTGTTTAGATCTGATACTTTACAGGTTGGTCTTGGTTTTATGGAAAATTGTCTTGATAGATGAATGGCTCAGAGCAACATCTGTAATTTATGGATATAGAAAACTCTTGCAGTCTCTTACTGTCTCTGCTTTACAGATGTGCTTTAGGGTAACTGAGATGCTTGGATAATGGAAAAGCAGACTGTTCATAAATCTCATCCATGGAGACAATACTTGCATCTTTCCTTTTTAAAATAAATTCAAAGCTAAATTCTAAGTTGCTTTTTTAAAGATCATTGATGCTGTTTCTTCATGTTATCGCTATTGTTATATCAAGAGCTGAGTAATATGCAGTGGTTTTATGTGTCATTTTAAAACAAGTAATTAAGCTTAGAATATGAGATTTGTTTTCGAAAACAAAACTAGTAAATCATCAAGACTGCTCTGGATAGATGTCGGAATCGTTCAAGTTACTATCTGTGGTAGTTTCAGAATTAGAGAAATTAATTACAATCTGTTGTAGACATGCCTGCTACAGTATAAATAACTTGATCACAAACTGTAAGAACCATGAAGAAAATGAAGAATGTAGAAATTGCTGCCAAGAACAGACCAGTGGTCCATGTAGTTTCGCATCCTGTCTCTGACAGTCTCCAATGCATGATGATTCAGAGGAAGAAATAGAGAGACCCAATTTTGTGATACTGTACAACAGGAGGGAGTTTCTTTCTGACCTCAGCTGGTGATTAATTTATGCCTTAAAGCATGAGAATTGATAGCAGTTGTAAATTTAACCTTAACTGTGTTACCTAATTGGATTGTTCCTTGTTGTCTCTAACCTGTCCTTCATCTGGTCTTCGTAGAATTATAGTCTTATTCACTCTTGCTGGATGCATAGTTTCATTTTTACACATGCTTTCTAAACCGCTTTCATTGTCCAATCCAAGTCCTCTTCAGTTCCTATTTTAAATGACAGCACATACCTTCATAATTTAAATTGATTACAGCCTGGTTCCCTTTTGTTTATCTTACCTTCCTTGGAGCAAAGTGGTCACAACTCTCCCCATTGGTGAATCCCAAAACAAAAAAAACAGAATTAAGGCTACTTTAATTCTGAGTAACTGTGTCCACATAGAGAGTTAATTCAGATTAATTTTCCTGGATGTTCCTATGTAGACAAATTCTTAGTATGCAGATTGCCCACTTTATGAGTAAATTCAAAATCTGCTCTTACTGTATCCCTCTTTGTTATACATTACCTTTGGTCCCAACTACAGTACATTTCTTCTAATTTTAATTACTTTCCTTATGACCCTCAAAACTCTGAGCTCCCAAGGGTGTAGTTTAAGGGCAAAAGGCGCATGTATCCCTATTTAACAATGGAGATAAGCAGGGTGGATTCAGGCAAATATAGGGCATCCCACAAAGCTTGTCTCCCACATCCCACAACTGCCTCAGACTCCTTTGCTCTGCTGTCTGGGGTAGGTGGGCAAGTGGATGCTGAAAGAGGCAGTGTGTCCAGAACTATTGTGGTGTTTGTGTAGTGAGTTAGGGGAACCGTGGGAGGAAGTTTCTTGTTAAACAGGATGAGAGGGGAACCTGTATTGTGCTCCAGCCAAAGCTACAATAAAGTGGGAAATATTCCTTCCCGCCCCCTCTACCCCCCCCCACGAGGCATTTTAACTATGTTGCTGCCGATTTGGCAGGATTGTGAGAACTCTGTGGGCCATGAGTGGTTAGCATTGTTGGATTTTATCGTTTGGGAGTCTTCGGAGATACAGTGATGAAATACCAATATTAAATAGATTTGTGGTCAATTTAAAGGGGTCTAATTCTCCCTTCAGTACATATCTGTTCTGTCTACGTTAGTAGGAGTATGAGCACACATCTAAGGAAGCACAAACCCCAAATGATCGCAGAGACACGCACACAAACAATAGTGATTCAGTGTGATCCACCATCATGATGTACATAAAAGGTCAAACCCCATTTCTATTCTGCTTACCCCTGAACACCATTTGAATGGTCTTATTGTATGATATAACCACAAGTGTCAATCTCTGGTATTTCACCTCAGAAATTAATAAGACTTCCTTGAGACAGGCTCCCTTAACTGTCAAAACTGCAACACTATTAAGCAGAGAGGCCTGGAGGGGGTTTGGGGAATGAATTTCTCTGCATAGGTGCAATTATGATGTCAGGCTCAGACAAACTCAACTGAGAAAACATAGGAATTTGCTGTCAGTTTTAAATATTCTTATTGGAAAATGACATTCCTTTTCTTTCCAAGTAATTTTCATTCAACCATTTTAATCCTGTATAGCAAACATACATCTTCATGAATGTTTTTTTGCCTCCAGGCCAAACCTACCCACCTTCACTGCAGTCACTTGATTTCTGTTAAACTCTACTCAGCCTTAATCAGTCACAACTGATTGTAAGAGGTGGTATAAAATATTTGAATCCAAAGATTCTTCTGGTCGTTATTGAATAGAGAGAAACCTTGTGGAAATTTAGCTGACTATAATATATATTCAGCATGGACAATCTAAAGATAGTTTCCCTACACATTTTTTTTAATTTAAAGATATTTAACATTAATATGGCCTGAAATACTCCATCAAGATTTCTATCAATCTCTAATAAGTTTTCCATAAAGTTTTTTCAAAAAAGCCTGAGTTCTGGGTAGGTGCTATATATTCATATTGCATTGAGACAATTATGCTGGCAGAGAGGGCTGTCTATGTTCTATCTAGTTTTCTTCAGTATTATTGTGGGTTTCTTGGGAATAAATACATTTGTGAAAGATCATTAAAATCATACAAAAATGTGGTAGTGGTTTTTTTTTTAAGTCAATTATGTCCATCTCTCTGTAACACCTCTAAAAAAGGTCTGCAAGGCTTTTGGTGCCACACCATTCTTTCTTCAATTATCAGCTCTTTTCCATAAGTTGCAGAGTCAGTGTTCCTACGAGAAATGTTTTCTAATGTACTAAAAACATTAAAGTCCAATAATCTTTCTGAAATTGCTTTACAGTGTCCCTGGTTCTGAAAGGCAATAGAGTAAATTAAATTGCAGGTTTTGTTTATTCTCTAACATTCTGTTGATACCACACTACTTTATTTTTTGTAATAAATGCAGTTCTTTTATTGCAGGCCAGTGCATATACTCAATACTCGTAGCATATACAATGTGTAATTAAATCCTATTATTGTGGAGGTGTAGGAATAACAAGTATAGTTTTGTTGTCTGAAAAAAACTATAGTTGTGATAATATAGAGCTCAGCTAGACTTAGGATATGTGGGAAGATCTAGGCTCATATTTATTGATTTTTTTAAAAATTAGTTATTGAATGTGCATTGGTTCTCACTTCAGTGAATCAGCACCAAAGCATCTCCTACTGGAGTAAGAAAGAAAACAAAACTAATAATACAGTGATTGCCATTTAAAAAGTCAACATTTATCCACTGTGGTTCTGTATCTGATACAGGGAAATAACTATCTCAGGCCTCACCAGTTGACTTTTTAATGGTGATCACTTTACTTTATATCTAAATAATGCCTTTTATCTTTGAGGATGTTAGGGTTGCTTCTTATCACTTTTGAAAGGATAGTTCTTTTTAAAGAGTATCCAGACAGTCCCCAAATACCTTTGGGACTTATGCAGCATGACAAAGTAAATGTCACAATGTTATATTAACACTGGATTATGATAAATGATGGCTGTACTCATCTCTGTACTCATCTCTGAAGTGCAACCATGTCTCAAGTGGAATGTGCTCCTGCTTTACTCTAGCATTCCTATTCAGTGTCTTTAGGAGGGGAAGTTAAGAAAACTATAATCATCAGCAAGTACAAGGATTTTAAGTATGCAGAATTTAATCTCCCAAACTGGAATTTTGCCAGGCTGCTTGGATAACAACCTGGCTTTTAAAAACAGTACCCTGTAGAATATTTAATGGGGTCAAACGGTGAAGACCACAGTTTTGTGCCTCATTCGTTACAATAACTCAAGCAGCCTCGTGCCTCCTAACATCGTGGTGGCATTTTGGTTGCCCTGACTCTGAAAGAAGTGTATCACCTACTGAATCATCATTGGTCTTTCCTATATCTCTAGGTTTTCCTTGGAAGTTTCCCATTCACTTTCAGTACTGATTCTACTTAAGAGACCTAATGAAATCCTCACCCACCGTGGTGTGGCTGTAATGGCTATAATTTCAATGTGAAAGTAGCTTCCCCATGATAAGAATTAGACCAAATCCCTAACAGATTAATTTACATACCATTCTACCATGTCCTCTGTTTTATGTTGTATGTCTACGAACTGCGGGGATAAATATATTGGGCCACAGCTTCCTCTCCTGACACATGTAGTTCCATTGACTTAAAGGGACAATATATGTGAATAAAGGGAGCGTGATTTGGCCTATTATTCTGTTTTATTTCATCTTAGCACATATGTAACATAGTGCTTGTGAGCCAAGAGGATCTTCGTTAATATTTGGATTAATGCTTTAACAGTGCTTTGAAAAAGTAAATTATTAAGTATTGTTAATATCACCTTGACTCCAGTGGAGGATAATCAGTTGTTAAACAATAGAAATAATAAAAAGAAAAGAATGGATTGTGAATAAAAACCCAGTTACAAAAATATAATTTATAATAACCTTTCAGCTTCCATTTTTGCATAGATGGTAGATAACGTTCTTCTGCAATTTATCTCTTTTCGTAGCTACTGCATAGTGCCGTGTGTGTACTTACATTTAATTCATTTTAAATAAAAGAGGCAGCTTGAAAAATGGCTGACCCAGTATTGCAATCACACACAGTATGGACAGCTGCAGTGTCATGCTCCCATCCATAGCTCAACATTTGCGTTACCAGGAGATGCTAATGTAAATGTCTTTACATTTTTTGTTTGCTTAGATATAAAATGATTTGGATAATGGATTCTTCATTGCACTGTGCCTTGTGGCTGCGCAGCTCATTTAATCTGGAAGACTTTTGTCTGGTAGGTAAGCATATTGTACAGTGTAGAAAGCTATAATTTAATAATATTGTTGAGACCTTGAAAAGTTTCTCACAGGGATTTCCCACCCAGTTTAAACAGTTGCATGGTCTTGCATTAAGTGCTGACAGACAGATGAAACAATCAATCAGAGGAGGAAAAGAACACAAAATATGTGAAGTATAGGTTTAGTCAGTTTTTCAAATCTTCTATAGCAGCACACAAATATGCATGCTTCCATTTCCCCCAAATTCAGGGGAAACCAGCCATCACACATTCCTTGGTTGGCTCACTCACCATGAAAGTCTCCATGTAGAACTTGAAAACACTGTAAAGTGCAAGGAAATGTTAGCAATAAGCACCCCAAAAGTACTGTACTGTTGCACTATGGCAAGTATTTAACAATTCAAGATAAGCTTCAAATTGTGAAATTTGTACTTTCTTGCTTCTGTTGGTGCTAACGTGCTGTGAATGAGTTCCAATTCCTCTGTGTATCTGTTTTACGGAAAGAAATCTGGCATATATAACTGAACGTTTTGTCTTGATTATAGATAGGGCCCTACCAAATTCACAGTTCACTTTGGTCAATTTCATGGCCACAGGTCTTAAAATTGGTCAATTTCATGATTTCAGATGTTTACATTTGAAATTTCATAGTGGTGTAACCATGGGGGTCCTGATCCAAAAGAGGATGGGGGGGGGTCCCAAAGCTGTTGTAGTGGGGGTTGCAGGATTGCCATACTCACCTCTGTGCTGCCTTCAGAGCCCAGCTCAGAAAGCAGCAGCTGCGGAGTTTCCTGCAGCTGGAGGAGGCTCCTGGAGGTGGAGGTAGGTCTGATCTCCCCAGTGCTCCTGGCAATGCCCCAACTGGGGGCTCCTAGCTGCTATTCAGGGCCAGTGGTGGATTAATGTATGGGGCCTGTGCCCAGGGCCCCCAGACAGTTTGAAAAATGGGTGCCCCAGCCCTGGCATGAGCCACGGGGTGGAAGCCCCGAGCCTCAGCAGGTGCTGTGGGGGCTGAAGCACAAAGCTCAGGTGCCCTGAGCCCTGGCAGGACCTGGGGGGGGCTGGGGCAGCAGCCCTGACCCTGCCCCCTCCCCGAGCTCGGGCAGGAGCCATTGGCAGGGGGAGTCCGGAGCTCAGGCAGGAGCTGTGCGGGGCAAAAGCTTAGGGTTAGGACAGCAGCAACCCTGGCGCTTGGGCAGCCTGAACCTGGTCAGGAGCCACGGGGAAGGGGGCAGCCCCAAGCTGGGCAGGAGCTTCAGGGACTGGAACTGCAGGGGGCAGCCCCCAGCCCAAGTCTCTGAGCCTGGGCAGGAGTCGCAGAGGGTGGAAGCCCTGAGTCCTGGCAGGAGCCGGGTGGGGGCAGCAGCCCAGAGCTGCGTCAGGAGTTGCAGGTGGTGGCAGCAGTCCCCAGACCAGGTGCTCCAAGCCCGGATGCTCCAAGATAGGCTGATGGGAAACTCAGATTCCAGGCTTTCAACACACTGGTAATCCACCTGATGGGCTGATCTGGAATCTCCGGGCACCCCGGCTCTGAGGCTTGCAGCTCCTCAGCATCCCAGATCTTACCAGGCTCCCTGGCTCTGGGGCAGCATTCTAGGCAGGCTGTCTTAGTTGAGGCTCCCAGGGATTCCAAGCTCGCCAGCTCTGGGGCTGTCCATCTAGAAGCCTGCCTCAGAGTTGGAGCATTCAGGATCCCCCCAGCTCCTTGACAGCCCGGGAACCCTGGCTCCCAGAGTCCCCAAGCATCCTGGCTACCTATCTGGCGGATGTTGGGGCATTGGGCAGCTTGGGAGCCCCAGAAACATTTCAGAAATGTTGAAATGAAAAGGCACTTTAACTGAAAGTGAAATTCTGAGATTCCCATTCTGTGGGAAATTCTGAAATTGCTTTTTTCATTCTGTTTAGGAATGGAAATTGTGCAGACATTTCAGGATTTCCCATGGAATAGAATTCCAATTTCTAGTCAGCTCTACTCCTTAGCAGGCCTGTCCAAATAACTGAATGTTTGGTTTGGGTCCAGGCCCCTCCCCCAAAAATGTTCAGGTTGACCTGAAACAAAAATGTTTTTTACATTTTCCAGAAAAACAAAATGTTGAAAAAATTTTGTTTTGAGGTTTTAAAAATGTTTTTAAATAGCTATTTAAATAAAGTCAAGGGAAATTCGGAAATGAAATCTGTTTCTGAAATGAAAAATCAAAATTTTTCATTTCAGAAATGCAAAAATGAACCGTTTTGACATTAACAAATGTTTTCCCTTTTCCCTGACTGAGACAATTGCTGAAATTGACCTGACTTCGCAAATTGTTTTGGATGACCTGAATGTATGTGTGTGGCTAAATAAATAAAAAATTACACACATACACACACACACACACACACACACACACACACACACACAGAGTTTCTTCCAGCTCTACTCCTAAGTCACTTAGATGCTTTTGAAAGTCTGACACTGTCTGGCTGTTTTATTGCAGACTCTGAGAAGATTGCAAGCACAGAGCCATATTGCTAACTTAGGTGGTGCAAAAAGATAAACCAAAAGCAACTTAGTGGCAGTGAGTGAAATGTGAATGCTTCATTTTAATCGTGGTTTTTATTATTGCCTGGTTTACTAGAATAATTCTCAGACTTTGGCCCACAGTTGCAGCAATTCTGTCCCATCTGTTACAGAAGCACAGAGTAATCATGTAGAAAAATATCCTCCAATACAAACCATATTAAACAATCCAGACTTATTACTCCATAAGGCACTCTTCAGTACTCTTCAGTAGTTTTTCAATTTAATAAAATTTACTTTTGCAGAAAAGTCTTCCATATATATTTATTTCAAAGTACTTCATTTCTGGTTTTAATTTATATGTGCAGGTTACACAGGGAGCTCTTGTAGATGTGGTATAGTGACTGTGAAGGAAACTAGAGGCTCAGAGAAACAAGATTAATTATTTTATTAGAAGGTGAGTTGTTATAAGCCAGGGGGAAAAGAGAAGGATCTTGACAAAGGAATCAGTTAGATGCAGAGAAGTTGTTCCTGGTAGTGGTGCAATGCAGAAATATGTACGGCATGCTGTGGAGAAATCAGGAGCTAAATCTTTGGTCCTGCAACAGAGCTGCAGAGGGTCGTAAGTGGCTAATTTGACTACATGGTGATTTATCTAGTGTAGCAGGGGCCCCAGGCATGGGGATTTGGCTAGCTATTCCTAGCTGCTGAAATAACAGTTTCAAGTTGCTTTGGGGATCAAACAGACCCAGGGTGCCACAAAGGTAGCATAAAATACCACCTGCCTACTCCAGTCCTGCACCAAGTGTAGTTATGTCAGACCAGAGGGTGGTCAGAAAGAAGTCTAATATTTATGGAATATATAGATGTAGGACAGATGTAGGAGGAAGGACATGGAACATCTCAAAGGGTATGGAGGACTTTTATTTCCTGCATGATTCTGAACTCCATAGGAAGCTAATGAAGATGTCGTGGAATGGGAATAATAGGCTTGTTTGTCCAGGTACAGGCAAGGAGGCCAAATACTTCTTTCCTAAAAATAGAAGACTTACAGTGATAATGAACAAGAAAATTACAGTACACAGTACAAAATGAGGTAAAGACATGGATGTGCATTTGGCAGTAGTGGAGACAGGAACCTGGTGTTTTGGAAGTGATAATAGATTTACAGTCCTGGAAAACATGGTGTGCAAAATGAGTGTCTGGGGTCAAAATGAACAGTCCCTGGCCTGAGGATCTCATCTTCTAAGAACCAGACAAAAATTAGAAATAAAACAATAGGGAAATGGTGGTGATTGGTGTGGAGTTTTATACTTAGAGAGTGAAGGCACTGTACTGAGAGGACAACTGTGTTACATGAAGATATGTTATTGTTACCTTTCTGCCAGGCCAAGTTGATAGCAGCAAGGGCCGGGTTCAGTACACAGGGGTTCCCTCTCATCAAAGCAAATGCAAAACTGGCTCGAGCCCCCACCCAGTGACCTGGGAAAATCTTACACACCCCCTGGGCGCCTCAAAGAGGCAATACTTCCCCTCTCGCAAGCACAGAGTCTCGGTGTAGCAGAGAATCTTTAATAACATGAGGTAAACGACATCAGCATTAAATTGGGGAAACACCACAACTAGTGTTCATTAACCAAACCATGAGCAAAGACCCACCCCAGCAAATTGGGCCACATCCTTTCCCTCGGGTTCTTGAGTCCCAGAACCCAAACGTCTCTTGAGTCCAGCAATCCACAGATCACCCAAAGTTCAAAAAGTCCAGCCCCAGAGTTCAAAAGTTCACCTGCAGAGTGTTGCTCCCCAGTCTGGCTAAAATGTGTCTGTGTGTGGGGGGGAAAGAGGTAAGGGGCACCTTATGTGTCCTGAAGCTGACTGCCCTATGTGTCCAGGGCTCTGCTCTGCTCAGCTCAGCTGTCACATGACCAGCTCCGCTCTGCACAGCTCGCCGTCTCACAAACACTTCACTCCGCCATCTCACGAACAGCTCTGCTTAGCTCACTATCTCACAAACACTCCGCTGTCTCATGAACGGCTCCGCTCTGCACAGCTCGCCTCGCCGTCTTACAAACACTCCGCCAGCCTATCCACGAACAGCACCACTGCACTCTAGTTCTTCCGGCTCCCCACTACTTGACACAGCTCTCAGTGATTTCAGCTCATAGTAGTAGGAGCCTTAGTGCTGGTGCACCATAAGGCCAAAGTGAATTCAGCACAGTACCTGTAGCAAGACTCTTGATAGACCCAAAATTAGCTCTGACATTCCACAGTAGAGAGACACAAAGGTGCAATTGGTGTTTCAGACCCTCAGAAAGGGGCCCACACCACCAGGTACAAATACCTGTCTCAAGCCTCTCTCAAGTCACAGAGTTTTGGAACCCATGTCCCTTGCCTAGCGAGTGCTACATAGTTGATGGTGAGTTCCTCCATCATAACAAAAGGCCAAGTACAGTTCCAAGCACAGTTCCCATAATCAGGGTAATAACAATTTATTCTTCCCACCCCAATAACAGAGACACTGGGGATCCCACAACAGCCAAAGTGACCATTTGGGCAGTTATGGCCTCATTCTAGGCGGGGTGGGTGTGCCTATGCAAATGAGATCAGCCCCTGAAGTTCTTTTCCACAACTTGCCACACCTCACCACCAGATGTCAGGGTGGAGCGCATCCTGACTCTGCTTATATTATTATTTGTGGACCTCCTAGGAGAAGTGGGCTTTCAGGAGCTTTTTGAATATTAAGAGGAAGACATCCATGGCTGGCACTCCAGGGCGGGGGAGATTATTACAGGCCCAGTGCAGGAGATGGCACAGAAAAACGGCACAAACACAGGAATGGGAGAAGGAAATGCAGTGAGCTGTGGACTCACATCACGGGGAAATCAGAGAGGACAACTGTGAATGTAATAAGAAACAAGAGCAGGATAGTAGGTGGGGGCAGTGTTACATAGAGACTTGGAAGATGTTAATCTATTAAATTTAGTGTGGGGAAGACAAATGAAAAACTCAAAGGACTTGTCTACACTAGTAAATTTTAGAAAAAAATTCCTTTGGTGGAAGTCATAATGTAGACAAGACTCTGGTGTCTTGACATTTTTACCACATCCCATAAATTTGATCCATAACAGGCTAAACTAATATAGGAGTAAAAATTCCAGAAACTGCCAGAGCCCTGTCTATAATAGAGCTTCCACCTGTTCAATTGAACTGCTGATAGCATTGGTAGAACTTTAAACATAGCCAGAGAGTGTAGTGATAGGCCTGATGCTCAGGCCTGTAAGATATTAGTTGCTGTTTTCAGGATGGACCAGTGGGACAAAAGGTGGAAAAAGGAAGGCATGTTTCTTGTCCTGTAATGCCAATTTAGTAAACATGTTAATTGATGTTGAGTAATGTGCTCAACTTTTATACCTGTGATGTCAATGGACTTTAAGTTTATGCACCATAAGGATATAAGCTAGAAGCTACAGGGACAGTTTCCCCTGTCCTGTCCTTGCTTCACCTCCACATGGCATCCTTCCTTTTCCTTTCCTATTATTTATTTTCTTAATTTTTCTTTCACTACTTTTATCCTTCAGTCATGCTTCTTTTGCTTATTGTACGGCTTCTGTTAAGGGCATTGTGTTCTCCTGCTTATTGAGTAGATGTCCCCTAAATCATCTTTACATTGGTCTGCCTCTTTGGGAGCTAAACACTGAACGTGGATTAAAGGTAGTTTTGTGTGACAAGATCATTTCAAATTGGAAGCAGCACATTTGGGAAGCAAAACTAAGTAGCCATGTATACATTAGGAGGAGGAGGAGGAGAGAGAAAATTGTAATCATTTCATAGATTTCTGTCATAATTCACTTAGAAAAACAAAAGTCTGCATTGGGGTATGTACCATAGGGAAAGACGTTTTAAGCAAGTCACAAACAAATCACTGGTTCTCATTTAAGCTGTTTCTTGTTTCACATTATGAAAGAGACAAAATCCAAATCCCTCCTTTAGCTTTAGTTTCTGGTCAAGCTCACATTTAATTATCCTTTTTGGTTTCCAGCTTCTTTATCAGCACAGCATCTGCCCTACCCTCCACTTTTTGAAATTTTTTAATCCTGTTCAATAAGCAGCCCAAATTCCTCACCCCAGTCATTTTAAGTAATTTGTTCAGAGAAAACCTTTTGAGTGTACAAGGTTGCAAGTCTAATGTGAAGGATTTTTAAAAGTATGATGTTTGTGTGCATACACTGGGGCTGAGGCTATATAATACGAACATGCTGCAAAGAAAATAATGACGTTTCATTTTCTGTTGCTACATCTCCCCGGTCCCCATATGACATTCTCACTGGCAAATTAGTTGACATATGGGCTAGATGAAATTACTATAAAGCGGGTACAGAACTCTTTGAGAGACTGTACTCAAACAGTAGTTATCAGTGCTTTGCTGTCAAACTGGGAGGACATATCAAGAGGCTCTTCTGAGGACTGAGCTGTCTGAGATTACATAAAATAAATCCTTTTACTTATGATTCCCTGTCTTTGAATGCAACACCTCTTCAATTTTGTCTTTGAAGACATCGGTACTTTTATAAAATCATCTTTTTTTTCTTTTCTTTACTTTACTATCGAGAAGGAACTAAATGGAAGACTGAAAAGGGTAGCACACACTTAGCACTACCTTACTTAGACAAAACCTTAGTTACATGAAACTCCCTGTTAGCCAAAACAGGTCACATTCCCCGACATCTATTAATTATACATTTTCAAAGTTTGGATAAAAGAGGGACTTTACAGTGTCTCCTATATTATTCAGATAAACAATGTTTTACTGTGTTCAACTTCTTTTCTACAGAGTCCCCTTAATTGACATATATCAGTAAATGAAGTGTGGTTAAAGTTTAAAAAAATATAGTCCAAAAATTGGTCTTAATGGAGTGCTTTCAGACTTAGTTTTTTTAACCACATTATTTTAAAATGCCGACTTTCAGACATTTCTGTTTTAATCCGAACTCCCAATTTCCTCACTTTCCACAGTCCTTTCTGTTGGACTCCATTTTAAAAGATTGCACAGAGCTTATACACTGACACCTAGGGGTGGCTGTACAATAATAAGACTTCAATGTCTCATCAGTTGCCCGATCAGGAATGCTCGTCAACCAAGTATTATGGAAATTTGTGACACATCAGACCACATATTTACACAAGAATCAAAGTGAAGTGACATGACACCAATTTGTTTGAAACCCAGAAATTCTGTATGTGGTGGATAGGAAGGTAAAGGACTGAGAAACATCATTAAATTGTTTCGGCATCTGTTATATCAGAGTGCTCTATTTGCTAAACACTAGGAGATTTATTAACAGCTGTGGATTTTTAAAGTGAAAATCCCAATAAATAGAAGTTACATAATACTTAGGGTATGTCTACACTACAAAATTAGGTCGAATTTATAGAAGTCGGGTTTTTAGCAATCGTTTTTATATAGTTGATTGTGTGTCCCCACACAAAATGCTCTAAGTGCATTAAGTGCATTAACTCGGCGGAGTGCTTCCACAGTACCGAGGCTAGCGTCAACTTCCGGAGTGTTGCACTGTGGGTAGCTATCCCACAGTTCCCGCAGTCTCTGCTGCCCATTGGAATTCTGGGTTGAGATCCTAGTGCCTGATGGAGCAAAAAACATTGTTGCGGGTGGTTCTGGGTACATGTCATCAGGCCCTCCCTTCCTCCCCCTCTCTGTGAAAGCAATGGCAGACAATCGTTTCGTGCCTTTTTTCCTGAGTTACCTGTGCAGACGCCATAGCACGGCAAGCATGGAGCCCGCTCAGCTCACTATCACCATATGTCTCCTGGGTGCTGGCAGACGCGGTACTGCATTGCTACACAGCAGCAGCAACCCATTGCCTTGTGGCAGCAGATGGTGCAATAGGCGTGAAAACCATCCTCATCCTGTCCAAGGTGCTCCTGGCTGCCTCGGTAAGGTCAGTCAGGAGTGTCTGGGAAGACATGGGCGCAGGGACTAAATTAGGAGTGGCTCGACCAGGTCATTCTCTTTAGTCCTGCAGGCAGTCCTATTGTACCATTTTCTGCCGAGCAGCCAGGAGATGTGGATGGCTTGCAGTCCTACTGCATCGTCTGCTGCCAGCCAAAGATGTAAAAGATAGATGGAGTGGATCAAAACAAGAAATAGACCAGATTTGTTTCATATTCATTTGCCCCCCCCTCTGTGAAATCAACGGCCGACAATCGTTTTGGTGAGGTCTGTCAGGGACACCTTGAAAACTTTAATGGCGATTCAGTCCTACCTGAAATACTACAGGGAGGGATAGCTTAGTGGGTTGAGCATTGGCCTGCTAAACCCAGGTTTTGAGTTCAATCCTTGAGGGGGCCATTCTGTGTGACAGTTGTTTTTGTTTCTCCTTGATGTAAAGCCACCCCCTTTGTTGATTTTAATTCTCTGTAAGCCAACCCTGTAAGCCATGTCATCAGTCGCCACTCCCTCCATCAGAGCAATGGCAGACAATCGTTCCGCGCCTTTTTTCTATGCAGACACCATACGGCAAGCATGGAGCCCGCTCAGATCACTTCGGCAATTAGGAGCACATTAAACACCACGCGCATTATCCAGCAGTATATGCAGCACCAGAACCTGGCAAAGCGATACTGGGCGAGTAGGCGACATCAGCGCGGTGACGAGAGTGATGAGGACATGGACACAGACTTCTCTCAAATCACGGGCCCTGGCAATGCGGGCATCATGGTGCTAATGGGGCAGGTTCATGCAGTGGAATGCTGATTCTGGGCCCGGGAAACAAGCACAGACTGGTGGGACCGCATAGTGTTGCAGGTCTTGGACGATTCCCAGTGGCTGTGAAACTTTCGCATGCATAAGGGCACTTTCATGGAACTTTGTGACTTGCTTTCCCCTGCCCTGAAGCTCATGAATACCAAGATGAGAGGAACCCCACAGTTGAGAAGCGAGTGGCAATAGCCCTGTGGAAGCTTGCAGTGCCAGACAGCTACCGGTCAGTCAGGAATCAATTTGGAGTGGGCAAATCTACTGTGGGGGCTGCTGTGATGCAAGTAGCCAACACAATCAAAGATCTGCTGATATCAAGGGTAGTGACCCTGGGAAATATGCAGGTCATAGTGGATGGCTTTGCTGCAATGGGATTCCCTAACTGTGGTGGGGCCATAGATGGAACCCATATCCCTATCTTGGCACCGGAGGACCAAGCCAGCGAGTTCATAAACCACAAGGGGTACTTTTCAATAGTGCTGCAAGCACTGGTGGATCACAAGGGACATTTCACCAACATCATTGTGGGATGACCGGGAAAGGTACATGACGCTCGCATCTTCAGGAACTCTGGTCTGTTTCAAAAGCTGCAGGAAGGGACTTTCTTCCCAGACCAGAAAATAACCGTTGGGGATGTTGAAAAGCCTATAGTTATCCTTGGGGACCCAGCCTACCCCTTAATGCCATGGCTCATTAAGCCGTACACAGGCACCCTGGACAGTACTCAGGAGCTGTTCAACTACAGGCTGAGCTCGTGCAGAATGGTTGTAGAATGTGCATTTGGGTGTTTAAAAGCGCACTGGCGCAGTTTACTGACTTGGTTAGACCTCAGCGAAACCAATATTCCCACTGTTATTACTGCTTGCTGTGCACTCCACAATCTCTGTGAGAGTAAGGGGGAGGTGTTTATGGCGGGGTGGGAGGATGAGGCAAATTGCCTGGCCGCTGGTTACGCGAAGCCAGACACCAGGGCGGTTAGAAGAGCACAGGAGGGCATGGTGCGCATCAGAGAAGCTTTGAAAACCAGTTTCATGACTGGCCAGGCTGTGGTGTGAAAGTTCTGTTTGTTTCTCCTTGATGAAACCCTCCACCCCTTTGTTCACTCTACTTCCCTGTAAGCTAACCACCCTCCCCTCCTCCCTTCGATCACCACTTGCAGAGGCAATAAAGTCATTGTTGCTTCACATTCATGCATTCTTTATTAATTCGTCACACAAATAGGGGGATAACTGCCAAGGTAGCCTGGGAGGGGTGGTGGAGGAGAGAAGCACCGGGAGAGGCGGTGGAGGAGGGAAGGACAAGGCCACACAGCACTTTAAAACTTATTGAATGCCAGCCTTCTGTTGCTTGGGCAATCCTCTGGGGTGCAGTGGCTGGGTGGCCGGAGGCCCTACCACCGTGTTCTTGGGCGTCTGGGTGAGGAGGCTATGGAACTTGGGGAGGAGGGCAGTTGGTTACACAGGGGCTGTAGCGGCGGTCTGTGCTCCAGCTGCCTTTCCTGCAGCTCAACCATATGCTGGAGCATATTAGTTTGATCCTCCAGCAGCCTCAGCATTGAATCCTGCGTCCTCTCATCACGCTGCCGCCACCTTTCAGCTTCAGCCCTCTCTTCAGCCCGCCAGTTACTCTCCTCAGCCCACCACCTCTCCTCCCGGTCATTTTGTGCTTTCCTGCACTCTGACATTGTCTGCCTCTATGCATTCGTCTGTGCTCTGTCAGTGTGGGAGGACAGCATGAGCTCAGAGAACATTTAATCGTGAGTGCGTTTTTTTCGCCTTCTAATCTTCGCTAGCCTCTGGGAAGGAGAAGATCCTGTGATCCTTGAAACACATGCAGCTGGTGGAGGGAAAAAAGGGGACAGTGGTATTTAAAAAGACACATTTTATAGAACAGTGGGTACACTCTTTCCTGGTAAACCTTGCTGTTAACATTACATACATAGCACATGTGCTTTCATTCCAAGGTCGCATTTTGCTTCCCCCCACCACGTGGCTAGCTCCTTCCCCCTCCCCGTGGCTAACAGCGGGGAACATTTCTGTTCAGCCACAGGCAAAGAGCCCAGCAGGAAGGGGCACCTCTGAATGTCCCCTTAAGAAAAGCACCCTATTTCAACCAGGTGACCATGAATGATATCACTCTCCTGAGGATAACAGAGAGAGATAAAGAACGGATGTTGTCTGAATGCGAACAAACATACACTGCAATGCTTTGTTCTACAGTGATTCCCGAGTACGTGCTACTGGCCTGGAATGGTAAAGCGTCCTACCACGGTGGATGGAATAAGGCTGCCCTCCCCAGAAACCTTTTGCAAAGGCTTTGGGAGTACATCCAGGAGAGCCGCAAATGCCAGGGCAAATTAATCATTAAACATGCTTGCTTTTAAACCATGTGTACTATTTTAAAAGGTACACTCACCAGAGGTCCCTTCTCCACCTGGCGGGTCTGGGAGGCAGCCTTGGGTGGGTTCGGGGGGTACTAGCTCCAGGTCCAGGGTGAGAAACAGTTCCTGGCCGTCGGGAAAACCGGTTGGGGTAGTGGTGGCTGAACCCCCTAAAATGGCATGCAGCTCATCATAGAAGCAGCATGTTTGGGGCTCTGACCCAGAGCCGCTGTTTGCCTCTCTGGTTTTCTAGTAGGCTTGCCTCAGCTCCTTAAGTTTCACGCGCCACTGCTTCGGGTCCCTGTTATGGCCTCTGTCCTTCATGCCCTGGGAGATTTTGACAAATGTTTTGGCATTTCGAAAACTGGAACGGAGTTCTGATAGGACGGATTCCTCTCCTCATACAGCGATCATTCCTCTCCTCATTCCTCCCATTCGGTCCATGCTGGAGCTCTTTTGCGATTCTGGGACTTCATCATGGTCACCTCTGCTGATGAGCTCTGCATAGTCAGCTTCAGCGTGCCACGCTGGCCAAACAGGAAATTGAAAGTCAAAAGTTCGCGGGCCTTTTCCTGTCTACCTGGCCAATGCATCTGAGTTGAGAATGCTGTCCAGAGTGGTCACAATGGAGCTCTCTGGGATAGCTCCTGGAAGCTAGTACCGTCTAATTGCGTCCACTGTACCCCAAATTCCACCCGGCAAGGCCGATTTCAGTGCTAAGCCCCTTGTCGGGGGTGGAGTAAGGAAATCGATTTTAAGAGCCCTTTAAGTAAAAAAAAAAAAAAAAAGGGCTTCGTCGTGTGGACAGGTGCAGGGTTAAATCGATTTAACGCTGCTACATTCAACCTCAACTCCTAGTGTAGACCAGGGCTTAGACTGAAACATCCTAATGTTTTTTACGTCCTGTGTGAATCTCTTTGGCCTGGAGTCAATGAGGGATAAAGCACCAAGTTTCTCCTATTTTCTGAAATAATTTTTCAGTTTGCTCAAGTGGTGGTTGTGGGACTCAGAGAAGCAATCTGGCCCAGGCTGGCATGGTCAGAAGACACATTGATTTCTGTCTCAGTGGAAATGAGACTAAAGCAGATATATTCCATTAATGGCCACTGTTGAGATGCTAGCAGTATCTTATCAAAAGTAAAATTAAGCTACAAACAGTAATTGTGCATTGCTAGAACACAGCCAACTTTACTATGTGGTAGCAGAAATTGTTGTCATTGTTCCTGTGCAAGATCATAAGAATTATAGCAGCATAAAAATTAGAGATGAAAAAAATCAAGCATTCCATCTTCCTGCAACTGTTGGATAGTTACCTACAAAATATATTTAGTTTCTAGTATTTTATCTAGTATCATTTTAAAAGCTTGTAGAAATTGGGATTTTGCTGTTTCCCTTGGGGGGTTATTTCACACTCTAATAAATCTCACTGTCAAGAAGTTTTTATCCTGATATTCAGCCTAAATTTTCCCTTTCTTAATTTCTTCCCATTACTCTTAGATCTACCCCTATGTACCAAGATTTACTCTTTGGTCTTCATACCATTGAAATATTTGTAGACTCTGTGTTACCCCTTTTGTGGTCTTATTTATATTTGATTCTCTCCATGGGTTTGTCTACATGGTGTCTTAGTCCGCACCAGCTGAGGTGTAAGTTCTAATGTGCTTCAGCATGTTGTGTACTAAATGACTTGTGTGCACTCCCTGAGGTGCACTAAAAGTTTCCTTGCATATGTGTGCATTAATGTAATTTGGAACGGGACTACGTGAAGGAACATTAAGGGCAAAAGACCTATCTGACTTTAAGATTAAACTCTATGAGTTTATGGAGGAGATGGTATGATGGGATCATATGATTTTGGCAATTAATTGATCTTTAAATATTCATGGTAAATAGGCCCAGTGGCCTGTGATGGGATGTTAGATGGGGTGGGATCTGAGTTACTACAGAGAATTCTTTCCTGGGTATCTGGCTGGTGAATCTTGCCCATATGCTTAGGGTTCAGCTGATTGCCATATTTGGGGTCGGGAAGGAATTTTCCTCCAGGGCAGATTGGAAGAGGCCCTGGAGATTTTTCGCCTTCCTCTGCAGCATGGGGCATGCATGGGTCACTTGCTGGAGGATTCTCTGCTCTTTGAAGTCTTTAAACCATGATTTGAGGACTTCAATAGCTCAGACATAGGTGAGAGGTTTATTGCTGGAGTGGGTGGGTGAGATTCTGTGGACTGAATTGTGCAGGAGGTCAGACTAGATGATCATGGTGGTGCCTTCTGACCTTAATATCTATGAATCTATGAAATTATTAGTGTGTGCCAGCAGGGTCCACATGAGCTAGTTGGTGCAGACTAAGACACCGTATACACAAGCTCAGTCTTTCTGTGGAGTCAGTCCCTCCAGCCCTCAGATTATTGCTGCTGTTCTCTGAATTCCCCTAATTTGTCTCATACTATGATGCTCAGGACTGAACACTTAATACAGGTACGGTCACATCAAAGCCTTATTACCTCCTGCTTTGCATTTGCCACGATATGCCTGCGCCTTGTGCACAGACCTCTGCTTATGCAGCTTATATCTGCATTGGGCACTTATTTTATTAATTTGAAAACTTTAATCTAATTTGCTTTCCACTATCACTGCTAAGGGCCAGTGTCTGCCCTGAGGTCAGACCGCCTTATGATGCTCTTCTGGTGCAAAGCTACCCCAGAACCAGTTTAGCCAGTAATAGACAAGCTTAAAGGGATTCTTGTGCTGTGTAGAGCTCGTATATTGGCTTCCGTGCCTTTAAAAGTGGGGGTGTAGCTAGCTCAGCTTAGCACCTCAGGAATCCCCAGTGACCCGTGGCTGTTATCAGGAACCCTCAGGGCTGTTGGCAGTTAGCAACCTTCAAGCTGTTCTGGCTTGTCCTGGGAGGCTAGTCCAGTGCAGAGCAGCTCCAGGGATGCAGAGTGCAAAAGTGATTAAAATTCACAGTTTTATCTCCCTGCCTGATCTGTGCAGAGCCTTCCTTTGCCACAGCTAAAGATCAGGATCTAAGGGCTTGTCTACACTGGCACTCTACAGCACTGCAACTTTCTTGCTCAGGGGTGTGAAAAAACACCCCTCTGAGCGCACCAAGTTTCAGCACTGTCAAGCACCAGTGTAGACAGTGCCCCAGTGCTGGGAGCCGTGCTCCCAGCTACACCCCTTGTGGAGGTGGTTTTTTTAGAGCCGCGACCACACAAGCCACGTTAAAGCGCTGCCAACGTAGACCAGACCTTAGTTTCTGCTTCATAGGTTTCTCCCTCTCGTTAAGTATACAAACCTGATTTTCCAGTACTTTGCACCTTGTATAGTCCTTTACATTTGTGTGAAGTGCACATTTATTGGTGATTTGCATTTACATTCATTTTGCTCACTTTGCACAGGTATAAATGACCAAGGTACAGGGTAGTAGAGAATCAGCCCTGTGCGTTTAATTATTTTTCTCCCAGGTGCATTTGCTTATATCTTTCCACGTTGAATCTTTTTGTTGTTTCCAGCGCGTTTCTGAAGTTTCTAGGTCCAATTTTAGCATTTCATCTTTCTGACTGGTGTTCACAACTCTTCCCTAGTCAGTTTTGCCTCTGTATTCTGTTTACTACCTTTCACCAGATCATTAATGAAGTTGTTATAAGACCCACTCCTTAGTGAATCTGACTTTCCCTGACAAGTGGCGAGGTGTTCTACATTTCTTCTGGACTGGTGAATTGATTTTTGGCCACTGATGCAGGTCTGCATAAGTTATCTGAATTAAATTCTTCCTACATTTACTCAGCGCAGCAAGAACGGCCCTCATTTTCATGCTCAGAAACAGATGATTCCCTAGCATTTGTTTCTTTGCAAAATTCTGCTGCTCAGCCTGTCATTGTCTCTCTGGCCAATCTAATAGTTCCCCTATGGAGAAGTGCTCACTGCAGTTTGTGTTTCATACACTGCTAAGAAGAAGTTATTTTTCCACTGCATTTACTTGGGCTGGCACCAAGGAGGGGACCTTTTCCTTTTTCCAACCTTTGGAAAGAGCATATTCTGCAGTCACTGGGCATTTCTACATCCGGGCTCTCACCTTTTTTATTGGCCTGTTTACTCACATTACTGAATCACCCGGAGCAAGATACAGCTTTCTGTTAACTTGTGTTTCATAGCAGACTGCATTTCGAGTACATACGTACAGTGGTGGACTAGCCATTGGGCCAGTGGGGCCTGTGCCCAGGGGCCCCGGCCAATTAGGCAAGCCCCTGCACCCTGCACCCTGACCCTACTCCCCGGCTGGAGTGTCAGTGGGTAGAGCGGGGCAAGCCCCCGTCCCCTGACCCCATTTCCCGATCAGGAATGCTGGGAGGGGCCCCACAAAATCCTAATCCATCCCTGCATATGTAGGACTCAAGCTAATTCCTTCATTTCCTTCACATTGGGGCCAATCCTGCTCCAGTTGTCTAGTCAGAGGGGCATCCTGAGCATTTATTTTGGACTGATAAATTGAGGCAGCACCGCTCAGGAATAGCCTTTGTGGAAGAACCAGCACATTGCACTATGGACACTGTATACAAACCCTACTTAGCACTGAGCTCAGCTCCTTGTGTTGACACTCAGGCAGTCCCACACCACAGTGGATCTGAGGCAGGCACAGAGCTGGGGTTGGAAGATCTGTTACATAGATGCTTTAGTTTAGAGCTGGACAAATGCTGGGTTTTTTGGTTTGCTGGCAATTCTGAAAAATAATAAAACAAAAGTTTTGTTTTGGGTCAACCTGAAACTTTTGTTTTTGTTTTGTTTTTCCAAAATTTTTGGCAAATCAAAAAGTCAAATGTCAAATCTGGTTGAAATGAAAATTTAGGTTTGAGCTGACAAGAAATGTTTTTCAGTTTCAAGCATTTTGACAAAAGCCAAGGAAGACTACATTCACATCAGGCGGGGAGAGAACTGAAACGGGTCTCCCACATTCCAAGTGAGTATCCTAACCACTGGCCTAAAGATTATAAACCTCCCCTAGCTCTTCCCCCCACACAGATTTTGTGCATCCTCCTTTGCTTTTGTCAAAATGCCCAAAATGAAACATTTCATTTGGTTATTTCCGATACATTTTGATTTCTTGGTTTAGTGAAAACCATTCCAACTTGACACGAATTCGAGAATAGTGTTGGGTCAGCCGACACTACATTTATTGGTGAATCAACTATTGGCTGGGAAAAATTGCCCAGCTCTACTTTAGTCCTCTTCTCCTCCTACAGAGAGTATTGGGGATGTGGAGGGTACAGCATTTGGCCACCGGGCATCTTTAGGGCCACTTCATTGCCTTTGGGGATGTGGGAGGAGGGAAGGAGCATCTCTCTCTGCTGCATAACAGAGCAGTACATGGCCTGATACTCGGTTCTTCTTTGAGTGATTGCTCATGTCCATTCCATTGTAGGTGTGTGTGCTTGCCACACGCACTGGTCCTGGAAGTTTTCCCTCAGTGGTATCTGTAGTAGACCCTATGGATATGGCACCCTATGGAATGGCTTGCATATGCGCCAGTATAAGGGGTGCCGCTTGCTCCCTCCTCCCTCAGTTCCTTCTTACTGCCAGGGATGGTGCTGAAATGTCTCCTTTTCTCAGCAAGCTTAATTTTCTCAGCTGTGTCTAGTTGCAAACTTTTTGTATATGGCTGTCAAATATAAAGGGAAGGGTAAACCCCTTTAAAATCCCTCCTGGCCAAAGGAAAACTCCTCTCACCTGTAAAGGGTTAAGAAGCTAAAGGTAACCTCGCTGGCACCTGACCAAAATGACCAATGAGGAGACAAGATACTTTCAAAAGCTGGGAGGAGGGAGAGAAACAAAGGGTCTCTGTCTGTCTATATGCTGCTTTTGTCGGGGATAGACCAGGAATGGAGTCTTAGAACTTTTAGTAAGTAATCTAGCTAGGTATGTGTTAGATTATGATTTCTTTAAATGGCTGAGAAAATAATTGTGCTAAATAGAATAACTATTTCTGTCTGTGTATCTTTTTGTAACTTAAGGTTTTGCCTAGAGGAGTTCTCTATGTTTTGAATCTAATTACCCTGTAAGGTATCTACCATCCTGATTTTACAGAGGGGATTTCTTTACTTCTATTTACTCCTATTTCTATTAAAAGTCTTCTTGTAAGAAAAGTGAATGCTTTTTCATTGTTCTCAGATCCAAGGGTTTGGGTCTGTGGTCACCTATGCAAATTGGTGAGGCTTTTTATCTAACATTTCCCAGGAAAGTGGGGGGGGTGCAAGTGTTGGGAGGATTGTTCATTGTTCTTAAGATCCAAGGGTCTGGGTCTGTAGTCACCTAGGCAAATTGGTGAGGCTTTTAACCAAACCTTGTCCAGGAAGTGGGGTGCAAGGTTTTGGGAAGTATTTGGGGGGAAAGACATTTCCAAACAGCTCTTCCCCAGTAACCAGTATTTGTTTGGTGGTGGTAGCGGCCAATCCAAGGACAAAGGGTGGAATATTTTGTACCTTGGGGAAGTTTTTGACCTAAGCTGGTAAAGATAAGCTTAGGAGGTTTTCATGCAGGTCCCCACATCTGTACCCTAGCGTTCAGAGTGGGGGAGGAACCTTGACAATGGCTGTTAAAAACATTTATAGTTTTACAATTCCGTTAGAGTTAGTAATAGTTGGTTAGTCCCAGATGGGACTTAGCCTAGGGATGGGGCATGCCCTGGTCCCTGGGCTTCAAGCCTTGTGACTGCTGCAAGAAACCTATGCCAGTCAGCAATCCCCATAAAAGCTATCTAAAGTGCTTGGGGGAAACCCTAAGAAGCTTCACGCCACGAACCTAAGAGCATCCTAAGAACTTCAGGCCACGAATGAAAAAGGAGCGGGACATTCATCTCCAAGTGCTCCTGATGGAGTTGGCCCTCACACCGGCCTCGGAGCCGACTAGATGGGACTCTGCGCCAAGCATCCCAGCCTCAGTGTGGAGTGCGCTGCTGGCACCGACCTCAGACCGGGGCTGGTCCCCATACCCTGTACTGGCTAAAAAGGCTGGGAGAGGGCGTTCTCCTGCATCCCATAAAGGGAAGGAGAGAGAGCCGGAGGATCCGCGAGGGGCAGTTTTTTCTCCCCAGACAGTGGCCAGGCTCCATCACCTACTGAGCTGTCAAGCCCCCTTCGAGACCTGCATACTACCCTGGAAAGCAGAGGCACTCGGCACCTGGTGGCGCCATCCATGCCAGAGGCCTTTCAGGCCACTAAGGACATATTGTCCCTTCCAGTGTCGCCCATGACAGCTACTGAGGTGCCCCATTCAAGGGAAAACCAGCCCTGGGACCCTTCCAGCAGGCTCCGTCAGTGCAGCACTGCTCCCCACCACTGGGGGTGCCCCACCAGTGCTAATCTGAACAGCATCACCAGCCTCTGCCTGCCAGAGTTCCCAGATGAGATCTTGGCATCAATCGCCGGCTGTCTAGGGCAGACCCTTAGAGGAGTGTCGCCAGTCCCCAGAGCCCGGAGCATCCAAATCAGTCTCCAGGCTTGCGGCACCATTCCGGAGGGTTGGTACGCCAATCCCTGGAGTCCCATTATCCGTCTCAGGTTCACCGGTATGAATCCCCATGGGTGCATCAACAGTCTCCAAGACGTTGATCCTCTTGCTCCAGGTCCACGGAGTGGCACCGCTCTTGTAGCATGAGGTGTCGATCGCTGGGGTACTGTCACCAGTCAGTGGAGTCGTGGCACCGAGAGACATCATCCCGGTACAACTCCCCAGCAGAGGTCTGTGGGGAGAGCTGATGGGAGCGGGATAGACAGGTGACATCAGTCCCTTCCTGGTCCCCAGACAAGCCTCCCCCTACTCAGGCTCTGAAAGCGAGGAGGAACACTAGGGGCATCGGCATTTCCTTCTGAGCCTGCATGGCCCCGGGGCCAATGTCCAACCATCTGGCACCTGTGGAACCCTTGGGCATTTCCCCAACCGTCGCAGAGGCATTGGCCACAGTCTCCCACCTGCTCCCTGACTTGGAAGCGGAGTCAGAGAAGGCTCCCCTGGCAGAGGCAGTGGAGTTACCAGGCCCACCTATACCTACCTCCTCCTCATCTTCACCCAACGAGGCGATAGTGGGGCCCTCACACGGTCCCCCAGGATGATGCAAGGGCCCACCAGGAGCTTTTGAAGAGGGTGGCATTGAACCTTGGGCTGGAAGCTGAGGAGCTGGTGGGGCCCTTGGAATCCCTGTTGGCTGTGCTGAGTGCAGCAGCCCCCTCGAAGGTGGCATTACCAGTACACGATGGAGTTTTAAAACTGATCAAAGCCCTTTGGCAAACCCCCTCTTCCCTGCCCCCCATCTCTAAACGGACAGAGTGGAAGTACTATGCCCCCACTAAGGGGTTTGAATACCTGTCCACACACCCCGCCCCAAGCTCACTGGTGGTGTCAGCAGCCTGTGAGCATGATAGATAGGCCAACTGGGATTGACTACTAAAAATAAGGCAGTGAAGAGGCTTGATCTTTTTGGTAGAAAGACTTATTCTACAGCCAGCATCCAGCTAAGAGTGGCCAACCATCAGGCCCTACGTGGCCACTATGATTTTAACATGTGGCAGGCCATGGCCAAGTTCACAGATTTGCTGCTTGAGGAGCCCAGGAAGGAATTCCTGGCTATTCTGGAGGAGGGCAGAGTGGTAGCTAGGGCAGCTCTCCTAGCGGCCTCAGATGCGGTGGACTCCGTGGCCCAGTCTATGGCTTCTGCCATTTCAGTGAGGCGGGCATCCTGGTTGCAGCTGTCGGGCTTGCCAGTAGAGGTTCAGCAGTCCATCCAGGGCCTCCCCTTCAATGGCTTGGCACTGTTCACAGAACAGGCAGACAGCAAGTTGCATTGCCTAAAAGACTCTAGGGCCACCTTGCGCTCGCTGGGCCTGTACACCCCAGCGCCCGCGAGGAAGCAGTTCAAGCCGCAACAATCCCACACGTTCGGGGGCCCTTCCCATTCAGAGCCCTTCCGTAAAAAGGTTAGGGGCTACAAGTGCTGGCAAGGCCATCAGCCAGCCTCCTCAACTCACTCAAGCTCTACCTGCACCCAACCGGGTAATAAGCAGGCATTTTGAGGGTGCGCTCGAGGGTGACCTTCCAGCCTGTTTCCTGGATCCAGCATCCTTGTTCTTTTCCAACCGCCAGTCTCCCTTCCTCCCTGCCTGGGCCTCTATAACATCTGACCAGTGGGTCCTCAGCACAGTAGCAGGGAGGTATATCCTCCAGTTTATTTCTATCCTCTCCTCCCTTCTCCCTCCCCGTCCCTCTTAGGGACCCTTCTCACAAGCATCTACTCGCTCAGGAGGTGCAGGGCCTTCTGCAGGTGGGAGTGATAGAGGAAGTTCCTCTGTACTTTTGGGGAAAAGGGTTTTACTCCCACTATTTTTTTGATCCGAAAGGGGGTCTACGCCCCATCCTCAACCTGCGGGGCCTCAACAAGTATCTCAAGAAGTTGGAAGTTTCACATGGTCTGCCTGGCCTTCATCATTCCTTCCCTGGATCTGGGAGACCTGAAGGATGCCTATTTTCACATATCGATATTCCAGGGACCTAGACGGTGCCTACGTTTCATAGTAGGGACTACTCACTACCAATTTGTGATACTCCCCTTTGGCCTAACAAGGGCAGCAAGGGTATTCACAAAGTGCATGTTAGTGGTAGCAGCCTACCTCAGACATCAAGGTATCCAGATGTACCCGTACCTCAACGACTGGCTTATCAAGGGCTGCTCCAGGTCCCAGGTCCAGTGCAGTGTCAAGAAGTTGCCAAGCTTTAGGCCTGTTGATGATAAACTAACAAAAATCAACCTTAATCCCAGTTCGAAGGATAAAATTTGTTGGAGTGGTACTCAACTTTATCCGAGCCAGAGCATTCCTTCCGGAGACCAGGTTCAGGGCAATGGCAGACCTGATCGCCAGCATCATAGCCCATCCGCTCACCAACGCCTGGGACTGCCTCAGAGTATTGGGGTACGTGGCAGTTTGCTCATACATTGTCCGTCACGCGAGACTCAGGCTGCGTCCCCTCCAGATGTGGCTGGTGTCAGTCTACTCCCCAGCCAGACATCACCTGGACAAGATTGTCACAATCCCAACATGGGTATTTACCTCTCTGTAGTGGTGGTCCGATCCAACTCTGGTAATGGAAGGTGTGCCGTTTGTGAGCCCATGACCCACGGTCTCCCTGATTTTAGATGCTTCCAACCTCAGTTGGGGGAGCGCATCTTGGAACACTGCGGACTCAGGGATTATGGTTTTGGGAGGAGCTCGTGTTACATATAAATGTTAAAGAACTCAGAGCCATCCACCTGGCTTGCTGAGTCTTCCTTCCCCAACTGTCCGGTCAGGTGGTGCAGGTGTTGACGGACAACACAGCTTCCATGTTCTATGTCAACAGGCAGCGGGAAGCTTGTTCATCAGTGGGGCTTCTGCATTCAGCATGCAATCCACCCGGAAGCCTCGCGCCGCCCCCGTGTCTGGAACATGCTGGCAGGTCGCACCTCAGCAGGTCCATTTTCATAGAATCATAGAATATCAGGGTTGGAAGGGACCCCAGAAGGTCATCTAGTCCAACCCCCTGCTCAAAGCAGGACCAATTCCCAGTTAAATCATCCCAGCCAGGGCTTTGTCAAGCCTGACCTTAAAAACCTCTAAGGAAGGAGATTCTACCACCTCCCTAGGTAACGCATTCCAGTGTTTCACCACCCTCTTAGTGAAAAAGTTTTTCCTAATATCCAATCTAAACCTCCCCCACTGCAACTTGAGACCATTACTCCTCGTTCTGTCATCTGCTACCATTGAGAACAGTCTAGAGCCATCCTCTTTGGAACCCCCTTTCAGGTAGTTGAAAGTAGCTATCAAATCCCCCCTCATTCTTCTCTTCTGCAGGCTAAACAATCCCAGCTCCCTCAGCCTCTCCTCATAACTCATGTGTTCCAGTCCCCTAATCATTTTTGTTGCCCTTCGCTGGACTCTCTCCAATTTATCCACATCCTTCTTGAAGTGTGGGGCCCAAAACTGGACACAGTACTCCAGATGAGGCCTCACCAATGTCGAATAGAGGGGAATGATCACGTCCCTCGATCTGCTCGCTATGCCCCTACTTATACATCCCAAAATGCCATTGGCCTTCTTGGCAACAAGGGCACACTGCTGACTCATATCCAGCTTCTCGTCCACCGTCACCCCTAGGTCCTTTTCCGCAGAACTGCTGCCTAGCCATTCGGTCCCTAGTCTGTAGCTGTGCATTGGGTTCTTCCGTCCTAAGTGCAGGACCCTGCACTTATCCTTATTGAACCTCATCAGATTTCTTTTGGCCCAATCCTTCAATTTGTCTAGGTCCTTCTGTATCCTATCCCTCCCCTCCAGTGTATCTACCACTCCTCCCAGTTTAGTATCATCCGCAAATTTGCTGAGAGTGCAATCCACACCATCCTCCAGATCATTTATGAAGATATTGAACAAAACCGGCCCCAGGACCGACCCTTGGGGCACTCCACTTGATACTGGCTGCCAACTAGACATGGAGCCATTGATCACTACCCGTTGAGCCCGACAATCTAGCCAGCTTTCTACCCACCTTATAGTGCATTCATCCAGCCCATACTTCCTTAACTTGCTGACAAGAATTTTCCTTCTACATTTGTAAGTTACATGCTACAACGCATTTGATCAGAATCCTATTCCTTTGATGTTTGTATTTCTGTACACTTTGCCCAGAATGCTACTTTTGTGATGTATGGAATATAGGGCTCCCAGGATAGTGTGTCAGAAGAAGCATTATATATAACTTGTGCTGAGGCTGAATTTTCAGTACAGTAAGCAGTGCCTTTCTCTAAGTCTATTTTGTTAAAGAATGGTGATACAGGATCATCTACTGCAAAGGATGCCTGTATTAGCAATTTGGCTTCTGTCCATTAAAAATAGTTTTACTGGCAGAATAGCCCATTTTTTAAAATTGGTCTTCACTGAAAGATAAAATGGAGGGAAACCCAACAGGAAAATTAAATCTTTAATGTACTCTATGCTTTTAGCTTTTACTTCATTTGATTGTAAATTGTTTGCAATAAAATTGAGAATTAGCAGCTTGGATAAAGCCCTGTAAATTCCTTTAGTATCAGATTTGAATGCTAAGGAGGAATCTGGTCTTTAACCTTAGTGCAGAGTAACCATAACTGGATGGGCTCCTATTGACTAATTATCCTTTTCTCCATATCACTTGCTTGAACTCTTACTTGCTCACTGTTTAGTGCACATCAGATGCTAAAATATCCAAGGGCCTGTGAGATTGAGTACTCAGGCAGACAAATGCTCTTGCTACTAAACACTAATCTCAAAAGACACTCTACATTCTATAACAAACTTCTGAAGTGGAGTGGCTCTTAGAAACACATGAATCCCTTTAAAAGAGTGACTTTTACACTTTCCGTAAAATTAAAGGCCATGTTCTGGTAAGAGACCTGGGCTGTGCTAAATGTATAGATTTTTTCATTTGGTGAGAAAAACAAGCTGCAAACTAGTGAAAATGACAGTCACAGAAACCTTAAAGTTCGTGACTGGTAATTTCTGTACCTCCATTCTGGGAACCCCAAAATTTATATGCCAAGATGAAGTTCATCTTCCAGAGTGAGGAATCATTACTTGTAACTGCATTACGTTTGATTACCTAGATTATTTCTTCACACTGGTCATAAAACTAAAAGGCGGGGAACAAGTGATAGTCCCACTATCCTGTCAATGGTATTGTCTGTTGGCAGAATCAATGCATGTATTCTATGCATTACTACAATAGAGTTTAAGGTAACCTATATAGAGTTTAATTTTACAGATAGTTTTCTTCTGACTACAGAACAATTAGGGAGAGATAAGCTTTTATTGTAGGTCTGTTAGGTAGGTGATGTTTCTTCCTCTCTGGTCCAGAACTGGGGGGTTTAGTAAAAAGGGATTTGTGGCATTTCTGCCAATGCTAGTCACAGCCAAACATACTGATGGTTTGTTTTTTTTCCGTGATGAGGAAAATGTAAGCTGAGTTACTGTACATAAAGGTATTCAGGTATTAATTAGAGAAGATAATTTGTTTGGAGAGTCAAAGATTAAAGGAACTCCTCTCTCCCCATATGGTAGCATCTGTTAGCCAGACTTAAATACCCATTGTCCTGTGAGTGGGGAAAGAGTCTACACCTCAGGCATTAAAGATACAAACAACCAGTAAGGCTAGTCATGTCATGCTGCTTGGACTCTGAATCTCCATTTGATTTAATTCTAATTCATTTTCACCAATGTAATGATTCTTCAGCTTCGCAAGGATAATTACAGCAACACCGATTTGTTGTCTTTCTGTTCAAGGCGGTGGGGAGGTAAAAGAGCTATGCAGTGTCACTGTTGTAAACATTCACACGCACACAAGCACAGTTAGCCACTGCAGAAGCAACAAGAACAAATGTTAAGCAAATGCTTTTCATTTCTCTTGCTGTATAAATATATACACATACTACATGTGTACAGCATAAATCAAGTTAGTAATGGGCACACATGCATACATCTATGGAAAATAGGTTTAGTCATAATCGTGAGGCCAACTATAATTAAAAATACCATGAAAATAGAAATAGGAATGTGACAAACAAGAAACATGAGAGTTAAAGTGCATGGTTTTGTACTTTCACTGTTTTTATCTTGCTGGGACTAGTGTGTTGTACCTAATTCACCATTTTGTTGCTTTTGTCAGTTTGTGTCACTCAATGTTAATTTGTCATTTTGAATTCAGTTACATTATTTTAATAGTATTACAAGAAAAATTTCATAGTTGTGCTTGCTGTTCCAAAGCTCTTTTGGGTTTCATATACAGTGTCACCAGAGCAGTTAAAATATATCTGGCTGAAGGGTAATATGCTTAATATGCATTCACAGCATACATTAGCTCTGGAGCTGTTACTACATATGCTGTCACTCCATATTAAGAATTAGTAAGAAATGTCTACTAGATTGTTTTAGATATGTTTTATATGTTATTCCTAATACATGCGGACAAGTCAGTGTCCCAGCTGCACTGCATATTAGTAATACTGGGAGCAGTATTGACAACTATTGCTAAGTTTGAGGTGTAAATTACATTATAATCTCTCTTTCTTACTTGCATATACCTTTCTCAAACTAGTTTCTTTTGGGATAAAATTTTCTAAACGTGGCCTCAGCCCAGAGATTAATCAATTTGGAAACTTTGAACAAAATTACTTCCTCAGTTCTGCAGAACATCTGACCTCACCAGTATTGTGTCAAAAATTTTGTGAATGTATAACTCAAACTTTTTTTCCCCTCAGACTTGACTAACTTTATACAGTAAATCTTCCCAAGATCTAAGGAGCAAAGCAAGTTTGGAAGAAACTGATTCACTAATACGGTAGTCATAAAATGTAGAGCTGGAAGGGATTTCAAGAGGTCACGTAGTCTATGCCCTTATGCTGAGACAGGGTTGCATTTACTAAGACCATTTCTGACTGGTGTTTGTCTAACCTTGTTCTTAAAAACCTTCAAGGACAAGGAATCTATAACCTCCCTAGATACCTGTTCCAGTACTTAACTATCCTTATAGTTAGGTTTTCTTAATATCTAAACTTAATCTCACTTGCTGCAAACTGAACCCATGACATCTTGTCCTTGGACGTGGATAACAATTAATCACTTGTCATTATAACCTTTTACATATTTGAAGACAGTTCCCCCCCACACACACACCTTTTCCTTTGTAAACTAAACATTGCCACTTCCTTCAACCTTCTTCCTCTGAATAAACCTCTAATTTCTCCCTGTTCATTTCTTAAAGTGTGGTGCCCAAAACGGAACACACTACTCCAACTGAGGCCTCACCAGTGCCAAATAGAGCGTAACAATTACCTCCCATGTTTTAAATACAACACTCTGATTAATACACCCCAGAATTACATTTGTCTTTTTTGCAACAGCATCACACGGTTGATTCATAATTCCCAATCCTTTCCCGCTGTACTGCTACCTAGCCAGCTATTCCTCATTTTGTCTTTGTGCATTTGATTTTTCCTTCCTCTGTAACTCATGATCATTACAAGATTTTTTCACCCATACATCACAGAATTTTCTGTAAGGTTTCTTTCCTAAGGCTACAGATGCTTTGAACATTGCAGGTTTTCTCAGATTGCAAGGACCTTTCAGGAAGTCCAGAATAATGTAGTGGATGGGATAGTTGTGCTCCAGTTAGAGATGATAGAGCAGGGGTGCGAAAGCTTTTTGGCCTGAGGGCCACATCTGGGTGGGGAAATTACATGCAGGGCCATGAATGTAGGGCTGGGGCAGGGGGTTGGGATGGTGGAGGGAGTGCTGTTTGCAGGAAGGGGCTCAGGGCAAGGGGTTGGGGCACGGGGGGTGCAGGAGTGGTGTGGGGTGTGGCAGGGGGCTCAGGGCAGGGGGGAAGGTGTAGCAGAGTGCTCAAGTTAGGGGATTGGGGTTCGGGGTGCGGGCTTTGGCCCAGCATCGCTTACCTTGAGTGGCTCCGGGGTGGCAGCAGCGTGCAGCGAGCCTAAGGCAGGCTCCCCTCCTGCCCTGGCCCTGTGCCGCTCCCAGAAGTGGCCGGCACAACGCCCCTGGGGAACAGGGGGGCAGAGGGCTCCCCTCGCCTGTAGGTACCTCCTCCGAAGCTCCCATTGGCCACGGTTCCCAGCCAATGGGAGTTGCAGGGAGCTGTGCCCTAGGCACATGGTGCGAGCCACTTCTGGGAGCAGCACAGGGCCAGGGCAGGCAGGGAGCCTGCCTTAGCCCTGCGTTACCACAGGGGTGGCAATCCTGCAGGCTGTAGTTTGCCCACCCTTGCGCTAGATGGTTAAGAGGAATGAAAACAGGATTGAATTCTATTGCTCTTTCTGCCTCCATTTGGCATTAGTACTTTTCATTTATATAGCACTTTGTAAACTTCTCCTTAGGCCTCACAGCAACTCTCTGATTTAGGTAAATATCAGTATCTCTGTTTTGCAGAACAGGAAACAGAGGTTCAGAGAGACCACATGGCAAGTCAGTGTTTATGATTAGAACCCATTTTCTTTGACTCCCTAGCCCCTGTTGTAATCCGTTATATCAAGATGCCTTCCAGGTGACTCACTTTACTTGTATTTCTTATCTGTAAGCAGGGAATAATAATACGTAATTACCTAAACTCTCACTAGCATGGCCACCTAGTGGCCTCCTAGTTTAATGCAGAGCTGGCACTTGATTCACTGATACTCATTTATTGACTTGAGGCGGAGTAGGATGATAAAACTCACTTCACAATAGATGTGTGGCCTAGCTGTTAAATCATAGATTTGTGAGAGAGAGAGAGAGAGAGAGAGAGAGATTGGCCACTGGGTCAGCTTTGTGGAGGAAACTTGGACAGGGAGAAGAGGCAGGTTACTTCTGTAACAACATCCAGCAGGGTGCCACACTACGTACCTGTGTATAGTTTACAAAAGTGACAAGGAGGACTCGTGGCACCTTAGAGACAAACACATTTATCTGAGCATGAGCTTTCCTGAGCTACAGCTCACTTCATCGGATGCATACCGTGGAAAATACAGTGGGGAGATTTATATACACAGAGAACATGAAACAATGGGTATTACCATACACACTGTAACCACAGTGATCAGGTAAGGTGAGCTATTACCAGCAGGAGAGCGGGGGGGACGACCTTTTGTAGTGATAATCAAGGGGGGCCATTTCCAGCAGTTAACAAGAACGTGTGAGGAACAGGGGGGTGGGGGGGGGAATAAACATGGGGAAATAGTTTTACTTTGTGTAATGACCCATCCACTCCCAGTCTTTATTCAAGCCTAAGTTAATTGCTGAATTGGAATTAATTTGCAAACTGGATACAATTAACTTAATTTTAAATGAAGCTTCTTAAACATTTTAAAAACCTTATTTACTTTACATACAACAATAGGTTTATATTATAGACTTATAGAAAGAGACCTCCTAAAAACATTAAAATGTATTACTGGCACGCGAAACATTAAATTAGAGTGAATAAATGAAGACTGGGTACACCACTTCTGAAAGGTTGCCGACCCCGGTCTAGTGCATGGTTGTGATCAGTTCATGGATGAAGAGCAGCTGGCTGGAGTTGAATGACACCGAGATGATGGTGGGGCGGGGGAGGAAAGCATTTTGAGGAGTTTGCAGACATGGTGCTGTCTCCTTTGGTTTAAGGTACGCTCCCACAATTGGACAATTCAGTCTGTAGTTTGAGCGTTGAGAGAATCATAGAAATGTAAGACTGGAAAGGACCTCAAGAAGTCATGTAGTACACCTCCTAGCACTGAGGCAGGACTAAATGTATGTGCTACTGGATTTCTTGCTGATGCTAAATTCTCCCATAGCAGCATCCACAAGTAACGCTTTCTACCATCTCTGGTTGGCTAGGAGGCTCCGGCCCATCCTATCAATGATTACCTGGACTCAGTTATTCATGCCTATGTCATCTCCTGTCTGTACTACAGCAATACACTATTCCTCGGCATGATTTCAACACTTATGAAACTCCAGCTAGTACAGAACATTGCAGCATTTTGCCTCAGCAATATATGGTACTGTGAGGACATCATGCCTATCCTTTCTCTACACTGGCTTCCCCAGAGAATTTTGAATAAAGTTGAAGGTGTCAGTCCTTATCCTCAAGATGCACAATAGCCTGGGTCCAGCATGAAGACCACGATTAACAGCTCTTCCTCAAGCACAATGGAACACTCTACAGTAAGGGTAAACTTGTCAGTGCAGGAAACAGAGATTTATTGGGGGCCCATTCAGAAACTGTGGAACAAACTCCTCCAGGAACTAAGGACAATCACAAACCTCACCCTCTTCTGCTCCAAGAGCAAGGCACACATTTTCAACCCTGCCTTCTCTTATGTAAAGGCACAGGAGAGCGTGTGTTTAAAAAACAGAAACAAAACACTATACGGTACTGCACAAACACATCTCCTCTGGAGAGGATGAGTGAGAGAGTGAACCAAATATGACAGATGTTGATCACATGGCTTAATGCATTCAGATACTACAGTAATGAGGGTAGTATAAGAACTTATATAGAAGTGTACTGAGCAGTTTCTCTGATGTGGCCATTCAGGTCATTTAGGTATGGAATTACAACTTCCTTGTCTTTGAAGAATTGTTGTTTAACAGACTGAGCAGGAAGTGAGATCCTAGAGTGAAATGCTGAATTATTAATGGCCTTAGTTTGTCATAATAAATAGATGGGGATCTTGGAAAACCATCTGTGCCAGAACCTTTGTTGTATTCGTTAGCTGGAATCAATGACCAAGGGCATGCAATCTTAAACTGTTTGACAAATTGGGTGTGTCCAAATTCTGATCTGAAATGGCAGTCTCCTGTAGATCTCTTAAGGATCATAAAGCATATACCCTTAAAACCTCTCAGCTCTGGGCACCTGGACCTATTGAAAATGTTAAGTACAGTATGTAGGTGAGGGAAGAATGCTTTTCTCCTCTTGGAAGTTGACTGGTGGATGAAAGGACAATATCGTTGAGCAACTTATCAGTTCAGTCATACAGTGACCTTGAGTAAATATTGGCAGCAGGCATTTATCTGGTCTCTTGTCTCTTTGATTGGCAGGACTCCCTCTCTTTCTCCTACCAGTCAAAAATGATCCCTAGAACCACTACTCTGAGAAAAAACAAAGGGAGGCTGTAAGGGTGAAGCTACTTTTGTTTACCAGGGCCTGGGTTTCATGACAGAGGGCACTATTTATGGAAATAAGCAACTGAGTATGGTGTGGGAGGGGAGTTAGGTGGATGAGAAGCAGTTGCTCAGACCCAGAGGAAATCTGTCTTGTTCCTTCAGTAGCGACCCCACTCGTTTTGGATAGGTAAATGGGCATTTGAGAACCTGGGCGTGAGTGGCAAGGCTGATACAAGATTGTTGACTAAAATGGTGGAATGCAGAAATCACTTTCCTCCTTTTTTAAAAAATGGGCTTTTTTGTGTTATCAGCTTTAAATACAAGAGAAAAGAGATACAGAAATTATGCGGAAGCAGAAATAGACAGGGGAAAAGAATATCATAGCAAGAGGAAAGGACTCCAGGAATAGTGCCAGATATCCCCTGTAGGTTCATTGCTACTCTCTGTCAATATGGGAAGAATGAATACCCATTTGATCCAAACTGCATGCGCAGGATGGAAGTTTAAAATAGTTCTAGTGTGTTTACAGCAGTCAAGCGTCAACATTTTCATCAAAATGAAAACACATCACAAGTATTCAAGAAATGACATTTGCTAAATATTCCAGGTATAAACTTACAGGTAGAATGCACTTGAGCTGCAAATGCATTTTGACAGAATATAGGCTGTAGCACGGCAGGAGCAGAGGAACAAGAGTTGTGAAAGGGTTAAGGACCTCATATTGCTCAGAGACAAGCAGACTGTAAACAAAGGCTGTTATGTCCAAATATATCACTGTATAAGAGAAAATATTTATTACTATGGTGGCATTAGTGTAGAAGAAATGTAGCTGAAATGTTGAACTTGTGCTCAGTTCTACATAAATTACATGCATACGAAGGCCCAGATCCTCAAAGGTGCCTAAATACCTTTGAGGAGCTTGGCCTTAATATTCAGTTTTAAATAATATTCAGTTTAATAATATTCAGTTTTAAATTTTAGTAGCTTAGCCAAATCCTGCACATAGATGTTGAGGTCAGAATGTAGGTACCCAGTTCAGACACGTAAGAGCTGATTTAAACTCCTCTGCGTTCACAAAATAGAATATGAGAAAAATAAAATCCTGTTATAGAATAATTAAAATGGGGGAAAAAATTACTAGTTTTTCTCCAGGCTGAAGTGTGCTGGTTTTCTCATTCCCTCTACACAAATACACATTATTATCCTTCTGACCCTCTTCCTAACTTTGTAACTAAACAAACTTTACCCTAAACCCCTGCTAAACTGGGCTACAAACACAGTTTGCTGAATGGGTTCAAACTACTTTAAAATGGCTAACTCGGTTGGAATATAATTTGGGATTTAGGGAACTCAGCTAGAACACTTTCTAAACTCTATCTGAATACAGTTTGGCCCTGTTCATATTGGTGGCTCAACACATTTCAAATGAGCGAGCTTGAACTATTTCAAACCTGCCTTTCCTATTCTGCCTCTTTTTTGTATTCTTGTGCCTCAGGCATAGCATAATCTCTCCTCATTTCCATTACAATCTGGTAAATACCCTACCCTTTTATAATTACCAAATTAGCTCGTTGAAAATTTTAGTAGTCGCAGGCTTTACAAATCATAACAAAAGGTTGGTTATATGACTTCAGAGTTTTTGTTTAGTGACCCAGGTGGTGGTTAGGCCTGGTTTTCCCCAGCATCAGTTGTTGTAAACCCCACCCCCCCTTTAAAAAACAAAACAAAAAACCTTTCTTGGACTTTTGCATCCAATATCAGTACCATAGAATTCCTTTTGATCTTAAAATGTGTCTGTTTTGTGGCCTTAAACTCAACTGAAGAAAGCTCTGATCTAGTGCCAACTTAGTTGATCTAACCGGTCAGGATGACAGGGCAAATTGCTGGAAGTTCACACCAAGTTTGCACTACTAGAAGGCACCGTCCTTAGAGATTTCTTGGCTCTTTCACAAAAGTCACTTGTGGGCAAAGCAGTACAGGTCACTCTGTTTAACACTGACTGGACTGTTTTTGCTTATACCAGTTTTTTTTTTTAATGTATAGTTTGCCTCCATTTGTAAACAAATAGCTTGCCTCACTACAGTCAATACTGAATAAGGATCATGTGAGACCTTAACTTTCAGAATGAGGGTGGAATCAGAACTAAACTTAGATGGTATATATATATTTTCTGTTTTTTGTCTTGAAACCGATCCTATATGCATTTTCTGGTCCTTTTATAACCAGTAGTTTCTATATAACTAATATTTTAAAAAGGTAAACTGTTGACCAGCTAAATTGATAGTAAAAAGTCTACAGAGACCTATACCTCATGTCTCTCTCTGCCACTCAGTCTTACTTGAAAAAAATTCAGTGTTAATTTTGTGCACGTAGTTTTAGAAGAATATATAACATTTGATAGGCTTCCAGTGCAACTGATATTTCGATTAGCTCACCTGTATTGGATTCTGTTTGAGCAAGTTGGTGGAACTGCTTTGGACCATGTGGATTGTGTAGGACTTTCTTTCAATATTATTTTGGACAGTTCACTTCAAAGCTATCTTATGTTACTGACCTTGAGTGGTTTTAAATTCGGATATGGATTTTACTGCTTCTTGCTTTTCATTTAATACTGTATATTCTTTTCTGTAGAATTTCAATCAATAAATAAACATTAGATATCATTTCTATTAGACTTTTTCAATCTCAGATGCAATGAACAAAATGGTCTCAGAAGAAACTGTAATAGCCACAAAAAGCTTACTCATGTAAATTTTCCTCTTTATTTACTGATTAACTTTGTGTCAAACTCCTGCCAGTGTCAAATCTTAACCTAGTAGTATATTCTTAGTGATAAGAAGCTAACTCCCATGTTTGTTGAAGCCCCAATGACAAATTCAATACAGTGGCTTATGCACAGAGATGCTGACACAGTGTTCTTGCATGTTCTTGGGGGGAAAATAAGTCTCTTTCTAGAACTTTGTTACATAAGAAGTCCTTCCAGGCATTTTGGTTTCTGTACATTCCTCTTTTCAGTAAACTGAGAAACTTGACTTAACTCAGACGATGTACTGTTACACGTCTCATAAGGATTTTGCCCATATACTGGCTTCAATGTTGTATATTAGTACAGTAGCAAACCATTGGAAGAAAAAGACATGCTAACATGAAAAACACATTTTATTGCACTTAAGTTATAAGAAAATAAAATTTCTAAGTGAGTCAAACCATAGACACAATCCCTTTAAAGGTTGTTTTCCTCCATCATGTCAGGTTGTTACATAACTAAAATTAAACCAACTGGAATCCGATTGTTTTAAATCAGACTATAAATAAAACAAAACAAAAAAGGGAGGAAAAAACAAGATCGCCTAGCATACAGTGTTAAACCACTTTCACAGTTCAGCTTGAGTTGTGGCTCTTGGAGAATGAGGCAAACCATTTGACTTTTTCATTTTTTTTGTTTGCATGTATATCTTTATTACAAAAACGTAATAGTTTTTGCACTGTGTCAGTTCCTTGCAGCAATATCTGTAACAGTTGTTTTTCTCAATACTGTAAAACACTAAGACTGACCAGCAATTTTATTTTTGTATTTATATTTTTAAAATTTTTGTCAGTTTTATTATGCATGTTCATTCCATTCACCACAGCCCTCACAAAGAAAAAAGTTTCCCCACAGAACAGGCTGCAATAGCTTTGTTCTAAGGAATGTGTTTTAATTTTTGCCCAGAAAAAAGAAAATAAGCTTTGCACACACACTCAATTCTTTACTTGCAGGCAAACTTCACTCTTAATTGTCTGAAACTTTTTAACTCTCAGCCTCTTAGAGGCACAGTTGGCTCAAGTTTCAGTGGCAAAAAGTCTTTTTCTGTAACCAAACTAGAGCAAATTTGGAATTCAGTCTGGGACTAAAACGTCACAGCAGAAAAAAAATTAAAAAACAAGAAATAATTTGCTTTACTTTCTTTCATTTAGCAGCATAAATAAGTTTGGCCACTGGGAATACAGTACAGGGGTGGGACAACAATCCCATACTTGAAGACCTACTTCTAGCACCAGCATTGAGAGTTAAATCCATTCAGGAACTCTCAGAACCCAGGACAACTTGCCACCTCAGAGCAACATATGCATTGTAGAGTGTAGATGAAAGCAACAGTAAATAGAGTAACAGAGGCTAATACTGTGATTGACATTGGCAATGGCTGGCAAAAAAACAAAAAAAAAACAAAAAAACTCTGATAAAACTGTACAAAAACAATTCACAGTAAGATTTTAGCTTTTCCACACCAGGATTTGACTTTGTTGTCGCCACAGATGCTCGCAACTTTGAAAGTCATCCAGTAACGGATGTTATGCAGCAACTTTCTACATCTGTGGTAAAATAACAGTTTAGCAAGAATTGTAACAACTTTTTAACCTCCACTCTGCTCAATGAGCACTTAGAGGAAAATAAAGAAATAATTGCACCTGGTTTGATTTAGAAAGTCTTATATTTGCAAAGCTGCCCCAGTCAAAAGTGAAGCTTTTTATGTGATGAGACAGCAAATGCCTCTCTTGTCAGTTACAGTTTGTCATCTCGCAGTCTCCTCCTTCGTAGTCTGTAGGTCTTTAGGATCTGTTGCCCCAAGCCAACATCCTGCACCACCAAGGACAAGGGATTTTTTTTTTTGCAGGGGGAGGAAGGGAAAACATCATCTACACATTTGGACAAATTCATCTTTCTGCCCTTCACTTCATATCCACATCGAAGTCCAACACCAGCAGCTTTGTTTCCTCAGTTCCATTTCGGCTTCCAACTGCACACACTAGCTTTGTGTTGGAGGCTCTGATCCGCCACACGACGCCTCCACTTCCCCCACTCTCCAATGTGACTAGATTTCGGATAAATTCACCCGTTTTCAAGTCCCAAAGTTTTACAGTCCCATCATCTGAGCTGGTAATTACAAAGTTCTTGTTAAACTGTAAACAGGTCACAGCACTCTGATGCTTGTTGGGACCTACAATAGTAAAACCAAAAGAATTTTGCTTATGGTTAGAAAGCAATGTAAGGGGTTACCATGTTTAGATATATTTGTATGCAAAGTAAATCAAATATTTAACATACACAAAAGCCTCCCTCTGTGTTTTCAAAGGACTAGTACAGATATTGAAAAATCCTGTCCTCACAGGTTCAAAATAAACTTACCTAGTAGAAGGAAGTGATCACAGAATAGATAATTATCACTCCCACCCCATTTTGGGAAGAAAGCATGGTCTGGTTCCTAGGTCATTGCTAAACCTTGATGGTAGGAAATAGTGCTGTTGCCAAAGCGTTCTTCTAATTTAAAATCCCTTCTGGTGGAATGTTACAGAATTCCCACAGACAAGAAAACTCCAGTTGAAGTCATAGTTAAATATTAACTCAAACAACAAAACTCTTTTTCTTTACATGCCTTTTTTCCCTTAAGCCATCCCATAGTAATTGTCCTTTAAAAGGTCAGAGCTTGTTTTGTCCAGTAATTAAGTATGATAAAGCAGTGGAGGATGCTTTTTAGTGAAGTGGGTTTTCTCCCAGAACCAGAGCTGGCAGGCAAAAGCCAGGGAAGGCTATTACAAAAGACTTGCTTAGGAAAATAAGTGAATGTGTGTACATGTGCACAGCAACAGTTGAAATGAAATCTAAAATCTCTCTCTCTCTCTCCTGTGTTTCAGTGGAGGGTATGTTTTCCATTCCTTTTTCTTGATTTATTGTAACAGACAGTGTTCACTGCCTCCCAACCCAATTAGTCTGGAGGCTTTGAAATGTCCAAGTGACCTAAATAACTAAGTTGACTGGCTGTTTTGAGATGCCATTTCCTACATATTTTTGTGGTTTATTAGTCTAATATACAGATAGCAAATTTCTATCAGAACAGCTGTCTTTCCATAATAGGCAAATTATTTTAGATTTAATTATAAAAAAAGGTTTATTTAATTCACAGAAAGATAATTTCACAAATACAAAAGATAGTACAGCTGTCGCCATGGCCAACTTTTGAGCATTAAATGATCAGCAGTTGTTTTCCTTATGTACAGGTTATTTTTAAATGCTGGTTGGAATCTTTTCCTTTCCCCGTTTCAGAATGGTGCATTAAACGAGACTGTAGATTTAAAACACAGCTTGACTTGACCTAAAATTAAAACAGTCTCCCCAAAGCGAATTTTGTCCTCTAGCAATATATGGGAAGTAGAAATGCTCAGATTTAACAGATAGGAACAAGTACTTTGATATTAAGTTAACTATTTCAGCAGCTCTCAGCACTGAAGCAATTGGTAAATTAAGGACTGACGTGCACTAATATTGCACCAGCCTTTTAGTATTTTGAATGAATGTGTTCATATTTGGATAGCATAAGCTCACCTTGCAATGTCTGTAAACATTGTCCTGTTTTGATATCCCAGATTTTGACTGTTGAATCTGCATTCCCAGACACAAGAATATTGTCTTTCAGTTCCATTCCACTTGTTAATGACTGGTGGCCAGTTAATGTGTGAATGCAGTTTCCTGTCTCCACATCCCAAACTCGGATTGAAGTGTCGAGAGATCCACTCACTACATGGATGCCATCAAACTAAAGAAAAGGTAAATACATTACATGCAATTGTATTAAGCTCTTAGCAGTCACACTGTGGGGGGAAATCAACCCATGAGGCGTGCTACTTGCATTTAATTCAGAGTTTCACAAAATAAGACAGTATACACTATGACCTTGCACTATCCCCCACACTAGGAAATTACATTATGGTAGAATACATTGCCTAATAATGTTAAATACAACTTTGAACTCAGTGCAAAGCCTTATGTTTAACACAGCATCAGGTGCGCGTGGTTAATGATAGGGCCATCAGTATAATTTCCTAGTGTAGACAAGGCCTATGGAGTTCTGCAGTTCAGCACTTACAGATCTTAATCTTGACTAAGGAGAAAAGTACATACTGATAGACACTTTACTTTGACCCTCTCTTTGAATAGGATTATACATAGCTAAACATTCAAGCAAACTGAACAGAAAATATTTGAGTCTGAGATCCCTGTCTGACTGTGGTGCCAGCAAGCCCTAGCATAAAATGAATCCCTAAATCCCTTCTCAGACTGGAAGTTGTTTGAGCTCTGCAGAGAGAAACAAGGATGTTCAGGGTGGGTCAAAAGGTAAAGGAGGATCCACAACAGGTCTCCAACTACAAACTTTTACTGCATCGCTGTATTAGTGAGGGGTGTGATGAGATGTGATTTGTGACCAACATAGCTGTGCTGGAAAAAGCCCCTAGTGCAGACTCAGTTATTACGGCAAAACTGCACTTCTGCTGGAGTGGAGATGGAGGTGTGACTGGAATAAACTACGTCAGCAAAAGTGTCCACATTAGGAATGCTTTGCTGATTATACTTTACTGGGCTGGTACAGTTACACCAGCAAAACCTTCCAAATGTAAATGTGGCCTCTAGCATAGGTAGGCAGGAAGCTGATCAGAACCCTTCACTAACAGCCATTAAAATCCTAGGTCCACATACACACAATATTAACCACTGTTTTCCTTTTTATAACAATCCATGAAGTGTTGCTAGCCAGGAACCCAACAACTGTATACCGAAAGGGACAACATGCCAACTAACCCCTTATGTTTCAATAAATGCAATTTCTAGAGGACACACACAATCGCCTTTCAAACATCAGATTAAGGAAAAATTCAATCATACAAAGCTGCCAAAAGTGACTTGTCTTTTGTAAATACCAGAAGCAGCCCGCTTTCTCCTTTTTGTGGATATATGTCTTTTCAGCATTTATTTACTAAGCACATTCTTCTTTAGTTTGGACTAAGAGAGACAAGCTCTGGTTTAATTTTAAAGATCAATACTACAGCTTTTTGGGGAAGGAAGTAATTTTTTCATGGCCGTAAAATAGTCCACATGACGAAGCACATGAATGTTCTAGCTACTGCAACACACATTGAACTAGTCTAGCACTACCCCATATACCTCAGCACTAAATTCCTTCTCTAAGATTAAAATTCTAGAATACTAATACATGAACTTTCAGACTATCAAAGGGACCTTACTCTTGGTTAAGTTAGCATGGATTTAGCTCCTCAGGTGCTGATAAGCTATGAAAAACAGGGACACTGAACACAAGAATGTTCACAGCAAAAGAAAAAATAAATGTACAATAAACAACGTGATTTTTTTTAAAAAAAATCGTATTAATTTGTACTGTGGCAGCTCTCAGAGCCCCAAACTAGGATTTTGGCTCCCATTCTAAATGAAGACAAGATGTAGCATGAGGGTAACCTGAATCTCTATGAGTTTTCTAGGATGGCATCTGCAGATTAGCAAGTACCCACAATTTTAGTAGTTTAACAATAAAGATATTGTATCCAAGGGAATCTAGAGCACTAGATGCAAATCACTTACCTGTAATGAATAGACTCTGTTAGTATGCCCTTGCAGTGTGTGTAGACAGGTTTCAGTCTCTGGATCCCACACTTTGACCATAAAATCATATGCTCCACTAACAACCCTCCTGCCATCATACTGAACACACCGGACTGCAGCTACATGTCCCATCAGAACATGTAAACATTGGCCTGTCTCTATGTCCCAAACTCTCAGCGTGGCATCTCGAGACCCACTGACAACTCTGGTGAAACACAAACAAAAACTACACTTAGCATATAAACTTCCATGTTATGTGTATCACGTATGCTAAAGCAGGAAGACTGATATATCAACCTTTTGTGCATAAAACAGTTAAACTGAACTTATTTCTCTGGAAGGCGAGGTGGCCTGGGTACTAGTCTGGCTGGTTCTGAAGAGCTGGCTTGGCTTCGCATCTTATTCAGGTTGAAAGTTAAAGCATGTTAGGTTTTCCCACCCTGTTCATCATCACAGCACCAAACTATTTGGTGTGATTGGCAGTCAGTATTTAAGAGGAGAGACGCAAACTTGAACAACAAGATATTGCGGGTCAAGACTGAGGTGGGTTGGGAGAGCTTCATGTGACAGATTACCACCTACTTTTACATATGGTTAGCTCAAGCCAATAATATAGTCCTGCTTTAGTGAGCACTACACTTACCCAGTAATTTTTATTTTTTTTAACCCTCTTTGGAGGCTTTTCTTCATTATGCAACATTTATGTCACTTGATTTGTACAGTAAATATCAGTTTTTAAAATGTTTTGAACCTACTGAGACTGGAACCACAAATAGTAATGAAGATTACTGTAATTCCATTAACTATCTGGGCAGAAAAACCTTAGTTTTCTTAGAAGGAGAAGACGGGATGAATAACCAAGACAACATTCTAGACACAACTACATATCAATGTAAAGCTTTAAACAAGTAACTATAACATCTCAGCCAAAGTCTCTTGAATTGATATACTATTGTTGAAATGAAATAACAGTGTAAAAGAAATTTAAATAAAATATATTCAAGTCCAAAGACATTTTCTGAAAGGTAATTTTAAAATAGGTAAAGGTTTACAACAAAATGGACAAAAATAAGTTAAAAACAAGGACTGTTCGTAGCGTAGCATAGCAGAATGGATCACATCAATAATTGAAACAACTTTGAAAAAGTTATAGATAACTATTTGACTGTATATGGAGAGGCTTATGTCTTATTGTACTTTGGTTAATTCTCTCAGACCTTTTCTTTTTGCAGTCAGCTGCTCTTTTTTCTTCATGTTGAGTGAATAAATTTAATTTTTGTAATATTTTTACTGAATATTATAGCTTTTATATTGCACAGACCTTTACTGTTTTAGGACTACTTAATGACATTTTAGGTACATTTTCCTTTTTTTAAAAAAATCACAGAATAAGAGGCAAAAAAGATATCTAATTTTAAGTAAACATTTACCTTTTTTCATGGAGATGCATACAACGCACAGTAGAAGTGTGTCCATATAAAGTATGAATACATTCTCCAGTCTCTGCGTTCCATACTTTAAGTGTTCGGTCTGTAGATCCACTAATAATGATATTGTCCCTCATTTGTGATGACCAGACTCCACCTGTGTGTCCAACTAGTGTTCTTAAACACTGAAAAATATTATGTATGGTTAGTATTTTGGAAGAAAGTGAAAGAAATTTAATCAGTTCATATATTATGAGGCCAGGCCAGAGCACTGTGAGCATATAGTCTGATTCTTGTATAACACAGGCCATAGGATTTCTCTGAATTAATTGTTATTTGAACTAGAGCATCTCTTTTGCAAAAACATCCAATATTGATATAAAGCTTTCCAGTGATGGAGAATGCACCATAACACTTGGTAAGGTTTTTCTAATGGTTAATTACCCTCAATGGGGCAGGAACAATTTTTAAATACTGGCCCAACATTAGCTTTTTTCCCCAGTGTTCCAAGGCTTACGAAAATCAGCATTAACAATCCAGAGAGTGCCTCAACCAAATCTTTTAAAACTTTTGGATGCAAGTTTCTGGACCTGCTGATTAAAACATGTCTAACTTTATTAGATACTTGTAACATCCTCCTGAGTAATTGCTGGAATGGAAAGTATTTCATCATCATACTTTATAAATCCATCATCTGTTTCCCCCAAATATGGAACAGATATTTATCGAACATGTAGGCTTTTCAGTATTATTGACTGTTCTATCATTTCTATCTAATAATGGACCAATACCATTGTTAGGATTCCTTTTCTTCCTAATGTACTTAAACAGATCCTTATCGTCCTTAACGGTGCTCACCACAAACTTCTCCTTGTGTCCTTCTACTTCCCTTATCGATTTTTTTTACAATTCCTAGCTTTAATTTATATTCATTGATATCAACTTTCCCTTTTCCATTGGTTATTCATATATATATTTATTTTAATAGCTGCTTTCATTTCGCTTCTAAGCCAGTTTGTTTTTTAATCAGTGTTGTCTACTTTCTTGATTGTGGCTTTTTGGGCACTAAGTAAAATGTTGTTGAACAGTTTCCAATTATTCATATTTTTCTGTTTAAATTCTTTCCCATGTGTTTTGGCTTGGAATTGTTTTCAGCTTTGTGAAACTGGCTTTTTCAAAGCAGTAAGAATATATTTTATTGGTTTGGACTTTATTCTGTTTGTAGGTAACAAATACGATCAAGTAATGGTCACTTGCATAAAAGCGACCGCTAAATTTTTCATTCTGTGAGCAATTTCTTTTTTTCAGTCAGGATGAGGTCAAATATAGAATTCTTCCATGTTGGATGCAACACTTTCTGAATATTCTTTAAGGTTTGGCATAAACATCCCTCATATAAAGATGTTTTAATCATTAGAGAAGATGTTACTGAGAACTTAAAACTGCTGACAAGTCAACCTGTCATGTTTAATTTAATATATTCAGTGGCACATTATATTTTTGAGGAGGAAGAATGTACAAAACAAATGTTTTTCATTAAAGAATAACTCCATCTTGTCCTTTTTGATGAAAGAATGTTAAAATTGCACCGTGGTTTCTTTCATGAACTAGGCTTAGTGAAGGGAAGCCAGCTGAATTGGGTGTGGCTTCCTGCATACCACATTTTATTTTATTCTTCCGTAAGGTTGTAGTTACAATCCAGTCAAGGCACTTCGAGGCATGCAAAGACAGACACGAAACCTTTAAATACGTCTAAGACTAATATTACAATGTGGATATCTTTTATATTTTAAGCTTGCCACTATCAACATTTGGGCCGTTGAAATTAGAAGATACTCTGTTGCTAGAATAAAGGGAAATAAACAGTCTCTTCTAAGGCTATTTATAGCCAATAAAAAATACACATTTGAAAAACTTAAACATATAAATAAATGTGGAAGCCACAAGCATTAGCCAGAAACAAGATCCATGGGATTAAAGTCAGGATGAATTAACCGATAGGGAAGATAAAGTAGTATGTGTATAAATTCTCTGTAATCAATGTCAAAAATGACTCCACAAGAATAGAGCAGCTGCCAAGAGAACAAGGATATATGCCAATGGTAACATGAACAGCATTATAATTTCACATCAAGGTGACTTTCATAAAGTAGACACATTTCGGCGCGGAGAAAGATTGCTCAAATATTTTCTAATATTCTATCTTTGTCTTGCACCAGACAGCAGTAAAGGCAAAGACATAAGATGCTGGGAAATAGGATAAATTAGTAACACGCTTTTAAACTTGATACTACTGTACCAATGTCCATTTCACTGGATCTTAACAGCAATTACCAACTTACCTTGCCTGTAACTGCTGACCAAACTTTTAATGTGTTGTCATCAGAACCACTGACTATTCGGTTACCACAGAATTGTAGACATGTGATTACATGATCATCATGACCTTTGAGCACCTGACAATAGAGAATGTGTGTTGCAATGTGAGCCAAAAGATTAGAAGATAAACAGAAAAGCAAATCAGAATGGTGTACATCAGCAAGAAGGGTGTATAAATTATTGTAACTAGATTAAAAAATTGAATTGTCATCAGTCCTTGTACTTCAGATCTATTTTATTACTAGCTAGAGACAGGAAGACATTTCCTTGATATAAAATTTCATCCATGATATAGTATTGCATAGCTGACCAGGTGCATTAATGCTATTTTTACCCTTCTTCTAAAATAATTGAGATAGATGATTGCTAAAACTAGGATAACACGTTGGATAGACCACTGTATTCTAAAAAATAATTTTAAAAACGTCTAAATAAAATATTTAAAAGCATGAGAATAATTTCATGGAAAACATTTTACCTACGAACAGAACATTTGTTTCTCTTATCCAATGCATTTTTTTTATTTTTATGAACTAGTCTTAATGTGTACCTATATTCTTAACCACCCCACTCCTCCTGATCTACTAGGTACCAGATACTATCCAAAATAAGAACTATAGAAAGCTTTACCAGTTACAAAGAAACAAAAGTTAGTTTGGCTGAATAAGAAGAAAATACGTATTTCCATGTTTGTGAATAAAAATGGCTTTTTCAGTGTTTGATTTATGGAAAACTGCAACAGATTATTTTTACTACAGTAAAGATCAATTACATCAGAACATGCAAATTAAACACGGAATTTACTATTTAAAAACATCTGAATACTTCTCAAAATGTCTCTTGATATGAAATGGGAAGCTGGGAAATGTCTGGGGCTACCATTTTAATAATTCCAGCACAGCACGATATGACAAAAAATGCAGAGCTGTTGCCAGAAACACAGAAAGTTGCAGATATTCAAATAGCAGGAACTTTTCTCAGCTTTTTAGGTAACTCCTGTATTGTTTTGTTTGCTTAATTTTTTGGACTACTGTACAAGAATTAAGAAAAGTCACAGAATTTCTCTAAAAAGAATAGTGTAAGTCTCTGGCTGTTCTTTATGTATAAAGGACAGCCAGAGACACAATCAGCCTTGATGATATGACTGCTACATTATTGCATAAATAAAGCACATTATGAGAGTAAAATCTAGTATCAATATCATTAAAATGTGGGCATACCCTGCTAATGTTATCAGGCTAAATGAAACAATTTTCATCAATATTATAGTACTTCATTTTTATTTTCAGAGGCAATGAAATCTTAAAAAGGGAATTTCCTTTACTTTTAAAAAGTTATAAAAATGTATGTAAAAAGAAGACATGAAATGAAAATAAATATCAGAATTTATGTACTAGTTTCATATCACAATCTAAAAATACCTTAAGCACACGATTAACTTTATGCACCAGTATTCCTATTGAAGTGAATGGGAGTACTTTCCTGTGTAACGTTAAGTATCAGTATAAACGTTCCCAGGATGGGGGCCTCAGTGAAAATGGTGGTGCATGGTGCCACAGCAGTGGGATTTAACTCTACAAGCAGCAACTATACTTTGATTTTCTGATATGGTGCTGGAGTGAGGTATACAAACCCTACAGTGGAAAGGAAGAGGTTAAGGAGTTGATCTGGTCCCAGATGGCCTTGCCCCACCACACTTATAAAGCCTGCACAGACTGGAGGCACTTAAAAAGGGAAGCAGAGTATCTTAGTACCAGGCAGACAGTGGAGGTAAGTTGACCTGAGCTCCTGTGAAAGAATTTATAGGAGCTCTTGCTGCCTGAGGCCCGTCTACTGTGACCTGCCAAGCCTGCAGAGGGACTGGTGACGCTTTGAAGATTAGAAATTTTATCTTATGTTAAATATTTTAATTTGTCCTGTGGAAAGAGCAGGGACTTAGTAGGAAGTGATCCTGCAAGACAGCTGTATAGCGCACCAGGATGCAGGACTTAACTGCCTACCACTAGGGCCTTGGATTGGAGCCCATTGGAGTGGGTGGGCCCAGGCTCTCCTACCAACCCTTAGAAGGACAACTACAGATGTTCCCCTTTACAGATGCTCAGAAGTTTTCATTTGGCTTAAAACAGGATAGGTAGAAACATACATAATTTTCTGCACTGTAAAATATACATGACTTTCTCCTTCTGATAATTTTTAAGAAAAAAACTGGCACAAAGGGGTTTAACACCCACTTTTCAAGTTATTTTAACAGTTTTTAGAATTTTTTTGGATGTCAGAAATGATTTAGTTTAGTCCAAAACAAAACTAGCAGCTGACAGACTGATCCTACTTAATTCTTGATATGTACATAATTCAGAAATGGTTACCTTAGGAGATTTAAGTTCTCCTCGCCGCCAGTTAGTATCAATTCTGTGCTGTCTGATATAAGCACTTTTCCATGGGCTATGTATGAAGCCTGGTTTTAATACTTTCCTTCTCTTGATATGCAATGGTTCGTCAATCCCTAAAATGAATTTAAAAATAAAAAAAAAAAGAAAATCTTGTCAATTTCACCAAACTTCAAAACTCATAACACCCCCAAAATTTAAAGCCACCACTGACTTCATATATTATGGTGACATAATCACTTTTGCACCAAATACTGTTCCAACCCAACCTCATTTGTTGTCCTGTGCTTCAGGGATGTCAGCCTGCCCTCCTCCCTATACTAGATCTTTTTCCTTTTCTTTAGAACTACCACTATTGTGTAATTGGTCCTTTTTCATATTTTTGCTGAAGGCTTTGCAGCTTTGCTTCATCCTTTCTAATAATGAATACGTTATGTTTCTGTCTGTAGCCCACTTGCCTTCTCTATACATCTTTTTCCTCTGGTTCATCTAATTATTCGCTTCAGTCTTGGTCGTTGCCAGTACATGGATGACTCCCACTTCTCCATTCTTCTCAAATCATTCTCTGGTACCTATATTTGCCAGTCTTGACTAAACTGTTCTTCAAATTACTGAGTGCTTCAAAGTCTGAAATACATTTTCTGGGAAAAGAGTTCTCTCTCTGGTGCTCATCCCTGCTGACATTCTTAATCAAACATGCTTGGTTTCCAAGCCCAAGAAGTTACAGAATCATTCTTGAACCCCCACTCTTTCATCTTTCTTTTCTCAATACTGTCATCATAAGAACAAGACAAGAATATATCTTTATTTTGGCCCTGTCTTCAGTGAAACCTTTAAAGGCAGGGATTGTCAAAGGAGGCTAATGGGATAAGAGAACTCCCATTCCAATAGGATTTGGCACCTCGCTACCTCAGGCGCCTTTAAAAATTACAGGTTGATTCATACATTATTATATTTTAGTGCCCTTTTATGGATTTCTCCTAAAGCCCTACTCTCTAAATTTCAGGGAAGGATGATTGTCTGTGTATGTATCTCCAAGGTCCAGGGCCAGAACCCTGTAGTCATGTCACTTCGACATGCTAGGAAGAAGGAAAGGTTACTTACTTTGTATGCAGTTAGTGGAGTTCTTTGAGATATGTAGTCCCTAGCTGTATTCCACTCTAGGTTTGCATGTGCTCCATGTGCCTGACATCAAAAGAATTTGCTACCAGTGTCTGTTGGTCCACCCCTTGCCTCATTGTGCTCTGAACCAAGGGCATAAGTGATGACCATGGACCGACCACCTCACCAGTTCCTTTTCTACTGCAAATAACCATAGGATAAGGCTCACAATAGAAAGAAAGGATGGCAGGTAGTGGAACACAGATAGGGACTACTCATCTTTAAGAACTCCAGTTACGTATGTAACCTTTCTTTCTTCTTTGAATGAGGGTCCCGACACGTATTCCACTCTAGATTACTCACATGCTGTATTAACTCAGGAGGAAGGTCCAAAAGACACCTTTCTGTACTATGGATTGAAGGACTGCTCTGCCAAAAGATGTGGCTGTCGTAGAGGGTTGCAATGTACTGTTTTGTGGAGGCATGATCAGAGAGCCTTGTGTTGCTACTTTACAGATCTGCTGAACAGGGATATCTCAAAGTGAAGCTACTGACAGCTTGGGCTCTGATGGAGTGGGCCCTCACTCGTTGAGGGAGAGGGGTGGCTATTAACTCATAACACAGAAGGATGCAGTCTCAAATCCATTTTGAGCCCCTCTGTGAAGATACGGCTTCTCCCTCATCTGTTCACAAAGATGACAAACATTTAAAGAGATTTCTAAGAAGGTTTTGTCCTTTGTAATTAGAATGCCAATGCTCTATGGACACCCAGAGTGCAGTGTCATGTTCTCTCTAGTGGCATGTGGCTTCAGGCCGAAAACAGGTAAGTATATGACCTGATTTAGGTGAAATTTCAAGATTACTCTGGGGATGAATTTGGGGTGTAATCTTAAGGAAACTGTACCAATGGAAGACTGTAAAGATAAGTCTGCCATGAGGGCCTCTGGTTCACCTATTCTCCTGGCTGAGGTGAATGCAACCAGTAAGGCATTCTTCATAGATAGGATGATGAAGGAACATGACATTCAGGATTCAAACAGAGCCTTTGTCAATGCCAACAGGATTAGGTTGAGGTCCCACATCAGCGTCGATTTTGGTATGGCCATAGGATGGGTGAAGATCAAACACTTGTCATCAGGGGATGAAAGGTGATAATAGCTTCCAAGTGCACCCAAAGGAGGGTGAGAAAAAGACTCAAATGTTTTTAATGAGAGGAGGTAATCCAGAATAGCAGGGATTTTAGCACCTTCTAGGGGTATCAGACGATGCTGAAGAAAATGTCTTCCATAATGTATCTCCTTGTGGAATCTTTCATACTGTTGCTAAAGATGGATTGTACAGCCTTTGAACACAACTTTTCTCTTAATTTTATAACATTTTAGTTTTTTTAATCAAAATGTCACATTGTACCAAGTCAACCATCTTACAGAATCTAAGCATATTATATCAACATATTGCTATTAGACAGGATGGGCAGGGATGGTATCCCTAGCCTCTGTTTGCTAGAAGTTGGGAATGTTCTTATGTTCTATCACTGTTACTTTTGTCTACCAAACTCGTAACCTCGTTAAAAAAAATCAGCATAGTTTGACAAGATCTATTTTCCATAAATTCACAAAGATTGGCATTAATTATATTACCCTCCTTTGATTCTTGACGAATTAACTTCCATATCAGCTGCTCCACTGTCTTACCCAGGAGAGATATCAGACCGACGGACCTAAATTTACCTGGCTCATCCTGTTTACCTTTTTAAAATATCGGTACAACATTAGCTTTCTTCCAGTGTTCCAAGACTTATTGAGAATCAACACTAATTGTCTAGCAAACTCCCCAGAGAGCGCTTTTAAAACTCTTCGATGCAAGTTAGCTGGAGCTGCTGATTTTAAAATGTCTGTCTTTAGTAGCCGCTGTTTAACATCTTCCTGAGATACTAGTGGAAGGGAAAATATGTTGTCATATGATAAGACTGGGTCATCTATGTTTTTCCGAAATACAGAACAATTATTTATTTAATACTTTTGCTAGGAGTCGTATTGTTCCCAATATACTTTTTGTCCTTAACTCTGCCTGCCATATATTTTTCCTTTTGTCCCTTTGCTTCCCCTATCAATTGTTTACACTTCCTAGATTTTCAATTCTATTCATTACTATCAACTTCCTCTTTATTTTAATTTGCTATATATATATTTTTTTTATTTTATTCACAATTATCATTCACATTTTTCTGATTAAATTCTTCATCACAGCTGATCTTGCTCAATTGTTTTCAGCTTTGTGAAACCAGCACTTTTAAAGCACCAAGTATTCATATTACTGGTCTGCATTTTATTCTGTATCCAAATTATAAATGTGATCAAGTCATGATTACTTGAACCTAAGCTACCCTTAATTTTTAGTTCTATGATCAGTTCCTCTTTATCTATCAAGACAAAGTCTCATATAAAATTTTCCCCATGTTGGATGCAACACTTTGAGTTAAGAAATTGTCATCTATAATATTTAGAAATTCCAAGGACATTTTAATTGTGGTAGTATGTGATCTCCAATATGTCATTGAAACAGATTTCTCCAGGATCCTGCATCTTTTCTCCTACACATTATAAATAGATGTGTAAGGAGCTGGTCATCCTGTTCCCAGGTATGATTTGGTGGTCTATAGGAGACACCAACTAATACCCCATCTTGTGCTCTGTTAGGATATTGATCCATAAGCATTCAAGATCAATCATTTCTTCTGAGTTACGAGGGACTCGGAAACAGGTAATGCCATTTTTGACAAAGTGCCACTCCCCTTTCTTAAATGGATTATGACCATTGATTTTAACATTGTAATCACACGAATCATCCCACCAGGTTTCATTCATGCCAACTAAATTCATTCATGCTCATAAATGAGCAATTCTAATTCCTCTTGTTACCCAGGCTCCCAGTGCTGGTGTATATGGAATTAAAGAATTTCTTCCCTTCATGTCCTTTGGTTATCTGGATTGATTTTGTTCTCAACATCTCAATTTTGTGCTAACCGAGTAATCATATATTTCCTCTTTTTACCCTTCCCTTTCGTTATTAGTTTAATGCCCTCCTAACTTCTCTACCCATGCTGTCCCTAAGGAGGCTGGTTTCTCTTCTACTGAGGTGGAGGACATCTAAACTATACAAGTCCTCTCTCCCCACAGAAGGTGGACCAAATGTTCTCCAAAACTAAACCCATTCACCCTATACCACTTCACTTCCAGAATCTTCTACCTTCTGTCTTCCTTCAGTCCTGGGACAGAAAGGATCTCAAGGAAAATCACTTGGACATTCTTTTCCTGAAGTCAGTTGTCATCTGCGAGATATCAAACAACAGTGTCATTATTGCCGGTTTGAATCATCCATGGATCCTTGCCCATTGACTTCAAAAGCCTACGCAGTCTTAGAATTACATTTCATGTCTTGGCTCCAGGAAGAACACACACACACCATTCTGTTTGCCAATCTGTCCTTTGCAGGATGTTCTTTGAATTCTTCTGAGTATTGAATCCTCAACAAAAATGGTCTGTCTCCCTTGGACGGCTGGAGATATGTTTGTGGGTAAGCTTGGTTTCTACAGGTTGGGCCAAGCTCCCATCCACAGGTATGTCCCGTACATCCCACCATTCCCTTGGACCAGCTGGATCTTCAGAGATATCTTCCACAGTTCCATGTTAGGAACCTGGTATCTACTGGAAACCTCTAGCTGTGTGGAATTCCTCCTGGTCCTCTTCTCTCTGGTGGCTGCAGCCTACTCATCTTTGTCTGTGTAGAATGCTGCCATGACTTCTTGCACCTTATGAACTGTTAGGCCTCCTCTCTTACATCTTCTTCCTCTGACTCCTTGGTGGCCAGCTTCTTTCTTTTTTGAACCTGGCATACTGATGTTTCCTGAACTTGGCTGTCTAGAAACTCCTCAGCTTCTCAATAATATCTCTACCTGCCCTCCATTCCAAGGCTCCTCTCCTCCAGCACAGCCACCAACTTGCACTTCATGCGTAGGAAGTCCCCTCTGGCTTCAGCAAGAAAAGAAAACATGTCACATACACTGTAGGACACCACCACTGTTCCATTGCTGGCCATCTTGAAGCACATGTGGGAGCAAACCTGCAAGGAAAGCCTCTCTCACTCTCTCTAAACTCCCTCAGACTCTCTTATTAGCTTCTTCTGTTCATAGCTCTTGAGTTTGCCTAGCAAGTTTCCCTGATTAGATCAGCTCTGCCCCACATCACCAGAGAGCAATTAACCACTCAGACTTTAATCAGCAGGGCTGATCTAAGCTCCAAGTGCCAGAGCCATGTGGTCCTTACCAAGGCACCAACAAACAGATCTGTTTCAGCTGCCTACACAGGAGCCCATAGTTCAGCCTACACAGTCTATATACCCAGAGGACAAAAAGTCAAACCACCCCACATATGGGCATATAAGGTCCAAATAAATGGGGGCAGCTAACTAAATTAGTTTTGAGAAAGAACTGGACAGATTTATGAGTGTGATTATATGACAGGGTTGCCTGTGATGGTGAGAGGCAGAGCTCAACAACTTTGGGGTCCACTTCTAGTTTATGTCTTATGCTCCTAAAAGCTCATGTTTCAGGGTTTCAGCTGTTCACCTTCAGGGATCAGAAAGGTATTCCATCCCACTCCCCTCCCTATGTATTTTTTTTCCTTTATCTCCTTCCTCAAGGACCGCCATGGTTGGAGAGGTGATGGACAGGGCTCTGAGATAGCATCAAGCATTCTCTCTCTCGCAGGTTGTTGGCTGGCTGGTACTGGCTCATGTGCTCAGGGTCTAACTGGTTGCCATATGTGGAACTGGGAAGGAATTTTCCCTTGGTCAGACTGGCAGTGACCTTGGGTTTTGGGGTTGTTGTGGGTTTTGTATTTGTTTTTTGGCCACCTTCTGCAATATGTGCAGATCACTTGCCAAAATCATCATCAAACATTTCCCTTTTATTGTGGGGCACTGGTGCACCTCTATCCTCCTATTCTCAAGATACATGTCACAGGCAGTCTCCTGTGGTCTGCAATGCTTTGGTCTAAGTTTGGTTGTTGGACTCAGTGTGCTCATACAGGGTGATGTTGGTGGCCTGTAAGACACAGGAAGTCACATTAGATGATCTGGTGGTCCCTAAGCTCTATGACTCTGAAATGGCAGAAATTGTTTACAGGTTTTGTGCATTGTACACAGCTCCAGAAAGTTTACGTGTAGGTGGGATACTTGGTGGGTTCAGATACTTTGTGCCACATGCTCGTCCAGCTAGGCTCTCCATTCTGGTAGGGAAGCGTTTGTGATCAGTCTTTTTGTGGTTGGGGGAGGGACAAAGCCTGTTTCTCACTTCTCAGGAGAGAGGCGCCTGAGGTTGTTTTTTTTGGGGGTGGGTGGGGGGTGGGGAGAGTTTGTCAGACTGTCCTTTTTTGGCCTGTAAGCATCAAAGGTGAAGCCCTGTGAAGATCTCATGTAGGCACATGAGTCTATGTCACCTAGGAGGATTAGACAAGTTTGAACGGTCATCTGGTGGCTCCAGTGATGCTGCATGATGAGATCCTTCATTCAGTAGGAATCTGTCCTGAGGTAGGGATGCCTTGGCACTGGTTAAATCTAAGGTTGCCCCAATAAAGTCTGTAGTCAGTGTGGGAGCTAAAACTGACTTTTCTACTTTTATTTGGAGACTGAGTATGGACTGTCTGGTTTCCTGTACACCATGTAGAGCTCTCCCATGAGAAACAAGCCCTTAAGGTAGGGGAACACTGAAGACCCCTTACAGTGGAGATGGGCTGTCACTAGCAATAGCACTTTAGTGAATACATTCAGTTCTGGTGAGAGGCTGAAGGGGAGCATTCTGCATTGGTAGTGGTCCAGGTCCTCAATGAAACTCAGGAATCTCCCGCGTGCATGATAGATGTCTATGTGGAAATAACCGTCCTTTAAATCAAGAGCTGAGTCCAGAGTGATCATTCTGAATCTCAGAAGGCAGATAAAGACATTTAGTTGTCTGACAGCTAGTATCAACCTCTTTTCTTCTTGGGGATGAGGAAATATCTTGAGTATTTTCTCCTGTGCTCAAGAAGGAGGCTCCCAGATGGAGTATAAGGTCTACTCCTTGTCTGAGAATCCTCTTGTGGGACGGGGGTGGTCACTGGAGAGGGACAGGGGGAGGGAAAAGAACTCTACTGTGTACCCATTTCGTGATAATCTCCAGAACACATCAGTCTGATGTTATGAGATGCCAAGCCTGGAGGGAAAAAAAAGGCAGATAGCCACCAAATGGGGCAGAGGAAGGATCGGAGTGGGGCCTCATCATGCAGGCCACTAGGAATCTTCAGAGCCTGTACTCATGGACTTGATAGGTTCAGCTTGGGAAGAACCAGCAGATGCTGCACTTGGAGGGGACATAAAGCTTCCCTGAAGCAGGAGAGGTATTTGTTGTCGTTCTCACTGACTGAAAAGTCCAGGGGCAGGACACACAATTCCTGGGCCCTGGACATAACTAGGCACCCCTTATGGAGAGGAGCTTTGGTGGCATGGGGGAACCCCTAATCCTAAACTACTAAAAATTACACTAAAAACTATTTACACGTAAGAACAAGCTTGAAGAAGAAAAACACTAGCTAATACCGTGGACACAGAGGGGTTCTGTCTTAGACCATGGGTGGTAAAAAGAAATGGAAAGGCAGTTGGTCCAAGTCACCTTTCATGCCTTTGCTTTAAGGCATGAGGAAATGAGGGGTGCAGGCACAGACCAATGGACATTGCTAGCAGAAATCGTCCAGTCTCAGGTGCATGGAGCATACGGACACCTAGAGTGGAATACGCACAAGGACCATGACTCAAAGAAGGATTGTATCCACATGCTCCATCCCTACACTGGCTCCCTATTCATGCAAGTAAAAATAGATCTACATGTTTTTCAAATTCTCCAAGGTCTTGCTGTTTTCTCTCTGACCCCTATACAAATCTATTATCTTGCCTATTTCACAGTGCTCTTCTTCGACTCTTTACAGGGATTCTGCCACACCAGTGTAGGCTGCATCCCCTTTTGTTTATGGAAACTCTGTGTCTATCATCTGAGCCACTAAATTACCACTTTTCTTCAAGTCTAACCTTGAAACCTCCCTGTTCATTTAGCCTACAGTTGGCACTAGACCACACTGCTCTCACTTTTTCCTAATTACTACATCATTCTATTCTCCCCTTGTTACTGCAAGAATACTTACTTGTACCTTTATCAATTTCACAATTCGGTGCCTTTTGCTCTCACTGTACATCACTTTCCCTTTGTTTGTCACTGTGAATCACTGTACCCAAACTCTTTAAAGTATTCTTTCTATTCTCCCAGAAACTATAATGTGTTCTGTGATAGTTTGTATGAAAATTTACTCTAAATTGTAAAAATCATTTTATAGTATATATAATATACCAAATGGACACAGCATATATAGGTCTTTATACTACATATAACCTTTTTATAGATATAATGTTAACATTTAACTGCAGTTTATTTTAAGATATCACATTAAATATTTTCTACCTCTGCTTCAAAGATACTTATTACAGAGGTCAAGCATTAGTAACAAATTTACACTGAACTGAATTCCTTTTTCAAAATGTTAAGCTTCTTACATAAATGAAATGAACACCCATAGCTACTTCTACCACTATGTTAGCATTTTTCCTGAGCCTTACCCTCCTCTTTGCATTTCTCTCTCCACAAGAGGTTATCCTCAGCCAGAATTCTCCAGTAACGGCATGTCTGTGCTGCCTGCAGAAGGTCCTTGGGTTCCAGGAATGAAAGCACATATAGTGCCAACTGTAAAGAGGTAGGAGAATAAACACTGTCACTCACTGAACACAGTGATTGAGATGCAGACAGTCAAAATAGATGTATTAAAACAATAAATTGAAATATCAAACAGCCCAGAAGTATTAGAGACCTACAGTACATTTCTATAGGAGCAAAGTACTCCTGGACAAAATTGTTTTAATAATACCTTGAGATCCATGCAAAAATGTCACCTGGGAAATATTTTCTTTAAAAGAAACGAGGTGCCAGGTGTCGGGATTGTCTACTGAGTGTCAGACCTATATAATTAAGTTATGCAAATTATAAGTTATCAGAAACGAATTAGAGATGATTAGTTTGTGGTATACTATAATATTTGATTATTTAACTAATATTCAGAACAAAGCAAAGTTATTGTGGGAAATGGATTTGACAGTGCAAAGAACAGTGGGGATATATGTGGGACCAGTGAAAAAAATGTGCTTCCTAAATAAAAGTGAGCAAGCAGTAAAACCTGAAGTCTAATTAAAAATGCACAATAAAGCACTTACACAGAACACCCAGCTAAACAAATGGCAAAGACACAGGTTTGTGATTCCGGAGTAAATTTACAAAGTAAGTTTCTGTAGTAGAAACAGTTTGTGCCAATAGAAACAAATGACCAAAAAATGAATTTCAAAACTGATACTGGGTTGAGTGCAATGTTATCACAGCAAACACACAAACATATAGTGACTGTCCCAATTGTAAAATTGAAAACTAAGCTTGTTTCCTATAGTAAGCATAAGATGACCCCCGTGGAGCAAATTATCTTGCCATGCTTATGTTCCACTCAGCAGAGCTTAAACAGTAGAACAGTTGAGTTCCATGTGTGCTTGAGTTGAAGAACAGTGTGCAAATGCAGTTGATCAAACAGGTATATAACCTATTTACTGAACAGAATGCAAAAATATTCTTATGAGATGTTTTATAGAATACTAGGGTGCATAAGGGATAAAATAAATTATATTGATGTAGATTGTAGATTTCAGTAAGTTTATGTGGTGCATTTTAAAACTCCCATTAAGTACTAAGAAATAAAGTAGAATTTTAACTTATCTAGATGGTAACATTAGAGGTTACTGAGTTAATTTAGTCACCAGTTGGCTGGGTTAAACCAAATGGTGAACAAAATAAAACTAGACCGCTACATACAATCTGCTCCACTGTCATATATTATAAAATCTCCTGAACATCAGTCCTGGATGAGCAACAGAAGACATCTAAAACAAAATCAAGGATGTGAGTCCTCAGTTTCTGGAGATATTCAAGATTCTACTGACACTGCTCCTCTGCTGAGAGAAGTAACACACATCCATCCAATCACTGAAAATGAAAAACAGAGCGATAAAGACAGGGGCCAAGCAGCAGATCCACATCAGTGGCTAACAGATCACTGCAGAAGGGACAGTTTTGAGAAAAAAAACCTTCTTGTGCTTCTGAACTACAGACGGCTTCGGGCAGCTTCACTAGGAATAACACAACATGGTATGTTTCTTTCCCCACAGTATTCCTCACAAACAAGTAAAGGATTTCAAAGAAACCGGGTGCAGAAAACACGTATGTCAATATTAGTTACATCCACTGTGCATATTTAGTTAATATTCATAGTATATATTACTTCCATCCCCTAACAAAAATGATCCACTTAATGCCAAAGGACAGCTCCGACACTTTCCTCAGTTAAGAAGATAATATACTAGCACATGAAAGGAAAAGAGGGGCCATGACTTTCTAAGGAATGCCAGAGAATGGAACATAAGAACAGTCTTAATATACATGAAGAAAATACGGAACATAGTAGACCATATTCTAACACCAACATAACACTACTAAGAATGCTTCCCTATTGACCTGACAAGAGTCTGAGTTGTTGACCTGCAGGCAGTGGTGAGCTGGAGCCAGTTCGCACCAGTTCACGCGAACCGGTTGTTAAATTTAGAAGCAGTTTTAGAACTGGTAGTTAGGGCTCCCTGAGCTCCCGGCCAGGGAGGCTCCCCTGGCCCCTCTCCCACCTTCCCCCCTCTTGCAGAGCCTCAGCGTGCCACGCTGCCAGCGCCCTGGACCACTCCTGGGCAGCTCTGCAGCGCCTGCCGCTTTGAGCAGCATGGTAAGGGGGATGGGGGTGGGGCTGCGAGCTCCAGCGGGCCACGCGGCATCCATACACTCTGCCCTGAGCAGCATGGTAAGGGGGCTGGGAGGAGGGGTTGGATAAGGGGCAGGGAGCAGTTGGAGGGGGCGGTCAGGAGATGGGGCGGGGGGGTTGGATAGGCAGTCGCTGCCCCAGAAAGTCCCAGCCAGGCTGGGGCAGCCCCCCAGGCCAAGGGGGCCTCGACTTGCGGTGCTAGGGAGGGTGCATGGTGTCGGGCTCAGTGTTATAGAAGGGAGACAGGGCCAGCTCTAGGCACCAGCAAAACAGGCAGGTGCTTGGGGCGACACATTTCTAGGGGTGGCATTCCAGTGCCAGCCATGCCGCCCCTAGAAATGAGCGTGCTGCCGTTGCTCAGCTTCTCCCCCCTACACGGCAAGTCTGGGAGGGAGGGAGGAGAAGCTGAGCGGCGGCGCGCTCAGGGGAGGCGGCAGTGGGAGAGTGGAGGTGAGCTGGGGCGGGGAGCGGTTCCTCTACCCCACCCCGTTACTTCCTGCGCCCCCACACACCCTCGCTCACCTCCGCTCCGCCTGCTCCCCTGAATGTGCTGCCTCTCCCGCGCCTGAGACGGAGGGGGGAGAAGCGAAGCAGCAGCATGTTCAGGAGAGCAGGCAGAGCGGAGGTGAGCTAGGACAGGGGGTTTTGGGGGGGTGGGGGGTGGGGGCGAGCCGTAGGAAGCAATGGGGGGGGAGAATGCGGCACGCCTGGGGGAGGAGGTGGGGCCGGGGATTTGGGGAAGGGGCAGAGTTGGGGCGGAGCATGAAAAAAAGCGGGGTGGCCAAAAATTTTTTTGCTTGGGGCGGCAAAAATCCTAGAGCTGGCCCTGGTTGGAGAAGAGGCTCGGTGCTAGAGGGGGGTGCATGGAGCAGCATGGGGCTATGGAAGGGCTGCGGGGCCCCGCGTCCTGTCTCGGGGCAGGGGCCATGCTGCGGCTGGTACCTGCGCTGCGCAGCTATCCAGGCAGCCGCTCCGGGGCCCCACACGCAGAGGCTGATCCGATGCCGCCTCACTCAGCAGCCGCGGCCAAGCTCCATGCTGCTTCCTGCCTGCCCCAGGAAGCGCGACCAGCTGCACTGGGCAGGGAGATCAGGCACCATGTGACTGGGCACCGCATAGGGCCGGGGAGCCAGGCCCCTGGCAGCAGCAGCCTCCTCTGCCCCAGGAACTGGGCAGGGCTGGCTGGTGCCATGGCTGGGGACTGCCTTGGGCTTGCTGGGGGAAGCCCCCCACCCCCCCAGTCTCTCCCACTCCTGTGCTGTGGAGCTGTCCGGCCTCCGCCGCTCGGGGGTGGTCACATCCTGCGGTGGGGAGTCGGGCAGACGGCTGCCTTTGCCTGCAGGGAGCCACCGCCCCACATGCCGGGAGCAACCCCACTGATGCAAGGGCTGCAAGACTCCTGCTCCACCAACAGGCACCTGGGATGGAGAATGGGCCTGGGGAGGGCATGGGGGCAGGACAGAGCCTGTGGGAATGGGAAGAAGCAGGACAGAGCCTGGGGGGCAGGATGGAGCCTGGGGGGCAGGATGGAGCCTGGGGGTGGAGTGGGAGGGGGCAGGACAGAGGCACATCCCTTAAATCAGAACTTTTTATAGGGAACCAGTTGTTAAGATTTTGGCAGCTCATCACTGCCTGCAGGGTATATTGAAAGATATTTGTTTACCCAGGGGATTGCCTGGAGGTTAGAATAAGGGGATTGGCGTTTTTGGGTCCTTGTTGCTGGGGAATTTTCTCTTTTAATTATATAAGTAACACTAACAGACTTAATGCAGATTTAATAATGCATACACTTGGAGAATGATAGGTGCATATTACAAATCAAGAATAAATTTGTATATGTTGACTTTTTTTTAATGTGAAATAGTTCTATAGAACAGTATTTTATTGTCTCCTCAAAATGTGGAGGGGATGATGATCAAAACATATACGCTGATGATACAGAATATATGCAAGACTAAATCTGGCAAATCAGTCAAGAGACAAGACACTAAATAACCAGAAGGAAAACGTGGTTAAAGAAAACCTATCTAAGCTGAAAGAACTCAAATGACTTATAGTACAACATGGAACTTATCTCAGTAGTAGAAAAAAAGTCACTTGGACAGATTTTTTGAAGATTTTAAGATGCCTAAAGATGCAAATAGGCACGTCTGAAAATCCCACACAGTACCTAAATATCTTCAAAAATCTGGCCTTTAGCTCAGAAGCATACATTAATCTGAGAATTACATAATTAAGACATGGCAGTTTGTCAACTTGTAGTACTCTAACACCAATTAACAGTGTTTACATTGACAATACTGAATATCATAATTAGCATGGAAATGTTTAAAGGTGATAGATGATGCGTTACATAGTCAAACAGCACCCAGAGCCCAGCATTAACTGATCATCCTCACCTCTTTTGGGAGCAAGGAAATAAAGTCTCGTTGAAACTGGGGCTCTATCACTTGCATCATATGTTTCACTTGTGTTGGTTCACAACTATCAATGAGTTCATCTAAAGCAAGTAACTTCTCTGGTCCACTCCAGCTCTATAAGAGAGAAAGATATGTTCAGTGTTTGTACTATTTTAGTATACAATACTTATAAAGCTACTTTGCAAAAAGCCAGTATGCAGGATACCCAATGATAGTGTGTTTAGGCTTCCTATGGGTAAGTACCTTACCCCACAAAATAATTTGTTAGGGTTTTTGTGATAATCATTGGAAATTAAGCAAAATAAAATTGATGGAAAATGTTTAGAACCCAAACTCAAGTGCCAGTAGACAACTTTATCTATTGTATTGAGGAGTATAATCTATAACATAAAAATACAACATGAATAGTTAAAAATTGTACATTGTTTTAAAATCAATTTAGAATGTGTCGAGAGCACAGTGATTAGTGCAAGAGTACTCACTCCAATGAGTATTCAAATGAAATGTCCAAGTTCAGCCATCAGAATTTCACTGTTCTATTAGAAACTTTACTTAGAGTGTGGGGGAGAGAACGAAACCAAAAAACACCAACTGGCAACTTTCTCTAAAATACATCGCTTTGCTTATTGTCCAAAGGTTATTACTGCTATATGTTCATCTGCCACAATGTTATATTTCAGAATCCTGGCTGTAAACCAATATTTTATTTTGTAAACATCAATTTACTAAGTAAACATGGAATTTTTACTGGTAATTTTCTTACTTCAGATTCTTACTAATGGGCACCATAACATTTGATGACTTTAAATAGGCACTCATCTGAGAGTACAGCAGATTAGCAGCAGCATTTGCAGAAAAATTAATAACTGAATATATGCCATATCTGACAAGCATGTCTTTCTCAAACTCATCTATGCTGAACAAATTTTGATTTGTTATGCAAAAACAATTTCAAGAGAAAAAACAATAGAAAACTGATTTAGCAATCAAATTAGAGCATGAACAAAGTGTAAGAGAGGACAGAAAATGAAACAGCAACAGTGTTTTCTAAGTAGATTAGTATTCATATTTTTGAACATATGGGTTCGTCTAGAATGGCATATGCAAGTAAATTAACACATTACATTACAGTTGAAAGGGCTGACTCAGATACGAGAAAGCAAGATAGCTTAGAATTAAAATTCGTATGCCACTTTAACCTGTGCCTCAAGACCTAGATTTTCAGTATTGTGCACTATCACTCTTTGGATTTGAAATTAGGGTATATTATTAAAGACCATGTACTACAATGCCTAGACATAGCGAGGCAAGTTAAGGATAGAGTAGAAGTCAGAAAGATGAACTATGAGCAGAATAGTAATTTACTCCTCTTTATGATGTAAATTACATTAACTCATTAGAAATATTAGGAAAATTAGCTCCTGACTTCACACTTTTTGTTGGAAGACATTGGTAAGTTTTGAGGACTGGGATACGATGTTAGAGGAGACTGAAACCGGAACAATAGCATTCCCTGCTGACAACTGTCGAGATGATGTAGGCTGGTAGAAGCATGTCTGGGATTTAAAAATTTTAAAATATATATTTTTTGAAAAACATGATCTCAGTGGAGGTTTCAAAGATGCTCCTACCAACAGCTTTTAGAGCTCTACAATAGGACTCTTTCAGTGGGAACTCTCCCAATTGAAAACTATCAATCATCCAAACAATAAACCATACTTCTGAAAATCCTTTTAAGTAAAGTAGTTAGTGTGCATACACAGCAGCTGCTTATCTCATCAGCTGTTTTAAAACGGTTTTGTTTTTTATTCCAAGGCACTAGTTGACTAGAAATGTTTGCAACCTTTACTCTGATCTATCAAACTACTTTTGGATTGTATCTGTATTAGTCTCTCATAACTTCTAAAATAATTCTAAATCAATTTTGTTAGTAATTAATACAGTAAAAATAATTCAAAGAACTTTAATATCAACATTTTGTGCTGTGGCAGATGTTTACCATAGTTGTAAATCAATAAAAATTGTTAATGGCCCCTAAATTCTGATGACACTATTGCACATCAATGTAAGTAATCCTTACTCTTATCTTTACTGATAAAATAAAATGTAGAACTAAACTGAGAGGCACACACTGCCCTCTCCCTCCCCCCGCCTTCACAGGGGAAAACAATCTTTAAGACAGTAAAATCTATTCCTTCAGCTTTATAAGTTGGCTAGAGGCAACAACCTTAAAGACCCTTCCAAACAATCAACTGCTAAAAGACTTTTACTCTAGGGAGCTCTCCCGATTGGTCTTTCATATTTTTAAAAATAAACTGGTAACAGTCAGTAAGAGATCTCTGACAGAAAATATTTGGTGTGGAAAATTTTGTTAAGAGTGAGTAGTCTTGCCAGATAAATACAACTATATCTGTTAATGGAGGAATGACATAATTATCTTCATTAGATTAGCATCTCTGTGATCTATAGATTGACCTGTTAGCAAAAAATGGCACACAGCACATTCAGCAGAGACAGAGAGGGGAAGGAGTAAGTGTGTGTTTTATATAAATAACAACAGTGAACATGTTTGTAAAGTAAATAGGTGCCAAGCAGTGATGCAAAATTTCTAACATTTTTGTTCCTGAGCAACTCAGACATTTTATATTCCTAAAAATGTTCCAGGTAAAAAAGCTCCATTAACCCTACTCCACATTCGTGGGAATATTGTAGCCTGTAAGCATATATGTTGTGATAACTCATGAACCAGTGGCCCTCCAACTACGCAGTTTTAGGAAACAGTTATTTAGGCACATATACACAATTCAGCTCAGATAAATAAAATGTAATTTACCATGAAAAATAATTTTTCTGTATCAAAAAACAGTATGTGGGGTACAAATGTAGCCCAAACATATTGCACTGTCCTCTGTTTTTAGTAGCTCTGTGTGCACATTTGCTTCTAGTGAGAGTATCTTGTACTGTAATAGTTAGCATATGCTAATTGGATAATGGATTGCAGTGACAGCAGTTGCTGCATACAGTTACCCTACAGTAGAAGGTACTCCAGGAAGGTTGGTCCCTTCAAATCCAGGCATGTTTGGTATCCTCAGCACAGTGGACTGATGGTGGCTCTCTCCCTACCATTCTTGAGGGGATTGTCTGTCTAGGTATTAGAGTAGCAGCCGTGTTAGTCTGTATTCGCAAAAAGAAAAGGAGTACTAGTGGCACCTTAGAGACTAACCAATTTATTTGAGCATAAGTTTAAGGAGACTCTTGAGGGCATTTTCCGTGTTCCACAATTCAAGAAGGTGAACAAACGGGCATGATATTTTGCTTCTGATCTTAGAAAAGTGATTTGCAACTCTGAAAGTAAGAAGTTTTGTGATGACAACTTATTAAATGACAGTGACGTTGTGCCAGATCATGTCAAGAGCAGCTCTGAAAAGGAAGACTACATTTTCATTGACTGTTCATCAGGTTCATTTTCAGATAGGAGGAGCTCATGTTCAGCCCTGGTATAAGACTGGAAGAAACATAGTTGGGGATAACTTCACCAGTGTTCAGCTTCCTGAAGATCTATTTAATGAAAATTTGACTTATGTTGGAGCAAGTCAGCTGTACAGAATGAGATGCATCCACGTTGGAGCAGAGAAAAACTGCCATCAGTGTTCAGGTTTGCTGGGCCACTTACCCTGGCTTCCTATGTTCCAAAGAAGGGCAAGTTGATAATAATACTATCGACGATGCATCATGACAAGGTTCTAGGAGGAGACAAAAAGAAACCCCACATAATTCTCCATTATGACACTAAAAGTGCTGTCAACAACATGGGCCATCTTGCAAGAATGTACTCCTGTGGGTGCAAGATACAAAGGTGGCCAATATTTCTTTTCTTCAACATGCTTGATGTTGCTGGCATCCCAGGTTCCTTATTTGAGTCAGCAGTGATCCTGCTTAGCACCACACTCAACCAAAACAAGGCACTTATTTCTTGTCAGTCTAGGAGAATGACTCGAAGATGCACATATAAAGAGAAGAATCCTTGATATCCATCATCTCACCATGCCCATCAAAGCAGCACTCTCATCCCTTGGCTACTATAAAAAAACAGATACCATGGGATCACCCTGCAGACTTGGCAGTGGAATCTGCCACATTTGATTAAGGTCATTTGACCACAAGAGCTGCAAGCAATGTGGAGAATGCAGTGAATTTGTATGTGCTGACCACGCCACATCAATGCTGGTGTATGAAAACTGCATGCAGGCTCACACTGAATGAAACTCCAGCTAGTTCTTTCAATTTGCTAGTTAAATAAAGGTTTTTCTCCCTAAAACATTAAAGAATTGTTTCTGATTTCTGAACCCATTTGGGCTAAAGATGTCAGCCTCACTCCCTCCTTTGTTTTCTCCCACTGCTGTTTTTGTGCCTTTCCTACTCCTAACGTGTGTCTTACTATCAAGAAGCATTTATAAAATATTTTACATTGTAATATATAATATTTAACACTGTAAAGACCACTACATGGACTAAAAACACATATTGTGGACTAGCTGGATGGAGGCAATTAGATCTCTTTCCTACTCTGGGTGTAATCAGGGTCCCTAGTTTGAGCATATTCATACTTTGACCTGTTCTAGGTTTAATCTAGGTTATTACTTTTTAGTGTGCTGTTGAATTCTTTTAGTGGTTGAAAGGTGTGTCTTATGGAGATACCTGAAGATGGAGAGAAGGGGCTCTTCTCCTTTTGGGAGGGTGAACCAGTGTGTTGGTTTTGCTGTTGAGAACACTGCCTTTAGTTCCCTCAAACATGTATTTGAATTGGATAAACATAGTGTGCAGGGTAAAACATAACTATGTTGACTGAAGCTATCATGGGATAAGAGGGAAGGTCCTCTCATGGATTGGTAACTGGTTAAAAGATAGGAAACAAAGGGTAGGAATAAATGGTCCGTTTTCAGAATGGAGAGAGGTAAATAGTGGTGTCCCCCAGGGGTCTATACTGGGACCAGATGATACAAAACTACTCAAGATAGTTAAGTCCCAGGCAGACTGCAAAGAGCTACAACAGGATCTCTCAAAACTGGGTGACTGGGCAACAAAATGGCAGATGAAATTCAATGTTGATAAATGTAAAGTAATGCACATTGGAAAACATAATCCCAACTATACATATAAAATGATGGGGACTAAATTAGTTGTTACCACTCAAGAAAGATCTTGGGAGTCACTGTGGATAGTTCTCTGAAAACATCCACTCAATGTGCAGTGGCAGTCAAAAAAGTGAACAGAATGTTGGGAATCGTTAAGAAAGGGATAGATAAGACAGAAAATATCATACTGTCTCTATATAAATCCATAGTACGCCCACAGCTCGAATACAGTGTGCAGATGTGGTCACCCCATCTCAAAAAAGATATATTGGAATTAGAAAAGGTTCAGAAAAGGGCAACAAAAATGATTAGGGGCATGGAACGGCTTCTGTATGAGGAAAGAGTAATGAGATGACTAAAGGGGGAGATTATTGAGGTCTATAAAATCATGACTCGTGTGGAGCAAATAAATAAGGAAGTGTTATTTACTCCTCCTCATAACACAGGAACTAGGGTCACCAAATGAAATTAATAGGCAGCAGGTTTAAAACAAAAGGAAATATTTCTTCACACCATGCACAGTCAACCTGTGGAGCTCCTTGCCAGAGAATGTTGTGAAGGCCAAGACTATACCAGGGTTCAAAAAAGAACTGGATAAATTCATGGAGGATAGGTCCATCAATGGCTATTAGCCAGGATGGGCAGGGATGGTGTCCCTAGCCTCTGTTTGCCAGACGCTGGGAATGGGCAACAGGGGATGGATCACTTGATGATTACCTGCTCTGTTCATTCCTGCTGGGGCACCTGGCATTGTTCACGGTCAGAAAAGAGGATACTGGGCTAGATGGCCCTTCTGTCTGACCCAGTATGGCTGTTCGTATGTTCTTAAGGAAGGCAGTCTTTGATATGATGTGGACCTATCCAAGTGAGGGCTTTCTACTCAAATACCAGAACCCTGAATTGGATCTGAAAGTGCGTGGGAAGATGGTGTATGTTGTAGAACACTGGCGTGAAATATGGTCTAGTGCTTGTTCTGCTTAGGAGATGGACCACTGTGTTGTATCTGTTACAGTTTCTTCATGAACATCTTGTCTAGGTGGAAGTAAAGAGAACTGCAGAATACCAGAGAGGAAGTGACAAATGTGTGAATTACTGTGGCTAGGTCTCTATCTGAAAGAAACAGTCTCTTTGCCAGCCAGAAGTGGCAGAAGCTGGACACTATCATAGCTGCTGGGAGCAAACACCCTCAGTTACAGGCTTACCAGCTCCTCAAAGGGATTACCTCTACTGATCGACACTATTATGCATAGAAAATGACTTTCCAATCCCAGTGTGCCAGATTCCCATCTCTCATCAATCAAATGAGGAGGTTTCACAAACTTTGACCATATTAGACAAAAGCCCCCTTACCACAATAGTATATAAGAGGGAAAAGTTTAGGGAGAAAGTAAAGAAGGGATTAATATTTGATGTAATTCTGCCTCCAGAGGAACTTGGCAGGCACTGGATTTTTGGTTTCATGAGGAATTTCACTTTCAAAATTTGCAAGACAGAATTAAAACATTTTTTAGAATGCCAAAATTATATATGATATAAAATGGAATATCTAAAGATTCCGTTTCAAAAAGGCTGAATGTTGAATGAACTGGATATTTCAACCTTATTGAAATGTTTCTTCTCTTCTTTCAAAGCAAATTCTTGTTGAAGTTGACTCATTAATCAAAAGCAAAACATTTTGCAGAAATCAGTATTTACTGATGGGAAAAAGGTTCCACTGGAAAATTTCCAATCAGCTCTACTCTCTGTTTCCCCAACTGATTATGTCTTATCTGTTTCCCCAACTGATTATGTCTTATCTGTTTGTGTCCTTTAAAATATAAGCTTCATGGAGCAGAGACTTTCTTTTAGTTGTCATGTTCAAAGCACATAGCTCAGGTCAAATAGTAAATGAAAAGACTTCATAGAACATTTTAGTGTTCTTAAAAGACTCAGACATTAGCCTAGAAATTCAAATGAATGGAAATATACAGTTAATAGAACTCAAATAACTATAACTCTACTTCAGTGCCACCCACACTATCCTCAGAACAGGTGTCTGAGACCAGGATACGAAGTTGTAAGACCAGGAGACAAATCCGCAAACAATGCACATCTCAATTGAAGCAGTGACCCTAGAAATTATAAAGTGATTTTATCGAACTATTTCAATCAAGTTCATAGAGATTGTATGCTACTATAGCATTTAAAGTAAAATGTACACTAACTACAGAAAACTGTTTGTGTCTTATTTTGAACCATTGAGTATATGGAAAAGAAAATCTCTGTTCATCAAAAATGACCGATTCAAGACAAGTGTTTGAGACAAATCCCCCTAATTATACAGAATTATGTTGTACTGAAACTGATCATTAATATCTGAGGCTATAAACCTCTTAATGGCTGAACTAAAATTTATGTTGACACACCTGTGCACCGGGTGGAAGACAAATCAAATCACACTTATGTAGCAGAAATATACATTCAAAACCAAAGTCGTATATTCCAGAGTTTCTTGATTCTACAAGCAGCAACATAAGCAAAGTGGATTTAAGTTGTTCCCAGCTCCAAGCTATGAACTACTTGAAATTCTTACAATCAGAAGTCCTTCATCAAAATGTTTCCATCTTACACACAAGGCAGACAGGAATCCTGGATGGCAGATTGGCAGGAGCTGGACAGGCATTAAGGTTGCATAGGCATCAGGAACTGTATGTGTTTCCAATCCTTTATAAAATTTTCTTTCAACGAGTAATCTTATTTTGACTTCCAGGCCAAGCTTTTGAGAAAACTGCAAAGTTTTCTTAGGGCTTTTTCCCCCACAACTAATAAACATTTACAGCTGTACCTCCAGTTTAACAAAGTTGGTTTTGTTTTGTTCTTTATTTTTGGTCTGGACGTTCAATTTTAAAATTGATTGCAAAGACACTATCAGTATAGATGCATTTATAGACAAATAGGATAGTGCTACTTAACAGCCATCCTATACTAATAAGGGAGAAAGCGCTCCCATTTTGATTGCCACACAGAAAAAAAATCAGACTGTAAGAGTGACACTATCAGTGCATGCTCAGAAACTGCACCATCCTAAGTAATTTTTAACTATACTTTGTACAAGTTTTTATTTTCCTACTGAGGAATAAAGATAATAAAGGTAAGTGCCCTTGGAGGAGTCAAGGAGACGTGACTTTAAACCTGAAAGCCAAGAGTTTCAAAAGTTAGGTTCCAAAATAACAGGCTTGATTTTCAAAAGTGCTGAAAACCTATTGCTCCAACTGAAGTAATCAGTGGGAACTGCTGCATGATCAGCACTTTTGAAAATCAGGTCACTTATTTAGGAGCCTAAATCACAATTTAGAAACCTAACTTTAGGCTCTTTTTGAAATCATGACCTAAAACATTAGTTTAAATGTCTAGTTACATTTTTATTAAAAGCAAATTTATTTGTTACTGAAACAGTTTTTCTGTAGGCTAATATATGTATCTAACAAGTGTCATTCATAACAGTCTGCAACCATAAAGAGGCCTCGTTTTGCAGTCCTGACCAGCAAAACTCCCATTGACTAACAGCCTCTTCCTTTCCCATCTCTTCCTACACTCTCAGAAAATATTCAGCCTCCCATTTCACATACTCTGTTTTTCAGGGATTATAAATTCTAATTCGATAGTATGAGTCAATATAGTCACGTAATGTTTAAGAAAAGTTTTGTAAATGAGTTCCAATAGTTCATGGATTAGGAACCCAATCTTAGGAGGATCCAGGGACTTCTGTATAGATTATTTAGGTTAATCTTTCTATCTACCCAGTGGGACTCAGTGCTTAGTTTAGAAGCTACCATCAGAGATGCTTAGTTTTGCAGTTCTCAAACTGTGGATTTGTGTCTCCAGGGATAACACGCTTGTTAACAGCAAAAATATTTTTAAGTAAGTAAATAATATATAGAGGTGTGAAATAACATTATTGTCAACCATATTGTCCCTCCGCAAATTTGTGTACACAGATTCAATCCTTTACCTCTCTCTAAAAGTGCAAAGTTTCAAAAAGTTCAATGAATAGAAGATTGTTGTTGGAATAGATCTGGACAAGGAGAAGAAGTCTGGAGATAAATGTGAGAAAGGAGGGACAAGCAGTAGAAACAAAAGTGATACTGTTTGAGCAGCATATTCCAGAAGTCTTGAGGTCTTTCTGAGTGTAGCCTTCATTGATTTGAGATCTGCCACTAGAAGGGAAAACCTATCATGGCAGCAGGCCATAAGAGAGACCCAGTTTGGGAATATTTTAATGAAGTTCTTCTACCTATGAGTAAGACAGGTATATGTGCAAAATGCGAATGGTGCAACAAAGAACTGCAAGGACTGGTTGCCTGAATGAAACATCATCATGAGAAGTGCTCCTTTTCAGGAGGAAGCTGTGTTGAAGATGATGAAAAGAACATGTCTGAACATGCAGGCTCTTCAGGTTGGTAAACTTTTTTTATTTCATACTTCTTTCTTAAGGACTGCCTGTCTTCCTTCTGGACTATTCTTGAATTCTCCTGTTTGAGCCAAAAATATACTTGTTACTCTATGATACTATCATTTTAGATGGAGTTGTGATAAAAAATAAATAGCTGAAATAGGCAGATCTTCCTTTTACAATTTCACCTTTAAAGTAGTACTAAGTGTCAGAGAATGCATGAGTAATACTACATGAGCAGTATGGAAAAAATAATTAAATAACTGCATTGACTTATTTTGTTTAGGAGAATCCATCCTGAACATACAGGATTCTGAAAACTATCCACCTTCAAGATCACCATCCTTTTCTATAGTTATCAGAGTTATCTGCTAATTATAGTGTTTCAGTCACATCATGTATGTCACATAGCCACAGTATATCACCTGTAGCAAAAATCTCCATCATCCAGAAACAACCACAGGTAAATTTGTGATAAGAACCAGATTACAAAAAAGAGGTAATTGATGAAAAAATTGCCTGGCTTGTTTATGCAGCCGACTCTCCTTTCCGTACGATTGAGAACCCACACTTTATTAACATTAAGACCAGGATACAGTCCACCCAACAGAGCAGGTGTTGCAGGCAAATTCTGGATAAAGTTTAAGAAAGAAATTGAGCAGTGTGCAAAAGGTCTAGAGGGTAAAATTATTAACCTGAGTCTTGATGGGTGGAGCAATGTCCACAATGATCCTGTTGTATGTGTTTGTGTGACAACAGAAGAAGAGAATGTCTTTCTTACAGAAACAATTGATACATCAAGAATGCACACACAGCAGAATACTTACAGGAAGTAGCAGTAAAGGCTATAAAAAAAACTGTGGAAAAAAATTCAGATGTCTAGTACGCAGCTTGGTCACAGACAATGCTGCAAATGTACCCAAGATGAGAAGAAATTATTTAGAAAACAGTGAAGAGAGTCCCAAGCTAACAACATATGGTTGCAGTGCTCATTTGATGCACCTTCTAGCCAAAGACTTCAGTGTTCCAGAAATAAAGGCTAATGTTGTTGAGATTGAAAAATACTTCCGTAACTACCATTTTGAAGCAGCTACTCTGAAAAAAAGTAGGAGAAACCAAGCTAACTCTCCCACAAGACGTGCGATGGAACTCAGTAGTGAACTGTTTTGAGCACTATATCAAGAACTGGTCTAATCCGATGACAGTTTGTGAACAAAATCGTGAAAAAATAGATGGCACTGTCACAGCCAAAGTTCTCAACACTGGGCTTAAGAGAAATGTTGAACACATGCTGAGTGCCCTGAAGCCTATTTCTGTAGCCTGGAACAAAATGCAGGGAAATAGCTGTTTTACTGCTGACGCTGTTGAAATTTGAAAGGAACTGAGATCTTAAAAAGAGAAATATGCAATGACAGAGTTAAATTACAAGCACTAAAAAAAATAATGGGACAAGCACTATCTCATTTTCTTGCCAATATTCTCAATACTCGGTACCAGGGTCAAACCTTAACTGCTGAAGAAGAGTGGTTGGCTATGACATGGACATCCAGCAATCATCCCTCCATAATGCCAACTATAATAAACTTCCGAGCTAAGGGTGAACCATTCAAGAAAAATAAGTTTGCTGATGATGATTTGAAGGAAGTCACACCAGCGAACTGGTGGAAATCACTTAAGCACTTGGATTCAGAGACTGTTGATGTGATAATTTCACTAGCTTCTTCTGCCGGTGTAGAAAGAATATTTTCTTCTTTGGGCTAATTTATAAATTGAGAAATCGTTTGGAACCTGAAAAAGCAGGAAAGCTTGTTTTTCTTCTCCAGATTATGAACAAACAGGAAAATGAAGATGAAGACGACTGAGTTAACTGTAGAAGCCAATATTTTAAGTTTCTCATGTTGACCTGGCTGACATAGTAGATTTAATTTTTGTGGGTTTTTTTTTCAATATTTCATTTAACTATTTTAGTCAAAAACAATTTTAACAAAAACAAACCTGACTTTAAAAAACTTGAATGTTTAACTAAATTCAAAAATTCATATGCTTGTTTTGTTAAAATATTGTGTTTGCTGTGGAAGAAAAAAAATCCAGAATACATAACATTGTTGTTTTAGTTAAATAAAACAATTTAAATGTCTGTCTGGTGGTGATCTCCTCCTAATACAGCATGGCAAGAAAATCCTCCAAATATTAATGATTAACGTCTTGAATTGGAGATATTTATGAAGTCACTGGGAGGTGAACTATCTGCATCAATTATCTTTGGTAAATGAAATAACCAAACGATCATTCATTTTCTGATTAGCTGTAAAACTAATCTGAAAAGTTTTACACTTTAAATAAAATAAATCACTTTAAAAATGTATGGTGTGTACCTTCTAAAAATGAAACCTACATCTATCTCTGAGTTGTGAAGAATATGTATTAAGGTTATAACAACCAACAAGAATGCACTTTTATGCAGAAATCCATGATTAAATCAAGTCTTCCTGACTAGAGATTTAAATCATGATTTAAATCCATTTGATTTAAATCAAATCCACCCTGCTCGTTTATTGCATGTAGTTATAGACCATGTGAAAAAGTAAGCCGCATACTTAAAATTACCAATAAAATACCTCTGTTGTGAAACAAACAACTTTTGATAACAGAAGGGCTTTCAACTGATTAATAGTCAGGAGCTGTGTTGAAGTATATGTTATGTCTAGAAAGAAGCACATATACCAAGTACCATTAATATCTTTCTATGAAAAATCATCACAAAAGCATACCTTTAACAACTAAATTTGAATGCTTATTGCTGCAAATCATGTAGTCTTTCCCACTTCACTTCAAAGTACGAGTTTTGTATGAATAGATTACATATTTATAATTTATGAAGGAAGAGGTTTTTATTTTTTTAAGGGCAAATTGCATATGAGATTAGTTACATAATCAAATTATCATCAAATGATGCACATCGAGCATGAAGTTATAAAAAATGACTTCTGCCTAAAACAGTGTGTCAGTAAGTTTACACTGAACCTGTAAAAGTGATTGCTGATAAAAATGGAATGAATTTTATATTTTCTTTGATCCATCTCTTCTTTTTAAACCGTTACAGAAGTAATGTTCAGAAAGAAAAAAATATTGCTTTATTGTTAATCAGTGGGTAGTTTTTTTCATATTTTTAAACACACAATAGACATCTATGTAGGAGATATTGGTGCATACCATTTTATTTTACAGACTCTTTGTCAGTGTTGCTTTTTGTGTAGACCTTGTTGACCAGACTATCTGAAGGGAGAAAAAAGTTCTCTCTTTGCTCTTTCTTGTACAAATATGCACAAGCCAAGAATGTGATTAAAACACAGAATGGTAAGAATGAACACTGAGTTTCCTTTTCATCAGAAATATATTTTGTCAAATAACTAAGTTTTTAAAGCATTATAAACTAGATTTTCCCTCTATTCCACTTAAATTATCAGATTTCTGATAAATTTAGCATCATAATTACACAGACACAAACCATGCACTAATGCGTACAAGCCTCAAAATGAACATGTCTTTTGTTAAATTGAGGTCACAATGGCAACATGCTGGATAGAGTTTACAAAAAATTTCTAAGTACTTAACAGTAGAGTTTATTTTGGTAGCAAACCCAAGAAAGCAAAATTTTTGTGAGTTTGTACAGTAACTAGCTGGAATGGAAAACTGTATTTCCTTTAAAGTTGGTGCTCATTTATTTTGTCAAGACTACATTGAATCAATGGGGATACATTAAGCTGGCTATTTTTTCTTAAATCATGAAGGTGAACCATTCCAGTTGAAGTGATGAAGTGAGCTGTAGCTCACGAAAGCTTATTCTCAAATAAATTGGTTAGTCTCTAAGGTGCCACAAGTACTCCTTTCCATTCCAGTTGGTTATTTAGTCTCACACTCTAGTTGCTGATTACCTGAAACATTTTCAGCCATTCCTGAAGTCCTGCAGGTGGCTGGACAGATGAAATCCGGCGCCGCTGTTGTCCTTGGCCATTGGCTGCTCTCAGGTCCCCAAAAGTAGTAGGTGTTGCAGAACATGGCACAAGCCCAGTAGTGCTATGATACAAATAAGTGAAAGTCACAGAAATTATTGCATTTTGAAAAATAAAATGTCTATATACTTAAAATGCTTTAGTACAGCAGTTACAAATCAGAATTAATATAAAATAATGTTTTGATTTTTATGTGAGATTACCCAGACAACAACAGTTTGAACAGTCTACTTTATCATTCAAGGAGTCAGTTTCCTCACTCTCATCAATACAGCTGTTTCTGTCATTCTAGTGTTCATCTTTCTGCCAGGAAAAAAATGGGTAGCATCCACTGAAGGCCAAATGAATACTATCAACTGGCCAGCAGGGAGTGCTTATGTAAGAGATGCAGTAAGACTATATATCCTTTCACTCTAGGAAGACCAAATGTGTCATGTTTCCTGTGGGCCTGGTCTCTGGTGATGCGGAAAGCAGGAGTTCACAAGTCTCAACTGTAAAGGTAAAACATGTTGCTGCCTCATTGCCAAACAACAAAATAATCCATTATCTAAGTCCTTGATATATATTTTGTTAGCAAGAGGCTATTACTATTTTATAATGATAACAGAATAGTTTAACTTCAATATATATTACTGTATTTTAAAAGTTTGCATATTGATGGATTAATACCAACCTCACTATTTCAGGGGGGTGGGAGGCAGAAGTTGCGCCCTATCTACACACAGTTTTCTCACATATTTAAAAGATCAGACACAGTAATATAGGTTTCTGCCTGAGGTGTGGGTTTTTTTTTTTTTTTTTTTTCCCTTTCCTGAACTCCATTCCATCTGACTGGTCTAAACTCCAAGAGAAGGCTACCACAGTAATGTTGTCCAGCCATCAATTTTCTCTCACCTTACATCATGTAAAACACTTCATTTACAAGATATCTGACCTGCATAGTCCCTACTTAAGTTTGGATCACCTATTTAAAACATAGTTATCTGTACAAACTATTGCAGAACATGTAGAATTCAAATACACTGGAGATACCTAAACATTTTGTTTTAAAATACTTAATATTTTGCAGTAAATCTAGTCCTTTAGCTGATTTGCTCTTCAGGATTTCACTGGACAGAGTATTGCTGTAAACTGATGCAATATAGATTTATTTGTAACTAATTTATTTAACTAATTTTGTTTTTATTTCTTTTTTCCCCCAGTATGTACCAATAATTTGCATAAACTGATGAAGATTAAAAACTGATAAGAACAGGTTTATTTCTTTATTTGTTATTTCAATGTAAACAAAAGCTAATACAGAGCACTTTATTTCACAGAACACAGTTGTCTTTTAAGGACATTCAGTGAATGCAAATAACCCAATGGGGTTTTTTTTAATGGGTGCAAACAAACCCCAGGTTCATCAGACCTGTGAGTCTTTCCTTCTAACAACAAGGAGAACACACAGAAACACTGAGATGCAAGAATTAAATCATTGTACCTAAACAATATTAAATATAATATGATCAAATGACTCAAAAAGTCATTAGACTGTCCTATATTATTTATGAAAAGGGTTTTTTCCTGTATATAAACTCAACCTTCTGAATTCCAATGGAAAGAAGACTTAGAAAAGTCATGCTTTTAAGTTAATCCATGATACTTCTAAAATCAATGACTTTTCTATCTAATTCTATTCACCCCTGTGCAGAGGGCCAGCAAAAAGCCAATCCAACACTTCAGTTCCAAAATAAGCCTCTGTGAATTAAGCTTATGTGGAATTTAACTGGTGCATAGGTCTTGTACTGGTCCTGTGCACAGGAGCTGAATTCTACCCTTGGTGTGGGTGAACAAGCAAAGGCTATCTGTGTTTCTGAGAGACACTATTTTCACATCTTCTCAACTGTCATCAGTAGGACCAAATATGGTCAATTTCTCTAGAAGGTAAGTATCTACAGAGGCTAGCTTTTGAATGTTGGTGATAAAATGGGCTAGAAAATTAGAAACTTGTTCTAAACAACATGAAATATAAATGCTGTCTTTAGGCTAGAGGCATTAAAATACGTATTTGAAGTAAATAAAATGCTTGGTGGCTGTTTATTTTAACGTAGAGGGTGTTATACCTTTATTTAAATGTCTTTCACTGCTACATTGGACTTTTTGGTCAAAACTGCAGTCATCCACAACAGAAATTAAAGGAAACTCTTTTTCGTTTGAAATCACATTAAACAGGATCTTTATTCATACTTTATTCTTTTTGTGTTTAGAACTTTCTGAATGTTTGTTTTCATTCTATTAAAACATAGTAACATGTTCTAGGAAGCTGGACAAGTAACAATCCCTCTGAAAACAAGTACATATATTTTGACAAACAGTTTACTTTACTGAATTGTCCTTTTTTGTGGACACCAAGGACTGTGTTATATGAGGAACTGTGACAGAAAGAAGCAGGTTTTTGGCAGAATGAGTTCAGAAAACTGAGAACAATTAAAAATAATATACCAACTAGAGAGATCAGAATGGTTATATTTGCTCACTAACAAGAGAAGGTCTGTTGTTCTTTAATGTTGCCATTTACAAAATCAAAGACCAAACACAGAACATATTTTCCCACATTTTCTGAACTTTTCATTTGTGCAATAAGCCTCTTAAATGGAGAGACGTATAAAACGTAATTTACACTTTCAAGATACATCAACAGTGTTGTATTCAAGAACTGACTTCCTAAGCCAATTTTAACTGGAAAGTAGCAGGAAAAGTTTTACAATGATGCAAATTCCAAAATGATGGAATGCAGCAGGAGATCAGAGAACAATTATATCTAGTTGTTATGGCAACTATTGAGCATACTGTAATGTATGCATATAGACCATTTGAGATCTTATCTTTAGCAAATAAAATATACTTGCTAATTCAGAAATTGCCCTATTCTACTTTCTTATTCATGTTGATTATTATCTTACTCTGCAAGGAGTCTCACTGAAATAAATGGAACTACTTGTGCACTAACATACTAATCAACATGAGTAAGGGAGAAGAACGGGGACTCAATAATACCATAATGTAGGTAGCAAGTATTTTTTCGTAATTGGCTTAGGATCATATGTTCAGTTCTGCCTACATAAATTTCCACTCAACTATTTCAGTTGCCTTAGTAAATTGATACATTTGATCATATTTTGTAAAAGCCTTTCTTTTTAGAAGTTCTTACTATTAAGTCCCTTTTAAAACTGTATTGATTTCACACTTTATTTTGAGAAATGCTTCTGCCCTGTAGAAAGCTCTTCAGAGATGGGCAATATATTAGAAATTGAAAGCAAACCTCAAAAGAAGAAATACGACTTCGGCTACTCTATTAAAACTCAACTTCAGTTACCATAATTTTAACCAACTGAACTACATGCTAATAGTGATAATACCACCGGTTCTCTTCTATGCAGTTAACGTTTAAGATGAGCTATGATTCAGGTTGAGCAGCTGGAAAGACAGGATGTACACATAAGAATCATGACCAGGTCATCTGTTATTACATTTAATTACCTCGTGTATTCTGAGACTTTGCAGGGTTTCTTTCCCAGAGAGAAAGAACGGACCTCGGAGCCATGGTCCAACTTTCTCTTCATCTGCAAGGTGAGGAGGGGAAAAAAAACACCCCAAAGATTTAGTTGTATGACCAGCATAAATCATGTCTCTAATATCTAAAATGAACACATTTTTCCTTTTACTTTAATTCTGAATTTTCATAAGAAACCTCCATTAATAAAATAATTTAAAATAATGTTCTAGTTTACAACTAGAAGTAACAAATGTGAAATAGTGTTAATAAGTATCTATTTTATGACTAAAGATACTTAAAACTATCTTAGTTTTTATTTGGATATAACTATCTAAAGGTTTATTTAAAAAACTGATCTTTGTGAAATCTCTGGAAAGAATTCCACCCCTATTATTTCAGTTTCATAGCTATTATAACTGTAAAGTCTGAAAATGAGAAGTGGGTTACATTTTGGATTGTCTCTGTGTACTGTAGACCAAATGTATATTTTAGGCATTAAGACAAAAACATTTCAAATACTTAAAAATGACTCATCTTAACATTTTTAATTTAATATTTCAAACATTTATGAAATCACACTGACTTAAATGAAATGACTTAAAGAGGATATTGACATTTTCACAAAAGGGGTAGAATGAAAAAGAATAAATCTCGTCTAGAATGTCACCCACAATTAGATATGATCAAAAAACAAATAATGATCAGGGCAGCTGTTAAAAGGAGAAGGAAATCTGCAAAAATTACCAAAGAGATGGAAACCAGTGAAAGGCATGTTCATCCAGCCAGACAAATAAGGATTACTTGCTGCATATGCTGGTAATCTTCAACCACACATTTTATGCCAAATAAAGTTTTGTTTTTATTGTAAGGAAAACATTTTAGCCATTAGTAGAGCAACAACGGCTATTGGCTGCAGAATGTATAAACTACCTGTGTATCAATTTGGACCTTAAATATTTTAAGGGTTTTTAGTTTCTCTAATTTAATCTGTTAAAATTAATGGTTTTAAGTTGATATCTTGGATGTGTAATGCTAAGTGGTTCTCTGTTTTTTAAAATGTTGCAGATATTATAAATTCATCTTTATGATTGGATTCAACCATTTATTGCACCAGTCTTCCTTCCTAAAATGAATTGGTTTCTCTACAGCTATAAAAAATGTTTGCATTAGAAACATTTCCCTTTAAAATATTCAGACATTTACATGTCACTTAATAAACATTCAATAAAGCTTTTGTATTTTGTTCCATTAGTAATTAAGAGAAAGGACTACTCAGGTTATACATACTCATTAAAAAAGAAAAATAGCTTGCCTTATAGCTAAACCTTGTTTTCTTGCCCATGCCTCACATGGCACACAAATAACCATGTCACCATAAAAACGTTAAACAGAACAACAAACACAAAAACCCCACATAACAAATCCCAAATGCAAGAACCAACCCTACCCACTCACTCCCACTGCCCACCAAATTGTTCTAAGGAACACTGAGAATAATGGAGACCATCTTTTAGCATTGTACAGGAGCAAGACAGCAAAACCACTGAAGGCATAAATCTCATTTGTTTAGTATAACACCATACTAGAGGAATCTTATAGTAGGAATCTTAAGGAAGTATTTTAATGTTACAGGAAGTTTTTAATCTCAGTTAAAAATTAAACTGATTTTCCTGAGAGAATATCTTCACACCAATGCTTATATTTATCTTCTAGTTCCCTCTCTCAAAAGAAGAGATTTACCTTTTTCAAAAGCAAAAATTGTTACATATAAGAAATATAATGCCAGCAACAGTATAAGCAGATATATTCATTTATTCTTCGACAAGCGCATAGAAAATATTCAAATCAACATGCAGTCCTATATTTACCTAATAATGACATCTCCAATTTCCTGTTTTCTCAATTATTTTAAGAAACTTTTTCATCTGTTCTTATCAGCTTAGTGACATATATGCGCTTTCAGCACTTCACAGGGTGCCAACTAAATTCATTGACACAATTGCATTTACCATACTAAGATAAAACTTTGTTTCCAGAAGATTGCTCTAGTGATAAAATTTAGATTTCAAGATGATTTTTGTGGAACTGAAAACTTGTATCAGAAATACTCGAGAAAACATCCTCGTGAAATAATTCTCTGTGAATATACGTACTAGAGTCCTTAGTGTTGATTTACTGAAATAACTGATCTTGCAGTCAAAATATCAAACTGTATTCTGCATCATTACCAGAAATACAGAGTGGTATCAAAGTCTTCCATAGCACACTGCATTACATGTAAATATCCACATCATTACTTGCATCTTTTTCTACATTCACAGCAAAATTAAAATAAAATAAGCCTGAGAGACAGGTAAGGTACAGAAAGAAGATTTACTAAAGAACAGTTATGCATAAAGTGCTTTCAGGTTAATGTATAGATGAGCTGCATTTTGAAAGTCAAGCAGTTTATTTGAAGGTAAATTCTCAGATCAACATATCACTTCTTACTCAGATTCCTAAAATAAAAGCTTTTCGCATCTCATTTAGCCATTTCATTATTTGCCTTCATTCATCGTGTAGAATAGAATGCCAGGCATCCAGCCACCCACCAAAAAGAGAAGATACTGCAGCCATCTCTGATGATACGGATTTTTTTCTTCTTTAACACAGACACGTACACACACACACTCTCTCTCAAACAAGAAACAACAGATACTTACTTTGTAAAAAATCATTTTTAAAGTGCCGTAGAAACCCATGTTTTCTGTATTTTTTCCCTTCAGTGATTCTGTGCCCCCGAGCGTCCGACTGCTTGGTAGTCTCTGACAATATAAACCTTTTTCAGGTAGGTATGTCACAGACTCTAATGTGGACATGCTCGGGCACGTCAGAAAAGGAAGATTAGGCAGCAGAACCAGCAACAAAACTCCACTGTAAAGGCAAATGAAGCTCAGTATCAAACTGCTTCTCGGGGCACATACATACATGCAGCTTGCTGGAGTAGAACTTGAGGGAATAATGGGAGAGAGGGGGAAGATTATTGGAGGAGACTGTGCCCTGTCAAAGCCTTGATTTAACAGATTCCTCCCTTAGCAGCAGAGGATCAGATTACATCTTCCCTCGTTTACGGAATGGTGCAGTCCAACCTTCAGCAATGCAGGCTGCACATCAATTATATGGTGCTCAGCTCCGGGGAGCCTGTAAGCACAGAGTACAGGAAGGGCTTGAACAGGAAATTAAATAGCCCCCACACCAACATTCCCCTCCTTAAACTTATCTTCATCTTTTCTTTGAAAAATAAAACTGATTTTTTAAAGTAGCCTTGGAGGCTGGTAGAATGTTATCAAACCATTTTTTTATATTTGAAAGTGCAGCATGCTTCAGATTTTTCCAGTTGAAGCAAGCAAGCTCATTGCCACTTATTGCAATTATAGTGTAGCCCTCAGCCAGTTAACTGGACTTTTACATTAGTGCTTTCAGTGGACACAAATTAGTACTTCAAAAGTGCAGTTAATTTTAAAATAATTTGAAATATATTATTTGCCAAAAAGATGTTTGAAATATTCTGTTGGCGACACAATATGGTTTGGCAAATTTAACACTTCCAACTTTTAAAATAGAAAATTATGTAATACAGATTAAAATATTTATTACTATAGTGAGTAATCTGTAAAATTCAAGAGTATGTCCAAGTTTTCCTTGGAAGGCAGTCCTCCCAATGCACCTTTAATATTCTGTGCATCCTCTTCCCAGAAAATCTCCCTATTTTTAAAATTAGTTGAGGGTTATACAAACCCCCCCAAACATTAAAAAGCTTCTAATGTCTGCTTCTGGTGTCCACACACAAATCGTCTGATGGTTTCTCTCTCACACTTAGAAAAATCTTAAGGAAAAGTTTGAATATTTCACACACAATTTTCCAAACAACATTTTTTGTTTTACAATTACTTGATACAACTATTCTACCAAAATTGATACAGCTGTTCAATAAAGTTTGGGAAGAAGAGACCCCACCTGAACAGTGGAAACATGGAATAATTATCAGATAAAGGGTGATCTTACTGAACAACAACTGGAGAGGAGTTATACTACACTCTGTTGTAGGGAAAGCCTTCTGTAGTATGACACTGCACAGGATGAAAGAGGCAGAGGATGCAAACCTTTGAGAAGAACAGGGTGGACTCAGGCCCAAGACATCCCATGTAGATTAGATATTTACACTAAAGGTCCATCATAGAAAAATGTATAGAATGGCAAGCTCCACTCTTCATCAATTATTTTTATTTTCAAATGGCATTTGACAGCTTGCACTGACATATATTATGGAATATTTTAAAATCCTATGGAATCCCAGTTAAAACTGTCAATATTAACAAGGCCATGTACAGAGATGCCAATTGTTCTGTGAGGGTGAACAACCGGACAACAGAGTGGTTCAGTGTGGATGCTGGCATGGAACAGGGCTGCATTTTATCTCCATTGTTGTTTGGCATTGCTGTAGATAATGAAGAAGTGTATTAGCAACACAAACACTGGTATAGCAACTTTGCTGATGATATTGTGCTACCCGGAGATACCCCTGAAAAGATAGAGACAGACAGACAACTTGGCAAAAATAGCAAGCCAAATGAGGCTGAAAATTAATTATGCTAGAACAAACATTACTGAAACCCAGACATCAAGCAGTAACAGCACATTAGAAGGCAAAAATATCAAGGAAGTTGAACAGTTCATCTACCTGGGCAGCACCATTTTAACCAAAGGAGACCTCAAGAGGAAGTGAGACATTAACGATAGGACAGGCAACTCAACGAAGTATTGCAATCAAAGATATACAGCACTAGAACAAAACTGAGAATTTTCAGTTTAAACAAGCTCAGGGCTAATATATGGCAGCAAGAGTTGGAGATCTACTAAAACAGACATAAAACTAGACACCTTCCAAAATAAGTGCCTACGAAAGATTCTGAACATTGACTGCAAAGACTTCAGCACCAACGAAGAGATCTGAAATACCACCAACCAGCTCTTTCCACCAGAATCAGAAGGAAGCTCTAAAGGTATCTGGGGCATGTACTCCGAATGCCAACATATAGATTCCCACACAAAACTGTCAAGTGAAAACCAGCTGTTGTGAGGAAATGAGGGTATCCAAGAGAAATGTTAAGAAGAACCGTTAGAAGGGAGGACAGAATAGTCAATCTCAAGCAGGAAATGACAGAGAAGAATGGAAGAGACTGGTTTCCGTCCTGTCCACCAACTTTGGTGCAGGAAGGATGTACAAAATATGGGTTTTTTTTTTTCAGTTTGTGAAAAATGTAGGTTTCTATAACCATAAAGGAGAACTGTATAATCAAAAGTTCATTAGATGCCTGTTAGCCAAAGGGCATTACAGACATTTTGGGGTGCAGTGCAAAATCCAGGGGCAATGCCTAGATGAGAATCTTACTTCTCCTCAGGCAGGGCCAGCTCTACCTTTTTTGCCACCACAAGCAGCGAAGGAAAATGCTGCCGAAGAGGGAAGTGGAGGAGCTGCCGCAGGCGTGCTGCTGAACAGGAAACAGGAGGAGGGGCTGCCGCAGGCGTGCCGCCGAAGAGGGAAGCAGAGGGGCTGCCGCAGGCGTGCCGCCGAAAGCAGACGCCGTGCCACCCTTTCCCATTTGCCGCCCCAGGCACCTGCTTGCTAGGCTGGTGCCTTGAGCCGGCCCTGTCCTCAGGAGTAGGATGACAACCCAGGGGCATGTCACTGGGATTTTTAGAAGAGAACTTTCCCTTGAGCCCGCTTGGAATTTCCATTTTTCCTCTCAGTTAAAGTTAGAAGAGATCTGATAAATTGAGAGTTTCTTTCCCCTCACGTCTCCCCACACCTGGCCAAAAGAGATGACGTAGCTTCCAGCTTCCTCTTCTGAGAATGATTCTGGAACTCCTGAACAATTGTGTTGTTACTCCTTCTGCTATACAGAGGGTAAGAAAGTTTAGAGACGTCAGTCAAGGAGCAAAGTATCCCTTAAGCTCTGCATGCCTGCTCCATGTACCACAGAAGTTCTGCCTCAGAAAAGACATGCAGTGCCAAAACAGCACCCTGTTACTGTCCATCTTCTATATATGTATTTATGTAGCCCCTAAACTGTAGAATCTAGGTGTCTCCCAAGTATTCACTGATTTATTGTCAACACCCATTAAGTGGAAAAGCATTATACTCATTTTACAGATGGGAACTGAGGCAGAGATTAAAATGACTTGCCCAAAGTCACAGGAAGTCTGTGGCAAAATGGGAATTCTACAAATCAAAGTAAATCAAGTTTGCCATTGATTCCCAGGAAAGAATTTTCCCAGTGGAATTTTTTGAGACTAGATTAAAGAAGGTAATTAACATCTCTGAGCTGCAGGCTGAACAATCTGAGAATTCTAAACCTAGCAAAAATACATTCAAATGAGGCTCTCCATAAAGAGCTAGACATCACTTGAAAGGAAGTAAAGGAAGAGCCTATCCACACAAAATGGTAGTTTCCCAGCGAAAGGAAAAGACTAAGCAGACAGACCCTAAACAGTTTCAATATTCCAGAGGACAAACTAAGCTGGATATGGCTATGACAGACTGACAATATCCTGATCAAATCTTATGGAATTAAGCTAAATTGTACAGAATTAAGCTAAATCTTATTGAATTAGGGTTAGTAACTTTAGGGTACATTGTATTAAAATGAAATCATGTATGTGTTGTGGCATTGTATGGACCTTCTTTAGTAGAAAGGAGAGGATGCTCATGAACTTCCTCTGTTATCAGTTTTTGAAGCCACCCTTCCCCCATGGAGATATACATATGTATTAATTCCAAGTGGATTCTCCAGGATCAACAGACAAAAAAAATCAACCCACAAACTAAACCCAAAACATAACAGAATCCTCCTACAACTTTTGGATAAAAGCCTGGATTTTAAGCTGACTCAGCGCCTTTTTCCTGATCTAGCAAACGGACCGGACCCCTTGTCTATGGAGGGCCTCAATCCTTATGTAAGGATTGGAAAGACTTTGACATAAGTAAGAGTGTGATGAACTCTCATGAACTTGTAACCACAAAAAGCCCCTAGGGTGGGGTGATGCCTGGTAAACTTATTAGCATATGTGTAGGTTCTTTTATGGGTTTAAATATGTTTTTTCTGTAATACTAACTTTATTCTTAAGGTAAAGAGCATCTCCCAACTAAACTAGCATCATCATAAACTTACATCATCTTAAACTCTGCCCATCAAATCTTGGCATTTATACTATTATCCATTAAGCCTCAGTGCTGTGTATTTTATGAAAACGGGATAGCTCAGTGGTTTGAGCATTGGCCTGCTAAACCCAGGGTTGTGAGTTCAGTCCCTGAGGGGGCCATGGGGGGGGGGGGGAATTGGGAATTGTGCCTGCTTTGAGCAGGGGGTTGGACCAGATGATCTCCTGAGGTCCCTTCCAACTCTGATATTCTATGATTCTATGAAAACAAAGTGGTCCTGAGCTGACTTCATACGTCAGATGTGAACAAAGTTGCACATGTCTCAGGAGACTTAACTCCTCCTACTCTAACACAGTTCATGAGAGAAAAAAAAGGCACATGCTGGATGTACATGGAAGATTTAAGATCACTGTTAAAGGAATAAACAGCTATGGAAAATAAGTTAGCACCGGTACTGTCAGGGTAAAAACAAGCAGAGGATATTATTGCTTTGTGGATTCAAAAATTGCATAGCGGAGCCACTTAAAACCATGGATTTGCCTCTCCCTGTAAATCTGCTAACTCACTCTGGGACTAGTGAGTTCTCAGCCACAACAGAGAAAATGTATAGGTGATCAGCATGGACAAGCTCTACCCATTTACTAAAGATTACAAGATAGACTTTATAACCTAGGTGGATGTACTTTTCAACAAAATGGGCTCCAGGGTGAGGTAGTCAAGTTATCATTAGCAGTTTTCTTAGGAGGTTAAAGTAAAGTACTGTGTTTCTATTTTACTTTTCCATTTTCTTCTCTTCTGGTACATTACTGATGATTACTTTCCCCCACTGCTCATGATTGCCAGTCATTCTCTGATGAAACAGCCCCTCCCCCACAAAACTTGCTTTACCTATTAATTTCTTTGCTTGAATCATGACCATTATATTAGCCCAAAGAGTCACTATTTGCCAATAGTTATCACACAATAGAAACTTAGTTTCTCTGATATTATTTAGTCTAAATATAGGGTGTAATACTACTTATTCTAATTATATGGGAAAAATATATGGAAAGCTAAGAATTGGCAGATGCAAATATTTTAATGGTGACTATATCTGGCAATCTAGTTCCCTTCCTTTTTGAGGAAGAGAGGAAACATACACACATGCATAGTCTACTAAGGATTGTTGTGCCAGCCAGAGTGACTATGGGTGATGGCACTGCACCAGGTGTTGTGTAACAACGTTCCCAGATCAATCCTACAAATCCATGAATCTTTGAGCGGCCCCCTGGGTGGCACCAGGTAAGGTCAAGGGGTGGCGAAACACATCTACTCTTCCACTGCTATGGGTGGTTTGAGAGGGGGTAGGAGAGAGAACAAACATATAATACCCATTTTCATCTTTGCCTGACGTGCAATAGTCTTCAAAACCAACTGTCAGGTTTCAGAGTAGCAGCCGTGTTAGTCTGTATCCACAAAAAGAAAAGGAGTACTTGTGGCAGTTTCCATTCTCTAGAAAGAGTCATTATTCTGAGGCCTATTTAATCAATCTTCCCTCCACACGATTAGCATACTATATTACAACTGAAGCAGACTACCTACTGAAACACAGCTTTATAACTTCCCTCAGAAGAGAAAAAATTAGTTAAGTAAATATCTATATTTCACAATTCATATGTACTCAACATCAGCAAACTTTTTCTATCTCAGAAGACAACTTTTTTAAAACCACTTAATTATTACAACTCACAACAAATGGAAACATTTCTACACCAAAATTACACAGTTTCCAGAGGACACAAAATCTTATTTCCCAGTCAGTACTGCCAGCTCTCTTAATTAATCAAAATTCGCATTGTCCAATCCTTTTCCTGTTGGCAACATTTCTAGAACCTTTAACATTTTGTTATGTGGCATGTTGTAATTAAGACGGTCTGTTACTTATAATGAAAGACTAGATTGAATTACAGAAATCACCCACAGAGCTATATAATCCCCAGAAGGACAGAGATTACAGTAAAACATTACACCATAGAAAGAACTAGTTTCGATTGTAGGAACATTTTCTGAGTGGAGAGACCCTGTGACAGTCTCACTAAGGTACTATACAATTAGCATTAAAATGCTATTGGTGATTTTTGATTAGTTTAAGTTTGCTGTATTATTCAATAGTGGCACAGCTAATATTGATACCGAGTCCTCCTTCACTCAGTGCACAAACCCTGAGTCAGTTCCCAGGTTTAGGTGACCTGTGGTCAGTGTAGGACATCTCTCTCTAGTGGAAGCGGCTCTGTACCACCTTTGCTTTCCCGTGATACTCTGCTCTAATTGCAGGAGACAGAATTTCACACAGTCCTTTAGCTGAGATTACCACAGTGCAATGTATTCTGGCCCTGCTCTTAGCACACCTCCCCTGGATCCCAACATCCAAGCTAAAGGTAGGGGAAGTGGGTTGTGTACAGCCATCAACCACCCAGGGATTCCCCCTCAATTAGAGTAATCCCTGGCTGCTCTTCAAAGGCATTGCAAAGATGACAGAGCCAAGGGCCAGGTTCTGATCCCTTGCATACATTTTGTAATGTTTTAAGTGTCTAGCTGAATTTGCTGACTGATCCTTACTTAAAATACAATTATCATTGTTAAAAAACTGGGATCAAATTGCCCTTGAGTAAAAGCATATGTATTCCTCTGACTTCAGTGGGAACAACATGCATCTGTGATTCCCCTGTTAAAACTTACTGTGTGTAACTTTTTCCAAAGGCTTATAACTTTACCAAATCAACACTGACTGTGACCAGAACACTCAATGAAGATTATTTCTCTGCCAAATTACAGCTTTCTGCCTACATGTTTCAGTTATAGAGCTCATTTACAAAAAGTCACAAGAATTTGTATTTACAGGGAAGAAGTATATTTTCTCCTTGAACACAAATGGCTCAACTGTTTTTGCTTAGACTTAAAGAAAAAATATCACGCTTGAGCAGAAATGAGGCCTGTCTGCAAATTGCAGCCTGAAAGATGAATGTGTTAGAAAAATATGAATTCCTATTTCCAGATGATTAGAATAAGAAACACTCCAGCAACCTCAACTGTAGAAGATACCAGTGCTCCATTTAAAATATTTGCTAACAGTTCCTGTACTGTAATGTATGTGGATTGTTTGGAAATACAAGTTAAACCTATATTTATAAAATTGTTCCTCTCCCAATCTCTCCAGTACTAGGGATGTAGAGCAGATGAATGGTGGGGTTAAAGTTCATAACAGAAGAGACTGGAGATTGAGCCAGGAATCTCAGCTGAGGTACAACAAAGGACTAAATGGGTACAAAGACTGAACTTTTGCACTATTAATCAAAAAAACCCTTCATTAAAAGATTATTAAGATTGCAAAGTCAAGCACACACAAGTTAAGAAATGCCAGAATATAAGTATTTGATTACATGATTGCATACTTTTTTTATCCACAGAATCCCAGCCTCATTCAGTTAACAGGAGAGATGGTGCTCACTTAATGAGCAGCTATTCAATATTTTGTTTTATGCTCATTGTTCAGTGGGTGGCCCCATGTCTTATTTAACTGTACACTATTCAAACCATGATCTGAAGACAGAATTATCAACTTCCTCATGAGTTTCTCAATGGTACTTATCCCTATATCTCAGTGCTTCACAGACAAATTAATTTATTTTCATAACACCCCTGTGAGATGAAGGGGCACTATTATCCCCATTTTATACATTGGTTGCTAAGGGACAGAGACAAAGGTCAAAAGTGTCTGCTAATTCTGGGTCCTTAAATTTAAGATGCCTAGGGCCTGATTTTTCAGATTACTTAGCATTATATAGCATTTTATATATTCAGTCACAACTCCCACTGACTTCGGTTGCATTTGTGAGTGCTCAGCATTTCTGCAACTCAGACCCCAGGATATCAAGATGGACACCCAAAAAGTGAGGGCCACATAATTAGTGACTACCTGTAAAAAGTCTGATTTGAGTGACTTGCCTATGACATAGGAACTCTGTGGCTGAGACAGGGACAGAATCCTGTCCTCTAGGGCAGCATTCAACTAGCTTAACCATGAGACCCTCCTTTGTCTTTTAGCAATCCCCTGCCTCATTCACTGCACACCTTCCATCTTCTGCAGCAAATGAAGCAGCAGTCCTCTAGACAACTGCCTCCTTCACTAAACAACCCTGATTCATCCCCAGAGCAGGTCCATCTTGTGCTCTCAATGAAACAGGGTCCTGTGGTAAATGTGATCATATAAAGACAGCACCATAATTAGGCTTCAAAGAAATATATTTTTATCAGTAAATGTAGCTAAACATTGATTTCATCACACAAACTGACAAAAAAATTTCCATCAATAATATAAATGTATAGATAGGCAAAGAAAAATGCTGCTTGAGAACTTATCAGAGTTTGATTTAAGAATATTTACTGTGTGTATATATTGACCTGTGATGTTGACAATTTGTCTTTGAATGGTTATAAGCCTTTAAATTTTTGAATCTGTTTGCTGTCACTAAATCATTCTTGTCTGACTTCCCCCCATTAATTTTTTACACCTGTGAAAATGTAAGTTGATAAAAAATGAAAAAATGGTTTAACCCTATAATTTTGTGTCACTGTGAAAATAAGCATCAATATTAGCCATCAAAATGATTTAAAAAAACCAAATTCAACCAAACCTAACTGTAATGAATATGGACAAGGGGGCTAAATTAAGATAACCCTACATCTGGCATTTCCTAACTTATGCAGCTTGTCTTTGCAACCTTAATAATGTTTTTTAATGTTGGGGTTGTTTTTTTTTTTTTATAATTTCCTAGGTTTTTAAAAAAGCAAACTGAAAAAACAAAATTCCATCATGTGGCATCATATTGACACCTACCTGAGTCATCAGTGGGACTGCAATCTTCAGTTCCACTACTCAGACCTCCATCAGTTGAGCAAATGAAGTAACTAACAGCAATAGTATGTTGTCATTCTCCATATGCATTAGCACTAATGGGGGATGAGAGAGACACTTTGTCAGTGGGTGTCTCAGATATTTCCTGACAGCAGAGCAATGGTGATATTCAGGAAACTTGGGTTCCAATCCAGGCCCTGCAGTGGAGTGTGTTCTAGTGATCAGAGACCCTTCTGCCCATTCCTGCCAAGCCTGACTCTTTCTTGACTGTCCCCTCCAACTCACCCTGTTCTGACTTGTTTCCCACCCCAGTTCTTAGTCCGAATTCCATTCTACTTGCCTCCCCAGTCCCATTCTCCACACCTCAGGCTTCTCATCCCCAGTCTCCTTGCCCAGACAGTCATAGTCTCCCCCTCCTTGCTCACTCTTGGAACCACGAGGTCCTCCCCATCACCAAGCTGCAGTCTCCTTGCCCAGCCAGTACCAGTATCTCCTTCCAGCTTCTTATCTGCTCTCTTTTCCTGCCCTCTACCCACTGGTTTCCAGTCCTAGTTTCCCTCTATGGATCCTCATCCAATGGCAGTCTCTCTTCCTACCTGCTCCCTGATTGCTTTTCCCAGTCTCTTCCCCTTCCTAGCTCTTTGTACCAGTCTCTTTGTCCAGCCAGTCCCATTTCTGCTGCACTGCAACTCCTTGTTAAATCTGTATCCCATCCCTCCTCACCCTGTCCCCCGCCACTGGTTCCTAGTCTCAGTCTTCTTGTCTAGACAATAGACTCTCTCCCCCAGCTCCCCATCTAATCTGTGTCTCCCCATTTCCCTCACTGGCCCCCAGTCTCAGCCTCCCCTGAACCGCCTCCCAGTCCTACGTTCCTTGTCCAATCAGTTCCAACTCCCCACCCCAGGTTCTAGTCCTAGTCTCCTTGCCCAATTTCTCCCAACTTCCTCTCACCACCCTTTGGCTCCCATTCTCAGTCTACCCAATCAACCAGTCCCTGCCTCACAGTCCTAACCTGTCCACCAGGCTCCCTTTTCCAGTCTTCTTGCCTAAGCGGTATCAGTCTTTCTCCCTTATCCAGTCCCAGTCTCATCAGACTCCTTGTCCCAAACTATTCCTTTCCTTCCCCTCACAGTCCTCTCTGAATTCAAATCAGTCATCTTCCTCCTTCCATGCTGCCAGCATAGGGGGTGGTCACTGAAAGCATGGCAGAAACAGGCTCCAATACAGGGGAGGTCTAGCTTTGCTCAGATGTTCTGTAGTGATGGTGCATGTCCAGCCCTATCATATGTAACAACTGAGAAGGGATGAAGCATGCTCATTCGCTATGTGGGGATGGTGCATGTGCAGTCTGGTCAGCACCGGGAACTATGAAAGGAACCGAGCATACTCAGTGAGGATGGAATCTTCATATAAATTTCAGCTGCTAAAATCTCTGAAGTCTCTACTGAGCGTGTGCAAACTTGTGATTTTTGGAAAGTCTTATAACTTGGTCAAATTTGAGGGGATTTTCATGGGGATGTCACACTGCACATCCTTGATTAAAAAAACCCACCACTTTGCCAAAGTTCAAGTCCATCCTCCAAAGCATGTTGACACTGACACTAGAGCTTTCTAAAGAAAAGATGTCTGGAATATTTTAACATCGGTAAAACAACATTTTTCCCTAGCCACATTCTCTAACATGACTGAACTATGTTGGATGAAATTTTCCAAAACACGCTAACCTGAGACAGGTTTCAGAGTAATATATATAAAGCCTGCTGCAGTTTCCATGATATGCATCTGAGGAAGTGAGCTGTAACTCACGAAAGCTTATGCTCTAATAAATTGGTTAGTCTCTAAGGTGCCACAAGTACTCCTTTTCTTTTAACCTGAGACAAACACCTGTTATGGAAAATTTGAACCTGAATGTTTAAAGTTTGTTAAAGTTATAAGCAACTGAAAAAGAGGCTTAAATGGGAAGTGGGAGGCAACCTCAATTAGGCAGTGCTATCATCCCTCCCCCCATTTTCGATCTTAAGACAAGGCTTTATAAATATTAATCACCTGGGAAGTATACTGTTATCCCCAGAGGGAAACTGAGGACAAGTGATATGTCCAAATAGTCACCATAAGTCTTCAGGAGAACAGAGAATAAAACGTAAACATCTTTACTCTCTGTAAGTGCTTATGCCATTCATTAAAACTGCTATCTTTTTTAATTAAATGCACAGTGCTACTTAGAATTAATTTTGTACAAATTTAAATAGAACATTCACACTTTCTTAAAATATCTTTATGCAACATGTCTGTGCATATTAGAACAAGAGCAATTTAGCATGTATGAAATGCCCCAGAACAATTTTTTTCATAAATACTGATTTCCCCCTCTCTTGCTTTAGAATCTCTGGCTGATTGTAACCATTAACTTTAACTTTACTGTTAATACATGGTATGATATACTACATATACTTCACCTGCCTCCTTTTTCCTTCTGAAAATATAATATAATATGGAGGAGGGAATTTTGTTTCCTTCCATATGCCTATGATCTTCCGGATTTATTGCCATAACAATCTTCTTCTCTTTGCAAGGGCAGAGGAGAAACCTACCACAGAGCTAGGTTCCTTGCCCTAAGTGTGTTCTTTGGACCGTGGGGAGACAATTCCCAACCTTTACACAGCAGAAAGGAATGCCAAGCATGCTGGGGTCATACAAAACCCTTTGAAGCCTCTCTAACCCATTGTCATTAACCTTCTGCTGTGCAATTTCACATCAAGAAGGGCTGCTATTGGAGTTGGCAAGCTAGTGAACCTGTCCCATCTAAATGAAAGTCATCTGCAAACCAGTGCCTTGAGTCAGGAAATAGTCTCTCAGACTTTTCTGTCTATACAAGGGAGGCAACAGGGCACTATCAAGGGTGAGTATTTTACAATCTAGAATGAGGACATAGGATTGTTAATTGATTTTTGCACTGAATGTAGCATTAAATAAGTAAGAATAGAGAAGAATCCTCTAGTCCATTCAACTCTCAGAATAGATATTGAAAAGAGAGACTTCAAAGAGAACAGGAACGGTCTCAAACAAATGGCCCCTTTGCAGGTATTATTTTAGCATTAAAGGAAAGTTCCAAAAAGTACTGCCTCAATAAAAGATACAGAAAAATGTCAATTGCTAAATATCAGTAGCTTTTTATTGTCTATATTGGGAGACCATTTTGATCAAGAAAAAGTGATGTTCCTTTATCCAATTAAAAACATTAATACCATGAAGTAAATCTCTCAAATAGACAGATTCCACCAGAGAAAAACTGCATGTTGCAGCCTTTTCACGTCCACAGGCATTACATATTTAATCATTTCTCCAGTACTTCTAAAAACTCATCAGCTGAAAGCTAAGCAATTGATACTTTCCCTAAACAAAATCCATTCAATGTTGAACAAACAGTGAGTCAAGTAACTGTATTCCTGTTTTCCAAAAGCCCACCATTTTCCCCCCCCACAGACAGGATGAAGTAAATTAAAGATTTCAGCAATATTAGGTTTACTGTTCTGTTCATTTTGTAACCACAAAACTGGATAGCAAACATTGTTTTAAAATTTGTAATATTATGCAGCTGCTTAGTATTTCTTTAATCCAGTTACTTAAGTGAATTTGAGCCACTTATATTGCTGATTTAGCAAAAACAAAACAAAAAAATCCCAATGAGATACTACAAATTAAAACATCTGAGGACAGTCTGACCTACCACTGTGGCAGACTACCTAGGAATACTTTGCCCCTTGCACCGTAAATTATGTTTAAAACTCTAGAAAAGACACAAAACTATCACAAACTATTCTTTCAAATCCATTTTCAACTGCATAAAAATATAGTTTATATAAAGAGCACAAGAGGTAGTAGTGTCAAATTTTATCTAATTTATTCCCTTTATTCATGCAACAATTAAAACAAGTAAGCTATGGGTATGCTCAAGCAACTACCTTTACAGCAATGCCAGAGATACTCTAACAACTCTCAACTAACCAGATTAAAGTGTAGAAGACCTCTACATAGTGAAAAAGTTTTTAATGTTATGTTGCACCAATATACTAATTTGGCACTGATGGAATCTGTTTACCAATCCCCTCATCAGTTAAAAAGAGTAAAGGAAGAGAGAAGGTATTGTGCTGCATGTCACATTATCTAGGCAGTGATACTCAACAAAAGGCTGCACTAAAGGGACATGAACATTGAGGGAAGAGTGTAAGAGAGTCAGTTCCCACCCTCTGCCTGCTGCTCCTCTTCCTGTCTCCATTCTGAACTCCCCCGTCCTCTAGACAGCACAAGTCACATTCAAATCCTCTTCCTTATCTCTGGAGGCATTTTCCTCCATCTCCTAATCTTTGTGCTCACCCTCATCTCTCACTTTCCTTTCTCTTCAACCTCTCATTTTCCTCTGGTACACAAGCATACTTCAGTCTCTCCTTTCTTAAACCTGCCCAACCCTTGACCCTACTTGCTTCTTCAACTACCACCCCATCTCTCTTTCATTTCTCAGCTCACTAAATTTACTATCTCCGATCGCTGTCTAGAGTTCCTCTCCTCCAATTCCATCTCAGACCCTCTGCAATTCAGCTTCCATCCCTTGCACTTCACTTAAACTGCTCCCACCAACTTTCTAATTAACTCTTCTTAGCCAAAGCTCAGAACCAGTACTCGATCTTCATCCTCCTTGACCTGGCAGCCATGAACAGGCTCTTATTGAAATCTTGTCCTCCATTGGCTTCAATGACTCTGTCCTCTGTTGGTTCTCCTCCCACCTCTCTAATCACTCCTTCAGCATGTCCTTTGACAGATCTACCTTATCCCCACCCCCAAACTTTCTGTGAGACTCCACAGGGCTTTGTCCTTGGTTCACTTCTTTTCTCCCTCTAAACCTTATGTCTGGGTATTCTTATCTGCAGATTTACCTCTCTATTGCAGATCTTTCTTCTGTCAAAAACTAAAATGTTGGTGTGTCTCTGACACAGAATCATAGAAATGTAGGGCTGGACAGGACCTTGAGAAGTCATCAAGTTCAGCTCCCTGTGCTGTGGCAGCACTGAGTAAACCTAGACCATCCCTGACAGCTGTTTGTCTAACCTGTTCTTAAAAACCTCCAATCATGGGAATTCCACAGCCTCCCTTGGAAACCTATTCCAATGCTTAACTACCCTTATAGCTAGAAAGGTTTTCCTAATATCTAACCTAAATCCCCCTTTCTACAGATTAAGCCCATTACTTATTGTCCTACCTTCGTGGACATGGAGACAATTCATAACAGTCCTCTATCACATCCCTTAACATGTCTGAAGAACTATCAGGTCCCCATCCTCCCAGTCATCTCCTCTCAAGACTGAACATGCTGTTTTTTTAACCTTTCCTTGTGGGTCAGGTTTTCTAAATCTTTTCTCATTTTTGCTGCTCTCCTCTGGACACTCTCCAATTTGTCCACATCTTTCCTGAAATATGACCCCAGAACTGGACATAGTACTTCAGTTTAAGGCCTCCCCAGTACCAAGTAGAGTATGACAATTACCTCTGTGTGTCTTAGATACAGCACTCCTGTTAATACACCTCAGGATGATAATCTTTTTCTCAATTGCATCACATTGTTGACTAATTCAATTTGAGATTCACTATAACTCCCCGATCCTTTTTAGCAGAACTACCACCTGGCCAGTTATTCCCCATTTTATAGTTGGGCATTTGATTTTTCTAAGTGAAGAACTTTGCACTTATCTTTACTGAATTTCACCTGGTTGATTTCAGACCAATTCTCCTATTTGTCAGGGTTATTTTGAATTCTAATTTTATCCTGCAAAGTTCTTGCAACCCTTCCCAGCTTGGTTTCATCTGCAGACTTTATAAGCACACTCTCCACTCCATACTCATTAATGAACATATTGAATAGTACTGAACACAGGAATGACCCTAGCAGAACCCCACTAGATGCACCCTCACAGTTTCACAGCAAACCACTGATAACTACTCTTTGAGTACAGGTTTTTTAACCAGTTGTGCTCCCACTTTACAGTAATTTCATCTAGACTACAGTTCCCTAGTTTGCTTAAAGGCATGTCATTTCAGATAGTGTCAAAAGCCATACTAAAAATCAAGATTTATTACATCTATGGCTTCCCCACATCCACTAAGTCAGTAACCTGTTAAAGAATCCACAGCTCCCTGTGGATGTCTAGTCACCAATTCAAGCTCAACAGGGCTAAACAGACCTCTTAGTCCTCACCAGAAGCTCTCTCAGACCTCCTTTCTTAATATTTGTGGCAACTCTGCCATCCTGTCACTCAGGCCAGCAACCTGAATGTCATCTTCCACTCAAACCTCTCTCTAGGTCCTCACATCCAGGCTTTATCCAAATCCTGAAGATTCTTTCTGCATAATTTCTCTAGCGGCCTTTCCTATCCCTCCACTGCTAAAACTCTCATCCCAGCTCCTATCATTTCACATCTCAATTACTGCATCATCCCTTTCTCGGACCTTGACAAATGCAATCTTGACCCCCTCATATCCATTCAAAATGCTACTGCCAGGATCATTCTCCCACCCAATTTCTTTGACCATGTCTCCGCTCTATCTGCATCTCTCCACTGGCTCCCCTTTCTCTATCACATCAAATATAACCTGCTTGTCTTGAATTTCAAAATTCTCCAGTGGACATCTCTGGGTGCTTCAGTTCATTTTGAACTGTGAGAGTGAAACAGAGTGAACTTGGTGGACTAGAAAATCTGGCCCCGCATCAATATGGAAGACTGAAATATAGTTTTACTCCTAAAAGAGGACCCTCAGAAACAAAGTTTATACACATTTGCAAGCTTGCACTGTTGCTGCCAATGATGACCAATATAAAGCTTCTGTTGATTTTCAAGGCCTTTCCCAAACTATCCCCTCTCATTTATTATCAAAAGGCCTGCTCCCTCCTCTGATCAACTATTAAAAATATCAACTGGTTTTCCAATGTTTGAGTATTGGGAATTAAACTCATGTTCTGGGAGAGCACATTAATGATTCTGTGAATGAAAGCTTCATGTTGGGGAGATGATTGGCTGGAGGAAATAATGGAGAAGAGATAGCAGCTTTAGAAAGAACTGTCAGAGGAAAAGAATCTGGGAGATAGCAGAAGGCACCTCACTTCGGTTCCTGAAATTTCTGTGTTGTCTGGGAGGAACTAGTTGCCATATTCCTTCTGCCTGAGATTTTGCTTGGGCAAGGCCCAAACTATTGTGAAATAAGTAGAGGCTATTCGTGATTTTACTATGGAGCATAACCCAAATTTGGATGATGATGTTTCAGTCCAGTCCTATTCATGCCTAATTTTAGATGATGCTCCAACTCTTTTTGAGAGGGAGGCAATACAAATGGGTAGCTACAGTATATTTTTTTGTTTGGAGGGCCCTTACCTATTCTGGCTGTTCAACCTTCTGTTTTAGATTTACCTTTGTAAGAAAAGATAGCTACTATTCTTCAGCAAAGAAAAAAAGATTAAATTTCTTCATTGGCCCAACTATTTTGGATCCCATATGTTCAAAGTATATGCAGGTACACTTGCCACTTCACAAATCACACAAGTAGGTGTGAGATAGACAAGTCTCAGCTGCAGATGCAAACAAAGAAACATGCCTAAACAAAACACCCTGAGTGAGGTTGGAGTCAGCCCCTTTCCTATTATTCAGGCAGTCATTATAAAACCATTACTCCTCAATCTGTAAAAGCGGCGAAGAGTCCTGTGGCACCTTATAGACTAACAGACGTATTGGAGCATGAGTTTTCGTGGGTGAATACCCACTTCGTCGCACATGCATCCAACGAAGTGGGTATTCACCCACGAAAGCTCATGCTTCAATACGTCTGTTAGTCTATAAGGTGCCACAGGACTCTTTGCCGCTTTTACAGATCCAGACTAACACGGCTACCCCTCTGAAGCTTGACTCCTCAATCTGATATGCTTACTTGCTCACACACCTTCCCTTAGGCTACACGATATTCTGTGGTGTCACTCTTTCATATCCTCTCTCCTCCCCTCCAGTCAGTAGTCTGCACACAGTGCTGGCATTCCATTCAGTGTCTGCAGTCATCCAGAACACCACTCTATAGAACCAGAAATAAAAAGTCTAATAATGTTTTATTCGTTTTATTTTGGAGTTTATTTTTTGAAACAGATACTAGATCTCAACACAGGCATTCCAGTGGTACAAAAATTTCATGCGGCTCCTGCTCAGAGATTTTCCCTCATCTTGGAACAAAGAAGTGTTAAGGAAGTTGAAATTTTAAAATCAAGTCACTTCTGAAGGGGGCTGTAACTTTGGAACCCCTTGCTCAAATTTCCCCAAATTTGCTATCCTCAAACTATCATGGGACCTGAATTGGCACTCCATTTTTCAAGATAATCTGACTACATATGTGGATTTTAGACAGGACTGGAAATTTGGCTTGAAACAGAAACTTTGTTGCAATCTTAACTACATTGTGACTGCTCACATAGTATATCCACAAGGAGATGCCCTTAAGGAAAAAAATCAACTCATTGGACAAAGATGCAACACACAAACTATATTATAAAAGTCAGAGTCCAACACTTCTATGCAACCAGCAAATGGTCAAAAAGCCTCTTCCTGCTCCTGAAGCCATCAGCTCACACAATAAAGAATTGGACCACACCAGTATAAAAAGGACTATACAGGTTCAAATCAATCGACATAGGGCAAAATTTTCAAGATAGACTTGGGCACTTTGTCTCATTGAAAGTCAAAGCTCCTTAGTGTCCAAATCACTTTAGAAAGTGGGACTTAATTAATGTCTAGAAATCATTTTCAAAATGCATACGTTATACCCACCCTGATTAAAAATATATCAGATTTCAGTGGTCTTAGATCACTACAAGTGTTTGCTTGGAAGAAATCCAGAACTATTCAACTATTCAACATAGGTAAAACCCTATGAAGGACAGTCTTTGTAGATAATTAACTAGAAAAAAATGCTCCAGTGTGCAGACTGCAGATGATTTAGTAAACATTTACACGTAGCACAATAGGTGTGCACGGGACTTTAGACTGTCAGTAAAGACATGGTGTCTACTGTGATGATTTTACAATATAAGTTGAATAAGGGGAGGTAGGAAGGGTTAGAGGAAATAAATCAAGTTATGAAATTCCTTAAGTTGTATAGTACACTTCCAATATTCTTAATTAAATTATGTTACATAATTACATGATCAGTTTGGGGAACTGTGGGAAAAGGTGGGAATTTTGAACAAGGAAAAGTTTAGTTGGTAAACTTGCTAAGCCTTGAAAGTCTTGTCTTCACTGTAGCTTGCTACTACAGGGTTTCACCATTACACTTAAAAAGAATAAGAAAATGGGTGTTACTTTTATAAAATTTTACTCCAAACTATTTATTGAACGTATCCATAGCTAAAAATCCCAACTTTCTAGTTTTATAACACATTTTTTGACATTATATATGTTTTGCACATTTGTAATTAATGTGCTTTCCCTGTGCATCTATGTTATGCTTTGTTCTTCACTGAAGTTGATGTTCAAGGCATAGATATGTAAAGGTCATATGGAATAATGCTACTTAGATCAAGTATATATAAAGATATCTGAAACCGTGGCAAATCCTGATAAAAGCTTACAGCAGTTTTGTATAGGACATCTGCATAACTACTTGAAGGACACCTTTAAAAGCTAAGTCTGCAAGCTTTTTAATCAACCTGCTCATGTACCCAAAAAAGTCTGCAAAATGAAAAAATTCCTAGGAGGGATAGTTCAAATATACAAAAGAGCACAAAGTCAAAGACAGAACAAAGACTTTCTGACATGCTGCTCATTAAAACTCCTGTTTGAACACCTGATATTTTGTTAACCCATGGAACAAAAACTTAAGGTCACTTCTCCTCACACCTTTTACACCAAGTCATAACAATTAGTCTATTATTGTGTTTAAATGTAATACACACAGTTTGAGATATTGTTTATTTGCACTTGGTGCCTTTATGTAGCCAGTTCTTATTTTTTAAATGAAAATATGGTTTTACTTAGGAAAAAAAAGTGCACTTTCCTTAAAGTGGGGATGAAAACAGGAATAAAAAGTTTTTTCCAGTAAGCTTTTTGTGCCCATTTTCACTAGGATTAATCTGTAGGGACAAGATGTAATAATCTTTTAAAAGCAATTTACATAGAATCTTTTTACATTGCTATTTAGAGACTTAAATTACATAAAATCCATAAGATCTGCTTTGTCCAAATTTTGAGTTTTCAAATGATGATACCTTACAAGTCATACCTTGTACAAAGATTATTAAAGTAATGTATGGGGTGTGAATACAGGGTGTATTCTGTCACAGACAGAAAAAGCTTTTTGCACCAAGGGCACCCACTTGCTCCTCCATATCACAATTAGTTATGAAATATTTATGAAACAGAAAAACGTATCATTTTAAATTTACTGTCTCTGCACTTCTATGATTAAAAAGGCTGTGTCCAGAGAAAGTACGAAGAATGAAGCATCCCCTTACACAGGAAAGTTGATTTGATTAGAATCAAAGACTATAATAATTTGATGCTAATATTTAGCATAATCTGTAGGTAACTCACAACAAAGAACATACCATTTTCATGACATCATCCTCATCTAAAGTAAAGAATCTTTTGAGACAGCTAAATCACCTGATGTCTTGGTAAAATAAATTGAAATAAATTAAGGGGAAAAGTTATTAACTTTACTTCCAAATGCTGAGACTATAGAATTGCCATATTAATCATTTTTCTCTACTGGACCGGAATTTAGCCATTATTATTATTTATATATATACTGTACTATTTCTTTAACTGACAAACAGCCAATTGTCTAAAAGACAAAACAGAGAAAGAATTGGGGACGGGATGCAACAAAAAACAAGAAAATATTCTGCGAAGTTTATCTCATGCCTTTTCAGTATCATTTTTGTTGTAGTTTCACTTTGTCATACTTTTGTGACATTTTTATTCATGCTTCTGTGAATATATTTGTAAACACATGGCTGAATAAATACAGGCAATACAAACTTAATATCCAATACTCCACATATCTGCAATAACTGTTGTATCTTCCTGTATTCTGAATATGCAATAATGCAGTACACATCACTGTGTACCCAAATACACAGTGTTTATAGTATACACCAGACCTTAATAAACTATTTTCCAAACAGGAGGTAAAAGAAAGGACTAGGTGAACCCAGAGATTAATAGGTTAAGGTATTTTCACCTCTGAAAACACTGGCTGTAATCATAACCAAGTTGCAAGTAATTGCAGGTTGTTTAATGCAGTGGTTTTCAACCAGAAGACCTGGGCCCCCTGGGGGGGCTGCGAGCAAGTTTCAGGAGGGCCGCCAAGCAGGGCCAACATTCGACCAGGGTAGAAAGCCAAAGCCCCACCACATGGAGCTGAAGCCCAGGGCCTTGAGCCCAACCACACCAGGTTGAAGCCAAAGCCTGAGCAATGCAGCTTCGTGGGGGGCCCCTGTGGCATGGGGCCCCAGTCAACTACCCTGCTTGCTACCCCTAAAACCGGGGGGAAGAGGGCTGCCTCAGAAAGAAAAAGGCTTAGAACCCCTGGTTTAATGAACATTTTAAAATCAGTTGGTCTCAGTGTGCATTTCAAACACCACCACTACCGTCAGCATCTATATCACAGACAAAAACAAAAGGAAGCATTGCGTCCAAGCTCTGTTCAAGCGCAGCTGATAGAGGAGGTTGTCAGGAAGCTAGCTACAAGTCACTGATTCTCAGCCCTGGCATAAGTTAAAGTTGCAGGGCAAAAGCTTCTTATGCCACCAACATAAAAGTTCCCTCAGGGACCTTACACCAGCAGAGAATCATGCCCAGAGGAGCCTTATTCTGGCACACACATTCCTCTCCTCTCCTCCCAGATAAAACCCCTCCCCTTCTTCTTATGCTGGGAGGGCCAGGGCATTGTCTGGCACCACAAGCATTGGAGCTGGTGAATGAGACATCAGAGCTGCCTCCACCAGTTCTATGCCAGTGTAGATTTCTTATACAGAGAAAAATTCTCCAGTGGACATCTCTGGGTGCTTCAGTTCATTTTGAACTGTGTGAGTGAAACAAAGTGAACTTGGTGGACTAGAAAATCTGGCCCCGCATGAATATGAAAGACTGAAATAAAAGAGGACCCTCAGGAACAAAGTTTACACACATTTGCAAGCTTGCACTGTTGCTGCCAATGATGACTAATATAAAGCTTCTGTTTCTAGGGCTGTCAATTTGTCTTCTTTTGCAAGACTAACTTCACTTCCTTGCTTTAGAAGTCATGATCTCCAATGCTGGCAGCGTCTATCTTCCCATTCAGAGCCTGAAGGAAGAAGGAAGGTTGAGCTCTGCAGTTTGAAGCATGGCTGCTGGTAAAGGCTCCAGAGATTTAGGTGCAATCTTTCTTATTTTCACTGGGAGGCGCCACTGGGTTTGCTGATCCATCAGACCCCAATCTGCTGGATTCCAGAGTGGGAGGTGCAGCAGCAGTGCCTCTGAAGCACCACTGCTACAAAGCCAAGATTGCTGTGCACCAGGGGCGGACAAACTTTTTGGCCTGAGGGCCGCATCGGGTTTCTGAAATTGTATGGAGGACCGGTTAGGGGAGGCTTTGCCTCCTCAAACAGACAGACATGGCCTGGCCCCCGACCCCTATCCGACCCCCCCTGCATCTCGCCCCCTGACAGCCCCCCCGCCCCCGGGACTCTTTCCCCATCCAACCGCCCTGTTCCCTGATGACCCCTGCCCCATCCACCCCCCCACTCTCTATCCCCTGACTGTTCCCGGACCCCCCGCCCCAACTGCCCCCCGCAGCAGCATCCAACTCCCCTCTCCTTCCTGACTGCCCCCCTGGGACCCTGCCCCATCCAACCACCCCTTCTCCTTGACTGCCCCCGGACCCCCGCCCCTGACTGCCCCCCCGCTGCCCCATCCAACCCTGCCCCATCCAACCACACCTTCTCCCTGTCCCCTGACTGCTCCCGGAACCCCTGCCCCTGACGGCCCCCCGCCACCCCATCCAACCCCCACTCCCCTTCCTGACTGCTCCCCCGGGACCCCTGCCCCCATTCAACCCCCCTGTTCCCCACCCTCTGACCCCCCCCCCCCGAACTCCCCTGACCTCTATCCAACCCCCTCTCCCCCATCTCCTTACCATGGTGCCTGGAGCACCAGTGCCTGGCGGCACGGCTGCACCAGGACAGGCAGCCGTGCAGCACAGAACACCAGGTCAGGCCGGGCTCTGCAGCTGCGTTGCCCCAGGAGCTCGATGCTCCACCGCCCAGAGCATTGTGGTGGCGGAGCAGTGAGCTGAGGCTGCGAGGGAGGGAGAACAGCAGGGGAGGGGCCCAGGGTGAGCCTCCTGGGCCAGGAGCTCAGGGGCCAGGCAGAATGGTCCCGTGGGCTGGACGTGGCCTGTGGGCCGTAGTTTGCCCACCTTTGCTGTAGACCCAGGCATTTCTGCACTTTTTCCCAGCTTTTCCAATCCTACCTGCCTCCTTTTCTGCCCAGGGGAGCCAAAGCAACCTCACCAACATGAGGCTGATAAGATGGTGTCTGAGACTTGCCCAGAAGGGTAGATCTCTCCAGTCCTGCTTGGCTTCTTTCCTGCCCAGCAGTGAGGGGCTGAGATGACCCCACCCAAACTAGACTAGGGGAGGGGAAGACAGCTTTTTGCCCACAGAGGAATTAGAGCTTCCCAACGAGACAGCTCCTTCATTCCCCTTATTAGAGGGCACAGACCTTTCCTTTTGCCTTGACCTTCTCAGCCCTAAAGTCAGCAGGGGCACTAGCCATGGCAGCACCTCACAATGGGAAGCAAAGCTGAGGGAAAAATCTCCCCAAAAGCCAAATGGAGCCAAGAGACACAACTGGGATTTAAGTATTAGAGGGGTAGCCGTGTTAGTCTGGATCTCTAAAAGCGGCAAAGAGTCCTGTGGAACCTTATAGACTAACAGACGTATTGGAGCATAAGCTTTCGTGGTTGAATACCCACTTCGTCAGATGCATGTAGTGGAAATTTCCAGAGGCAGGTATAAATATGCAAGCAAGAATCAGGCTAGGGATAACGAGGATAGTTCAATCAGGGAGGATGAGGCCCTCTTCTAGCAGTTGAAGTGTGAACCCTAAGGGAGGAGAAATTGCTTTTGTAGTTGTCTAGCCATTCACAGTCTTTATTTAATCCTGAGCTGATGGTGTCAAATTTGCAAATGAACTGAAGCTCAGCAGTTTCTCTTTGAAGTCTGATCCTGAAGTTTTTTTGCTGCAGGATGGCTACCTTTAAATCTGCTATTGTGTGTCCAGGGACGTTGAAGTGTTTTCCTACAGGTTTTTGTATATTGCCATTCCTAATATCTGATTTGTGTCCATTTGATGTACATAGCAGAGGGGCATTGCTGGCACATGATGGCATACATTACATTGGTGGACGTGCAGGTGAATGAACCGGTGATGGTGCGGCTGATCTGGTTAGGTCCTGTGATGGTGTCGCTGGTGTAGATATGTGGGCAGAGTTGGCATCGAGGTTACTTTTGGCATCGAGGATTGGTTCCTGAGTTAGAGTTACTATGGTGCAGTGTGTAGTTGCTGGTGAGAATATACTTCAGGTTGGTGGCTTGTCTGTGAGCGAGGACTGGCCTGCCTCCCAAGGCCTGTGAAAGTGAGGGATCATTGTCCAGGATGGGTTGTAGATCACTGATGATGCACTGGAGAGGTTTTAGCTGAGGACTGTATGTGATGGCCAGTGGAGTTCTGTTGGTTTCTTTCTTGGGCTTGTCTTGCAGCAGGAGGCTTCTGGGTACACATCTGGCTCTGTTGATCTGTTTCCTTATTTGCTCGTGTGGGTATCGTAGTTTTGAAAATGCTTGGTGAAGATCTTATAGGTGTTGGTCTCTGTCTGAGGGGTTGGAACAAATGCGGTTGTACCTCAGCGCTTGGCTGTAGACAATGGATCGTGTGGGTGTGTCTGGGATGGAAGCTGGAGGCATGAAGGTAGGCATAGCGGTCGGTGGTTTTTCAGTATATGGTGGTGTTAATGTGACCGTCACTTATTTGCATAGTGGTGTCTAAGAAGTGGACCTCCTGGTGTAGATTGGTCCAGGCTGAGGTGGAAGCTATTGAAATCGTAGTGGAATTCTTCCAGGGTTTCCTTCCCATGGGTCCAGATGATGAAGATGTCATCAACGTAGCATAGGTAGAGAAGGGGCGTGAGTGGACGAGAGCTGAGGAAGCATTGTTCCAGGTCAGCCGTAAAAATGTTGGCATATTGTGGGGCCATGTGGGTGCCCATAGCCGTGCCACTGGTCTGGAAGTATATATTGTCACCAAATTTGAAATAATTGTGCGTGAGGATAAAGTCACAGAGCTCAGCAACCAGTTGTGCTGTGGCATCATCAGGGATACTGTTCCTGACAACTTGTATTCCATCTGTGTGTGGGATGTTTGTGTAGAGAGCCTCTACATCCATGGTGGCTAGGATGGTGTTTTCTGGAAGATCACTAATGGACTAGTTTTCTCAGGAAATCAGTGGTGTCACAGAGATAGCTGGGAGTGCTGGTGGCATAGGGTCTCCAGTAGAGAGTCCACATATCCGGACAATCCTTCAGTGAGTGTGCCAATGCCCGAGATGATGGAGCGTCCAGGATTTCCAGGTTTGTGGATCTTGGGTAGTAGATGGAATAACCCCAGTCGGGGCTCTAAGGGTATGTTGATTTGTTCCTGTGTTAGTGTAGGGAGTGTCCTGAGTAGATGATGCAGTTTCTTAGTGTATTCCTCAGTGGGAATCTGAGGAAAGTGGCCTGTAGAATTTGGTACTGGAGAGTTGTCTGGCAGCCTCCTTTTGGTAGTCAGACCTGTTCATGATGGCAACAGCACCTCCTTTATCAGCCTCTTTGATTATAATGTCAGGGGTGTTACTGAGGCTGTGGATGGCATTGTGTTCTGCACGACTTAGGTTATGAGGCAAGCGATGTTGTTTTTCCAAAATTTCTGCCTGTGCACGTCGGCAGAAGCATCCTATGTATAGGTCCAGACTGTCACTTCAACCCTCAGGAGGAGTCCATGTGGAGTTCTTCTTCATGTGCTATTGGTGGGAGGGTATCTGTGTATCAGTGTGCTGTTCAGTGTTATCTTGAAAGTATTCGTTGAGTTGGAGACGGCAAAAGTAGGCTTCCAGATCACCACAGAACTGTATCATGTTTGTGGAGGTGGCGGGGCAGAAAGAGAGTCACTGAGATAGGATAGACACTTCTGCCAGGCTGAGTGTGTCGCTGGATAGATTGACAATATTGCTGGGTGAGTTAGGGGTACCACTCTTATGGCCCCATGTTAGTTAGAAATCTGAAATAAATAGGAATTTTCTTTAGAAGGGCAGTCTGGTTAAACCTGTATGCCATGAAAGAGGCAGACAAAGAACTCCAAAGGGTGGGGCACTCCCCTGCTGCCAGTGACTGACAGGTCTGGTTCTGCCCACGTGCTGCAAGCAGGTTGAAGGAACCACTGCAATAGATCTATGGACTCTAGCATTCAGATGAAAGAATTAACATCCTAAAGCTCTGAGATGCATTTAATTTCTATCCTGTCACTTATTTTTAATCTCAGTTCATTCTTACAGCACTTCTACAAAATGCTACTATACAATATAGTCTTTAATAACTTTGCTATTCGATCTCACACAAATTCTCCACAATGTTCTCAGTTTACCAAAGCAAACTGCACTGTTCTTCTTTTACTGATGCCAAGCTCATGTGAACTTGCTTTGAATTAAGTTAGTGTGGAATGTATCCAGGGGGACTGGACTCCAAGACAGCACCTCATTCTTCAGCACGGTATATTTTTCCTTTTGTTTGCTTTGCTATTCTGATAGCTTCTTTTAACCTTTTTTACATGATGAAGTTTTATTATCTTAAGGGAAGTTGTGATCCAACCTCCAGTTTCAATAGCAAATATACCAAATGTGCAAGTAATGTCATTAACAGCTAAAACCAGAAAATTATTCACCAGTTCACAATCCTTCTGTCAATTCCCGGTGTTGAACACACCAACATATCAACTGAACTGTAAACAAGTTACTTCTGACATGCATTTTTTTTTTAAATTGCTCAACTCAAACAACTTTGTTACGTGAAAATTGTGTATCAAATCTTTATTGATACTACTTACAATTAGAAAGAAAAGTGAGATTAATTAGCTGAAGCCTACAGACTTCAATTTCTTTATGAAAGGTTATTTTTTCTTTGCACCTCTTATTTACATTTTTGGAATGTTCATGAATATTATCAATTTACATTTAAGTGATTTAATTTAGAAATATTTAAAATTCCACCTTTTTTAAAAAAAAATTTTGATCCCGCATTCGATGTTGAGCATTTTTTAATATTATACCAGTTCAGTTTGGTTATATTTGTCAGTACAGGCAAATACAGTACAGTACAGACATCCTATAATTCTGAATTCTTCAAGCAATTTTAGTGAAAAATACATAGATGCCAAGATGGGGAAAGAACAAGTCAAAAATTACTAAGACAAGTTAGATGTCTTCAAATCATAGAATATCAGGGTTGGAGGGGACCTCAGAAGGTCATCTAGTCCAACCCCTTGCTCAAAGCAGGACCAATGGCTCTGGCACTGGGGAGCTGCCGGAGCCTTTCCCTGCTGCCTCTCACCTGCCAGAGCCTTTCTCTGCTGCTGGAGTCTTTCACTGTAGCAATGAAAGGCTCCAGCTATGATGATGCAGTCAGACACTATGCTGCTAGAAATAGCAATGCAGCCGTGGGAGGCATGCTTGGACGTGTAGAGAGCCATGTAGGGTATATAACTGATGGCTCTGCCATGTCTAGACTCTACTCACCTACGCAATGCCTCACCATCTACACTGCTATTTGTACCAGCACTAACTGGGCATGCAGGGCCGTACTCTACACACTGCCATAAGCATAGACATACCTTTCAAATAGAGTGTTTTCTGTTACATAGAAGGACCAGAATATATATATTTTAAACGACCTAAAACTTTTACAGAAATACTTCTATTGTCTACTTTTCTAATATAGGCTCTGATTCAGGAAAGCACTTAAGCACATGCTTAAATATGTACTTCATTTTAAATCACAAGTGCCTTCCTGAAGAGGGATGGTTTGTTGAAGCAGGACTGTACTTAGACCTGGTCTACACAGAATTTTTGTTGATATAATTATGTAAGCTGGGGTGCAATTTTTAACCAAAATAGTTATACCACGACAAGCCCTTGCATGGACACAATTACACTGCTATAAAAGTGCCTATATTCCCCCTCTCATTCAGGAATAAGCTATATCAATATAACTGCCTCCACTTTCGGGCAGTTGTATTACTTTAACTATATGAACATAGTTAACAGGGTTACAGAATGCAAATACCGGGGGAGGGGGGAGGCAGGCTGATGTACACTTCTGCCCCCCAGTGTTTTACAGCCCCTCAATATCTTGTGGCACCTTAGAGACTAACCAATTTATTTGAGCATGAGCTTTCGTGAGCTACAGCTCACTTCATCGGATGCATACACGGTTGCATCCGATGAAGTGAGCTGTAGCTCACGAAAGCTCATGCTCAAATAAATTGGTTAGTCTCTAAGGTGCCACAAGTACTCCTTTTCTTTTTGCAAAGACAGATTAACACGGCTGTTACTCTGAAACCTGTCAATATCTTGCGGAGGCAAAAGCAGGACCTGGCTATGTTTCTATCCCTTCGCACATGTATGGGAGTGGGAAAGGCAGAGGTGGAGCTGAAACCAGAGGAGGGGTTGGGGTGGCCACTGCGGTGCACAAGATTGGGTCCGCTGCCAGGGACCAAATAGGATCAACTCTCCTCTCCCTGCCTTCCAGCCACTACAGATCACAGCAGACATACTTGGCTTGGGAGATGGATAGGAACATGTGTGCAAGCTGCCAGGGTCGGGGTGGGGCACTTGAGCAGGGCACAGACGTTGTCAGCACACAGGGAACGGGAAGGGGAGCCACACAGCACTAGAAGAAGTGCCATGGGAATGGCAGTAGGAACTGCCATTCCACACCTTCCCTCCATGGAGCTCACTCCCCACCAACATACCAAGACTCAGTAACTCCCCTTCCTCTTCCTCCGATTGCTTCACACACTGCCCTCCCTCTCCCCAAACCCGATTCACAGAGAGTTTCCGGATTCTCCCCACCCCCAATAGATTGACCTTAAAGTAGTACAACGTTTGTGCATAGACAAGGCCATTGAGATTATAAACTTTTGGGGGCAGAGGCCATCTTTTTTGTTCTGGTTCGGGCCAGTCCCTAACACAGTGGGGTCCTGATCCATGACTGGGGCTTCTCAGTTCTACTGAAATACAAACAGACAATTTATTATACTATTATGAATTTATCAGCTATAAAAAACTAAAGATAACTGTGGTTTCAATTAACCTTTTGCAACATTTTATTTTGTTAGAACAAATATATGGTGGAAATGGCTTTAAAATTTGAAGTCTAGCCAACACATAGCAATTTAACCTACAGTACAGATTGTCCATCAACCCCACCTTAGTCTTCAATTTGGTCACAACATCATTTCAAACAGGATCACTACTGAATTCATTTAAAGGAAAGGTCTTTTGGGTCAGTCTTTCTATATTCTATAGCTCAAATTGGGCAACAACGTTCTTTGCATTCCAATAACCTTCTCTTTAAAGTTATCAAAGTGCTTTACAACACTCCACAAAATAAACCTGAGTAAATAGGCAAGTATCCTCATTTTACAGAGGGAGAAACTAAGGCAGAAAGACTTGGCCTGAATCACACAAATTCACAAATCACACAAATATAACCCATTTTCTGACTACAAGTCATTGGCTTTAATTACTAAAGTTGTTTACCTCTCTGCAGGACCAGAGCCTACAAATCCAGAAGAATGCCTCATTATTTTTATTTAAAGAACCAAATATGTGCAGAAAAATTTATATACAGGTAGACTTCTTGGGATGATTTGTGTAAGTGTAAAAATACTACATTTAGAATTAAATCTATTGCAACAACAAAGAAAAATCGTTACATTCTTATAGTATTTTCAAACATTTTTCTTAAAGTGGCCCTGAAAATGAACACAAAATGTATGTTCTTTACTGTGGTAAAAAATTTCAGGGAATCCTGAAGGAAATAAACAATTGCAAGAAAACGAGGCAGGATAGTATCTAACGTTTTTCCAAACAGCCCATTTGTCACTTTCATGTATGCAAGTTAATTAATATTCTATAAAGGTCTTCAAAAAGCTGAATACCTCTCAAGCTCTGAATTCATGGGGCTGACCTTAGACTTTCTCAAAATGATTTTTAATGCAGTCTGTTATCAGCAAAACCCGTTCAAACACATGCCCCATCTGCCAGTACCCCATTTGCAAAAGAGCTTCTTCTACTTGCAAACAGTGCAGCTTCTGCCTGTTTCCTTCTCTCCTCTAAATACCAGCTGTATGGTAATGAGCACAAACAGCTGAAAAATACTGCACAGTAACAAAGCTGGTACGAAATGGGCAGAACAACGCTTCCACTCAACGAAGCAGTTGCAGCATGAGTTTAGCAGATTAGCTATTGAACTGAGGTGGGGGGAGGTGTGGAAAAAATGTAAAGGTTCTGCATAGATAGCCAAGGAATGAAGAGAGTCCAAAAGGGGCATACAAGCTACCAAAGAAAAGCGTAAATTCTAAAGTACTTTTGTTAAACTGCGTGAAGCAATTCTTCAGATTTTCTAAGGCTTATTCCTTGTATACTAATGATATGCCAAGTGTCATTCTGATCAGTTGCAAGTTCAGTTAGTTTTCAAAGAAGGCAACTTGTTAATGAAAGTTTTCTATTAATTAACAAATGTCTTCTTGAGCTGAGGGTTGGGGGGAGGGGAAGGCCTTAGGAACAAAAATACATTATTGCTCTTATTTAAGTTTCTGCTACTTTTACCAAGTGTGATCAACAAACACCACATTATTTATTATGTTTTTACATAGTAGTCCTCAGAGTGTAAGAGTTTTGTTGTAAAGCAAGTTTTTACAAGTTGTCAACAACATACAAGTTAGTATTTCAGTGTCCAGACTGCTATTTAATCTCTGGGCAGATAAGGCCCTCTGGGCTTGATTTAAAAAAAAAAAATTGTGGATAACTGCATCTATTTTTCAGCAATTGGTATGAGTACAATATGTATGCAGTTGAGTATCTGCATATGCAAATAGCCAGCTAGACATTTAACCAGCCATTTGCATACCAGCATGACAATTGAACATGCATTTTTGCACTCTCAGTTGCATGCACCTAATTTTGAAAATCAGGCCCTTGGCAAATGTGAAAAAAAAAAAGTTGTCCCCTCTCCCCACCTCCTACTTGCGATTTACCTGAGGCCAGCTCTGCACTCCAGACTTCTGCAAGCACAGTTATGTCTGGAGGCATAATCCTGAACAGACATAGCTGTCTGGAAGAAGCCCACAGTTTAGACACAGTTATACTGGCAAAACTGCACTTTTCCCAGTGTCACTTGTTTTGATCATGAAAGAGTGGTTTTACGATGCCGATATAAAGTACGGCCTTGCTAGCAGGGCACATCCACACAAGGAATGCTTTGCCGGTGTAGTACACAGGATTCTCATACCGGTAAAACTTTACTTGTGGTAGACAGAGCCTTAGGGCTTGGCTACACTTACATTTTATAGTGGTCTAACTTGCTGGCTCAGGGGGGTGAAAAATCACCCCCTTGAGCGCAGCAAGTCAGAGCGCTTTAAAGCGCTAGTGTAAACAGGCTCCGAGCGCTGGGGCCGTGCTCCTAACGCTCGGAGCTAATCCCCTCCACTCACACTTCAAAGCACAGCTGCAGGATTACCACTCACACTTCAAAGCACGGCTGCAGGAGCGCTCCCGCGACAGCGCTTTGAAGTTTCCAGTGTAGCCATGCCCTTAGATGTATCATGAATATCAAGAGCCACCTTCCCTGTTTTTTCCCTGGACACGTAGGGGTCAACTCTGTGGGTGCTCTGGGGCTGGAGCACCCACGGCAAAAAAAAAAAAAAATAGTGTGCGCTCAGTACCCAACAGCCACCCGTCAATCAGCTCTTCCGCGGCAGGAGGTGCTGGGGAGGAGGGAGCGGAGCGGGGGTGGGAAGAGGTGGAGCAAGGGTGAGGCATGCTCGGGGGAGGAGGCAGAGCAGGGGCAGGAAGCTGTGGGGCAGGGCCTCAGGGAAGGGGGGGAGTGGGGACAGGTCCTCGAGGTACAGCACCCACCTGGAAGGAAGGAAACCGGCACTTGTGCCTGGAGAACTAGAATGGGAGCTTTCTCAGCTACGAACTGATAGGGCACAGGGCTGACTCTCTCCAAAGAGTGTGTGTTAAACAGGTGTTCATAAAAAAAAACCACAACTTTTAAACAGAGTAAGTAAAACCCTCCCTGTATCAGCTTCTCAGCTTTCTTTGGTCTCTTATGATAACATAATCCCACTATTTTTCAGTCTTCCAAAAAAGTCCTCCTGGAACAGAGAGCTCAAGACTTAGTTTTCCCCCAAAATGGGGTGGGAAAAATCATCACCTCCACTACCTTTAAGACCTTCTTTACACATAATAAAGCAGGGGGGAAAACCCCAATTTATATTCTTGTGAGATTTACTGAGTCAGACAGGGCATGTATATAAAAGGTGGTTGGGCTACTGGTTCCCACTAACCAGGGATCTTAGAATAAACAAAAGACAAGGAGAAAGCCATTTTCTCAGAGAGCCAAAAACATTATCATTGACTATACTCCGGCATATCTGTGAGTGATGGAATTCATTTTTGTTGCTTGTGCACTACTGAAGTTTACTTGAACCTCAAGAAGTGCTTCCATTCTAATTTCAAGATTTCATGTAGACTTCATTCATTAAGTTAAAAAGTTGTGTCTTTGCTGGAGTATTTTGGCATACAGAATATTACTAAGATGTTAAGGACTGTGTATCACAGATACTGCTATTTATTCTTGCAATCTTAAAATTTCTGTTTCTGAAACTTCTGTTTAACATGAACTACCATGAAAACCATTTTGCCAAGATGATTTTAATCATAAATAATAACTTCACAATGAGACAGGGTTCAGTAATCTTTACTGTGGAAAAAAATTAAATACATCTTATTTCAATCTACTTTGGGGTTCTTTATGCATCAAATATATATTTTTCATAATTCTCTGAAGTTCTTGGGATGCTTAAAAAATCCACTGAAGGCCAAAATTGTATACATAGGTGGCATCATTTAGGCTACTGGTCATGGTTTGCTTTTCTTATTTCCCCAGAAGGAAGCCTGAGATTCTCATTAGTGTCATTCACCTTTACAGATTAAGGCCCATTCTCATGCAGGGGATGCCTGTACGAGGGTGTATCCATTTTACATACAGAACTCTATTGTTTTCAGTGTGCACTAATTTGAACGATCAGTGTCAAATATAATTTCACTACTTACAAATAAAATTAGACACTCACTAAAAAGTGTCTAAATTGCTTGCAAAGAACAGCCATTACATTCAAAAGTGAGATGGTATGTAAGAAAAAGCCCACTGCAGAAACAGGTATAATTACACCTAAAATTCTTAAAATTACAGTATATATCTAGTTTAAACTTAAAAATCCCCATTATTGGATCATTTGGACTGACCAACTGAAACAGTGCTAGAAAAAAAATCTCACAGTGAATTTCAGCAAATGGAGGATTATCAGAAATGAACAGCAATTCAGATAATGCATCCTCAGATCAGATCTACTGTAATAATGTGGTTTTATCTGCTGGAGATACAGTGCCCACTTTGGATACCTACCTGAACGATTTAAAGAATTCTACTTCAGCAATTCTTACCCATCGGTAAATGTTTCAGAACAGTGGGGATCTCAGGTACACAGATGCACTGTTTACAATTAAAATCACAAAATGTACTCCTCTCAAATATACTTCAGGATGTAAAAGTTAAAATAGAAATTCAGTCAACGCTTGTATTCTTATGCCCTTTTTTAATCAAATGCATGATCCCAATTTGTCAGTATTTTGCAAATTCACCCTATTTGCTAACTAGATTATAAGACCTTCCAATGTCAGGAGCCTTTGACATGATATTTGCTTATTAAAATACTGTAAAATTATAATTAAAAAAAAATTTTTTTTTTTTTTAAAACTGGTCCAACCACTTCCTTCATAGAAATGAATATTTTACTTTTCTAGTGAATCTGCCTTTCCCGTGTCTTTTCTCTTTTTTGGGAGGGAAACTGGAGAAGAGCATGAGGTAAGCATACATAGATATGGATCATTCCTAAATGTGTGTCATGCTTATCCATTCTAATCTTTCTTTTGTGCTTATTTTTAAAATATAAAACATGTAAACATGTCCATACAAACTATATACACGTTTATGTTGTAAACATGGCCTAATATTTTCTCTTTCAACATTTATAATAAAAATAAATATTAAATGAGATTTAAAAAAAGATTTTACTCCAGTTTGGGTGTTGAGTGATAGCTGCATTATAACTACCATTTACAATGAATATTGTTAATCACAAGCATTCTTCAGTCCAAACAACTTGGGGGGTGGAACTTAACAAAAGGACCTTTGTTTTAAGTAGAGTTGTTTAATTTTCATATTGTGCCCATTCTCCAGATCAATTTAGTATAAACGAGATGTTTCCATTTTTTTCTGGATGATCAGAATAAGATTAGTTTTACTACCACACTCTGTACTTCGAGCAACATCCAGGAGCAAACTGTGAATTACGTAAAATAAATATATTTTTATTGCCTTATGATAATATTAGTACTGAGTACTCCTTTTTCCTAAAAGTATTAACCATAGTTCTTGTGGAAGTAGTGTGCAATAGATAAAATAATTACATTTTAACTTCTTATCTTTCAGAATCTATTAAGGAGATGAAAACAGAAAAGATTTACAGACAGTACTATACTGCCCCTACATGTTCACAACAGAAACAGCAGTACAATTTGTTGGTTTCCCGAAGAATTAACTGAAAAATTTCAGTTTAGCACTGTTAAAGAATATTTTTAAATTAGTTAAATCTCATGTTTTATTTTGTACTTTCATGAATACATGAAACAAAAATAGCAATATAAAGAAGATTAAGAACACACTGAAATCTTCAACATATTGGGAACTATAAAACATTTTCATCCGATTGGACAAATGTTGTAATTCCTCTTAAATGATCAAATATTCTAAATTACAATTTGTAACAATACAGTCCAGTTATTCTTTTTTATAAAAACATATAAAATGGGATGTGTCAGTGGTATTACACAAAGTTAAGGTTGCACAAAGATAAGACTAACTCCTGTACTACAGGTTTCAGAGTAGCAGCCGTGTTAGTCTGTATTCCCAAAAAGAAAAGGAGGACTTGCGGCACCTTAGAGACTAACCAATTTATTTGAGCATGAGCTTTCTACAGCTCACTTCATCGGATGCTGTAGCTCACGAAAGCTCATGCTCAAATAAATTGGTTAGTCTCTAAGGTGCCACAAGTCCTCCTTTTCTTCCACAAACTGCAATATCATCCCCTCTCATTGTTAAAGTCACTGAAGTATATCGTCTATAGTTTAGTATAGTCTATTTAATTCCCTGTGTACTCCTTACATTTAAATAATACTGTAGACATAAATAAAAGATCTCCAACATGCAATTTCTCTTGACTTAGTCAATTTTCATCTAACACTCCATTATTTAAGTCAGAACAAGTCTGGAGTTATCAATATAAATGACCTTAACATACACTTATCACCTCAGGCAAAAATCTTACAGCTGAGCATCAGCCTTAAATGCCACATTGCAACTTTTTTTATCCTTAAACATTTTTCTCCATTATATACAAGGACCTACACAAATCATCTTGTCAGGTCAGAAACCACATTTTCCCCTTTCCCCATAACAATCTCATAGTTTCTGTTGCATATTGCTGTTTTATTCAACTTAAATTGTAGTAGATGAGGGGTATCACATGCAGATTTGACAGTTGGGACAAGTGGGCATCTGTATGTCTTGAGATTGAAATCGGCAGTTGAAATCAGCTGCATTTCATAAAAATCATGGATAGAGCAGGGAGAATACATGTTTTTTCTGTTCGCTGGCAGTTCCAAAATAATTGGAAAAAAATCTATTCGAGTCAAACTGAATCCAAACACTGAGAATGTGGGGGGGGGAGGGGGGGAGGGGGAAGGAGTGTGGGTGAATTTAAAAAATCCAGTTTGGGTAAAACAAAACATGTTCCTTTCTAACTGAAAAGAATTTTTCCAGTTGGCAACAGGAGGAGGACTCCCCCCCCTTATAACCCTGGTTAGAGCACACATCTGGAATGTGAGAGCCAGGCTCAATTCAATTATGAATGACTACAAAAATATGGAATTTTTTAATAAGAGTTGTGGCAACTGAGTTTATTAAATGTAATACATTTGCTCTTGTCATGATTTTCTTTCCCTTTTTTCTTGCACAGTGAATTATTCCCAAGTACAAGACAGCCATGGCAGGAGGAAATATATTACATTTAATAAACTCAATGGTCACAGCAATCCATGTTTTGGTATAGGTGTATGCATGCATATATAGTACAGTTAACATTTATATCCACAATACCTCATATTTATGGCACGGTAAATCCTTTGCTCTTTTAGGAAACAATATATTACTTGTTCATGTTCATAAAAGGTATGTTTTTAAAATTTATTCTGATAAACTATAATGCATTTCCAACTCTAGAAGTTCACTGATGGGCCCTCTGTGGAAAAGCTGCAAGCATAGAAATTAAAGAAGGGATTTCTCCTTTTTTCTCCCTTTTCACTTAGGGTTTCAATGTCAGTAAAGCTTTTAGGGCTTTTCTGTATACTGATTTCTGCAGAGAAGATCTATCATTACAGAATGGGAGGATTTTCCCCTTGTTTATATTTTTTAAATGATTTTAATCTCTAATTCTATAATCTCTAATTCTATAATGTTTCCCCATCTTGGCCATATCACATGGAAATGCTGGGTATTATGCTTCTCTTATCTGAGTGACAGGCAGAAAAGTACTGTACCAAGGGGGGAGGGATAGCTCAGTGGTTTGAGCATTGGCCTGCTAAACCCAGGGTTGTGAGTTCAATCCTTGAGGGGGCCATTTAGGGATCTGGGCCAAAAATTGGGGATTGGTCCTGCTTTGAGCAGGGGGTTGGACTAGATGACCTCCTGAGGTCCCTTCTAACCCTGATATTCGGTGATTCTATGAAAGATTTTTTATCACAAGGAGCTCTAGGTCCTACCTTGTGTCTCTTGATTTATACAGAATTAACTTCCATACTGTTCAAGAAGAGAAAATAAACTTTACCAAGTAAAAACACGAGAACATGGTGTAAGATACCTGCAGCCCCCACTCCTAATAAAAACAGCACCCTTTTATCCTCTCTTCCTTCCTTCTGCAAGAATGATTAACACTTTACACTATGAACAATATAATCCAGAAGGGTTGTTACAGACTAGTTCATCAGAAAGCAGAAATATCATTTGCTGGTAATGTTTTTATTTTTATGATAAGATTTTTCCAATTTGTAACTATTTGAATCAAGCAGTTCTGGGAATTGTGTGGATAGGGAAAGAATTACTCAGGCAAAACCAATATTCAGCACTCTACAACCAAAATCCATGGCTCCTGAAATGTAGGCATTAAATCAGCAATAACTGGTGAAATCACGTAGGATAAAAGCATTAAATGGGAGGCTTAAAAATCACGGTTGAAAAACTTTTAAGCCTCTCCCCAGAGCATGATCTTCTTCCATCAGAAGACAAGACATCCTTGCTTTTCAGATATTTTTAGGTACATCAAAATGTCCCGAATATACCAGTAGTACTTACTTTGTGGTTAAAGACAGAAGGATAACCAGGGAGGCCACATAGTGGAGAAAGGAACCCCTAGAATCCATCCCTACAGAACATCTGAGAAGTGGGCTTGAAGAACAGAGTTGAAGCTCACTGACACTCCTTGCAGAAATGATGGTTACTACAAACAGAATTTTATTGGTCAGAAATTTAGGGACACAGATTTTATGGTCTCAAAAGAGCTTTGCAGAAACAACTGACGATCTATTTGTATGCATGGTAGTTGTAGCTGTGTTGGTCCCAAGATATCCGAAAGACAATTTGCAGACTCTCAGGGAAAAAACTGAGGATATGACACAGGAATGATGGAATAACAATGACATTAAAAAGGAAAAAAAATTTCCTTTTAGTATAATATGCTACCCAATGCCTGATCATGCAGGAATGTCAAGTATTCAGAAGAAAGGATTCTTTCACTGAAAGTTCAGCTCACCGTACATTAGACTAACACAGATGGGCATCTTCAGACTGAGCTGAAGGGCTTCCATGAGAGAAGGGAGCAGAATAAATAAAAGAGGGATGACTGGGAATGGGTGAAAGGAACTAGTGTCTGTCTATGGATACCTGAATCAGATCTGCAAACCAGGCCTGATGAGGACAATATAAAAGATGATAATGGCATATTGTTCTTGCCCATTTAAATCTGGCAAATCACCTTGGGTAGAAGTGGTACCAGTGCAACCATACATGAGACTGGGGTTTCACATTATTGCAAAGATGATCGCATAACTGGCTTGTTATAAAGGCTACACACATTAAGGAGTGGCTGCAACCTCATGTATTACAGGGCGTGAACCTGAACAGATGGAACACCCAGTGCTCCAGCAGATATACTGGAGAGGTGACGTGAACCAAATAAGATTGCTTAAACATCTAAGTTACTATTCAAGGTTCACATTCATCAAAAGGCTTTCCAAAAAAATCATCTTGAAAATTATTTAATAGCACTGAAGAAAGCAGTTCCATTTTTTTAAAGTTATCTTTAGGGACTAGGTGGAGTTATTAATTCAAAAGGAGCCTATGATACTAGACTATGCAGCAGACTCATAGTTACAACATTAGTTTCTAGAGGTTGCTGCTTATTTGTGATATGTCACTGATAAGCAACTGCTATTCTCAGACTAACCACCACAAATTTGAAAGGAATTTTTCTTTAAAAACAACAACAAAAAGAGACAGTTCAGTTTGTAGGCTAATATATGAAAAACTGCTAAATTAAAATTAAGTCTATTTGCAATAATGAAAGGAAAAAATGGGTACAATGAACAACTGAAGAGTTATTGATTGCACCTGCTGAATATAAGAACCGGTCCAGTATGACAGATCAGCATCTGAAAAAGCCTCCAATTCTTGTTTCTCAAAATAGAGGAAGGAGTCCAAGCAGAAAATGCATATGCAAAATTGAAACGAAGGTTGCAGCTCTCTTTTGATAAAAATCTTTCTGACTAGCCAAAAGAGATCTAAAAAAAATAAAATACACACTATAAGTGAATTCAAGATTTTCAGTGAGAAGTCTGCAATCTGGCACATTTCAGAATATTTCTTTCCAGAGCAGTTTATCTAGACAGAAAACATAGGGAAATATAAAGGATAATACATTTGTTTCTTAAAAACAAAATGAATATTCCAATTAAGCTCAATCATCTTTCAGCAATGACAGTGAAAACGTAGGTTCTTTAAAAGTTTTCATGGCCTCTCAGAGTTGCACACACTGTATCTGGGTAAACCTCACTAATGATATTTTTAGTTAACTGTCACTGAATACTCTTCACTACATTTCCAGGCTCTGGCAACTAAGAATACATAATATTTCTGTCTAAACTGCTATCAAGCCAGGGGTTACTAATAGTATTTCGAATTATCACAGTATAGTGCAATGTTTTGACTGCTCGTATCAGACAATATGGTTTATTGTTCCAAAGAAGGTAAAATATACAAGAACCCATATTATACAAAAAAATACGTTACTAGCAGCTGAGAGAACGATAAGGTTTTCAAATATAGTATTGTTTGGTGCGTGTGCTATGAAATTCAAAGTTATAAGACTAGAGACTGCAGTAGGACTATGAACATAGAAAAATATTTAGTTAACTTTGCCTACTGAAACTTTTTTTTTTGTTTTTAAGACCAAAAATATTTCAAGATCATTATTTCTGATACACTGGACCATACACCATATACATTTTATTGTAGAGAAAAATAAAGTTTACCATTAAAAAACAGGGTTGATATTGGTACTGCACCTCTAGGAGGTACTGCACAGAACTCAGTCTCGGGGGGGGGGGGGGGGGGTTAGGTGATTTTAATCTATCCTGATTCTCAGCTACTTTGAGGGGGACAGCACAGTTCAGACATCTCTAGGGGCCTAAGTTTTGGCAACTGTTTGTTCACACAGTGCAACCTGGTATCTTCATTGCACTGTCTCTCCATCCCAACATAACCCCTCCTATCCCTGTCACGCTCTCTCCAACAGGCCTTGTGTGAGGCTCATTGGAGTATAGACCTACAGCCAACTTTTACACTGCCTGCACAAAGGGAATTCTCCCTCAACCAGAACCAGGACTTTTAGGGTCTCTTATCTTGAGTAACAGCGCTAGAGCAAAGTAAAGATCTCACCCAAGGTGCATTAATAACCATTTTTATTTTTCATTCATCCATGAAACTGTACATGATGAAAAGGTAAAGAGAAATTTGTCATCAAAGAGAAGCATTTTTTTTAACATCACTTAGTAGTGAAATGTCACAAATCGCTATACTTCAAAAATGATGATCACCTGACTCATCCGTTACGCTCAAAATGTTGATACGCTATTTGCAGTAAACCTAACCTTACCATAACATGTGCCTTAGCAAATCCTTCTGTGTTACATAGATATGGGAAAAAAAATCATATACTGTAAATCATTTTTCTGTATGCATCTCATTAAATCTGTGGGAAATTTCATATATTCTATAGTAGAGTCTGATTATCACAATTTCCAATATGGAACATTAGCCACATGACTAATTCGGTGAAAGTTATATACATACATGCATACACACACATGATGCATACAAACACAAAGCAGTGGAGTAAGAATGAAAAAATTAGGTGTCGCTTTTACCTAATTATGGACACCGAATTGGCATCCTACCCCAAAATAATATATTTTCTAATAAATTGAGACAGGTTGCAAACCCATGAACACAATTTAAATGATTTACAGTAACAGGAAAGGACAGAAATGAGGAGCACCTCAAGGGCAATAGGCAACATCAAACAGTTGCTGAGCTGGTGTTCCCATACATAATATTGACTTCACTATGCTACTGTTGCCCTGACATTGTATACATATACTGTATATAATAATCAGGTTTACCAGAGACGACTTATAGCTCCTCCATTGAGATCAGAGGAGATGAACTCTTTTTGGTGAATTTTTACAACAGTTCCCAACTGCATATATTATTTTATAAATAGTGGAACTAAGAGTATCAAAACCATTCCCTCAACCCTCTCTCAACCCTCTGTCCCAACAGGAACCATTCCACATTAAGCACTGACAGCTAAATCCAAGCTACCTCTTCTGAATATGCATAAGCAGAAAAAAGAGGTGATCATAAGGGAACCAAGATGTTTGTTTTAAAATAAGGAGACTAAAAGCTGACAAATAGTTGTGTTACAGTTGTACTGGCGACCTTACCTGTGCATTGGCATGCTTTATATAAATATATAGAAAAAAAGTAAGTTTTTGTAACAATGCCTATCACTGAAGCATTTTATTTTTCTAAGTGTATCCTTAGCTTTGAAATAACTCTTGCATTTGTGAAAATTATAATTTTTAAAGGTTTTTCCCTTTAAGTAATACAATTATTTACAACCTTAATTCTAGGCTAACAAAAGGATTTTGAATGGGAATCACGGTTTATATGCTGGTGGTATCTAGAGGTAATAACCTAGTAACTACAATCAGTTCAGCTTTGATTCTTCCTACCTCAAGGAAGACATGAAATGTGTTCAAATAAACAGTTATTGTAATAATAGCTCAACAGTCCACCACATAAAAGTACAATGAAAGATTGGGGGTATTTTTTGGAGGGAGGGCGTTATATGGGAAATGAAATGCTCAGATAAACAATACTTTTTTTGCTGTATTCTTCTTTGATCTTAATGATCGAGAGAATAATCATCTGTATTGTTCATTTTTCCTTATGAAGGTAAAATAATCTAAGGGACAAACAAACCTTGGCTGCCAAAGAGTGGGCGTGTCTCTAACCTTCTACTTTACTTGTGAAACACGGACACCAGTCAGAATGTTGGAAATCTAGCTGCTCTTGCTCAGTTCTATACCCACTCATCTTCTGTGCTGTTTTATGTCAGTCTCACTTTCTACGTGCTTATTCATTCACAGCCAATGAAGCAATGTTCTATCTATGACACAAATCTCTGATTGGAGTAGCAGTGCCTAGCTTTCTCCATCTTGTGATAACTATAAAGTTGCTAAATATTCTTTGAATCTGAAGCATCCGCCAGAGCGGCAGGAAATGCCATCTCCCTCAAGCAACCTTTGTGAAGTGACTAATCACTGCCAAAGACCACACAGGGAGCAGCTCAAGTTTTATTTCTAGATTAAGCAAACCACTTGTGATATACAGCTGAATCACCCACAACATTCCTTTTAAGTACTATATCAAAAAGTCTTGTCCATTTCTAAATTGTGTTTTTGGGTGCGGTGAGAGTCAATTACGTGGCACTTCTTATTATCACAGAATTAAAGACACTTGAAATCTGAGCTCAAACTTTCCCATTCATAAATTAACATGGCATGTGAAAATGCTCAGCTATCTAAAAGTCCATTTCAGAGATTTAATTAAGCAAGTCCCCTCATATTCTCCTTTCCCCAAAATCCAGCAATACTTAAGTGTCAGTATTTCAAAACATATTTTCCTATTCTGCCTATTTCTCAGTTTAGAATTTAGCACCAATCTCCTGCTGCTAAATTCAAATACAGAGTTTCCTAAAATCTACCCATGGCCATAAAAATGTAAACGTGTAGTTTCCTTACAAATTCTACTAAGATTAAAAAGCTGAAAAAGCATTTCTCCACACAAAGTATGAAGTCCTGATGCAGTCAATTCTATTAGGATTTTTAACAAACATTTTCAGAAGTAAAAAAATCTCCTATTGAGGAAATACAATATACTGAGTTTCCAAAACAATATAATCATCTATGCAACTATAGGTTTTGCTGTTCTAAGTAAAAAACAAAAATTGTATCGAGACAACCAAATGGATACAAGTAATTTCAGCTGATTGATTTATTATGCTAGTATCTGCCAAGTCGGTTACCCATGGTCCTTGGTCAAAAATAAGGGTTTCTATTTAAATTATAACAGTGATGATAATAGAAATAAAATTACATTCTTGTTAAATCTGAGATCACATATACTACAAGAAAAACTATGCTGATGCAACAATTAGGAAAAGCGAATGTACCCATTGCAGTCTCAGAGGCAGGGGAACTATGGCTCCTTTACATGGTCTCCCCTAGTCTCACTGCAGGAGTTCAGGTTCCTCATGGTTTGGGTTCGGAGATGGAATAGAAGAGGCATCATCCAAGCTGATCAGGTGGTTAGAGGGGAACTGGGAGCCCTTTGGCTACCGCATACCTGAGATGGGGTCATATAAGCCTTTTCTCCCTGGCTGGAGTGTATTATGTACCCCAGACAGGGGATCCAACCCTGAGATTAGAACAGGACTGGGTTTTGGTGTCTGCTATGCCTGTGGATATTTTTTTTTTTTTGGGACTGAGAAGGAATTTTTCTCTCATTTCCAGATTGACCAGGGTAAGATGGTTTTCTTCGCCTTCCCCACAGCAGCTCAAGAATCTAGTTGGATAGGTCAGCAGTTAAGATTCAAATTGTCACAACTTAGCAGGTAGAAGCTGTCCAGTGCAGATACTTGTTCCACTGCGGGTAGGGAGGGGGGCGTTTCCCTTATACATTTGAATTGGATATGGACTTAAAGAAAGGTATCCCTCAAAAAAGCCAGGGAACGGAGTTGGGGCTACTGGACAACCCCTTTTTCCTTAACCCTATATAAGACTGGGACCACATGTGGAAGGCTGATGGCAAGCCTTCCAACAAATGGGACAGTTTAGGGAAGGATGGACGACCAGCACTGGACAAGTTATTGTTGGACAGTTTCCAGATGAGATAAGTTAGCAGATATGCATCCTAAAAAGCATATCTTTTCCATGTTCTCTGTCATAGAATCATAGAATATCAGGGTTGGAAGGGACCCCAGAAGGTCATCTAGTCCAACCCCCTGCTCAAAGCAGGACCAATTCCCAGTTAAATCAATTCCCTGTCCTCCTTCCTTCATACCCAGGACAAAAACTCTTTGTAAAAGTTGACCTGGAAAGGAGTAGGAGGGTGGTAATTTATGATGTATAAAGGCTTGAAACGTTTTTTTCCTTCTGCTTTTACATATACATTACAAATTCTGGTTCTATTTCGGTTGGAAAACTCTGATGACTGAAAAGCTACAGTAAAGATGACATAAGAAGGAAGAGAAAAAGTCCACAGAAGGAATTTTAGTACAAGCTTTCTCTATACTAGAAAAGTTAATTTAAATCAATTTAAAACTCCATCTATTTAAACTGGTACAAACCGCTTAACGAATAAACCTTGAAACAGTTTAGATAAGGCCTTAGACCTTATCTACAGATAATTTTTGTACCTCTTTAAATAGATCTGTTTAGAAACAGAGATTAAGCAGTACAGCCCCTTAGTGGGGACATGGTTATACCAGTATAACAGGGCTTATCTCCATAACCTGCTGGAAGCTATAAGCACATTTTGTAAGTCAAAATAAACAAAACAAAAATGGTATTCTGGCAGAAATTGATATTTTGACAACGTCGATGCCTTTTTCTGTATTCTGAAGAAAAAAATGTATATAGTATTAGATACAAGATGGTTGAGAGTGCATGCAAATATGTTGTGACATCACTTTTGAATACCATCTTCATGGGGGGGGACAAAAAAGGAAACAACTATTACTTTTAATATTGCACGTTCTTGAATGCTAACTACTTCATCTACTAAGAAAATACAGAATCCTCATATTTCCTAAGTGATGTCAATGGAATTTAAAAGTTTGGAAAGCATGATTTTAATATATTTGTACACAACCACTACAGCTCTTTTTGAAACACAGCGGTTGTCATACATACTAAGTTTTTAATAGGACAGCAGCTTTGTGATCTTCGTCATTACATACTTTGGACTGCCACACCCAATATTTGACATATTTTTATTGTTCAAAGGCAGTGTATATTTGTATGCCCTCTCTATTGTAACTCTCACTTATCTGGTGTTCTCAGTGTATAATGCTGAGCTAATTTAAAGAATAAAGCCGTCGGACAGTACATTCCTAAGGCAAAAGAGATACAGAGGCTGTCAATTCCATATTATGAAAATGATGACTTTAATAGTGTTCTGATTTTGTTAGCTTTAGCAGTAAGTTTTTAAAAAATGAAAATAGAAAGTACTGTATAACAATTCAACACTTCATATTATAGAATAGCTTATACAAGTCTTAATGTTTCCATTTACACATTTTCTCAGCAAGATAAACATGAGTTCTTCATAATGACAGTTATAAACCTGGCATTGTTTCAATTTTCATCATTTTTGCTTTAAGGTTTTTTTTACTTTGATTCTGAAGGCAAAATACAATTAGAATTTAACCTCAAAAAGACAGAGTACTGAAAGTGAGAAAACGGGACTGGGAAATAGCTTTATATATGCCAATAGTTTTCTCACTTTAATTTTCAAGAACTCTGCCTTTTGAGGTTATGTTACAGTTGTGTTTTCCCTTCATTAAAAGCAAATATAAAAAACTGAAAAAAAATATACATATGTACAGATACATAAACACACACACATATATTACACGAGCGTGAGTACAGATTACGTAGCTATAGTCCTGGCACCATAATCAAGACTGCAAGGCAGATCAGTTTAAAGCCTTATTTACTCAGTTAATATTGTACAAGTTTAAGTAGTGAGTTCTTAAATTAAGAAACCCAAAGAACTGGTGGGTTTCCCACACACCCAATTATTAAGTGATGTTTCATAATTTTTTATCTCAATATTCATATGCAAAGAGAGGCTAAGTTAATGTGAGCTGGAGGGCAAAATAAATGGGAACATCTCTTCAAGGAATAATTGTATTAGGTCTGCAGTTCAGATTATGCTTGGATAATTATGCCTGAATAACCTCAAGGGACATAAATTATCTATCAAAGTACAAAGGATATAACTGAGAATGGCAGCAATTGTAACCAACTCATTTCAGATCTCAATTGGAATGGCTGACCAATACTATTTTGCCCAAGTTAATAAAACATACAGCAAAAATTTAAAGAATATATTTTAGTAAGCTCAAGTACTAGTGCTACCAGAATTAGAGTAAATAGTTAGCAATCATGGCTTTAGAAACATCAGGTGTATCAGATATGATTTTGATACTAGCAGTTCAAGCTACTTTACAAAATGGACAGCAATAGATGTAAATAAAACCAAAGGAAACAATTTTCCTAGAAGGATTTGCAGCTAAAATAATAGTTAAATGTCTTTAAAAAAAAAAAAACCTACACACAAACGAGGCCCAAGATGATGTCCTAAATCGCTCCCTAAGTTACTGAAGCAACAAAAATTAGTGGAGACTCTTGCAAGTTTGGACTTAATAATCCTGTGTATCAGTTCCCACTCTGTAAAAATCTTCCTCCTCTCAGAGCGGTATTGCAAAGAAATTAAAGTTTGTTAGGCATAGATACAACAATGATGAGCTCCACAGAAAAGCCAATAAGGAAATCAATAATTCCTTATTCGGTGCTGGGAGTTTTATATGAGTTCAGTAGATATAGTCATTCGTGGATGATGAGGATGGAAGAAAAAAAAACCTCAACAGTTGCCTCATTCCCTGAGCTCCACGCATTCCAGATGTGGAAAAAAACCCCGCATAATATGTTATCATGTAGAGAGTATATCATAATGTTTATGCACAAGGGGGCACAATTAAGACTGCACAAGCAACCTTAATTCTTGTATACTTTTAAGTAATTTACTTGATTGCCTTAATAACATTCTTTTAACACAGTTTTAGTATGCCTGCGATATCCTAGTATTTAAAAAAACCTCATTTCTATTATGTGCATACATCCTCATCATCATGGTATGAAATCTGGACCTTCAGCACACAATTTTCCTAAAATGCTCCATGATTACGTACAATAGCTGGCACTTTCTTGGTGAATGAGTTCTAGAGGAGAACGCTTCACACACTGGAACAATGAGTCTCACACAAAAGTAGCCCTGCTTTACAGGCAGAATAGCGGAGTGCCTATCACATTTGTTCTGGATAACAGCATGGCTAAGTGACAGAAGGCTGGTCTACAGTATTAGAAGCTGGGCTCTACTACCAGCCTCTGCAGCCTCCCAGTAGGATGTAAGTCATGGCCTCCTGGTCCCCAGCCTACTGCACGTTCCCATAGGCCAAAGATATTTGGATTGGGGGCAGGGGAAGGTTGAGTGACAGCTGCAGACATGTTGCCTGGTCCACCTCCTCCTCTCCCTGAATTTCAAATTTGCATGGCATGCTGAAGTGAGATGTCAGGGCAATGCATGTGCTGGGTTCATAGAAATTGATGTATTTTGCAGGTCAGCCTCTAGCACAGACAACGGAGCAAAACAAATTTGGGAAATTATGATTTTCAACAGCTTATAACTTGCCCAAATCAAGAACAGCAAACAGCATCTTCCCCCTTACACAAAAGCCAAATTTCAAAGTACTGATGCAAACTATGGAGGTGTTCGATCTCTTGAAAGAGACGGGAAACATTTCATACTGAAAGTATTAGGCAACCTAAATATAAAGTTGCTATTGCTCCTCTGATAATATATTACTATTAAAAACCTAGAATATAGTCATGATAAAACATTGAAAAGACATGAAAAAAAAATCACAGCTGCAGAAATAGTTCAAAAATGTTTGGCGATAACAAAAACAAAAAAATTCAATCATTCTTTGCTCTGATCAATTTTGAAAGTCTCTAGACCTTCTTCAGGTGAAAAAGCACATTTTGCCATTGATCAACAGTAAATAGAATACCTAATTACTTTAAAAAAATGTAATTTTAGAAAGAAAGATTACTTTCACGCCTGAAAAGTAGATTAATTTCTGTTGTTTTCCTGATAGTTTTATCATTCCAGACCTAAACACAAGTGAGGAGGTGCTCATAATCAGGGGTCCCAGTATGGTCATAGCCTCAGTATTCCAACTCGTTCAAAATGCAAAAAAAAAATTCATTTCTATTGGAGTGTCAATCAGTACTATGCATGTCATTACTTTGGAAACTAATTTCATTTTGTTTAATCTGTAGTATTAAATTAAAACAAAAAAAATAGTTATAGATTTAAAAACACACATACTTCTCAACATTAAGCCACAAGTAAAAAGACACTGAAAGACTCAAGATAAAATTGGTGATTTTTTTTCTTCTTCCTCTTTAAATAACCCAAGTTACCAAGAGACCAAACCTAAAACCAGTAGATAACCCTTGCTAAACTTTGACTGCTAGCATTTTTTTAACCTTACTAATATAGAAATTACAGGTATTTCTGGACCACAGCCAATGATGCAAAAAAGTCCCACATGACCTATTGTGCTACCATCACTGATCTGACTTTAGCAGTGAAGAATCATGCTGTGACATGGGCCATCATTCTATGCTGGGTTTTAATACAGATGTGTCTCCCCACCCTCCATATGTTGCACAATGAAGTATTTCCATGCACATACTAATAGTTTTAAACTCCCCGGCCTTTCCTCGCAGCCTGTGGACAGCTGAAAAGGTATGTCATCGGAAAGCAGGACCCACAGAAGCACTTTATCAAGTTCTACCTAAACAGAAAAAGCTAAGATGAAGCCTGCAAATACAAAAATGTGCAGTGTGGATCCCCAAGACAGGCAAAACATTCCCCTGTATGCTAAAATTCAAATAGGGCATCATTTTAGAATAGAAAAACTATTTCTTCTTGACCCATTCAAAAATTTATTCCAGAAACCTCAAGATACACACAGCACTAAGCAATGAGCCAACAGTGTTTGTTTATGTAAGACACCAAAATGAAGAAAGGTGGATACACCCTTAGCTTGGAAGGCAACAAATTAAAAACAAAAGAAAAGAAAAAATGGAACAGTGGGTTTAGGACAAAGAATGAAGCCAGATGCAGGTAACAGGAGAGTAGTCTATGTGAACACAAAGGCCCAAGTAAGACTATGTCTACCCTACAGCCATGATCGATGCTCTGAGATTGATCCACTGATAGTCGATTTAGTGGCTCTAGTGAAGACCTGCCAAATTAACAGATCGCTCTCCAGTCAACCCCCGTACTCTACCCCTGACGAGAGAGTTTTTGCCATCGACCCCGCAGTAACTCGACCTAAGGTACATCAACACCAGCTATGTTATTCACATAGCTGGAGTTTTGTAGTGTAGGTCAACTTACCACGGTAGTGTAGACATAGCCTCAGAGTCAATCATAAACAAGATTTTACAGTAGCCAGTAACCAACCTGGTTGGCTAGCTGTCTTGACTGATGGAAGCAGATCTAATCACAGCACACAAATCACCAACTCAAAGCTGGCCTGAGGTGGTCCAAGCTGGCTTCTCTCCTTCTGGAACAAGACTGCCACAGTGACTAAGAAATTTAACAAGGCTTTCCCCCTTGGTGGCTACTTTTTATATGAGAAGGAAATCAAAGTAGAGAATCAGAGGGGCTTGCCATTTTTATCTTCTATTTAACAAAAATAATTTCAATAAGATTACAATAAAAGAACAGGTGTTTTCTCCACTTTTAATTACATTAGAATTGTAAAAAGGAAATAAGGAGTGATATACTTTTCAAATATGTACCTACATTTCTCTTTCATTTGCTCTCATTCTGTATGTAAATCTTTCTTAAAACAAAGCAGTATGATTAAACTAAAATTTTGTTTTTAAATTTTACCTTCCCCTAGTCCAATCTGATTTTTGTGCTTAAAGAAAAAATAAAACAAGGACAGTAAGTCTGTTTTCCATCTAATCACATTTTGCAGTTTTAAGCCAGACAACATTAAATATGACTTGAACACTGACTAAAATAACTTGCTAGTTTTAGAAGTACAGACAATGGATTACAATGTTAACAACAAGGATACAACAAGAACAAATATTGCAAAGATCATGTTCACTAATATTTAAGTCCCTGGCATGAATTTCAGTGCCCTGATATAGATGCAAGTATTTGCAATCGATGCCAAAGTCATTTTTTATAGTGGATAGTGACCTCTGATTATCAGGGTATTTCAAACTATAACAGGAGTTTAAAACTAAATTTAGATTATGAGAGTTTATACTGTGAGCTATTTTATATTATTATTCAACACCACTATCATTCTGCCATATGTCGTCTTTGCATTTGATAACCAGGACTTAATTTCTGGCATCATTATGAGCTGGGAATTGCAATTATGTTAGTGACAAAATTACAGGTCTAAATACATAAAACAAAGAGAACATTACCACAGTTTGGAACAAATCTTTCACTCCCAAGAAAACAGAAGCTGAACAAGTATCTGGTTCTGATTACATGTAGGTCAAGAGAAGAGATACCAGCACTGAAAGCCTTGCACAAGCTCAGACCAGATGAATGTATCAAAATACAGTCAAGAGCAAAATCTGGTAAATATTATGGTATTGAACAGTGAAAGCCAATTAGCATCTGCTATAAGAGTTATATTTTATTGTAGAGAAAATAAAGTAACAAAATCAGTTCTTTCAATATATTTCATGATTTAAATAGTGTAGAAAAAGAAACAAAAAACAAACTTTCTAGAAGTCCTAATTAGGCTAAATCCTACCCTTACATTATGAAAGTTTGTTAGAGGGAAAGGTTGCCAGTCCTGCATGTAGTCTAAGTTTAAAGCTGCCAGTACAGAACAGAATAGCTCTGGGTGTGCAAAGATAGGAGAGAAGAGACATATTTCTGGATGAAGCTTTATTCTTTTTAAAAGCAGCGCACACATGCTTTATCACAGGATACATGCTAGGCAATTGAAGGACTTATGCTTGCTAGCTAGAAGAGCATAGCCCAAGGAACACCATCCGCTACAGAAACTGGATCTCTCCTACACTCTGTAGGGGGAAAGATATTTTGCTACTATAAAGGGAAAAAAAGTAAGTTTAACCTGAAATTGACAAGAAGTTATGGTAGAAATGTAAGAAGGAATGTTGTGGTGCTATACCAAACATGTCAAAATTGCAAGCATTCTTGTCAGCTGCTGCGGCTATCAAGAGAAGTAATTTTATGGTAGGGTTTATAAATAGCAACATGCTTTGGAAAAGGCTATCATTTGTACTCTCCGAACACTATATATGCAGATTCAATTTAAGCCACATAAATTACTAAATTGTTTTCAAGCCCATCAGTAAGTGTGCCAAAATACTGAATCAGTTAGTGTGTAAAAAATGTGGAGCTAATAACAAATACCAAGAATACCTTCTATAGCATCTGTTGTACTGTTCTTTTTCTGTCTTTTGGAGGCAGAGAATGTCAGTGGAAGATTGCCAAGGCACAGAGAGGCAGTAAGATGTAATGTATAAAGCACTGGACTGTGATTCAGAAAACCTAGTTTCTATTCCCAGGTCAACCAGGGTCCTGCTGTGTGACATCACGCAAGCCATTTCACCTGTCTGTGCCCCTATTTCCCCATCTGCCCTTCCTCTGATTAGGTAGAAAGCTCTTCAGGGCATAAACTATCTGTGTGTGTTTGTACAGTGCTGAGCACAATGGGGCCCTAAACTTGGTTGGTTGACTCTAGGTATTATTGTAATCCAAACAATAGACTTGAAATGGCCATGTAAAAATAAGATCCACAAGTAAAGTAAAAATCCACAAGCCTACAAGAATATTTAAACTGCAAAGGAAAACATATCAAATGATAAAATACTAGATAAAAAGCAGCATGCTTTAAGTGAGCAAAATTAACTTTTATTATATACTGCAAGAAATATAGATTAACTACAGTACAGAAATCAAGAATTTGTGACCAACCTCCCTTAAAAAAAACAAAACTATCACTCCCCATAATAAGTTACTCAATCTTAAATTACATAAATTGATGCCAACAAAACTGTTTATAGTTTAGAAATTGTTTAGATTTCTAAAATATACCTAAGTGTTTTATATACTTCTGTCTTGCATCTACAGTTTGTTTTCATTAATTTTTTCAGTTGTGAACAAAATGATACCTAATATCTATGGAACACACACAAGGCAACATAGCATACATAAGCTTAATAAAACATATGAAATAACAAGAGGCAAACCAGGAGGAAAAGTAGCATAGTTTATCAATTTAAGTATAAAATAGAGAAGAGCTTGTGTAAACATGAACATTAATCCAGAATAAGGTAGCGTGTGAATTTAAAGCAGATTAATTCTTCCTAATTAACTCCATATCTGAATATATGTTCTGGAATAAGAGAGTTGGACCCCAAATTAGTTTAATTCATGTAGTAGCTTTTGGCTAAAATAAAAAATGGATTACGCTATTTCAGAAAATGACACTCTTATTTCGGAAGAAGCGTGTCCCCTCATGAAGTTAATTTGGAATAGTTAATCAGGAATCAATATTCAGCAATAGCTCCTTGTTTAGACAATCCCTAAAAGGGTTTGGGTTCTCCTTCCGAATTTGCCATGGTTTTGCTGCATGAGAACTTTTGCAAGTCACAAAGGTCTGTGCCTCTATTACTCCTCTGTACAATGAGGGTACTTCCCTACCTCACCAGGCTTAATTCATTACGTGTTTGTAAATCACAATGAGATCCTTAGATAGAAAGGATGAAATTAGTAGGATCAAAAATTCATCTATGGAAAAGTACCCAGATGATCTACTAGCAAAGTACACATATATTCAAAATTACACATTCCAGTGTTTCAGTATGTTGACTGTTCAGGCAGGTTCTATGTCCTCTCTACTGCACAAAAATTCTTATTATGCTCTGCTTTCTGTCTTTATTAAATATTATACCAGTAGCATCATATTTAAAAGTTTGGGATTTACTGTAGCATTTTCTTGCTCAATATCAACAGGTTCTTCGAACATATATATCCAATACATACTTATGCAGCAAAGTAGTATATTTTAATGGATTAGGCTATCACTACTTTAATATACTGTGTGCAACTGTCTATCATCATGAAACTTACCACCTGGTTTATCATGGAAATTTATTAAAATGCATAGTTTTTTAAATTATAAAAACTACATCCATTTATGATGCAGTAAGATGAGAAGTTGTTTTTTGAAATATGATCAAACTTAACACATGACTGTGTCCTGCAAGCCTCTCAGTCCCTATACATAACAGCCTTTCATTCCAATTGGCTGGTCAGCAAATATTTTAAGGAATACAAGAGATTTAAATGTAGACTCTTTTCAACCTAAGATACAAAAGCAGAAAAATGTCCCCAACTATAATGTGTTACTTATACAACTTTTCAAATAGCTGAACAGCAATTACTGTCTAGACACAAGTCAGAAAGCTTTTTGTGTCCTGTTGAACAATGGTTCCAGCCAAGATTATCACAGTTAATCATGTAATTCTATAATGAAAACACAAAGCACGTAAGTACAAAGGAAGCCTGGGGGCAGAAGAGACTAGAACTGTAAGCTGTGGTAGGGAAGACTGGTACTGATTGGGTAACGAGACTGGGAGCCATGGAAGGCAACAGTGGAGGGAGGGGAGAGGGAGAGTGGGACAAGCTGAGCAAGGAGATCAGGACCAATGGGGGAAAGAGGAGACAGATCTGATGAGGAGCCAAGATGCAGGGGGAGACACCCATTGAACAATGATGCTCATTAAGTGAGCATCATCCATTCTATGGACTGTGCAAGAATTGTATGGCAAAAATACTGTGAGATCATGTAATTAATGACTATCATAATGCATATGCACCTAGCGGCCACCTTAAGATTCCACAGGTAACCTTAATTTCCTATATTTTTAGAAACATTTTAGTTAAGGTTATTTTAAAGAAAGTTCTTTGCTTCAACTTTCATTCTAGTCAAAAGTATTTGGACAACATATGCAGAAGGTGCAAAGCATTTGTGTGCAACACAAGAGGTGCCTTGATGGATTTTTTAAAAAATTATTTGCTTCAATATGGTAACAATGAACCATGAACGTCCTGTTTTTTTCCTTCTACTGCCATTTCAACCTTCTCTATAGCCCTCTTTTCTCTACTTACATTCTCTGAATGTATGCTGATAGCAGCCACAGTTTGTGTGTGGAGAAAATGGAGGGCAGAGTTATAGGAGGAAAATAGGAGGAGAAAAGAGGGGTACCCCATTAGAGACCTCCACTGTCCCATGTGGAGGAAAGTAAGAAATCTGAAGTTTTTGTTTGGGGGGAGGGGGAAGACACTTCTGGCCAATCACTGTTCTGTCACTTCATGTGAGAATGGAAGAGAAGGAGCTAGTAGTGAAGGAGGAAGAGAGTATGGGGATTGGGGAAAGAAAAAGGAGTGAAGGAGATAAACAGAGAAAGAAGTGATCTGTGGTGCACAGAGCTCACAAATCAGTCTTTCATACTAACCCTTGATTCTAATATATTTCACTGTGTGTCACATCCTTACATATGTAGCAAGAAAAATGATTAATTTCTTCTTCAGTTAACTTTCCTTAGATTGCACTGTATTTAAAATGCAAATGCTGACCAGAACATTTTTACTTATTCATACACATATGATGTTTAAAAAAAAACAACAACCTAGCTTCCTTAACATGTAATTTTATATTCTAAGGGAGGCCAGCCACTGGTCAGGACATTACTCATGGAATATACTTGCTCATTTTTCCACCATAGAGGTAGTGCCTCCCTTTAAGTTCAGCCTCTCTCTGCTGGACTTATGCAGAACTTGTGGCTGCACTGCGAATCACACTGTACAAAGTTCTGTGCTTCTCAGCACACGACTCTGAGAAGCCTCTTGTTGAGAGTATACTTTGGTGCACTTAGGAGGGTTTTTACTGGTTGCTTTGCACGCCTACATTTTCATTTGATCTTTTAGTAGACTGTGTACTGAGACTTTCACATACTTTTTTTTTTTTAAATCCCATCGGAAGAAAGAACAAGGTATCTGACTTTCTCTACACTCTCGTCTAACGGAAAGAGATTTCAAAGCCCATTTCACATACAAAATATGCAACTCTCTCTAAATATTTGGGACATAGGACAAAAAAAGGAATAAAAAATTGTTTGTAGTCATGCACTGTTTTTTTTTTTGTTTTTTTTTTTTACTGTACCTAGGGCCTGATACAAAGCCCACTGAACTCAGTAGCATTGTTCCCTTAGTCAGAACCTGGGATAAGCAATATTTTTTCAAGGAAAAAGTAAAAATGGAAATGGTCAGTTAAAGAACCTAATATGCTTATTCTAGTATCAGACTTAATTACTATAAAAGAGATGACAAAACAAATGTGAAGTCCTAAAGGCAGTTTGGCGAGGGCCCACAAAACCAAGCTGAAATGTCAACATTTCCCTGGAAGTTTTGAGATCTGCTCTCAGGAAAACATCAAACGTAAGGAGATTCATATCAGAAAACTTGAATAAATAATTCGGGCAATAGTATTAATAAGAAATTGGATTAGCTTTCTGATAGATATTTGGAGAAAATTTAGGATGAGATCTATGTAACAGGTGAACCGCCCCCTTACTCTGGTTGCATGCTCGAGTTATGGAAGTTTTCTGCCATTTTGCTAGAAAATTTATCAGTTGCAAGGAATATCTGTGATGTTAAAGGCTCAGACATTCAGGCTTGAGGGAAAAAAAACAAGCACACAAACAAAACACATACCTGTGAAAGTCAGGGTGGTTGTGGGAATTATGGAGAAGATTTCAGGGTTTGGCGATTGCCATCCTTTATGAACCTGTGTAACTATGGTCTATGAATCCATTAATGTGGTCAGAATTATAGATGCTTTACTGAGACTTATTTTCAAAACAATTTTGGTGTTTAGATGGAATAGGGGAAAGGCATACATGAGTACGCAGGTCGACAGGAGAGAGAAGGTTTTTGTCTTCTATGCTTAACTGCTCTGGTACATCCAAGTGGATGACTTCAATGCAGAGAAATTCAGGCTTATCTTCTGAAGATCAGCAACTTGAATAGGCTGCTGGTACAGTAAGGCTAGACTGCTGGTGAGGGCTAGACTGCTCTATTGCATTGCTGAGAAAGCCAGTAGAAAGGGTGGCTGCACTGATAACACACACACTCTTTCAAGAAGCTGAAAGCAATCCTGAAGATCCACTGGCACAGACAGACTGGTAGTATGGATTACATGGCTCTACAGATGAGTGAAGCCTGGTAAAATGGCAGCCTGAACTAGGCCACACTGACACATAAGGACTAGGTGAAAGCCAAAAGGGATGCAGATTCAGCATACAGGTTCCTCAGCATGCTCTAAAAATAAGGTCATCAGATTCAAATTACTGCAAGTCCAGTTCATGTCAAGTTCCCAGTACTTTATAGAAGGAAGTTCTCACACTCTATAAAGTTCTGTAGTGAAGAGCAGTCATCACAAATCTGTTCTCTTAGGTAGAGGAATAGTAAACTGAGGTCAAACTTTGGTGCGATAGCAGCTCAGAGAGAATCTGAACTCAGAGCAGCTGACTGTAAACTGTTTTATCATGGTGGAATGAGCAGGCCTAACCCATGTGTAATGTACAGACCAGTGAATGCCGATATAGGTAATGTATACATTTTTTTTCAATTAATACACAGAAATTTGAATGGGTTGTGTGTGTAACTAAAGTTACATTTACTACTATGTGAATAAACTGTATTATTTATATGTTGTCACAAAAGGCCACTTTTTAAAATTGAAACAAAGACACATCCCTGATGAGAGTTTATACTCTACGGCTAGATTTTGCAAATTACAAACAGCCTGGAGAAGGGAAGGTGTGGAGCTGCATCACCCCGGAGGGCTTGGAGAACAATTCTGCCTCAGGGGGAAGGGAGAGAGAGAGAATTTCTTCTGACATGCAGGAGGCAGTGTACCCAACTTCCTCAGGAGGTACAGCCTACTTCCCTGCTGCACTGGTCTCACTCTGAGAATTGATGTGAATGGCTGGAGGCCTCACCCTCTCCCCATCTCCTCTGGAGTGGATTTCACCTCTGGGGATGGAGGGAGCGAGCAGGCCAGGCTGTCCTCTAAAGCAAGAGGCTGCAACTGTAGCTGGATCTTACACAGGCTGCACATAAGAGGGACAAGGAGGCTGCTCTTTGCGTCACCTCCTTTTCATCCACAAGGACCAGACACAATCTTGCCCTTAATTAAGTGGACCCGGTGAGTTGCATGCTGCCAATATAAAGTAAAGTATTGTATCATCAGGATTTTATCAGTTACCTAATTTCAGTAGCATGCTTTTTAAAAATTAAAACATCCAAATGAAATAACACAGCAACATTTAAGAGCAACAGTACTGAAACTTAACGTGCAATATTTTCTCCCATAAAAATAAACCAGAAGAGGAACAGAACCAACCGGCAGATGAAACATAGCACTTGCTTTTTGAACACACATATTATGCACAAGTAAATTTTAATAATTAGTCATAGTTAAATCCTACTGAATAATTGATACATAATATACAGAATAAGTGAAAGAATGAGTGCAAGGATTTTATTGCTGGTTCATATTATGTAACAAGTACCATTAAGGAAGTGTTTATAGACGAGATGTTTTCAATTAAACCGGGGACCACCACAACACACTATTTTAGAGGATACCACATTAATCTCTTCAGGGATGGGACAATAGGCAATATGAACAAAGCTTTCCACTTTATTTGCTAATACTATTCTGTTATACTGATACTGTTTATTTTCAAGTGCTACACAAAAAATGCTAAAAGAGTATTATTTCTCAATGCATCTCAAATAGGCATTACAGGTAGAAGTGTTTTAAATCCAGCTGTTGCATCCTATGACCATTTACAGTAAACTGCTTGACAGAAGCTGAATATAACTAGTGCAAGAGATGGACAAGATATGAACTGTTAGATCTCATAATGGAAGTACTCCCAATGATCACCAAACACGTTTTTTAGATTTTTTTGGTTAGCTTGATGTAAAATTGAGGGGATAGGGCGTAAAACCTTGAGTTTAAAGAAGGAGAAAGCTGATTATCAGTTAAGTCAGTTCAGAGTTTGAATGAAGCAACAGCACACAAGCAATAAAAAACCTGTAGGTATTAGTACTGACATTTCAAATTCACTTATTCTGAAAAAACTTTGGAAGCAACTAATATTTGCAGACAAATTTGCAATATGTTTTATCATCAGTTTAAAAGCATTAAGAGGAACAATTTTGATTTCTTTATTTTTAAGAAGCATCATAGAAGAAAAAGTGTCACGAAATCAAGAAAAGATTAATTGCAACTACACATCAGTTAAGACCTCTGATCTCAAAACTTCACAAGTTTTACATGAAAATTTCTTAAGGTTTATCAGTGTCTTTAATAATAAAGTGGTGAAACTGTAGCACACATTAATTAAAGCCATATAACACAAATGCTAATTCTGTTTCCTGTTGCAACTCTTAAAAATGAAAGTAGTTTATTTTGGTTTTTTTTTTCAGTAGTATAGGTTTTGAAATGTAAGAGAATCAGACAAGTCTTCAAATAAAACTTTCTACTGTATGTCACATGGCAGGTTTAAAGACAGTTATAGAAAGATAACATTAATTTAGAGCCCAATTTTTAGAAAAGCCTAGCATCCACCCCAGTGCACTCCATTGCACATTTGTGTGCTCAGCATTTCTGACAAATAAGGCTCTTTAAAAAACCAAGAATATACACATAACTATACACACATATATAGTGCGTATATACACACACACACACACGGACAGAGAGTTGTAATGAGATCTATGCAGATGTTGAGTACGTTATTAGGCAGGAGAGCAGAGACAGAGTCCCTCCCTCTCATTATTACTGACCACCATAATAAAAGTTAGTAGTTTTATAAAACAAATTAGTTAAAACAAATGATGCTTAAATTAAAAATAGAAGCATATACTTTGACAATTAGGCTAGTAAATTACTTCTACGGTTTCAGTGTTCTCCAATATTGTCCTATTAGTCAAATAAAATGAAGTAAGTCTATTTTTTGGAATCCTGTAAGGTCTGAAACCTGTAGCAACTTTCACTGAACTACCTGCTTTAAACAGGAGTTAGAACAACTCAGCTGATTGTTTAAGTTGACTGCCTTTGGAATGTTGGGTGTCTTTTCAGAAACGCATTTATACTGATTTCCACATTTGTAATATGTTTAAGGTTCTTCAAACTGTGGTTCCCACTGTGGAAAATGTTTTTCTAAAATATTAGTATCTTTTTGAGGTACCAGTTTCAAAAATTGCATAAATAAATGTTAAAATAGCCACTTTTTGGACTATCACAAAAAGAACTTAACATCTTTCTCCTAAAAAGATAAACATTTTTTTTTACCTCTCTGCATATTTTTCTTACTTACAGTGCCCAAGCTAACATGAGCCTAATGAGGTGCGCACACAGAAATGAGAATTAACAGGCAAACAGACTTCTGTTCTATCACGCTTATGTTATGAATCAAACAGCTTTTAATTACATTTGTCTACTATTTTTGAAGAACTCCTATCAGAAAAATGAGTTTAAGTCAATTTACCACCTATTTACCATAAAATGTTTCTATTCACCCTTCAATTAATGCACTCTTAGGTCTGAAACTGATTGAGATCATATGTAAAATAAAATATGATAAATCTGAAATATAATTTTTAATACATTATACACAACTGGTAGGAATATACCTTTCTTTCCTTAATTCATTTATTTATTTTGCATAGGTTAGGTCAGTACCACATGCTAGCTTTCAATGTATGTTCTCCGTATGTGACAGGTCTGGTCAATCTTCTTGGTCAGTTTTGTTTCTGTCACTACTGCTTACTAAAAAGACTATTTTACAACTGAGCTTAATTAAATGTACAAGTTTACTAACAAAAGAACTCTTATTTTGAAATTCAAGATAAAAATTGCACATTTGCAAAAGTAAGGTTTTTTTTAAATTGATTTCAATAAATGGAACAAAAATTCTTATTCAATACTTCAAGAATACTTTTAATGAAACATAATGAGAAGAGCTAAATTTATTGAAACGTAGATTTATTGGAAGGAGTAATAAAAAAGAAAAACTGTTTATTTTATTTTAAAAAGTGTAAACTCAGTAGCATTTAAGACGAAGAGTTTAAGCATAATATAAATTCAGATTAATTTGAAAACATTCACTCATTTTGGAAATTAAATGAAAATATACGTTACTTTTAATGGGATCAAAATTTTAAAAAACCTTTTTCCTTCATTAAATGTGTTTTAGAATAACTTTATTATTACAGTTATTGAGGCTGTAGCATAACAGTTTGACAGTCTAGGGCTGTCTATATATAAACTCTATCACAACCTCCACGTAGTAACATGCTATTTTTATTTTTTGTAACAGCAAAAATGTTATCTGTTATTGTGAACTGTGAAGTATTAGGATTAAACTTTAAGATACCTTTAAAATATTTATATTAAACTAGTTTAAGATCTTTGACTTTCCTATTTAAGTATCTAACAAGTCACATATGCCAAAGTAGTTCAGAACTGTATGCAATTGATTTTAGCGTAAAGCTGTAAATAAAACATCCAGACACTTATTTTTAAGAGAACTTAAGCCCCCCTCTTTGTTTTTACTTCGTTTATATATAGTATGTTATTTGTAATGTATCTAATACAGTTAACTGTTAAAAGAGGATCTTTGCCATGTTCTATTAAATGTGTAATAAAAAACAAGGCTCCAGGATATCTTGAAGACAACATATGTAGATTTTCAGTTACAAACTGAAGCACAAATATTACTGAAATCAAATTATGTAAGTGCTAGGAAAAGTACCTCAAGGCAACATGCACTACACCTTTAAATACTTCTTCATCGACCGAAATCACCGTAACAAGGCATATTTCAGGCCAAGCAATGCAACTTCAGATTTTTAAGAATTCTGTACTTACCCGTCTACGGCAGAAGGGGAGGCCCTGGGCAATGATGCTGATGCTAAATATCTTCATCACAGTTTGGTGTGGCAAAGGTTCTTTTGTACTTTTAAGATCAATAGGAACCAAGCCATGGTTTATGGTAGCTTTTCCTGGTTTTGACATTTTACAGTTCTTGCTTGGTCACAAATCTATTAGCAATGTAAGGCCATTGCTAAAAAATGTAAAAGCAAAATTGCATGACTTCTTTTAAAAATAAAGTTTACAAACAGATGAGCCAGCTCCCCACAGCCTGCTGACTTTGTCTTTCAACCTTCTCCTGCCAAGTAACTGGACTTCTCTGCTGCTTAGTGAAGTGCAAGCTATCCCAGTATAGACAGGAATTATAAACTACTAATGTGAAGGCAGACTGCTCTTGCCAATCAAACAGCTTGGGGGACCTCCCATGCAGAAGACACCATCTTCTGAAAGGGGTGCATAAGATTCAAAATTTAAAAAAAAACACATCTGCTTTTAGTTTTAAAAGACAAACCCACTTACACAAGGACTTTACAGAAAAATTGAAGACTTGTCCTTTGAGAGGGAAATGGCAAATTCAGTCTTAAATCACTTCAGGTGTTATCACAGTATCACACTGTGACTTACTATACCCTGGGGGAGCGTCTTGTAACCCCCATATTCCTCATCTGTATGTAATTGTGATATTGCATAAAAAGCATGCCATGTGAGATATCAGGGAAATGGTTATGATCAGCTGAAAGTCACTGTTCTATCTAAATACGTATATCTTTAGTACATATGAATTTATGAGATTGTTTTGTATGATTGTCACTAAAACATGCTGTAAATTGGGGAATCAACCAAATGACAGCTCCCCAGAGACAATAGCAAGGAAAGTAACCAACGCACAGGCATGGTGTCAAATAACCATCAACAGCCATTGTCCAACAAGGGAGTTATAATTCAGTGACTCACCTGCATGAGGCCACACCAGGGGAATTGCTCAACTTTGCCTGGGGACTCAGCAATGCCCAACAGACATGCCCGGACTTGTGTCCTCCAAGCACGTGACTGAGGGTATAAAACAGAACACAGGGGGCTCATGGTTGGCCTTCCTCCTGAACCCACCTATGCTGCAAGCAACAATGTCACTGAGAAGACTTAAGACTCCAACAGAGAAGAGTGGCCCAGGTTTCAAGGGTGAAATCTGTGTACTATGAACTGCAGTATCCAGTGTGGTGAAAAAAACTGCTTAATCAAGATGTTGCCCAGTCTAATAGGGTTGAGAATTTAGACTGCGCGCTCATATTTTATTTTATTTTTTCCAGTTCAATCTTTAAAAAAAAAACTGCACACATGTAAAGGGAATAATGTTTTACCTGAGTACGAAATTTTCAAGAGGCCTTAGTAGTTGTGGTATTTTACCATTGCACCTAGGAAGCCTAGTCATAGACCAAGACCCTATTGTGCTAGGTGCTGTATTACACAGCCCCAGTGAGTTTACAATCTCAGTATAAGGCCTTGTCTACACTACAGAGTTTTGTCAACGAAAGTTATTCTGCTTTAATTAAAGCACTTTAATTAAATTGCTGTTGCATGTCCACACTATGGTCCTTGTGTCAGCAGAGCACATCCACACTTACAACTCTTGCACCAACACAGAGAGCAGTGCACTGTGGGTAGCTATCCCACTGTGCAACTGGCTGCAGAGTGCTTTGGGAAGGGTTTGCAATGTCCCATGGGGCACGTTTCTCAATCCAATCCTTCCATGGGGCGGATGCATGCCTGCAGAGCAGCAGAGTTCAAAACAGTGAGCAGAGCGGTCACAGCGAGCATTGTGGAATACTGGGGGAGGCCAGTTATGTCAATATAACAAACGGCAGCATCTACACTGATGCTCTGTTGTTTTAACTTTGCTGCAAAAAGCTTTATGTCTCTTGTCGAGGTGGTTTTGTTTTGCTGCCAAAAGTAGCTTTTTAAAAGCTGCCTTTTGCCGACAAAACTGTGTAGCATAGACAAGGCTGAAGACAAGAGAAAACAGATGGATACAGAAAGACAGGGAGTACAAGGAAACAATGAGACAATACTGGTCAGCACAATAGGCAGTGGTCTCTGCACATCAGCAGTCTTGTCAATTTTTTTACAGGTCTCATAGCAAAAGAGTTTTGAGGAGGGATTTGTAGGTGCATAATAAAGTAGCTTTGCTGATGTTCATAGGGAATGCCACCCAAGACTGTGGGGCAACATGGGAAAAAGCAAAAAGGCATTTGTTTAGAAGTGGGCAATGGAGGCTGGCATCATCACTTTCAGAGTGGATTAAGATAAATAATTTGTTCCAGAAAAAAGTGTCCACATATGGAGATATTCAGAATAGCTACTCCACTTTAAGTTCAGAAACTACCTTAATCCAAATTAATTTTCAAGTTTAGACAAGGCCTGAGCTGTGTGGGGTTTTTGTTTTGTTGTGGTTCTGAATGTTTATTTCTCTCATGGATAATACTGACTAGCTGAACTGATGCAAGTTGTCCCAATTCCATTTCTACATATCCACTTCTCTTCCACGCTCACAGGCTTATTACATACTACTGGACTGCAGATGTTATTTATTTCTCATATTATGGACACTAACACAGAGGACCCAATTAGTATATGGGCCCCACAGTGCTACGCAAACACAAAAGAAAAGAATGTTGTTGGCCTGAAAATCTTACAATCTAATTTAAGCAGTAAGTGGGTGAAAGAAGCAGAGGAAAATGGAAAAGGTAGCTCTCTTAACACTGATAGGAATGTGTTATTTATACCAGCCACTATATATGTGCATATGTGAGATAAGCTGAAAATTTGAGTTTTAGTGCTAAAGAAAGCTGGCAAATAAATGAAAGTAGCTTGATCTTCAAAAGCTGCTCCCATTAACTTTCATTAAAATAAAAAAGGAACTTTTTTGAAAATCAGGTCACTTCTATTTGTATACATAAACATTGGTGCCTAACTTTAGGCATTTGTGTTTGAAAGTTTTGGTCTTAGGTTGTCATCAAATGCTATCCTGTTATTGGTCAGACCCTCTAAAACCACATAGTTCCTGGACACAGCACTGAAGAGAATCTACTTTGAAACAGAGATGTAGAAAAGTAATAGAACTTTGAACTACCTTCAAACTGAAGAAATAGAAAGTGGATCATTAATAGGGCTCTATAGGAACAATTTACTTCCTTTGACCGAGTAAGTAATATTAAATGGGCTTACTCTTTCAGCCTAACTGACCAGGAAGATTACATTAAAAACAGTGCAGTGAGAATTTCTGAGAATAATGGATTTTGGCTTACCTGTATTAACAAGCAGCTTGAAATTTTACAGAATCCTCTGCTAGAGCTACATAACTAGTTACCCAGTTCTGAAATGTTAACTTTAATATTACTGAGAAAATAAAGAAAAACATAAAACTGCAGTATGTACTGATTTTTTCCCCATAAAGCGCTAAATCAATCATTTGCAGCTACAGGAAAATAGAAAAACAAAACAAAACAAAAACATGCTTTTCCCAGAGTTCTTATCATTGGTGAACAGGTGCCCTCAAATGGATAACATAGAGCATTGCAACATTGTAAAATACAACCTCACCAATTTTTATTTTTATTGTTTTTTTTTTTAAACACACACTTCACCTTCGCCCTCCCCACTTTCAATTTGGAGCTATTTTATTGTATACTTAGTTAGCTGTAAGAGAATTCTGGAAAACCTTAGATTTGTCTGACTGGACATTATATAGAAGTTTATTCCTCATCCACCACGCATTCATCTCCCTACAGATGTACAAGAACCAGTCTTTTGACTTTACGGAGAACAATTCCTGAGTGGAAACCAGCTTTTCATCAGCCAACTACCAGAAAGGCTTTCCTACACTTGAAAGTTGTAATGTTTTAAATCGATATAGTTAATGTGGTACCACTCCAACAGTTATATTGTTAGGAAGGTGCTTTATACCAGCATAGCTTGTTTCCGTACAGGCTGGGGAATAAGTAAACTGCTTCCATACTAGAGGAATGGTTAACACCCACCCACAACTGGCATAGTTATACTGTACAAAACTTGTGTGTAGGCAAAGGATACATAATGGAATGATCATATCAGCAGTCAAAAGAAAGTAAGTCTCCCTCCCAACACCTGAGGAAAACTACGAGAAAACAGAATAATGACCAGATAGATACAGAAAAACCTGAAATTTTAGAATTAAATTCTGCACATTTCACCCTTAAGCATTATTATGAGACCACTACTGTTAAATCTTTGATAGGAAGCAGGGAGATATTTTCTGCATGCTATTATGTTGTACATATACACACAAGCAGTTTTATATATACAGAGAGAGAGCGAGAAAGAGAGAGAGAAACAAAAGTGGAGGGAAGGAAAACTGAGCATATGTTCAACCAAAATAAAAGTTTCCATTTCCTAGTAACCAGTACTTAGTTTCTCAAAAGTAAACGAAGGAATATTCGATAATATTCAATGTTTCCTTATTATGTCAAGGAAAATATAAATTAATTATTCTTTCCAGTTGGTTAACTAATAGACAATTTTAAAAGTTTATTCTATTTTATTCTTACAATTCTTCTTGAATTTTTCCATCAGTAGATGAGTATACTATATTGTTTGTAACTGGCAATTATTTATAAAAATAATTTATGTATTTTAAATTCACAGATCTCCTAGCTTTACTTTATTTCCCCTTCTTGTTTTTAAAACTATTTTAAAGCATTTGTCTTCATTCCTTCATTAAACATTTCAGGAAGTATTTCAGATATGTAACATAAACCCAACTGCATCGTCTTACATTTTACAAATATTCTAGAAATGTCTGGCCAATCTTTATTGGCTATAACATGATTTGTCTGATGATTAAGTTTAACTCTTTGGTCTGTTCAGGGTTCCACCAGCTGTTAAAAAGAACTCCTACAGTTGTTATCCAAGAATTCAGTTGCTGATTACTTATTTTTGCTGTGGTTGCACCGTAAAAGAAAACTAAAACAAGCTAAAACAGGTAGACAGGTCATTCAAAACATTGTAACAATGGGTTAAAAGGTCAAATACTTAACATTTGGGGGAGGCAAATGTGAACTGAACAGGAAAAGAAGAAAACTGTAATATTAACTTTACACACTAAAAATTAAACTTTATGATTATGCTACTTTAATATTTAAACAATGTATATGATTTTCAATTAGAAACTACCTATGTATGTATTCAAGATTCCCAAGACAATACTGAAAATCTTTAATAGTGCAGAATGACGTTTATTAGGAAGGGCTACTAAAAAGTAGGGCTGTCAAGCGATTAAAAAAATTAATCACGATTAATCATACTATTAATAATAGAATACCATTTATTTAAATATTTTTGGGTATTTTCTACATTATCAAATATATTGGTTTCAATTACAACACAGAATACAAAGTGTACAGTGCTCACTTTATATTTTTTTATTACAAGTATTTGCACTGTAAAAAACAAAAGAAACATTATTTTTCAATTCACCTAATACAAATACTGTAGTGCAATCTCTTTATCCTGAAAGTTGAATTTACAAATGTAGAATTATGTACAAAAAAACTGCATTCAAAAATCGAACAATGTAAAATTTTAGAGCCTGCAAGTCCATTCAGTCCTACTTCTTGTTCAGCCAATCACTCATACAAATAAGTTTGGCTACATTTCCAGAAGGTAATGCTGCATGCTTCTTGTTTACGTCACCTGAAAGCAAGAAGAGGCATTCTCATGACACTGTTGTAGCCAGCATCGCAAGATATGTACGTGCCAGATGCGCTAAAGATTCATATGTCCCTTCATTCTTCAGTCATCATTCCAGGAGACACGCGTCCATGCTGATGACAGGTTCTGCTCAATAACAATCCAAAGCAACTTTCTTTTTTTGGTGGTTTGGGTTCTGTAGTTTCCGCATCAGAGTGTTGTTCTTTTAAGACTTCTGAGAGCATGCTCCACACCTCATGCCTCTCAGATTTTGGAAGACGCTTCAGATTCTTAAACCTTGGGTCAAGTGCTATATCTATCTTTACAAAGCTCACATTTGTACTGTGCCGGTGCACCCCATAAGGCTTTATGGAAATATGCTTATGAATGTATATATGACATAACTGGAATATGTCTTATGCTATATATGCCATATAACGTATCTATGTAAAGGTTAGGATCTACTGAATATATTCATCCTATTTGTATGCATGTGTCATTGTTGTATTCAAAGTTATGAATATTGACTGTATACTTGTTTGATTTTAAAATAACCTCAGTAAGGCTTTTGGTCAGCTTCCTTAGAATGGAATTTGCACGTTAAGTGCCCAGTAAAGAAGCACTTAATGGACAATGGATCTTGGAAGGCTCCAATCCACATAAGTCTACATGAGGACATTAAAGGTAGCATGTAAACCATGGCTGCTACATGTAAGTTCTGAGTCATGCATGGACAGGTGACTTGCCCATGTGACTCCAAAACTCCATCTTGTAGCTGGAATTTGACACAGGGGAAGGGAGGGGTTTCCACCCACAAGAGAAAGTCTATTTAAACCCCTGGGAGATCCCTCCATTTTGTCTTCCCTTCCAGCTAGCTCAAGAGATAGCCGCTCCACTCCCAAGGATACCTGAAAGAAACTGGAACAAAGGACAGTAAACTACAAGGGGTGTGAGTTATTGCTGGACCCAGACTAGAGGGAGACTAGTCTGTAAAAGGAAGCTTACTCAAACTCCTCTGAGCATGAGGTTTTATCTGCATTCAGTTTTCTTACTGTATTAGACATAGACTTGTGTGTTCTATTTTATTTTGCTTGGTAATTCACTTTGTTCTATCTGTTACTACTTGGAACCACTTAAATACTACTTTCTGTATTTAATAAAATCACTTTTTACTTATTAATTAACTTATTAATTAATGCATTAATACCTGGGGGGAGGAAACAGCTGTGAACCTCCCTCTATCCATGTTACAGAGGGCAAACAATTTATGAGTTTACCCTATATAAGCTTTATACAAGGTAAAATGGATTTATTTGGGGTTTGGACCCCATTGGGAGTTGGGCATCTGAGAATTAAAGACAGGTACACTTCTTAAGCTGCTTTCAGTTTAAGCCTACAGCTGTTAGGGGATGTGGTTCAGACCTGGGTCTGGGTTTGCAGCAGGCTAGCAGGTCTGGCTCAAACCAGGCAGGGCACTGAAGTCCCTGGCTGGGAGGGCAGGGAAAGCAGAGGCAGAAGTAGTCTTGGCACATCAGTTGCCAACCCCAAGGGGGTTTCTGTGATCCAACCTGTCACAGGTACTGTCTTTGTGTTTTGTCAAATCTGCAGTGAAAGGTGTTCTTAAAATGAACAATGTGTGCTGAGTCATCATCCGAGACTGCTATAACTTGAAATATATGGCAGAATATGGGTAAAACAGAGCAGGGGACATATAATTCTCCCCCATGGAGTTCAATCACAAATTTAATTTTCAAATTTTTTTTTAAACAAGCGTCATCGGCATGGAAGCATGTTCTCTGGAACGATGGCCGAAGCATGAAGAGGCATGCACACGTCTAGCATATCTGGCACGTAAATACCTTGCAATACCATGCACAAAAGTGACATGCAAATGCCTGTTTTCACGTTCTGGTGACATTATAAATAAGAAGAGAGCAGCATTATCTCCTGTAAATGTAAACAAACTTGTCTGTTTTAGCGAAAGAGTGAACAAGAAGTAGGACTGAGTGGCCTTGTAGGCTCTGAAGTTTTACATTGTTTTGTGTTTGAGTGCACTTATGTAATAAAAAAAATTCTACATTTATAAGTTACACTTTCATGACCAAGAGATTGCAGTACAATACTTGTATGAGGTGAATTGAAAAATACTATCTTATTTTTACAGTACAAATATTTAGAATAAAAAATAATACACACTTTGATTTCAATTACAACACAGAATACAATATATATGAAAATGTAGAAAAACATCCAAAGTATTTAATAAATTTCAATTGTATTCTATTCTTTAACAGTGCAATTAAAACTGAAATTAATCGTGATCAAGTTTTTAAATCACAATTACTTTTTTTGAGTTAATCATGTGAGTTAACTGTGATTAATCAACAGCCCTACTAAAAAGTAGTCTGTCACTTGATTTCCCCCACTCTTCTCACTATAAAAATCAACCCTAGAAAGGCCTTAAAAGGGATGAAAATAACTAGTTAATGTCAGTCTCAGTATGTACTGTTCAATAACCTCTTTGGTGGTATAACTTGCTGTCCAGCCACCTTTCACTCAGGCTAAAGAAATATTTCTTATATAAAATAAGACGGTACAGGACCCTCACTTGCACAATTCCATCCATTTCTGGAGTTTAACCAGTGTCAAAATGGAAGGTTGAACATGTAACTAGCATTAAATTTCAGACTTATTAACATGTATAAAGAAAATGACTCATTTTGTTGCTAGAGACCTTAAATACAAGACCACCAAATTTTTCTTATTACAACTATAAAATACATATAAAACCCAACAAATGTAATATAACCAATTGTTACACTGGCATGCACATGAGAGTGACAAATTAAGCTACATAATCCTTCTCAGCTGGTTAATAGCATACTGCAAAGGGGTGTGAGTCTATTAATAATAGCTCAAAATATGCAAAGTAAAGAATGTCTGGGTTTCAGAAAAAAGCAGGTAGCCCAAGAAAGAGCTGACATTCTGGGCTGGCCCACACTTTTACCACCTTCCCCTTGTTTTCATTTTCATATAAACTTTTGCTTTCTTTCATTTGTTCAAGTGTCATTCATTCCTACAAAGTACAACAACGGTTACCTCTTAAGTAAAAGAAAAAAAAAAGACTAAAATCTACTTTTGGAGTTAATTGGTAACACTTCAAGGAATCAAACGAGACACACTACTAGGAGTCGCTTCTACATTTCTCCCCCTTATGCCTTATAAACTTTTACGGATTATGGATGATAGTTCAGGTTCCCCAGAGCACAGGAGCCCTGAGTGTACTTGATGGATGATTTGTGTAATAGTAACAGCAGCTTTTTAGAAAGCAGTTTGGCCTCCATACTTTTGAACAAGTACTGCTGCCTGTGTTCAAAAATGATGTAGCTGGGTAAAAGCCCCAAACCAGTCTTTCAGAACAGCCTAATTTTTTATAAAGTCCAGCCTCGAACAGAAGAAGAAGAATCACTCTCGGCTGGAACAATGAGACTCATACCCAAAAATCGAATACCTGAGATAGCTACCATGAAATTAATTCGCTGTATCACTTTATAATTATTCCTTTCATCTTCAGGGTTACACTTTACTCAGACTTTTTAATCAAGGTAAAGTACTATATATTTTTTTAAATTATATTTGACTGAGGGACAATTGGATAGCTCATGAAATTAGTAAAAAGGGATTCAGCATATGTCACACCTCTGAGTAAATAGTTAACCATATTCAGGTCAGCAGCAACAAAAAGTAGCTTTCATCAGAGGGACATTCAGTAGTCTAAGTGAAGTGAACTGGTCGTCTCAGTCCAGCTCAAAATGTTAGTGTGATCAAGTCTCCTTCCAAAGGCTGGACTAGACAGAAAAAAAAAAAAAAAGAGAGAGCCTGCTACTTCCTCACAGCTAACAGTATTCCTACTTGACTTCAAGTAGTAGTGGATTTGAGTTGAAAATTATGGGTTTCAGCCCTGTTGATAATCTATAGTGCATCTGTATCTATATCACCAAGTATTTATAACACTTTCCATTTTGGCAGAGAGAGGTCATGGACTGAGTGGGCATGATAAAATTTAGTAAGTGTTCACAAAATTATATTTCATGTCACAGATGAGAACAACGCTACTGATTCCAAAACCTGAACAACTCGATAGTTCAGAATTTGCTGGTTTAGTTTTATGTAGCACATGGCCAGATAATGAAGTTTGAATGAAAAAGTCACAGCTTTTGATAAGCCAAGACCAAATATACAAGTTAAGTAAAGACGAGTGACCTCTTACACAGAGAAAAGGAGCTGCTATACTGTCAGGTTTGGACTTATTCAGCATGGGTGGGAGATCTCTGAATTCCATCAGTAATCATATCACTATAACTCCATGCTCTGTCACAAGTTCTTCCAGTGACCAACTGAAACTTAAAGGGGAAGATGGGGGAGCAGAGAAGGAAGAAGGTGGAGACGAGGAAGGGTGGGTTTAATTACAACCATTTCCAACTAACCATGAGAACTGGGAGTAAGAACAGCAACACTGCCTGATAGAATTATGTTCTGTGCTTTCCACTGGCAGATTCATGGAATGTATAGCTATTGTCCTTTCTGTGATTGAGAACTAGTGGGACCCATCTGTGAGTTAGCCAATTTAAAAAGAAACTAACAGTGTATTTCACACATTTGTACTGATACATACATACATACACACACGGTTTTATATAAAGTTATATATAAACCAAATATTATTTAGTAATTCACATACTAAATTATTTACATTACCAGTTTAGGATGAAGTACAAAAATGTTACAATGCTAAAATTAAAATTTTCACAGGTGATCAGGAAAACTGCAATTTGTGAATTGTTTAAATTATCCACACAATTCGAGAAAAGATACAAACAACTGGATTAAGCATATATTTATCCAACAAACAAGAGGCTTTAAATCACACAGAGTAGTTACAAGATTTGTCAGAGGTAAATTGTTGTATTAGTTTAATATTTCCCACTCTCTGTATTTTGATGTACGGATTGTGGTGGAGGTGAGGGGGGAAAGAAGCTAAACTTGCCCAATTTACTCAGTGGTTAAATGTTCATGTGGGGTTTTGGTAGAAAACAAAAAAATTCACAACAACAGTATAAACCTATACAGAATGTAAGTGACATCTCAAACTATTCTGGCTTTGTTAATCATTAATAGCCACTGATATAAGTAACTTCAGGTACAGCTCATATATAACCACATACCACCAAAGAGAAATAACTATGATATTAAATAAATAGTCAAAATGTTTCTTTCCTTTGTATACACATTAGCTACTTGTTATCCAAGTATTCCTCTCTTTTACCTGGAATAGTTTTGCTTCCAAATATGAAGATTGCTTGGCACAGAACTGAAAACTGATAGAAAATGTACACCAAAAGGAAAGCTGTACTATGCATGGTCAGGTTTAAAGAAATGTGAATATTACCACTTACTTACCATTTGTCACATGACAACATATATTCAGATAAACTAGAAAATAAATGGTTTCAGAGTAGCAGCCATGTTAGTCTGTATCCGCAAAAAGAAAAGGAGTACTTGTGGCACCTTAGAGACTAACAAATTTATTTGAGCATAAGCATAGCTCACGAAAGCTTACACTCAAATAAATTTGCTAGTCTCTAAGGTGCCACAAATACTCCTTTTTAAAAAAGAAATAAACGTTCACAAAGAGATAGATTTTTAAACTATTTCTTTTACTTTACTGAAACTGACAACAGTAACAAATATGCCACTGGATAAAATATAGTCCTGATGTAGCCATTAAACATAGCTTTGGCCTTCAGGAACCACCAACCCCCTGCAAGACCTTTCCAAATGCAACAGTTTTGCAAGTATATGTTACCACTTCCATATAAGAAGCAATGAGTTAACTTAATCACATGTTGATTGTTGGTTTCATTAAATACATGGATCTGTAAAACAATTACAACTACTAAAAACAAAGCTAACACTGAATGAATTGTTAGTGATTGTTGTTTTTTCTTATAATGCAAACTCACCAGCAAAAGTTTTACTTTCTTCACACTTCGACCGACCATTTGTATTGAGTTTCATAACAAGTACTGTCAATTTAAGCCAAGTCAGAAAAAGCGAAGCAGTTTTAATCCACACTCTGAGAACAACATCCACTGATAAAGAGCTCAGTAAATACAGCTGTATCACTCCAGACGAGAGATATTTGGGCTAATGATCACATCAGCCAACAGCACCTGCCACATAGCCAAGAACAACATAAGGAACAAATGGCATTTTTAAGTGGGGCAGAGCTCCCAAATGTATTTGTTAGACAAGCCATGTATCACTGTGTACTTCTTAAGCATACTGAAAATATCCTCACACTCATTTTCACAATTTAAATTTCTGAATATTGTTACCATATATCTGTATAATTGATAGGTTTAAATAATCTCACTTGAAAAGCGTTAAAAAAAAAGGACAACTGACACCCAAGATACTGTTTGTATTCATTACAAGACACTGTTTCAGGTAATTAAATTAAGATAAACTAGTATTTTAAGACGACTTTTTATATCAGACTACTCTGACATAGCAAACCCAGGTAGTGATGATACCTCCATTTTTAGGTTTCAATAGTGCTCCACATAGGCTCAGGGAACCAATGTAATGGAAGATTCTAATTATCACCCCCTTTTCAATAATATTCCCTTCAAAACTGGAGATTAGAGACACTGATGATCTGTGAGATTCTGATTCAAGAGATGATTTGTTGACAAAAATTTAAGATGCTGGCATTTTGCCTTCTGGAGGAGGTATTGGCAGTCTCCCCACAAACAGACTAACAGATAAGCTAGAGGAAGAACCACACATGCCTGTCTTGAGTGAATCGATTTTCAGAAGAAACCATTGAGCGACTCTGGCAGTGATGATCAGAAAAAACAGAATACATATATTTGAGATTCAGGCTTTGTCGTCACAGCAAAAAAAGGTGTGGTTTTACAATACGTTAGCTATCTTGATGTAAACTGGTGCAGACAAGGCACTGTAGCTTTTATCTCGATGTAGCTAGTCCAAGTAAACCCCAGGTGGGGGGTAAAAAGTTAGCCTCAACTAACTGCATTGAAGTAAAAACTGCAATATCTTGTCCAGTAGTCTAGATAAGTGTTTTTCAAAGTTTGGGTCGCAACCTAGTACTGGGTCGCGGAATCCAAGGCACTGAGTCGCCTTGCTCAGCACCCAGGGACCCTGGTGGCCGGCCAGTAAACACCACGCTGCAGCCCAGAAGTAGCCAGCAGCAGGTCTGGCTCCTATTAGGCTTACCAGTTAACTGATCTTAACTGTTAACCCCCGGCCACTGGACAGCCCCGTCAGTCTCCGGCCCCCAGAACCCCAGCCCTTCTCCCTTTAATCGGTTAACCATTTAAATACTATAATTTTAATCATTTAAATGGTTAGCTTTTTATTTACATCCCTAGGGCTTATGCCACCATAATTGGGGTGACACTGCATCTGTGTAGATACTCTGTTACTTACATCGGCTGTTAGCTGTCTTGTTAGGCAGAAGCCATGAAACTGACAAGAAAGCTGGGCAGCCAGAGCCCTGCTGCCTCTCTCTCCCCCGCTCCTCCCCCCCACTCCACTCCCTTGGAGAGCTGGGCAGCTGGACCCTGCTCCTGGACCCCCAGCAGCTTCCTCCCCCCTCCACTCCCTGTCCCTGGCTGGGAATATTGGCTATCTTGTCAATTACATGGCTGGGGATAGGGAGGGGCAAGTCTCCCAGGAAGCTCTCAACTCCCTGTGCAGCCCCTCTTAGGTCAGTGGAAGCACTCCTGGTGATGACGCACACCATCGACTGAAGGAGGGTAGCGTTGACATGTACCTTCAGAGTAATTACTGTGGTGGCTGTAAGTTGACCTAATAGAGGTTGACTTAAGTTGCTAGTGTAGACACAACCTCAGTCACTAGTCATTCAACTATCTCTGGAAACCATAGAGAAAAGCAGTATGGGGACCATAAAAAGGTCAACAGAAAACAGCAGAGATTATAGAACAAATGACAATATTTCTTGTAACTGCAAGTGAAATTTTAATGTTACAGATATAATTGATAGCTAGAGATTTCAAACCTTTTCCTTGAGAGAGCTACTCGGTAGCTAAGTTCTTTTGAGTCACAGACTATTTCAGGCAGGGATCACCATGTGAGTTACTAGTCATTGCAAAAATCAGAATCCATGCCCCATGCATCAATTAGTACTCTTCCTGCTCCATTTATAGACTTGACAGGAGTAGCAGAGCAATGACTGGAACACGCCTAGCTCTACCTGTAAGAGGAACTGAAACATAACCCCCACCTTTGAATGCAGAAGGGAGGAGCATATGCCCATCTCAGACAGTAGCAGGCAGGAGATGGGGTCGCTTCTTAGCCAGAGTCGTCAACATGTGAAACTTGCTCCCTGCGACCAATTCTTCTTAGAAAGCTGTGTTTATAGGCTATCTCATCCCTAGCCACAGAAAGGGTACATAATCATAATTTTGGAGTTATTTCTTTAATGTGTGTGTGGGGAGGATCTAAAAATACCACCAAAATGCACAGACAAACTGAGAATCAGTAATCCTTTCATAAACGTTAGTGTTTAAAAAGCTACATTTTTGTGTTTAGTTTACTGATATTCCTAAAGACACAGACAATAGAAAGAATAAAAAGGTTAATTGTTTCCAAATAATGCATGCTTCACAGGTAGAATTACAGCATTATGAAATTTTACCACTTGTCAAAGTTGCAAGACCTGGCGATACAAACCCAGACAATACTACAAGGACATAACATGTTAGGATGGGGATAACAGCAATAAAATGGGAGAAGACATACATGAATAGGGAGAGGAAGGAAGGAAGGGGTTGAAGGGACAGGAGGGTTATGCGGAATAGAGGTCTTACATTCTTTGAGCCATCTCAACCTTTTTATCAAAACGTATCTAGAAATGGGGTCCAAATTTCTTCAAATTCATATAATTGCCCTCTGCGGGGGTAAGCTGTTATTTCTTTAGCTTCTAACTCTGACTGGTCTGAATACCACCACTCTATTCTGGCCATAAGCCTACTCCATTTTTGTAAAATCGTGCACTTAATGATCACTGAAGCCCTCAAGTACCAAAGTCTTTTTGGCGGCATTAAACCCAGTTTAACAGGTCAGTAAACTAGGATATAATTTTTGGCTGAGGTTTGGCTGTTGAAGCTGAGCACTATCTTAACGTTTGTGTACATCTTGTTCCACAGCTGCCTGATGGTTGGACAGTCCCACAGCATATGCCTCAGGGTTTCTTTTTCTCTGTTACAGCACCAACAAACATCAGAGGATAAGGCTTTTATCTTGTGCAACCACTATGGAACCCAAACCAATTTTAATAATTTTTGTTGTTGTATCAAGAGTATCAACAGAGCCACAGACATTTTTAACGTTACATACTATGCTCTGCCACTGGGATTTTTTTTTAAACAGCTGGGATAAATCCCCTTCCCACAGTTTCACAATGAACTCCAGGCCAGTTCCTTTTCCTTAACCAAGTATGCATCTTGGACATGGACCTGGCGAGTTCATGAACCATTTCTAAGATTCCAAGTAGTTCTGGGGCCTCTGGCAGGCCTAGGGCATTTGGATCAAATTGATATGTTAGAAAGTGTCGTAATTGTAAGTACTGTCACTCGGCTGAGGATGGTAGGTAATAATGTTGCTTTAGTGTTAAAAAAGGAACAAAGCCCTCAACACTGACTTACTGTGAACTCCATATGATGCACTTGGCTCAGCCAGATCTTCCCAAATTATAGGTTTGCTCACAATTTGAAAGTTTAGATTGCCCCAAATAGATGCTTTTGCATGAGGGTGAGGATGAACTTGGGACCTCTTGGGTAGGCTAGCCCAGAACCTTCACCTCATTTTTCTACACCAGACAAAAAGACAAATGGAGGAGACCCACAGGGAAAATTGAATGTCTTAATACCATTCGATTTACATCCATGTGATATAAGGACGTTAGCACGGTGGAACCAGTTTGGTATCTGTGATATGATAGAAGCATAACAGTAATTTAATAACTGCTGCACAGCTAAACCAGAATTATTTGAAATTTTAACAACTAATCTATATATTGTATGAATGAGGAAAGTAATAAACATTATAATATTTTGACTGGTATTAACCTTCAAGTATGCACTAAATTACACTTCAATACAAAATAAAAACCAAAGTTCTACACTTAACAGTCAGGACTACTCTAAACAACACAAGGCTTTAATTATATACCTGCTTTAAAACTTAGTTTTTCTTCTAATATTATCTAAGAATTATCCAAAAATAATGTAACAGTTATAATTACTTAAAAGTAATTCTGACTTGCAGTTGTAAAAATCACCGAATAACAACTTTCATGTGTAAACAAATCAGTTTTTATTGAATATTATTAGTGTGCTCAATTGTGTATATAGAGGAAGATCTGTTTGTTGCCCCAAGGTACTTACCATTTGCCACTATATTCTACATCAGCCACAAAATTAAGACACCTTACACTGAAAATCAAAATAAAAGTTTAATATCTCTTTGCATTAGAAGAGGGTGAGGAGAGAAAAGAAGTGCACTAATCAGAAGGGGAATTCAGAAGAGGTATTTAGAAGACCAGACCATATCACCAATGACTTTCATAGCCAGATTTGAGCAATTTAACACCTTTCCTTTTTGACAAAGCTTTATTTGATTTACTCAGTTAGGAATCTGGTTACATCATTGCCACATCTGTTGGAAGTCTCAGAGACCAAAGGCATGAAGAATCAACTGATGTCTATTTCCTGTGGGTTTGTCCCTAGCAAAAAAAGTAAAAAGTGAGTTGTTCATTTTAACTTACTTTTATACTAAGTATTCACTTCACTTTGTACTTTTTGTACTCCAGGGAAAAGAAACAAACATATTAAAGTCCTACTACACAAGCCAGCTGGAAAATGCTTTAAGCGCACACTTTAAAAAAAAAAAAAAAAAAAAAAAAGATGCAGGAATAGATTTCCTTATGCTGGAAAACACCCTTCTGCACAGATTAAAACCAAAAGCAGTGTTGTGTATGACAAACATTTATTTTTGGGTTAAAAATGGTACTTTTAATTGTTAGCAGCAATGCAGAGGAAAACCCATTTATCAAGACACATTAAACAGCTTCCAGCAGAAAGCACAGTCGTAAAGCATCTGATTGTGCCCTCTGGTGTTCAACAGCATAAAAAATAGAAAGTGATGTTAAAATAATATACACAAACATTTAAAGAGTTGGTTTCCTTGATTATGTCTACTTCTTGTGCATAAACAAAGAACCTATTTCTCAAGGATTATTATTTCTGTAATTAATCCTTGATTCCCCATCTCCCCACGAAGATTTTAGTTTTCCCTTTTGATTTTCTACCCATATTTGGAGTGTCACACAACAGATCCCACTTACACACCACACCCACAGTACTTTTCACTACAACAGATGATTAATTTTTTTTTTCTCTTTTTAAAAATAATTCTATCCATCCACAAAAATCCTGCAGAAGTACTGAAAATAACAGAATTTCACATCAGCATAGCATACGTTTAATTTCATTTACAAGCTTTCTGTACCAGCTTGAAACTAATATTCTCTCCACTATGGGATAATTTTGTCTGACCTGCAAATAGAACCTAGGTCTCCACAGGCTTGAGTCTCTTTAGGGCTGAATGAAATCTTTGCAAGCCTTGTTCAAAGTTCCTAAGGCAGATATTTTAAGTCCAGGGGCTGGGAGGTGATCCTCAACTGATACAAATTATCACAGCTCTATTCAAGTCACTAGTGCTACAATTTACACCTGCTGAGAATCTGCCCTGAGATTATTTAAAAATCTATCCTATCAACCTCTACCCAGATTACGTCTGGCCATTTCAAGGCCAGGACTGGCAGGAGTCCATAACTGTAGGGATCTCAATGCTTCATTGAACGAAACCTCTAGAAGAATAGAAAACTCTGGTGCCAATCTGGACGATGAATTTCTGTCTGGTCTTCTAAGAACAAAGGAAGAGGAGAGAGTGCACACTCACTCATTTGCCATATACTCTGCTCCTGGTGTCTGGGGCAATATATGTAGGTTGGCATAAAACAAACAAAAAACCCAGTTTAATCTAAGGATGATCCCACCACAGAAAAATCAACATTTGGTAGTAGAGTCATCCTGCTGAAGAACTACATACATCTGACTGAGGTAATTCTTCAAGAGAACACGGACCAGAAAACTGCTCAAATAATGGAAGATCAGAATGCATTTTTAACTCCACACATGGGATAGAGAAGCCAAAATGCATGTATTTGGGATTTGCTGGGTTATATCAATACTGTACACAGTTATCTGAGCATATCCTTTAGATTCACAAAACACACTCACACACAAAAACTATAAAAGTTTTCTGGTATCTTCCTGGAGAGTTTCCATCTTGAAAAGGTTTTCTCCTTAATTCTGGAGGGACAAGGAGTAACCAAGGTAGAGTAGTCTCGGACATCAATAACTCATTAGAAAGAACACACCCACTGATTTATGTCCTGACAAGCTACCTTAGAACCCAGAATCTGGATATACTCCCACAGTAGGACTCAATAAGTCTATAAAGATAGTAATCCACTCCCTGAACTTTGTCATTGTTGTATTTGATAGAAAAATCTTGACCACTTCAATAATAAAGCAAACCCTCAGCTATATTAATTTCTAGAAGGAAGTCAAAGAGTTCTTCATGGTTGCTGACTCACCCATGTCTCAATATTCTTGAATCTTTTCAGTTGCAGACCTGGCTTCTGATTTTTAGGAAGTTCACATTAGCCTGTTATCCAAGTACAGGTGCAGACATACACCCTTCTGTTAAAGTGCCCATTAGCCACCCTCATGTGAAAACCTCAATACTATGGAACCTCAGGCATATTTTGGTGAGAAGGAAGACTAGGAATGTTGAAATAAGCATCTGATGGTCTGCCAAGCCTATGAACAACTCTCCTAGGAAAACTTCTGGCAAGCTATTATGTGAAAAGAAGGTCTTGACAAGAGCTTAATCATTTCTTTAATATCCAGTAGTAGATGACAGCTTCCTGTCACTTGAGTCTATAGAATAGATGGGATAGGTTTCCATTTCATAAAGGGCAGTGAGAGAAAAAACAACCGCTTGCTGTCTAAAAATTCCCCAGCTCTCTGAAGGCTTATTTACCTGGATTTCAAAATTTGAGTCTTTTTGCATCCCACAGGATGGGGAAGAACAGCCAACAACGCTATTTGGAACTCTATCCCTGCAAAGGAGCAGCGCTGGGCAAAATCTCCACTTGCGTGGGCATGTGAGAAATGGCTACTGAAGTTCCATTTGGAAAAGAGGACACTGGTGTGAAAAGAATAAAATGACACCAAAATTCAAGCTGCTATCTGCCTTTAAAGAAAGGGCATGCTCCTTAATGTAGAGTCGCTGCCATTCACCTGCCTCCCACTCAACAACCTGGGAACAATTTCCTGTGGCCCAAGAACCAAACCTTGTGCCAGAAATCTTAATTCACTGCACTATTGAACTCAAACAGGAGTCTTAAAACGGGGTCACTGTACTGTCACAGTCATCCTGTGATGGTGTTTTCTCAGGAGTGGGGACAGACAGAGAAACTACACATCTTAATCACTGGACCTGCCTTAGGGGCCTTTTGTAGAGACACACATCTCCTCCAACACCTCCTACCTTTGGCATAGGGGAGTTTATTTTCTGTTTTCCATCATGGAGATTTGTGACCATATTTGGTAGAATTAGGCTGACTGGTCTCAGCTGTCTGAACAGTCCATTTTTTTTCACAACATAGATCACATTAAGTAAGTGTATGAAGAACCAATTTCCTTCCCATTCACAATCATATAGACCACCTTCTTTACTCATTGCAATTTCAAAACATTCCTGTAAAACTACAGCAATTGCTTATATGGAAGAGTAATATTAGGAGCAAGCATAACTAGACATTAGTTGGCAAGCATAACTAGGATAAATTATGTCTTTACGTGGGAATCTTGAGGGAACTTTCCTTAATGTCACAGGATCCCACAAGACAAGAAAAAAAAAAAAAATCAGGTTAGAGACTTCACTCAGCAGTTTAAGTTAAAAGAAAGGGAACAGAAATAAAAAGGATTTAAAAATGAGGTCTGACAGTTAACATAAGCTGAACAATACTGGTATTACTATATTGGTAGCTACTTGTTATCTTTGCAGAAAGAAAAATGTTGCACATGTTGCCTACCCTGCTACAGAAGACAGGACCAACCTAGTAGTTGTTCTAGATTGGTGGATGTACACTCCTGAGATTAGCCGTAATAAACTGCATTCATAATAATAATTAGATGAGCATTTGTTTGGCAATAGTAGTTGTTTAGTTATCAAACAGATGCCATAACTATTATCATGAAATATAAGTGTTACTTTACATGTTTTCTGATTTTATCTAGGAAGGAAAGAGTTCTACAATAGTCTTAAGACTTTAAAAAAATTTTTTAAAAAGTGCTCCTTGGGGCCAGCAAATAGTGGTAGTTAGTACAGAACGACCAGACATACTTTTATATGAGCTTCTGGACAAGGAAGGTAACAAATTCTCTGCTGCATTACCAATGGCACAATGAGAAAGTTTACCACTCCAGTAGAGATTTAAAAAAAATAAAGATACCATTACTGCAAAACTGAAACCAAAAATGAATATACTTTTTAAGTTTCACCTAAAACCAGAAAGAAACTTATGGTTGATTCTTAGACAGTATGCTGCAGATTGCACACATTGTTTCTCCTGAAGGTGGTAGTACAAAACAAGTTAAATTAATGTACAAATAATTTACATTTAAGGGGCTAGGTAATCTGACCAGAAGCAGTAAGTAATCAGACTACAGCATCAGACACTAATGAGCCCAAAAAAGCATATGTGAAGATGTAAAAATATATCATTTTAACTTTTTGAGACTATTTGGATGAAAAAAGTCATCAGACTTGAATGGTATTCTTTTCACACGATATACCACTTGATTTCAATTTACAATAGTCAGAGCTAGAAATCACACGTACTAGAATTAGTAAGAGTCCACAAATACTTTACTTGTCTCAAAAATGCTATTCCATATAAGCATGTCAATTTTTTTAGCCTTCTACAACCCTGCTTCAGATCGTAATTGTTCATGTTCTGTCATCAACTGAGTGTGATACAACATTTAACTTTTTGCAGGACTTCTGCAGTGTTTCTTTACACAGAAGATGTTTGTATTTTTAAACTTAGATGATTTAAAAACAAGTTAGCCAAAATTAATTTTTCTTGTTGTGCTGTTGTAGTCTTAGTAATGGAATCAAAACGCAAAGTGGCTATCAGACAATACAGAAAAAATGCTAACTATGCATGCTTTCCAAACACCAGAATCTTATTTACAGCAAATGTGTCTTGTTTAAAAAATAATAAAGATTTTATTCATTATGAAAAAGCAGCAAAAGTAAAGACCATTAACCACTATCTCTTGCTCTGTGTGCATGCATGTATGTTGAGTATTGTTGTTTACATAGTTGAATTACGAATTCTGAACTTACTGATCCAGCAAGTTTAAATGCTTTTTGGGTGGAGGGATACTGTATGTTCAGCACAGAGTTCAAAATGGTTGAGTATAGATGGTTATGTCGTTCCTCATCACACTGCGCTGGTTGGAAAAAAAGCATCATAGCAGAAAAATTAGTGGTTGTAAGACTAACAGAGCCAAGAAAATCTGACAAAACTTGGCAATGATACGCTAGTGTTTCTATTGCAACATCTTTTAAAAACGGGATTTCTTCAGAGACACATAATTCAACATTGAGGACAGGTAAAAATGTACATGTAAAATTCCATTATTTCCTTTAAAAAACAACCTAGAAAGATCCTTTTACAACTTTTGAAATCAAGCATCTCAATCAACACAATAGATATAAAACTTAAACATATGGGAGATTTAGATTCTAATACCAATACCTGAAACATACTACTGCAAATCTGGAAAACAAATGGTATCCATATGTCTGTACAAGTGTAGTTGCATAGATTCTGGTACAGTATTTCTATCAGTATGCTTATACTGGTACATTTGACATTAAAATATGCCCATCACCTTGAAATTAAGTAGCAGATTTGAAGAGATACTGCCAAATTGATATTTTTAAGATAATAAACAATTATTCAGATATTTAAGATAATAAACAATTGTTATTAAACCATTAAAATTCAGTTTTCTGATAATGCACTCTAACTAATACATATAATTTTTTATTTTATTTATTTATTGAGGGAGTAAAAGGAATTTCTCTTTCTGCTGTTGATATTTAGAAGAATCTATTGGGCAGGCCCAGGAGCAACACCATTCATGCTCATAGCCACTCTCCACCAACCTCTTTCTCTGTCCACATTACTGCTTGTGGCTGCTTTAATTTCACTTTTGCTACTGTTAAGATTAGTAAACTCCCTCTTGAAGAGCCTGGGAAATGACTTGCACCACCACCAAACAGTGAAATTGATAACACAAAAAACTTTTAAAAGCAAAGAATATTATCTTTTAAATCTTTTTCAGTCTTTCAATAATCTGAGGGTTAGTCTATACAGGGATCTAGTCCACAGCAAGCGTGGGTGTAAATCTACAATGCATCAACCTGCTGTGCACTAAGCATCCATGTGGATCTTCTTCTGGAGTGCACTCTGACCTACCACTGTTAGACCTTCATGCTAAGGAAATGTTAGCGCATGGCAACAGAGTCCATGCGGCTACTTAGTGTACGGCAGGTTGATGAACTGTAGATTCACATCCAGGCTTGCTGCACACTAAGTCTCATGTACAGAAAAGCCCATAGAGGCTACGTGTAAATTCAACATTTTCAGACAGAAGAATGATATTTTTTTAAATTGACAATGACCCTTTAAATTATTAAATGTGATTTCCTTATTCTTCACAAACCCCACAGTGCTATATGACAACTTTGTACTTGAACTATTATTTTTTTCACCTATACTTAGCCAAGGAAGTCACTTGAAGCTGGCTAGGATGAGGAGCTAAGCATTCTCCCATTTCCTGTCTCTAGTTTAAAGTGCATTTGTCCAGTCCGTCTTTTGATATAAAAAGCTCTCATGCTTCCTTTGAGAACGAAAATGTCACAAATGGTTCCTTAGTGAATTTTAGGGAGATTGTAGGATTATGATATGAAAGAAGTTAAGAATGTGTTCCATCGAATACGTAAAGCTTTGTTTCTGAAGGACAGTTAAGCGATGGAACAGATTATCAAGTAAGGTTGTGGAATCATCATCACTGGAGGTTTTTAAGAACAGATTAGACAAGCCTTTCCGGGATAGTCTAGGTATACTTAATCCTGCCTCAGATGGACGAGATGACCTCTTGAAGTCCCTTCCAGACTTCTACTTCTATCAGTCTATGAACAGCTTTATTTATTTATATCAAACATGTCTAAAGAGTTTGATTATTAATAGGTGAGACACAGTATATTATGTTAAGAATCAATGTATTCCCAGAAGTGTATTGTTCTAGCAGATAACACACTCAAATCAGTAGAAGATTTCAGAGTAAATCAGATGTGCAATTTATTTTCTAATCCCGAGTAACCAACATCTTAAGTACAAAATAGAAAAATGAAATTAAGCTGCTCACCTTTGTCTTTATGTAGAATTGAGATGACTGGTGTATGGGCAAATCCATGATACTATTTGAATTTGTGACACTATTACTATTAGTGTGTTCATCTTCTCTGCTGCTGTCATCAGACTGATCAAAATCATCACTCTCCTGGTCCATTTCCTCCTCTTCTTCCACCTCCTCCTCTTGTTCAGCACCATGTTCTTCCTCTTCCTCCTCCTCCTCTTGGTTACCAGTGGATTCTTCATCCACCGCAATAAGCCTATTGTTGTTTTCTTCTAACTGTTCTTGCTGGGATTCAATTCTGTCACCAAGTCCAGACTCTGCTCCACCTATTTCCCCATTCCTTGCAATGTGCTCCTCCTCTTGTTGTTGTAACTGCTGCTGCTGCTCCTCCTCCACAACTCGATTCATCTGCTCCTCATCTACTTGGCTTGAGGAAGCATTACCTCTAAGAGATGCTCCAGTTCGTCGCCTCTTGCTGCCCACAGACAGCAGTTCCTGATTCATTTCCAAAAGCCAGCTTGCTACTTCTTGGACCTTGGCTAGACTATCTGATGATGCAAATGCTTTCACATTCTAAGGAGAAAAAGAAAATTTGGAGAATGATTAGAAAAATAATGACTGATTTTATTAAATCATTATTTTACTAGTTATATAATTGGCTTATTTCTGACATTTTAAAATTCCAACTACAAATTAGCAATGGATAATTTAAATGTGAACAAAAAACCCCATGTCAGTAGCACAGTACAACAACATTCTAAAAAGACAACAACTGTATACCAGGAAAAAGTTTGGTTGGGTTGTTAAATATGACATTGCAGGTAGCATCATGAATATTGGTAGCGAGGCAAAGAAGTGTTTTTGCTGGCATTAAAAGAAATTCAGTCTCGGGCAGACACTTGGAAAGGAAAATTTTAGCCCAGGGCAGTCAAGTTTGGCACAGTTGCAAGCAACCAAAAACAGGGTCTTATAATGGAAAGTGTTTGGCAGCCTTAACCATAGGTCTTATCACTTGAGCTACCTATAAACTTCATAGCTGTCTCATCTAAGATATATTTTCCACATCAAAAGTCACTCTTGGAGCTTTTTTACAACATCCATTAATGGTCTCACTAGCAACATACAACAGTAACACCATCTTCCTACCCATATTCCGTATCACCCTGTTTATACAACCAATAATCATATTAACCCTTTTAGTGACATCACAATGGGAACTCACGTTCCACTGATTATCTAGCATTATCCCATAGTCACTGCTTTCCAAGACACGAGTATGTAGTCTTTGTTTTTCTTATGTATGACCTTGTGTGTGTGTGAACTACAGCAAAATACAAAAAGCAGCTGGACTGTCCAGTAATCAAAGCCATCCAGTTCCTTCTATAACATACATTACTATTTACCACTTTGATCTTTGTGTAATCAGCAAACTTTATCAGCAATAATTTTATAGTTTTTCCATTAAAAACTGATTTTTAAAAATTGAACAGAGTTGGGCAGGGAACAGATCCTTGAAGGAGCCCGCTAAAAACATGCACACTTGTGGTGTATCCCATTAACACTGCAATATTATTATTTACATTATGCTAGTAACAATAGAACCAGGCCAAGGAGGATGGAGTATTGGTTCTGAGCTTTGGCTTGGAAGAGGTAAAGACATTGGCAAGAGCAGTTTCAGTGGAGTGCAAGGGGCACAAGCAAGATTTGTACAGAGTCTAGGACGGAGAAGAACTCCCACAGTGATTGTACACAGCATGTTTAATGAGCTTAGAGATGAAAAGAAAAAGGGAAATGGGATGGTAGTTGGCAAATGGGGTCAAGGATTTTTTTTTTCTTTTTCTTTCTTTTTTTTTTTTTTTTTAAGATAGGAGAGATCAAAGCATGTTTGGATTGTGAGGAGAAGAGACAGGGAAGAGTGAGAAGTTGAGAAGAGTAAGGTGGGGATGAGAGTGCACACAAGGGAGATCAGGTCACTGTGCAAAGAGAAGATAAAGGAGGAGAGTAGATGAAAAACTCCAGTCTTTCTGACAGGAGAGATGGAGAAAGTTGTAGAAGAGGAAAAAGGTAGCAAATCAAGGGGAGGCGAAAGATCATACCATACTTTGTCAATTTTCTCTTGGAAGAAGTCAGCGAGGTCTTGTGTAGAAAGAGAAGCGGAGGCAGAAGAAGGGGCAAATTTGAGGAGTGAGTCACAGGTGACAAATAGGCAGCTGGAACAGAGGACATGGGACTCAATTAAGATAGAGAAGCAGAGTTGTTTAGCTAGGATGATAGCAGAACTGAAGTAGGAGAGAACGAATCTTCAGTGGAGGAAGCCAACCTGATCATAGGATTTCTGCCAGAGATACTCCAGATCACAAGAGAAAGAGCAGAGGAATCAGATGTTGGGAATGACCCAGGGCTGCGCGTTAGCAGAGCTGTCCCTTCTAATGGGAGAGAGGGGCAAAAAAGTCAAGAGTGAAGGAGAGTGAAGAACAGAGAGAATCAACAATTGTATCAATGGAAGTAAGGACAAAGAGGAGAGAACTGAGACCAGATAAGAAGTCTGCAACACTGATGTCCTAGAAGTCATAGAAACACAGAGTCAGAGGGCTGACAGGCAATGCTGAAAAAGACCAGGAGGAACTCATCAACAGAGAGATCAGAGAGAGAGAGTGATGGATGCTTGGTGAAGACCAAGTCAAGTGAATGGCCCTTTTGGCAAGTGAGAGTTGAACTAGGTCTGCAGGGCAAATGACAAGTTGAGCAAGAGGAAACATGCAGCTAAGGTGTCAGGGATGGATCATCAATATGGAAGCTGAAGTCACAGAGGATGACAGTGAGAGACCGTAAGGAGAGAAGGGCTGATGGGGTGGAGCTGGACCATTATGATCACCTAGTCTGACCTCCACAACAGAAGCGCAAGAGCCTCACCCAAAAGTGATTTGTAACCAATGCCAGGTTTCAACCCTTTTCCACTATAAGGAGACAGATGCATAGTAAATGAGGTGGGAGACACACAGGCAATTACACAACACAGAGCAATTAGCGTGGCAAGACTGTGTCCCCCTAACAGAATTTCAGGTGAAATGTTCTACGAGACAACTGTGATTTTTTCAGCAATCCAAGAGCTGCATAAAGAGACACTTTAGTAAGAAGGAATGCTTCAGAATACTGTAAGTCCCTGAACTCTCACTGGGTGGTAAGAATGCTGTTAATTTTAACATGATAAATATACATTTTAATTGTGTTATTAAAAAAAAATTAGTATACTATCAGTACTTTACACTATAATCTGTATTATGTACCTATCTGAACCCCACACAAAATGATGTAAGAAATATTTTCTCTGAAATCTAGACTTTGTTTTGTTATTTTAAAGAAATGATGCAAAACAGGGATAATATGCTAGTATACTACATATTTTCATAGGGCACAGGTATTTAATTGAATATTCTGAATTGTGTAAACCAAAACGCTGTATAACTACACTGTATAGCAAACACTTTGTATGTTTTCAATTTTTTTTAATTATGCTTAGAACTATGAAGTTCTTAAAGTTTTGATTACCACCAGATCTTAGTGTATTATATGGAAACAATAAAAACAATAATACTAATAATGTAGTATAATCAAAACTATATTAAAAAGGAAATCTGTTAACTAAATTCTCATCTCACTCCACTAGAGGGAGATTCCTTCTGGACATCAAGTCACAGACAGTTACTACTGAAGCCACTTAGAGCAGATTATAATCAAGTTTTAACAATACCTTATCTATGAATAAATATAGAATGTTACCTGCCTCTTAATTCCTTATTTCTCTGTCCCTATAATTTTACCAGATGTATAGATTAAAAACCTAAACAATGTACATCACATTCTAAAATCAAAATTGACAGCTGTTTCACACCAAAATCAATAAAAAGAACTGATTTATTTGTATTTTGAATTAATCCACAAATTTAAGAATATACAAGATGACACATTTTGTCAAAATGATGCGTTCACTCTAAATATGCTCTCCTCTCTCTACGGTTTATTATATCCAACAGCATCCTAAAAAAATATTTTTTAATTGTTTGCCAATTGTTTTCAGACACCAAAAAGAATACCAAATTTGTAAGTTATGAAAATGGAGATATGAATAGATTATAAATGAAACAGTTATAACCTGTTTAGTCCAAATTCTGATTTTAAAAAACCGCTAGCACTATGTAATTAAGCAAAATAATGTACTCATCTTACTAATAGCCCCTCTCTTCCCACACAATGAGCTGCACAGCTTGCCCAACAACCTGGAGGATCCCCATGGATCTGAAACAGGGCAGAGTCATCGACACAGAGTCTCTGTACCCCCACCCACCCCATGACACTCTTTCATAGCAGAAAAGCTCCTGTGGAGGTATAGTTACATGAATTCCTCCCAGCCACAGCTGTCTGAAGACCATCCCCTTCAAGGAGGATCCCAGATTCTGAGAACACTCCAGAGAACAAGTAATACCAGTTCCCCAGGGAGACAGATTGGGGGGGGTGGGGGGGGAGGAGGAGGGAGGGACATGGATGAAAGAATGAGCATCTTCTAGGCCCTCCCCAACAGTAGCCCTACTAATACCTGCTCAGTCCTTTCTCCTCTCTGTGCATTGCACCTGACCCTGTCAAGAGCAGTACACAGAGGTCCCAGAAACAACTGGGAAAAATGCTCTTTCTGAGCTGGCTGAGCCCTTCCTACATGGCAAGGTGGGTTGACTTAAAGCAATTTTAATTCCTGATTTTAATCATGATTTAAAATCAGCAAGCCAGAAAATTTGATTTTAATCATTAATTTAAATCTTGTTTTGCACTTGTATTTTTTTAGTTATTTTCTTAAAGAAAGGTTGATTTTCATTAGCTGGTAATCATTAAAACATGTTGATTTGAAACTAAATATAGCCTTTGCAGTAAATTTGGTGCTTCTTTTTGCTAACCAGGTGGATATATTATATCTAAACACATTTATTTAAGCAATTATATATTAAAATATTGTTTCAAAATTCTTAATATTTTACATTTTTATTATATTAGAAAATGGTGAATGGTGCGTTTCTTATTTACCAGATTTTTTTATTTGTGCTTTGTGTCAAGCTCGGATAGCAATTCAAAATGCACCACACAGTTTTTTTTAATTAGTTAAATAAAACCTTAAAATGTGCTGGATACAGAAGAAACAAAGTATACCAAAAAGTTTACCAAAACATTTTTTTCCCATTTAAAACTGACTGATTTATTAAATAAGGAATTATTATCTGTAGCTAGTGAATTGAGCATACTGTGTCTGTTCACCATATCCTTCCAATTTTAAAACCAGTAGATCCCATTCTCTCACACCTAGTTTTTAGAAGAAAACAAGCTTTCCTACTTTTTCAACTCTCAACTGATTTCTTAACTTTGGATAAACTAATCATTGAACTGTACTAGTTGAATAAACTGAAATGAAGAAAATATTTTCTCTGCACCTGCAGAAGAGGCTACTTCTAACAAAAGCTTGTTTAGCACTTCAGCAAACTTCAGTATTAGGTGCTTAGCTAGTGCCATCTACCAATTCAGTGGTTTGACTTTCTTTCAAACTTCAGCAGCAAACATGTACTGTTTGATTTTTTATATTTAAAATATTTTAATATATTATAAGTAGTTTAGATCTTAACATAAGTTGTCATAATTTCAAATTTAATTGTATAGATTTTTTTAAAATAAGCCTCTATTTAATTTAAATAAAATCTAGTTTAAATACAAAACATGTGGTTTATATTTAAAAAATCCATTTTTAAAAACTCATCAATTTTTATCCCTCCATTACATAGCGTGCATGTGCATGTGAAAAAAGCAAGATCTATGCACAAATCTCAGGGATACAGTCTGGCCAGATCTTACATTTAACATTTAGATTCAGCCCCTCAAAAGGCTGATTTCCACCACTGATTGAGCCTCATGTGGAAACCTGGAACTTTGAAGCCAGGATTCCCTTCTCACAACTACTACTGTGACCACAATATTAGAATACTGTCAACAGCATCCAGTGCTACTTGGAGATGTTCTTGCTGTTAAATGTCCCTCTGCAAAGGACACTTGCAGTTTTCTTGTGGTAGCTTATCAAGAAAAAATGGAGAACTTATTATAGTTCATAAAATCATAACAGGCCAGTAGTGTTTGGTCATCTGAAACTCTAAAATGAAGAGGTACTGAAAGTGAAGTTTCTTACCTTATTGTAACTGGAGTTCTTCAAGATGTATAATCCCTATCCATATTTCATTGTGGATACACATGTGCACCACAGGTGAGAGCCCACAGAATTCTTACAGTGTCCACTGGTCCATACCAGTTCTCCTTGTGCTCCCCACTGAGGACATAAGGGGTGAGGAGGAGTGACAGCCTCTCCAATTCCTTCTGTACCACAAATGAATCTCATGATCCAAATCAGAGGGAGGGCAGATAATGGAATACAGATAAGGACCCCACATCTCAAAGATCTCCAGTTACAACAAATACGTAACTTTCATTTCTTCTTTGAGTGCTGGTCCTATGTGTATTCTACTGTGGTTGACTAGTCAGCAGTAGTCAGAAAGCAAGAAAGGGGAGCGAGGATGCAGGTGGAATATCTGCTTGTAGAACCACTGTTCCAAAGGATGAGTCACTGAAGGAGTTCTGGACCCAAGGCATAATGTGCTGTGAATGTGTGACTGAACTCCATACAGCTGCCTTGCAAATATCAACCAGGGACACCTTTTGAAGTGATGCTACTAGAACTGCCTGTGTCCTCATAAAGTGAGCCTGTATCCCATGTGGGTAAACTGTGCTAACTGATAGAGTGGGATACAGTCAGAGATCCACTTAGAGACTCAGAGGATACAGCTTGTACTTGTACTGCTATGGCAACAAACCAACCTCTGGTTTCAGAGTAACAGCCGTGTTAGTCTGTATTCGCAAAAAGAAAAGGAGGACTTGTGGCATCTTAGAGACTAACCAATTTATTTGAGCATAAGCTTTCGTGAGCTGTAGCTCACGAAAGCTTATGCTCAAATAAATTGGTTAGTCTCTAAGGTGCCACAAGTTAACCAACCTCTGTAACTTTCTGATCTGTTTCATTCTGTTTAGGTAAAATGCCAATGCTCATCTTATGTTAAGGAAATGAAGTGGTCTCTCCTCACTCAAGGTATAGGGCTTTGGGAAAAATACAGGTAAGTGAATTGACTGGTTTATGTGAAATTCCAAAACAATTTTAGAAACAAATTTCAGTGCAGTCAAAGCAAGACCTTATCCTTATGAAACAATGGCTGATCTGCTATGCACTAATGTTCCAAGTTCATCTAACCTTCTGGCCAAAGTGATAGCAATGAGGAAAGTGACCTTCATTGACAGGTGAGACATGGAACATGTAGACTAACATTCCAAGGGTACCTTAGTGAGTTTGGAGACCACTAAATTAAGACCATAGCAAGGGGTTGGTTTCTTTACTGATGGAAAGATTCTGATCAGGAACTCAAAAACCTGGCTGTTACCAGGTGGATAAAGATTGAGTAACCATCCATTACGGGGTGACATGCACTAATTGCCACCAGATGAACCCATAGCGAGCTAAGGAAAAGGCCTGCTGTCCTGAAGGTAAGAAGATGGTGGATATTTCTACTATTTTGAACTATCTCTGGAGATTATATGGTTTTGCTGGGCCCAGATAGAAAAATGCCTCCACTTGGCTACACAGCATTTTCTAGCAGAGTCTTTCCTGCTATTGTTAAGGATGCATACAGCTTCAGAGCAGTGGTATTTTAAGCTCAGTGTCCATTCCAATACTGATCTCCAATGAGATGAAGATTATTGGGATTGGATGCCTGACCCTGCCATTTTTATGGATCAAGAGATCTGGAAAGGTCTGAATGCTGACAGTGGATGGGATGACAACTGTAGGAGGCTTGGAAATCAAACTTGTCTGGATCATCTAGGGGCAATGAGGATGACTTGGCTACTAGAATTTTCCATAGAACTGGAGATAGCAGCGGAATGGGACAGAAGGCATAACTGACAATCTGTCCCAAAGCAAGAAGAGATCACCACCCCGGTGTACTGACTTTGGCTACTCTGGAGCAGTATACTTTGCTGAAAGGCAAACAGGTCCTAAGTTGGGGTTCTTCACTGAGCTAAGATGTTGTTCAACTACTGAATCATGTAACTCTCACTTGTGACTGGTGGCCAAATGCCTGCTGAGGTGGTCCACAAGTGAACTCTGGGTGCCTGAGAGGGTGGCAACAGGGTGATGTGATTCTGTATGCACCAGTTCCATAAACTGACAGCTTCTATATACGCAGGGTGGGGGGCCCACCATGCCCCTCTCTGCTGATTTAGATAGAAATAGTGGCTCGGTTCTCTGACATTATGAGAACATGCTGGGATTGCAGAAATGCTTTGCAAGCCTCTCTTACTACTCTCAGTTCCAGAAGACTGATGTGCATTCTGACTTCCTGAGGTGTCCAAGTATCTTGTGCTGTGTGATTGTCCAGCCTATCAGGGAGACGTCTGTAATTATCATCTTGTCAGATGTGGGAAACAGAAAGGGAATTCCCATGCACACGTGTCCACCGTCACTCCATCATGCCAGAGAGGTCCTCATCTTGGAGTGAGTTGCCACTATGCTATTCATGTTGTGCTTGCTCAGTGTACATACTGTTCGAAGCCAAGCCTTCAGGCAAAGGTGGAGTCAGGCAAATGGCATCACATAAGTACATGATGCCATATAGCCCAGGAGAGCAAGGCGCACCCAATCTGATGTTTGAGGGTTGCGGGTAACCAGCTCTTTGAGAACACACATGGTGTGAAATCTGTCCATGAGGATGCAGGCCCCTGTCTTGACTGAATCCAAAGTTGCTCTGATCAATTCCACGGACTGTGTCAGAGTCAAGGTAGACTCTTCCATGTTTACACAGATTCCCAGGGATTCTAAAAGTTTAAACAGTGACAAGGTTGATGTCAAGACTTCCAGGAGAGACCTGCTGGTCAGAAGCCAGTCATCTCTGTATGAGATGTCTGAGCTGAGCTGCTACTACTGGAAACACTTTTCTGAAGACTTGGGGAGCTGTACCTAACCCAAACAGGAGCACCCTGTATTGCTAGTGATGTAGGCCTATTACAAATCTGAGGAATCCTCTATGAGAGCGATGAATGTTCACATGAAAGTATGCATCTTTCATATTGAGAGCCATGAACATGTCTCTTTTTCTAGGGACGGTATTATCAATCCCAACATAACCATGCAGAATTTCAGTTTGCAAATAAAAATGTTGAGTTACTACAGGTCAAGAATGTGTCTCCAGACTCTGTTCTTCTTGGGGACTAGGAAATATTTTAAATAGAGCCCTTTTCCCCAGTATTGAGAGGGTACCCGCTGTATTGCTCCTTAGCGAAGAACAGATTGTACCGCCTGAAAGAGAATTCCCTCATGAGAGTGGTCCCTGAAAAGGGAGGGACATGGGGGCTTTGGGAAAGAGGTGAAGAAACTTCATGGTATGGCTAGAATGGATGATAAAATCAGATGAGTGACAGATATCACCTCCCAGTTTTGGGAAAATTTTCACTAGATGACCTCAAATAAATCTCATAAATTGGTATTGATTGATATTAGTTCACAGCTCTCTGGCATCATGTCAAAAGCATCTCTTGGTTGAAGGGTGAGGTCAGGTAGTCGTAGCTGGAGTGGGAGGCACCAGATATCTTTGATCTCTACATTCCTTGTCATTTGCAAGGTGGCTCATAGGAGTGTTAGTGATAAAAGGGTTGAGGTAAGAGTCTTGGTTTGTAAGTTTGTTTATACTTCCTCTTTGGGGAAGGTGTATAAATACCCAGGAAGAGAAGCATTGCCCTAGATACTTTCAATATGTGCAGAAACTCGTCCATCTTCTCATGAATGGAATTAGTCTCAATTGTGGTCTGAATCTTCCTGGATGCCCCCGAAGACCAAAACCACAACTCCAACCGCATCACAATGTCAGTTGTGAAGGATCTCGATGCCGTATCAGCAGCATTGACTGCAGCCTGTGAAGAGGTCCTGGCCACCAGTCTGCCCTCATCAACAACGGCTTGAAATTGAGCCCAGTCCTCCTGAGGTTTGTCCTTAAACTCTAGAGTAGTTCAGAAAATCATATTTAGTGAGACAGGCCTCATAATTCAAGATCCTCAACTGTACAGTGGTAGATGCAAAGATCTTTCTCCCAGTAACATCGAGATGTTTGGCTTCCTTATCCGTGGGAGTTGTTATTAGGTGCTGTTGCCTGAATTTTTCAGTGGCCATCTGCAACACTAGGGAGTTTGGAGCAAGGTGAGAGAACAAGAACTGTGCTTCCTTAGCTGGCACAAAGTACCACTTCCCTGCCCTCTTGGGACTCGTGGCACAGATGGCAGGTGTGTGCCACACAGTTCTAGCTGGTTCCAGAATGGCTTCATTGACTGTGAGAGCACCCCAACTGGAGCCTTCATGGTGAAAGATATCCAGATGTTTGTGCTGAGGGTCCTGGATTGAATCTGGCTTGACAAAGCCCTGGCTGGGAGGATTTAGTTGGGGTTGGGTCCTGCTTTGAGCAGGGGGTTGGACTAGATGATCTCCTGAGGTCTCTTCCAACCCTAATCTTCTATGATTGTGTAGCTTAGACTAGTTCCAGAAGATTCTCAATCCCCTGTCTGGGCTGAATTTCCTAGGTGAAGGGGAAGCTGGTTCCACTGATACAGCCAATGCTCCTGAAGATGAAAAGATTGGCTCCAGGTCCATCAGTAGTGCCAGCAGATCGGGGGAGATGAAAATGCGGCTATGGGATGGAACCACAGATACAAACACTCTGGCAGAAGTCTATCTCCCTGATAACAAGGGAGATTGTGGGTCCAGGATGAAAATATTGTCTGGAATGATATAAGTCACAAGTACTTTCTGAGGTTGTGATCTGGATGGCAGTTCCTTAAAGGGTCATGATGATATTGCTGGTCAATGAGTCTCTGACCTGATTATTTCAACAGCTCTCAGTGTTTCCGTTTAGGTGGTACTGCAGTTAGTGTCAGGGTCAATGCAGAGACCAGTACTGAAGAAGTCTTGCTCCCATGAGTCTTGTCATGCAGTTTAAGAAGTCCTTCTGGCATGAAGACTTGACCAACTTGGACATGGTCAGCAAGGTATCTCTCCTCTTAGAGAGAGTCTAAGAGGGCATCTGCTTTTGAGTTTGAGACAGTGTCCCTTACTTTCATAAGGGGGCCCAGCCAAAGGGTCCTTCCCTGTGCCTCTCTCCACTCAGGAATCAGACAGAGAGCTAGGAGACACACTCCTTGCCAACTCCAGCCTACGTACAAGGGGTCTCCACAGACAGGGTTTGACAGGGGTCTCATTGCATTCTCCATAAAGTATTTTTGAAGTTAGAGCTCTTGCACCTGCTGCAGTTGGCTGGGGAAAGAGTGGCAAATACTGCACTTGGCAGAAATATGTGCCTCCGAAGGGCAGTAGAGGCAGTGCTGGTGATTATCACTGACTGAAAACATGCTGTGACATTCCCCTCTGGTGTTATCTGGACCAGTGATCTGCTAGGTCACTCCAATCCTTGACTCTGACAGCCAGCCTTACCCTGCTCTGCTATGAGAGCCCCCACTCCTGGGCTGTTCACGCACAGCCTCTGGCACGTAAGCTGCTTCTTGGATTGTGCAACTGAATGACACTAGCCAATATCTCCAGTCCCAGACACAACCCTAGGAACCTCCATCTTGAAGTCCAGTTATGCCCGCTGGACGCTGAAAGCTTATCTGAGTTCATCAATTTAACAAAGAAATTAATATGTACAAGGCTTGTTCTCCCAAGGGGAGTCTCTGACATGCTTCAAACCAAATGCACTGTTTCAGGTAGAATAAACAAACAAATGTATTAACTATGAAAGATAGATTTTAAGTGATTATAAGTCAAAGCATAACAAGCCAGGTTTGATCAAAGGAAATAAAAGCAAAAACGCATTATAAACTGATCTTAACAGTTCCAGTGCCCTTACAAACTTAGGCCTGGTCTACACTTCGGGGTTAGGTCAAATTTAGCCATATTAGGTCGATTTAAAAATGACTGCATCCATACAACCAACCCCATTCCGTCGACCTAAAGGGCTCTTAAAATCAACATCTGTACTCCTCCTTGATGAGGGGAATGGCGCTAAAATCAACCTTGCTGGGTCGAATTTGGGGTAGTGCGGACGCAAATCAACGGTATTGGCCTCTGGGAGCTATCCCAGAGTGCTCCATTGTGACCGCTCTGGACAGCACTTTGAACTCCGATGCACTAGCCAGGTACACAGGAAAAGCCCCAGGAACTTTTGAATTTCATTTCCTGTTTGGTCAGCGTGGCAAACTCAGCAGCACAGGTGACCATGCAGTCCCCCCAGAATTGCAAACGAGCTCCAGCATGGACCGAAAGGGAGACACTGGATCCAATTGCTGTATGGGGAGAAGCAACTGTGCAGACCAAACTCGGATCAAAAAGAAGAAATGCAAATATATTTGCCAAAATCTCACAGGGCATGTTGGACAGAGGCTACAACAGGGACACACAGCAGTGCCGCGTGAAAGTTAAGGAGCTCTGGCAACCCCACCAAAAGACAAAAGGAGGCAAACCGTCGCTCCGGGTCAGAGCCCCATAGATACCACTTCTATGATCAGCTGCATGGCATTCTAGGTGGGGAACCTACCACTATCCCACCACTGTCTGTGGACACCTGCAAGGGGGGAGTCTCACGCAACAGGGAGTAGGATTTGGGGGATGAGGAAGAGGAGGAAGAGGAGAATGTGCACCAGGCAAGCGGTGAATCCATTCTCCCCGGCAGCAAGGACCTTTTCATCACCCTGGAGCCAATACCCTCCCAAGGCGGGGTCCCCGGTCCTGAAGCTGGAGAAGGCACCTGTGGTGAGTGCACATTTGTAACTACAGTACAGGGTTTAAAAGCAATTGTGTTTAATATTTGATTTGCCCTGAAAAATTAGGATGCTCTCCTGGAGGTACTCTGAAAGCCTTTGCAGAAGGTTTCTGGGGAGGGCTGCCTTATTTCGTCCTCCATGGTAGGACACTTTACCACAACAAGCCAGTAGCAAGTATTCTGCAATCATTGCAGCACAAAGCATGGCAGCGAATGGTCCTTGGTTTTGGTTGCATTCAAGCAACATTCGGTCGTATCTTTCTGTGTTAGCCTCAGTAAAGCGATATCATTCATGGTCACCTCGTTGACATAGGGGAATTTTTGTAAGGGAACAGTAAGAGGACCCCATTCGTGCTGGGCTGTTTGCGCTTGGCTAAAAGGGATCATCCCAGAGAATAGCCACATGGAGTGGGGAGAGGGGTGAGAGGATCATCCCGGAGAATAGCCATGCGGTGGGGTGGGGGTAGGTGTGTGCTGCACATCCACCCAAAAACCGCAGTCCCTCCTTTTGAATGTGAAACCCAAACCATTGCTTGCTATGGGAAAGGAAGGCGCTGCAGTTTGAAAACATTCCCACATGTTATGAAGAAATAAGAAGCCAACCCCGTGTACCAAAAGGCTTACCATGGGTGACTGGAAACCAAATTCTGTTGCCCAGCAGTGTGTGATGTGTCACCATACCGGCCAGCACTCAACATAAAAGGCAAAATGAGACCTTATACCTAAAGCTCCACGCTTGCCGCGGTATGGCATCTGCATGGGTAACCCAGGAAAAAAGGTACAAAATGATTTTCTGCTGTTGCTTTCATGGAGGGAGGGACAACTGACGACATGTACCCGAAACTACCCGCGACAATGTTTTTGCCCCATCAGGCATTGAGAGCTTAACCCAGAATTCCAATGGGCAGCGGAGACTGCGGGAACTGTGGAATAGCTACCCACAGTGCACCGCTCTGTAAGTCGATGCTAGCCATGGTAGTGAGGATGCACTCTGCCGACTTAATGTGCTTAGTGGGGACATACGCAATCGACTTTATAAAATCGATTTCTAAAAATCGACTTATATAAAATGGACCTAATTTCGTAGTGTAGACATACTCTTAGATGCTTCTCACCACAGGCTGGCTGGTTTCCCTTCAGCCAGGCTCTCCCCTTTGATCAGAGCTTCAGTCGCTGGGTGGTGATGTCTGTAGATGGAGGTGGAAGAGAGAGGAAGAGCATGGCAAATGTCTCTCCCTCATGTCCTTTCTTCCTTCTTGACTTTAGCCCCCTCCCCTTCAGAGTCAGGTGAGCTTTACCTCATCACAGTCCCAAACTGACCAGAGGAAAGGGTGTGACCCACTCGAGAGTCCAACAGATCCTCTGTTGCTGCCTAGGCCAGTGTCGTTTGTTCCTGTGAGGCTAGGCTGGGTTTGTCCCATACATGTCTTGATGAGGTGTGAACTGCCCCTCTGCTTTTGGTGAGTTTTTGCCTGGGCTTGCTTTAAGCCATGAAAACACATTCTCAGCCTCATAACTACATACATGAAATTACAACCTATAACATTACTATAACATTAGTATAACAACTACTATAACATTATTATAACAACAATGCTCAGTGAATCATGAGCCTTTTGAAGACACCTGACATGACTAACTTTTCATTAGATACCACACAATCATATTATAAGGATGAATGTGGGGGTGCTGGGTGTTCCCCGAGGTACAAAACGCCACACATGCAGGGGGAAAAACACAGGTATTGAAGCCTGAAATCCTGGGCATAATCCAAGTCCCACACTGGGCGACCAAGAAGGTTCCCTGGAGTGGAGATTCTAACACTATAACTACAACCATCAAAAACTCCAATTAACAGCAAACTAAGAATAATATAACTTTGCATATATTTACAGGATGGAAAGAAAGGAGAAGCTCTGGACATTGGAGGATTCTGACTCAGTCCATGAAGTGGTAAGAGAGAACTGGCAGTTGGTCCTCCCTTCCACTTATATTTTTGGTGCGGCGCACAAGTAGAACTGGGGCACAGGTGTGGACCAACAGACATTGCTTGCAAAAACTCTCCAGTCATGCGTGCATGCATACCCAGAGTGGAATATATAAAAGGACCAGCACTCAACAAAGACTAGGTTTTATAGCCAAATAAAACAAGATGCTTTGGTTCTTGTTCTTCTGGTATCATTCTATGTTATTTGGTTTACTCATTAGCTGCAACCAGTACAAAGAAACCCAGTACCAGGTATGAATAGAAAAATTCTGCTCCCGAAGAGAAGACTTTGTATTTCTTGCTTGCCTTCTTCAACATAGGAGCAGCAATTGCAGGTGTCTACTATACATTTCTTGCCAGATCCAACAGTACCTGGTTAATCAGGAATGAACAAAACCTGACATGGGTGAATGAAGTATGTCGTGAGGATTCTTACACCTCCTCAGGAGGACTTTGTATACCCTCAGCTACCCTTCTCAGCAAGTCCTGAAAATTTTTCAAATTATTTGGGTTAGATGGAGTGGAGGGTCAAGGATGATATAGCTGTTGGCCCAGGTAGATCTCCCATTTCAGGAAGCTCTTCCTCAGAACAGGCAGGTTCTCATGAAGCCACCTGAGAGGAGCACGTTGTGGAGCTGTGGAAGAGTACTGCCTCCCTCTGTCGGGGGTGGGTGATAAAGAGGTGTGGCATTCTAAAGTCAGTATGGACCCTCCAGGACCAGGCAACTCTGGAACATTACAGCGATAAGGGTCTGAAGGTCATGGAGTACGATACCAGGGCATACGAGTACCCAATAGTCTCTGTTGAATGAATCCTGGATTCTCTTCCCAATCCATAAAAATCACAAAAAGGGGCCTATCAGGAATATTATTTCTATTATTAATATGACAGTAGCTCCTAGCAGCCCAACATGTAGAAGAATGTTGTCCACTCCTCTTTGACTCAGATGAAGAGAAAACAGAACATTCAACATCCAAAGGGGGGGGGGGGGCATCGAAACTGGGTTGCTAGGGTGCAAGGAGAGTCTAGGTCCTACACTTGTAGGAGCAGTCAGACCAGGTGATACTGTGACCTGCAATACCTTTGATACCGGATGTATCAATGACAGACTGTTCACACTTGTAGAGGAGAGTAGTGATTCAGTTTCCTCCAAAACTTCTAAATATCCATGTTTCACATACTTCACCAGTACGGAACAGGGCAGTGCCACAAACATTGGAGCCAGAGTGGAGTGCATCAACGTTGATTGTGCCAACGTAGTCAGCATTGATACAGCTGCCACTGAAGGGAGTGTAGATAGTTTTGTTGGCACCAATGTGACCGTTAGGAAAACTGCCAGCGCCAATGATGCTGGTACTGTGGTAGTTAACATCAAAGCAGTTGGTACTGAGGTAGGGGCCAATTAAGTACATTGATAACGGTAGTGAAGACTCTGTAGCATGCTCCCTCAGAATTCTTACAGTAACCATATTTGGCTGATAAGTCTCCTTGGAATGGGAGCAACGAGGGGATTTAAATCTGTTTGTAGAGAAAGTTTTCACAGGAGATCCACCTCTCACTATCCCCAAAGAGTGATGCTCCTTTTGCTCAGAAAGCTTTTTTGTCTGTCCTGCCAGAAACAGAAGCCAAAGCCTTGGAAAATGCAGCTCTAGAGCACTCCTGGAAAGAGATGAAACTTGTCGAGGGGACCAGAAGCACCAGGATCCCAAGTCAGTCTCTCAGAGTTGTCCAATAAAAAACTATCTATAAACAGACTTCTCTGACTTTTGAAGTTCTTTTTAAGAAGGATTTACAGATAGTACATTTGCTTGGGATATATGACTCCCCCAAACAAGAGAGGCATATGGCATTTATAGGTATTGTCCCCTTGCAAAGGGCTTTGCTGGAAACTTGGTGTTAGACATCCTAAAGTCTTGGTACCAGGAAAAAAATACCAGAGCAAAGGAAAAAACTGAAGTCCATCAGGTTGGTCCAACTGGCAGCCCATAAGGCAATTCCACACAACCCCTGAATGTGTCCGCCCTGCAGCAGACCTAATCCACAAATTGACATCCTCCCCATGGCAATGTACGTAAGAGTTCATGCCAAATGTCAGGCGCCATTTTCTTTCTATGGATTGTGGGGGTGCTGCTTACTGAGGAGCACAAGGACATGTGTGGTCCCAATGGACACTGCTGGCTAACACACTCAAATATCAAGAGCATGGGGTGTATGCACGCAAAGAATGGAATATATATTATAGACAGACAGATATAAAAATAAAATAAACAAGCATCTGAAACAGAACGTGTGCTTTCTGATATCAAAGAGGGAAGTGTTCATTTAACATTTTTCCAGAGTGTAGGCACGAAGCATAGTCAGAAGCAATTTTTAGTACATACAATTTTATCAGACAATTTTTCAAACATGGTTAGGAATATGCTTCAAAGATTAACACAATTTACATACCAGGTTTACTACATATTAAGTATGTTAAAAAAGATGGCAATAATATATTTTTTTTTATAGTGGAAGAAGAATTTTTTCAGTATTTAGTTTTAAAACATACTTTGTTAAAGATGGAACAGGCTTTCAATTTTCAAAATAGTTAATTTATTTGAGATCAAGCATTGTAATTTCAACTGCAAAGGCTGTTATGAGTGAAATTTTAACAATTTTTAACTACAGCATTCACTATCAACAGTATTATTTGCAAAAATATTTATCAGTTATCTTTATAATCTATTTATCAAATTGTAAATGCTGCACTCTAAAACTTATTTTGCTGTTTCTGTCTATAAAATGGCCTGGTGTGAAAAGAGTCAGTGATGAAACACTGAAGAAATAAAAGGATCAAATCTAGTTTAACAACGAAGTGACAGAAAATATTGTGGCTCTAATTCCAGCAATCTTAAATCTTCAGAAAGTGAAATCATTAGGTAATTAAAAACAAAAAAACAAAAAACACACCTTTTCTTTCTAGATGTGTAAATGCTGTCTTGTAATATTATAAGTAAAGTGTTCCTGCATTGACAAGATATATAACATTAAATCTTCTTTGTGGACACTGGTCAGCAATTCATAAAACTAGCTGAAGTAATGCATGACATTATTTATACTTTATCCTCGCAAGAGAACTCTCAACTTTCTCCTCCAACGTTCCATTAAAAAGGCAATATCAAAATTCAATTATAAGCAATACTTCATCAGAAAGCATCAATATGCAAAAACAGTGACACATTTGCTAAAGGAAGTGCATTATCCCAGAGATTTGAAACACTAACGCTGCCTTCCATCACTATGCAGTTTAAGTGTTTTTAGAATTAACTACTGTCAACGGATTTGGGTGAAAAAAATGTACATGGAAGAAAATCTTTCTATTCAAAGTGCTGTTAAGAAATAACATATTGTGGTTACCTTGGAGTAGGTATATTTACAAATGAGCTGCCAGAGAGTTAACTTGCCAAACTTAATAAAAAAAACCACAAACAAAAAAACTCAACACCTGCTCTGCAGTATATTAGCAGTTCAATGTCACAGTGGTCTGTCAGTATCTGGCTCTCCCTTTCTTCAGGGAAGAGGCCACAGTCATGCATTCGATGAAGTCATCTGTAGCTCACAAAAGCTTATGCTCAAATAAATTTGTTAGTCTCGAAGGTGCCACAAGTACTCCTTTTCTTTTTGCGGATACAGACTAACATGGCTGCTACTCTGAAACAGTTGTCAGAGGTCCTGCTTCAGGTGTGCTGTCTGAATCCCAGTTAGACTAAGCCAGTGCAAGCTCCATGTATGATGGAAAGATTTGATACAGTAGAAACAGTTGTTTTTCCACTATTTAAGATTAAAGGAAGTTTTTAGGACAGACATCAAAGTAACAGAAACTGCACTGCAAGGTTATATATACACAATCACAAAGACTGAAATTCATTAAACTTGGTCAACTGGTATATTTAGCATGCCACTTTGCAGGCAAATTACTGTACTGTCTCTGGCAAGGAAAGACAATTGTGCCCGCACGGAATGCCAAAAACCCAAGAATGGATTTAACAGTGACTTTACGGTAGATGAAGTATGCATTTTTACCAGTATCCAATATTAAATATTCCCTGTTGTAGAACTCTCATGCAACATTCATTATATTTCTTGAAGATTAATATCAACATTAGTACTAAGAAATAATTGTACAAGGTCACTGATAAGAAATGTTAGGCTTTTCAAAAATCATTTCCTTTCATAGCTACATCATTTACCACTATGGATTCTGTTCTATATATTGAAAGAAAGATGATGAATTCATATCTTAAATGTGTTAGTCTCTAAGGTGCCAAAAGTACTCCTGTTCTATATTCCACTAGTTACTAGAGAGAATGTTAAACAGAAACTTAGTCCCACGTGACATTCTGACAAAAAAGTTAGCAATCTACAAAAATCAACATAGCCCATAGTACAGTGGAAACTGGTAAACAGATCATAAAACAGAATGGTCATCCAGTGGGGTCCTGTGTTGGATCATATTAAAGAAGTTCTATATTAAAATCACAAATGAGTTTGATTCCCCATAGTTTAAATTCTAGGGTATTACTTTAATTAAGAGGTCTCTTGGTTTTTGGTACTGTTTCTCTCCCTCAATGTGTGAAACTTGCAAGCTGCTAATTGTGTTAGTACATTCTAAGACAGAGTCTGTTCTCAAAGCAATTCTTTGTAACAACAACTACTCACACAGAGAAAGACTCAAAGCAATACTCCGTAACAACAGAAACAACACCCACAGACTCCCCACCCTTTTGTTGTATTCATCTTGCTTTGTTAACAATTGTGATTAAAATAGAGATAGAGGATGTATGTGGATGGATGCTTGGTGTGGATAATAACTGAATGATCAGGGAGGTGCCAGCCTAAGAATCCAGTGTCCATCAGCTGAAGAAGGTGTCAAGTGAAAGTAAGTACAAATGCAAAGCAAGATTAGAATTAATTAGCCTTGCATAATGACTTAGACTGGGAGTGGCTAAGTCATTATGCAAGGTAGCCTATTTCCCCTAGTTTTTTCCTACCCCCCCCCCCCCCAGATGTTCTGGTTTAACTTGGATTTAAACTTGGAGAGTCGTCAGTTTGGATGAGCTATTACTAGCAGGAGAGTGAGTTTGTGTGTGTGGTTTTTGGGAGGGGGGTGAGGGGGTGAGAGAACCTGGATTTGTGCAGGAAATGGCCCAACTTGATTATCATGCACATTGTGTAGAGAGTTGTCACTTTGGATGGGCTATCACCAGCAGGAGAGTGAATTTGTGTGGGGGGGTGGAGGGTGAGAAAACCTGGATTTGTGCTGGAAATGGCCCAACTTGATGATCACTTTAGATAAGCTATTACCAGCAGGACAGTGGGGTGGGAGGAGGTATTGTTTCATATTCTCTGTGTGTATATAAAGTCTGCTGCAGTTTCCACGGTATGCATCCGATGAAGTGAGCTGTAGCTCACGAAAGCTCATGCTCAAATAAATTGGTTAGTCTCTAAGGTGCCACAAGTACTCCTTCGATACTTTAAATGACTGCTTCTTGAAGCAGCTGGTAGAGGAACCCACAAGGGGAGAGGCAACTCTTGATCTAGTCCTGAGTGGAGCGCAGAATCTGGTCCAAGAGGTAACTATAACAGGACCGCTTGGAAATAGTGACCATAATATAACAACTTTTAACATTCCTGTGGTGGGAAGAACACTTTAACAGCCCAACACTGTGGCATTTAATTTCAGAAAGGGGAACTATTCAAAAATGAGGTCAGTGAAACAGAAATTAAAAGGTACAGTGACGAGAGTGAAATCCCTGCAAGCTGCATTGACACTTTTCAAAGACACCATAATAGGGGCTCAACTTAAATGTATACCCAAATTAAAAAAAAACACAGTAAAAGAACTAAAAAAGAGCCATCGTGGCTTAACCATGTAAAAGAAGCAGTGAGAGATAAAAAGACATCTTTTACAAAGTGGAAGTCAAATCCTAGTGAGGTAAATAGAAAGGAGCATAAACACTGCCAAATTAAATGTAAAAATGTAATAAGCCAAAAAGGAGTTTGAAGAACAGCTAGCTAAAAACTCAAAAAGGTAATAACAAAATGTTTTTTAAGTACATCAGAAGCAGGAAGCCTGCTAAACAACCAGTGGGGTCCCTGGACGATCGAGATACAAAAGGAGCACTTAAAGACGATAAAGTAATCACAGAGAAACTAAATGAATTCTTTGCTTCGGTCTTCACGGCTGAGGATGTTAGGGAGATTCCCAAACCTGAGCCATTTTCTGTAGGTGACAAATCTGAGGAATTGTCACAGATTGAAGTGTCACTAGAGGAGGTTTTGGAATTAATTGAGAAACTTAACAGTTACAAGTCACCGGGACCAGATGGCATTCACCCAAGAGTTCTGAAAGAACTCAAATGTGAAATTGTGGAACTATTAACTATGGTTTGTAACCTGTCCTTTAAATCAGCTGCTGTACCCAATGACTGGAAGATAGCTAATGTAACGCCAATATTTAAGAAAGGCTCTAGAGGTGATCCTGCCAATTACAGACTGGTAAGTCTAACATCAGTACCGGGCAAATCAGTTGAAACAATAGTAAAGAATAAAATTGTCAGACACATAGAAGAACATAAATTGTTGGGCAAAAGTCAACAAGATTTCTGTAAAGGGAGATCATGTCTTACTAATCTATTAGAGTTCTTTGAGGGAGGTCAAAAAAACATGTGGACAAGAGGAATCAAGTGGACATAGTGTACTTAGATTTCCAGAAAGTCTTTAACAAGGTCCCTCACCGAAGGCTCTTATGTAAATTAAGCTGTCATGGGATAAGAGGGAAGATCCTTTCAAGGATTGAGAACTGGTTAAAAGACAGGGAACAAAGGGTAGGAATAAGTGGTAAATTTTCAGAATGGAGAGGGATAACTAGTGGTGTTCCCCAAGGGTCAGTCCTAGGACCAATCCTATTCAACTTATTCGTAAATGATCTGGAGAAAGGGGTAAACAGTGAGGTGGCAAAGTTTGCAGACGATACTAAACTGCTCAAGATAGTTAAGACCAAAGCATATTGTGAAGAACTTCAAAAAGATCTCACAAAACTAAGGGACTGGGCAACAAAATGGCAAATGAAATTTAATGTGGATAAATGTAAAGTAATGCACATTGGAAAAAATAACCCCAACTATACATACAATATGATGGGGGATAATTTAACTATAACTAATCAGGAGAAAGATCTTGGAGTCATCGTGGATAGTTCTCTGAAGACATCCACGCAGTGTGCAGCGGCAGTCAAAAATGCAAACGGGATGTTAGGAATCATTAAAAAAGGGATAGAGAATAAGATGGAAAATATCTTATTGCCCTTATATAAATCCATGGTACGCCCACATCTTGAATACTGCGTACAGATGTGGTCCCCTCATCTCAAAAAAGATATAATGGCATTAGAAAAGGTTCAGAAAAGGGCAACTAAAATGATTAGGGGTTTGGAATGGGTCCCATATGAGGAGAGATTAAAGAGGCTAGGACTTTTCATCTTGGAAAAGAGGAGACTAAGGGGGGATATGATAGATAAAATCATGAGTGGTGTGGAGAAAGTGAATAAGGAAAAGTTATTTACTTGTTCCCATAATATAAGAACTAGAGGCCACCAAATGAAATTAATCAGTAGCAGGTTTAAAACAAATAAAAGGAAGTTCTTCTTCACTCAGCGCACAGTCAACCTGTGGAACTCCTTGCCTGAGGAGGTTATGAAGGCTAGGACTATAAGAGGGTTTAAAAGAGAACTGGATAAATTCATGGAGGTTAAGTCCATTAATGGCTGTTAGCTAGGATGGGTAAGGAATGGTGTCCCTAGCCTCTGTCAGAGGGTAGAGATGGATGGCAGGAGAGAGATCACTTGATCATTACCTGTTAGGTTCACTCCCTCTGGGGCAGCTGGCATTGGCCACTGTCGGTAGACAGTATACTGGGCTGGATGGACCTTTGGTCTGACCCAGTATGGCTATACTTATGTTCTTATATATGCACTTTGCATTGGATGGAGTTAGAGAGAGATATCTGTGGATGACCCCAGGTAAGACATACCTTTTGAAAATCCTTATTGTTCAGCTCGCACTGAATCCACCACTGTGATCTTTAATCTCACTAGATAAATCGCTGAAATCTGTGTGCAGTATGATATGCACCAATTCCATAGTTTTCTGGCTTTAGTGCATAAGGACTGGGATCTTGCTTCTCCTTGACGATTGATATAATATACCATTGTTCTGATGAGGTGGCACCTGATGTGGATGGAGAAGTGGTGGGAAGTGTATCAAATTGCTCTGAGCTCTCATATGTTGATATGGAAGATAGCCTCTTTAGGGATCCATCTTTCCCGAGTTCTGAGGTGTTGGGAGTGTATGCAGTGGCCAGCTCATGCCCCTTGCTCCCCGCTCCTCCTTGGGCCTGGTTCCAAGGGGCCAAGTGAGCCTTAAATGTGCTGGAGGGAGTGGAGACTTCGGATCACTTGGCCCCTGTCCCCAGCAGCCGGGCCCGGGCAGGGAGCAGAATCATCGAATCATAGAATATTAGGGTTGGAAGAGACCGCAGGAGGCTATCCAGTCCAATCCCCTGCTCAAAGCAGGACCAACACCCACTAAATCATCCCAGCCAGGGCTTTGTCAAGCCAGGCCTTAAAAAGCTCTAAGGATGGAAAAAAGAAAAGGAGTACTTGTGGCACCTTAGAGACTAACAAATTTATTTGAGCATAAGCTTTCGTGAGCTAAAGCTCACTTCATCGGATGCATTCAGTGGAAAATACAGTGGGGAGATTCATATACACAGAGCTCCCCACTGTATTTTCCACTGAATGCATCCAATGAAGTGAGCTGTAGCTCACGAAAGCTTATGCTCAAATAAATTTGTTAGTCTCTAAGGTGCCACAAGTACTCCTTTTCTTTTTGCGAATACAGACTAACACAGCTGCTACTCTGAAACCTCTAAGGATGGAGATTCCACCACCTCCCTATGTAACCCATTCCAGTGCTTCACCACCCTCCTAGTGAAATAGTGTTTCCTAATATCCAACCTAGACCTCGCCCACTGCAACTTGAGACCATTGCTCCTTGTTCAGTCATCTGCCACCACTGAGAACAGCCTACCTCCATCCTCTTTGGAACCCCCCTTCAGGTAGTTGAAGGCTGCTATCAAATCTCCCCTCACTCTTCTCTTCTGTAGACTAAATAACCCTGGTTCCCTCAGCCTCTCCTCGTAAGTCATGTGCCCCAGCCCCCTAATCATTTTTGTTGCCCTCCATTGGACACTCTCCAATTTGTCCACATCCCTCGTGTAGTAGGGGGACCAAAACTGGACACAATACTCCAGGTGTGGCCTCACCAGTGCCAAGTACAGGGGAAATAATCACTTCCCTCGATCTGCTGGCAATGTCCCTATTAATGCAGCCCAATATGCCGTCGGCCTTCTTGGCAACAAGGGCATACTGCTGACTCATATCCAGCTTCTTGTCCACTGTAATCCCCAGGTCCTTTTCTGCAGAACTGCCGCCTAGCCAGTCGGTCGGTCGGTCCCTAGCCTGTAGCGGTGCATGGGATTCTTCCTTCCTCAGTGCAGGACTCTGCACACGTCCTTATTGAACCTCATCAAATTTCTTTTGGCCCAAGCCTCCAATTTGTCTAGCTCACTCTGGACCCTATCCTTACCCTCCAGCGTATCTACCTCTCCCCCCCAGCTTAGTGTCATCTGCGAACTTGCTGAGGTTGCAATTAATCCCATCGTCCAGATCATTAATTAAGATGTTGAACAAAACCAGCCCCAGGACCAGCCCCTAAGGCACTCAGCTTGATACCGGCTGCCAACTAGACATGGAGCCATTGAGCCCAACAGTCTAGCCAGCTTTCTATCCACCTCTTAGTCCGTTCATCCAGTCCATACTTTTTTAACTTGCTGGCACGAATACTGTTAGAGACCATCAAAAGCTTTGCTAAAGTCAAGATACATCACGTCCACCGCTTTCCCCATACCCACAGTGCCAATTATCGCCCTCCCGCCCTTTTTTTTTTTTTAGGTATTTTGTCCAAAATTTATTGACGGTCAGATGGGTGAGGCTACAGGGACAGTATGAAAGTCATGTTCTCCCCTCACATTCTAGAGACGTGTTTAAAGCCTTCTGTTCACATCTTGACACTTAATGTTGCTCTGTGTCTGAATCCCATGCTCTTGAATCATCTGTATTTGTCTGTGCAGCCAACTGCACAGGTAGTCCCACCCATCTCAGACACACTTTAGTTTTGCTTTCGTCTGAAGGAGCATCCTTCTGTAAGCCTTGCCCTTCCTCCAGTGGGCTGGCAAAGCACAGTTGAGCAGCCAACACAAAAAACTACAGTCTGAGCATGGCTGAATACAGTGGTGATTTTATAGCAACCTGGACACTTCACGTCCATGAAATAGGAGTTTGGACTCTGAAGCAGATGCTTCTTCTTGTGTTTCCACTTCTCCTCCCCTCAGGGGAGGGATGCAGCAGGTCTTTCGCCGGAGGCATGTTCGCTTGGAGGTAGAAGGCAATCAGGTTGGTCACGCATGACTTGCCCTTGGTGAATCCATGTTGACTGTTCCTGATCACCTTTACCTCCAACTGCTTCAAAATGGATTTCTTGAGGACCTGTTCCATGATTTTGCCAGAAGCTGCCGCCTCCCCAGCCAGGCTCTCTCCGGAAGCTGCTATGCTGCACAGAGCAGCGACCCAGAGCGGCCAGCATGAGAAGCGGCTGGTCCCCACCTTCTCCACTCACCACCCAGGCCAGGCTGCCAGGGACTGGATCCAACCATCCTGGGGGACAGAGCCCTTCTCCCTCACCCCCGGCAGGCCAATCTTGGGAGGCACTTGACCCCACATCCTCCCCCCCCACCCCCCCTCCCACACGCATCCCCTCTGCCCACAATGGTAAATAGGTTGAGAACCACTGATTTATGCATTTGGTACTAGGGACAAAGCACAAGCTATAAAATATCAATATTTACAAAGCTGCATGAACAGCCAGTCAATAACGTTAACAAATCTAAAGCTAAATATACAACACAAAAGTTTATGTAGCCCAACGCACTTGTAAGCGCATTAATATCTGATCATAAGTAACAGTCATTACTTCATTTAGTTTCTAAAGTTTTCAGCTTGTTTTTTTTTTTTTTTTAAATCAGCATGTCAAATACTGGTTTACTATACAAATCAAGAATGTCCAAGTAGTTGGGAAAATTCTTGTATCTTAATTGCCCCCCTATTCCTACTACGAAATGACAGCCAGAAAAGTTTGTCATGGAATCACCACCAGCACCTTCCAGCTAAGGATCTCAAAGTGATTTACAAAGAGTAATAACTGAATTTCAAAAGAACCCTGGAAACAGTGGGTGCGCACATGCACATGTGCACGTAACAATGGTTTATCACTAGCATCAAAATAACTGGGGAAAAGCTGAAATACAGCATGAAAAGTTGACAATGAAATTTAGCAGAGTTATAAGATAGGGGGCTGGGAGGGAGAGTAAGAATAAGGAGTGGGAGTGGAGAATGCACTTCACATATGCAACATCACTTCATATATTTTACCAGAGGTTTGAAGGAGAGGTAGGCTGCACACATTGCACATGCTCAGCCCCCTGCCTTGTTCCCCTGAGCATCCTCCGTCCATGCAGCTATATTTCATATTTTATAAAGGGTATATACTAGTCCAGTGGCCAAATTCATGCTTTATAAATTGTGCAGCCTGGCATATTCAGTGAAGATTTTGTATAGTACATGCTGAAGAATAATCCGCAGCTCCCTTCTTCTAAAATGCACCTTCAACAATGGAATTAAATTTTAGAGATGGCTCTCTGAAAGCTAATCAATGAACCTGTAAAATGTTTCTGCCTCAGCACTTCAAAATCCACCTGCAAGATCTCCAGCCTCTACTTTAAAAAAAAAAAAAAAAATACAAGCTGGGGGTAGAGGGGTGGAGTAGTAAGGAGAACTACAGGATAAACTTTCATCAACCTTGCTGAAGCCTATCAATATACCTCATACGTTATTCAGAAACAGCAGAATCCATTGACATTCCTCTGGTTTTAGTGATTTAACATTTGGCTTAAATTAAGGATTCTACAGACTACTTCAGAAGAGAGAAATCCACTCATGGGCATCCGAACTGCCTCGGAACAATGGGTGCAAGAGACTGAATACGGATATACAGTCTGTGATTTAAAAACCTGGAACCAGGACCAGGCTTACAGAGATTGCCAGAGTTCAGTTCAACTTACAGTCCTCAGGAAGTCTGTGTATATTGTACTAGAGTACTAGGGATCTGAATCTGGTTAACTGTGATTGTGTGACTGGAAATTGCCTATGAAATTGCCATACACTAGCCAGATGATGAGACGGAATGAACTGACAGCCCTACTTCCCCCTTTAAGGCTGTCAAAAGAAACCTAGCTAGATAACTTGGGCCTGCTCTACACACATTTTTTGTACTGGTACCACCTCCCACCCCCATCTCCGTATGGATGAGGTTACTGTTGGTAAAAAGGTACCTTATACCAGTATAGCTATTCCTGTGCAGGACTGGCCTGTACCAGTATACAGCACCTTTATACTGGTCTAACTGCATCCACAATAAAGGAATTGTACTGGCATAACTATAATGGTATATTATTTGCTATTCTTCTTGTGTGGAGACAAATGCTTGCTTTACTATTTCCATCATCACAGAGCCCTCAGTAGGAGTGTTACATCACTTGTGGCTTGTTCAGAATGTAGCCATGATTCAACAGAGGTCCACAAGACAGCAAAACCCTAGACAGCGAAAAAAATTCCCCCTTCTCTTGTCCTTATTTCTAGCTGGAGCCAAATTAATTCAAATTGCACAACGCAGTGTCTACACTAGCCCCATGTTGACGCGTAGATGTCGACACAAGCGCTACGCTTCTCGCGGAGGTGGAGTACAGAAGTTGACTTTACAAGCCCTTTAGGTCCATGGAAGGGACTCAGTAGTGTAGACACACACATGATTAACTCAACCTAATACGGCTTATGTTCAACTAACTATGTAGTGTAGACCAGGCCTAAGCCTACTTAACTGGGTTGGTATAGTATAAATACTGAAAAGGAGGTGGGGGGACGAAGCTAAATTAATCAGAGTCTGTCTGAGCTTGAAATTACTTTTGTGAGGTCCAACACTGTCAAGCAAAGAAAAAAACAGCAAAGAAAAACCCGTGGATGGCCTGTATCAACTGACTCAGGCTCGTGGAGCTCAGGCTGCGGGGCTGTTTCATTCCTGTGTAGACTTCCAGACTCTGGGACCCTCCCTACTTGCTATGTCCTATAGCCTGGGCTCCAGCCTGAGCCCAGAAATCTACAATGCAATAAAACACTCCCGCAACTCAAGCCCCACATGCCCAAGTCAGCACAAACCAGACACACGTGTCTAGTTGCGGTATAGACATACTCGGGGGACCTGCTTTCATAGTCCATAGCAAGTAAGCTGGCAGTACGGCCAAATGCTTACAGGACAGCAACTATGCACAAAATCTTTTCCATTAGTTCTAAAAATTTTTCCCTGATTTTCTCCATGACAATATTTTATATGTAAGCAGGCCTGGGCTTATCAGTACTCATCAATGATAGATGATTCACACAATGATAAAACATAGCACTTCAAAATAACTACCCCATTACTTTTTCCAAATATGAACAGAATGCTTTAAGTCAAAGATGCATAAATAGTCTTCACTGAAGACATTTCTCACTTCTATTTTTTTATATATTACTGGTCAAAGCAAAATCAACATTCAAGACCATAGTATTTTAGAGTTTTTATTGTCTGGGTAAATGATGCACATAGAATATATATACACCATTTACCCAGACAATAAAAACTCTGAAATACTATGATCTTGAACGTTGATTTTGCTTTGACCGGTAATAAAGCCTTGTAATACTACTTGGAAAATAAACTTCTGCAGATTTACTGTAAATAATTTTTAAAACTTTACATATGCACCTCAAAATACCCAGAGAAAAGAACATTTTAGAATATGCATACAAAATATAATTTAACTCAGTCATTTAAAAAAATTACGCAAGTGCAAAAAAAAAGCAGTAAACTTAATCTACAGAAGTTATAATGGAAATGTTGACAGCACAATATTACAACATCAGTGGATGAGGGGACAAACCTCAGGTTCCATTATAACATGGATCTAATTCCTGTTAGATATGTAGATTTGCTATAGCTAACTTCTATTAAAAGAATTAGATCCATGTTATAATGGAACCCGAGGTTTGTCCCCTCAAGACTAACTGCTGGCAACTATTTTATCGACATGGATAATGAACTACAAAATGATCAAGATATCACAAATTTTCAAAGAGAAAAAATTACTTGTAATTCTTGTTTGGTGAAGAAGGTATTTCATTGAGATATAATAAATTAACACTGATGAAGAAGTTAGGAGTGAATGCCAAAGAATTGGGGGTGCCTGCTGCAGAATTTGGTCCCATTTTGTTGTGCTGTACTTAGGACCTGCTCATTGATTTTTCTCAAAAGCATATTGCATTGATTAAGATTAATAACTGATTAGACAAAGGCCAGAACTTCTACAATCTCCTATAAGATGCAAGAAAAAGACCATAACACAATAAGAACAAAGGGTATGAATGAATAGGTCTTTTATATGACAATTGTGAACTTCATGTTCCTTAAATGAAAGTGGGTAGAATCCCTGGCACACATCAGCATGAAGGTACATTAGAGTCAATCAAAAAAAACTGCACTTTGGCTTGTTTTGTTTACTTTATTTATAATGTATAAATCGAAGTGAAAATGAACACAAAATCTCAACTCTAATCCAGAAAAATATATCAAGACAGACACAGAATCAGCTCCTGCCCCACAGCAGATATGGGGATATTTCAGAATGTTGCTTGTCATGAATCAAGCTTTGAACTGATGGCTCACTGAATTGCTGAATAGACTTCACTCTCAGTCTTTATAAAAGGGACGACTCATGCCAACAAGGTTACCTGGGATTTAAATAATCTGATAGAAGATTTTCATAGTTGGTGAAATTAAGGGCAGTTGAATGCATAGTTTATATGGTCAAAACATTTTTAAAAAGCCTAACCAACTAGATGAGTACATACTTCATTGAGTAACCATATTTTCATCCTTGGGTGTTCCATCCGATTCACTCCATTTTTGTCTATGTACCCCATTTGTGTCATGACAAATTAAGATTTTACACTTTTCTGGGAAGCAGCTGTCTTTACTTGCTTTGTGAGCTGTTTACAGTGCTTCTGGGATGCTCAGCTAATAACAACAACAACAACAAAACAAGTAATAACACACCTGATGTCTAATTGGTGACGCCTCATCTGGAGTACTGTGTCCAGTTTTGGGCCCCACACTGCAAGAAGGATGTGGATAAATTGGAGAGAATCCAGCGAAGGGCAACAAAAATGATTAGGGGTCTAGAACACATGACTTATGAGGAGAGGCTGAGGGAGCTGGGATTGTTTAGCCTGCAGAAGAGAAGAATGAGGAGGGATTTGATAGCCTCTTTCAACTACCTGAAAGGGGGTTCCAAAGAGGATGGCTCTAGACTGTTCTCAATGGTAGCAGATGACAGAACAAGGAGTAATGGTCTCAAGTTGCAGTGGGGGAGGTTTAGATTGGATATTAGGAAAAACTTTTTCACTAAGAGGGTGGTGAAACACTGGAATGCGTTACCTAGGGAGGCGGTAGAATCTCCTTCCTTAGAGGTTTTTAAGGTCAGGCTTGACAAAGCCCTGGCTGGGATGATTTAACTGGGAATTGGTCCTGCTTCGAGCGGGGGGTTGGACTAGATGACCTTCAGGGGTCCCTTCCAACCCTGATATTCTATGATTCTATGATAATGTATTGTTCCCAAAGAGTTAATGCCTCCATGCAATGGAGTTAGAAAATGAACTCATCCTAGCTTGCTCACACATTAAGTTGCTGTTGTATTATCATTTACTACTTGAACTAACAACACTCAGTGGTTGAAAGGCCCAGCGTATCACTCAAAGCACCAGTACCTTTACTGAAAGTTTTGCACCTATAGACTCTGAACAGAATATTACTAGAGTTTGCTTCTCATGGTGTACATGTAAGTTTCAACTTCCACACACAGCCATCAGCTTACTTTCACATTCTGATATTTAATATGAAATCCCAATAGAAATGTTTTAGCCTGAACTCTACAATCCTTTCCCACTACTTCAAGTTAACTACAGTACTTTCTACCAATCTATATATCTACCTGCATTACTCAACTTATTAGATTCTAGGGTTGAGATCATCAAGCAAGGCACAGTGAAGGACTACATTAAATAAAATTATGTAATTACTTGCTTGAAATTGTATGCATCTGCCTCCTGTTAGTTCCTTTTACTTTAATTAAGGTAATTATTTCAAAGTATTAGCACAGGAAAGTTTTGTGTTTGATGTGGAAAAAAGTGGGTTTGGAGAATGGATATGAAGGAGAAACTGTTTGACACAGAGGATCAGAGAGAATATTCCAGTTATATAAGGCAGCATTGGAGAAGGGCAGAAGAACCATATGGAGAAGAAACATGAAATGTAGAGTACATGGTACAGCATAAGACTTAAGGAGGAGAGTAACAGGAGATAAATGATTAGAGGTACTATAGGCAGGGAAAGAACTGTGCAGCACTCATAGCCAAGAAAGTACATTATTGATCTACTTTATTATGCAGAGTTTAGGAAAAGAGGACTCAGAAATAAATGTTCTAGCTAGCATAACATATTTTTATATTTAGTAACAGCTGCAACAGCAGGAACGGATACTTCATAACATTAGCACTCGATTGTTTATTTTGTTTCTAGATAAATTGGCTTTGTGCACACAAAAGAAAAGAACATGGTCATAAAGACCAATAATTCAGTTCCCTAATTTAACTATATTTAAAACTTCCTATACAGTGGGGGATGAGGGAAGTCCACTGAATGCATACGATGAAGTGAGCTGTAGCTCACAAAAGCTTATGCTCAAATAAATGTGTTAGTCTCTAAGGTGCCACAAGTACTCCTTTTCTTTATGGTGTAACTGAATACTTAATTTATGCATGTAATTACCCCAAATGGGTACACAAATTAGGTATTTGCATATACAAATTACCAAATAAAGGACAACTGGAGTAGTGGATGACCCACATTATGTGTCTTCCCCACTGATACTAAATGCAACAGCAGCTTTGCTAATTAAACTTGAAGTCCTTCACAGACTGTTCCTGCCTTAGCTATCATTTCTAATACAGTACCAAGACAATGACCTCAACCTTCATTCCGCAAATTATTCCATTCCTCCACAATTTTTTTTAAAAAGTTTTCCAGCAGGCACCTTTGCATTTTTCCCATGCCATCTCTCGTTCATGGGAGCACCTTTCTATAAATATCCAAAATCACCTCATTGTCCTCTCTCAAATCTTTCTCATATGTGAAGGCTACAAAAAGGCCCCAAGAAAACAACAAACAATACTTAGGCAGCTGGAATGCTACCACACTTTATCATGCTGATCAATTATCATTTCATTATTTCTGTGTGCTCCCCAGGTCTACTTATTGTTTCTGCCTGCTGCCTATAGTCTTCCATTGGATTGTTAGCTCTTCTGGGGCAGAGATTGTCTATTTTATTAGATATTTATCTAGTATCTGGCACAATGGGGACCTGGCCTGCAGGATTAGCACAACAAAAGTAATTAAATAAGAGCCATAATCTATCCCCAGCCTTCATACAAGCTTCCCATTGTCATCAGCAGGACACCCACTTTGTAATGCCAACCTAGTCAAAGGTCCAAAGTTTTGTAGGGCTGGTCCACAGATAAAGACTGTTTCTTCTGAATTGCTGGCCCTTGTGCTTCTTTTTAGGTTCATAATCTGCATGGTCCAATGAAGAAAAGATGCTCTAGTTTCAGTAATGTTAACAATTTAGGGTAAAGCAAGGAAACTAGAAACCAATAATTATAAAATTCTTCTCTGAGTAATGTTTTTCAAATTGCAAAATGGAATAGAATGAACGAATAGGTGAATGAATGATATCTATTTTCAGGTTTGGCATATTATGTTTCACAAAGTTTTAGGCTAATTTAAATATATTAGGTCTGAAAATGTACAGTAATCCCACGACAGCAAGATATCTGCCAAATTAAACTTGCATTGCAGATCAGGGAAAGGTTGGAACTGGCAAAACAACAGAACGTTTGTCAGTACACTAGGGTACACATTTTAATTTACAATTCATTCATGACTGGTATTGGTGGAGGGGTTTGGTTGTGGGGAAATCAGGTTTTACTTACTCAGTCAACTGTTATCCTATGACAGGCAGCAAAATACGAAGCAAGAAACGAAACAGCAAAAATGCCCATTTTTCCAAAAGCAGTACCTTCAGTTGAAATAAGCATAAGTAGAGAATGAGAGCACTGCTTATAATCACATTATGTAGAACAGGAAGAACAGCTATTCCATGACTTGCAAAGAAAGCAGAAACCTTGCAATCATAACTTGAAAATTTATCTCAATTTACCTGAAATTTTATTTCTTCTAATGGGAAAGTCCATAGATGATTACAATGGACCTTCCTGCTCTGCTCTTCCTGGAGGCAGAACCAGACCTGTAAGTCAAGACAGGCTGAAAGTGGCCACACCCCTAAAGACCTAGCCAGTTTGAGATACTTCTAAAACTGCTCTGAAGAGCTACTTCCCCCTAGGCATTAAACAAGTAATTAAGCATAGCAAGAAAAACATACGAACATTTCCTTCCCAACAGACAACTTCAAATTCCATCCCTAACACCAGTGGACAAATCTCATGGACAAAACGGGGGCGGGGGAGATATAAAAACATAAAGGCTAACCTCGGAGCATTAAAACTTGTGCTGGTAGGGATGGATCTATGCACTTTCTCGCCAGAAGAAAAGACGACATTTTAGGGTAAGCTAAGATAAATTTTTGTATTCTTCCTTGCATGGAAAGTTCACAAATCCATTACAATGGGAATGCCAATAGCAATACATAACCAGAAAGAGAAAGAAAGAATGAATAACTATAAACAACATGAAGGAGATACATCTTCTATTTTCAATAGTTAAAGGGAGAGCACAGCAGACAGAACCTTCCTTGCAAAAAACAGGGACTCATGAGGCCCACACATTTAAATTTGTAAAACTCAGTGAAGGGATGGAAAGATAATTACACAGCAACCCTAAAAAAAATGTTTTTATATAGGCTTGAAAGGATTTGACTTCTATCAGTAAATGTCAATTTCACTGTACATACAAACGCACAAAAAATATTTCCATCGATTACAACTGAGATTTACAGATAGGCAAAGTAAAAATGCTGCCTGAAAACTTATTAGAGTTTGATTTAAGGCTATTTAATTCGTATATTTTGTCACATAATGTTGACAATCTGTGTTCAATGGTTATAAATAGGGCTGTCGATTAATCACAGTTAACTCACGCACTTAACTCAAAAAAATTAACTGCAATTAAAAAAATTAATTGTGATTAATCGCACTGCAAAACAATAGAATACCAATTGAAATTTATTAAATATTCTGGATGTTTTTCAACATTTTCAAATATATTGATTTCTATTACAGCACAGAATACAAAGTGTACAGTGCTCACTTTATATTATTTTATTACAAATATTTGCACTGTAAATATAATAAAAAATAGTATTTTTCAGTTCACCTCATACAAGTACTGTAGTGCAATCTCTATTGTGAAAGTGTAACTTACAAATGTAGATTTTTTTTGTTATGTAACTGCACTCAAAAACAAAACAATGTAAAACTTTAGAGACTACAAGTCCACTCAGTCCTACTTCTTGTTCAGCCAATCGCTAAGACAAACAAATTTGTTTACATTTACAGGAGATACTGCTGCCTGCCTCTTATTTACAACGTCACCTGAAAGAGAGAACAGGCATTCGCACGGTACTTTGGTAGCCGGTGTTGCAAGGTATTTATGTGCCAGATATGCTAAACATTTAAATGCCCTTCATGCTTCAGCCACCATTCCAAAGGACATGCTTCCATGCTGCTGATATTCATTAAAAAAATAGTGAGTTAATTAAATTTGTGACTGAACTCCTTGGGGGAGAATTTCATGTCCCCTGCTCTGCTTTACTCGCATTCTGCCATATATTACATGTCACAGATGATGACCCAGCACATGTTGTTCGATTTACAAACACTGTCACTGCAGATTTGACAAAATGCAAAAAAGGTACCAATGTGAGATTTCTAAAAATAGCTACAGCACTCAACCCAAGGTTTAAGAATCTGAAGTGCCATCCAAAATCTGAGAGGGATGTGGCATGGAGCATGCTTTCAGAAGTCTTAAAAGAGCAACATTCAGATGTGGAAAGTACAGAATCCAAACCACCAAAACAGAAAATCAACCTTCTGCTGGTGGCATCTGACTCAGATGATGAAAATGAACATGCATCGGTCCGCTCTGCTTTGGATCATTATTGAGCAGAACCAGCCATCAGCATGGATGCATATCCTCTGGGATGGTGGTTGAAGCATGAAGGGACATAAGAATCTTTAGCGCATCTGGCACGTAAATATCTTGCTACGCTGGTTACAACAGTGCCATGAGAATGCCTGTTCTCACTTTCAGATGACATTGTAAACAAGAAGCAGGCTGCATTATCTCCTAAAAATGTAAACAAACTTGTTTGTCTGAGTGATTGGCTGAAGTAGGACGGAGTGGACTTGTAGGCTCTTGTTTTATTTTTGAATGCAGGGGTTTTTTTTTTACATAATTCAACAATTTGTAAGTTTAACTTTCCTGATAACGAGACTGCACTACAGTACTTATATTAGGTGAATTGGAAATATTATTTCTTTTGTTTTTTACAGTGCAAATATTTGTAATAAAAAATAAATATAAAGTGAGCACTGTACACTTTGTATTGTGTTGTAATTGAAATCAATATATTTGAAAATGTAGAAAACATCCAAAAATATTTAAATAAATGATATTCTGTTATTGTTTAACAGCACGATTAATCGCGATTAATTCTTTTTTATCACTTGACAGCCCTAGTTATAAAGCTTTAGTTTTTTTATCCTAAACATCTGTCAATTTCAGTCTGACCTCACACACACAATGTGTGTGCAACTGTGAACATTAACATTGCTAAAAATTAAAAAGAAAACATCAATATTATCCCACCAAATGATAAAAAAATTAAAAGTTCTGTCAAGCCTATTTATATGTTGCATATGATCCTGTAGGCCAGGAGGTTGCTAAGAGTGAGTGATCACACAACATTCCAAAAGGAAAAAAGGCTTCTGCTATGGTAAAATTCTGCCATGACCATTTTAGCCATCTAATAAATGAACCCTTGGCTTTATTTATTTATTGGGCAAAGGATGCTTGTTTGATTATAGAACAAATGACAAATGGAGCTAGAGATTTTCTGAACTGCTGAGTTTATTCAATATTCATTTCTGCCCCCCCCCTTTTTTTTTTGTAAGTACCACGCATAAAGAGGAGACATGGATGTGAACTTGTCCCATCATCTTGAACTCTGCATCTTTTTGGCTGTTTAATCTCTGAAGGGCCAGAGACTTTAAACTGAAGGCAGAGGTTCCCCAGAAGCTGCCTCCTGGGTCTGCCCTGAAAGACACTTTGAATAGACAGATCACTCTGTCACTCTTAGGATCTAAATGGTAATTTATTAGTGTGTGCATGTTTGCTTGATTTAACCTGTAAGTAACTCTCTTATTCCTTTTGCCTGGTTAGTTTATTACAGGATTGGCTACAGGCGTTGTCTTTGGTGTAGGATCTAGAGTACATTGATCTGGGGTAAATGATTGGTCTCTTGGGACTGGAAGCAACCTGATATGGTGTGATTTTTGATGGAAGTGAGCATTTATCACTAAGTCCAGTTTGTCTGGGTGGCAAGATAGAGAGAGTTTAAGGGGACTGTCTGACTCCATGGTAAGACTGTTATTGTGGTCCATGAGTTCTCATTTGTTACTGACTTGGTGAAATCTAATTAATGAACCGCCGGTTTGGGGTGTCTGCCGATGTAGGCACTCAAAGTCGTGAGCCATTCCAGTCAGCGTGACACTAGTACCTCCTTGGTTTTTTTTATATAAAAGTCATTGCTAAAGTATTGTCAAGACCTGAGAACTACGTTTTGAGTAATCAGGATTATGTAGAAGAATCAGATATGCCCTAACAGTCCTAAAGTCAAGCCAACTAAAAATGCAGGAACTTTGTCTGTTATACTTCACCAACTTGGGTGAAGTTGGTCCCTGAACAAGTTCTCCAGCCGATGAAACTGGTATTGATGGTCACCACCAACCCTCTGATATTTTGACATCTTGTGGTATTCCAATTATCTACTTTCTTGTAGCTAAAACGAGAAAGATTGCAATACTCCTTTCAGCATTGGGACTAGACAAGATAGGTATGAATGGTCCTGTGGGTTCAAATAAAAAAAGGAAATTTCTGCAGAGGATGCATGTGGAATTTCACCCATGGAACCACATTAATAGTAATATTGCTCTCCTGAATAGCAGTGTCAGAGCCCTGGCAAATGGGACTAAAGAACTGAATCTACTGTAGCCACCAGCTTCTGAAACCTGTCCTCTGGTAGAAAAACTCTCAAAACTGGTAACTACAATGACCCCCTCATGTAATACAGAGTCACTTGTTTCCTGGTGGGATTGAAAAATCAATATCCAGAATCATATAATTCTTATTTAGATGAGACAGGAAAAGACTATATCTAAAAACATATTTCAATATTTCAATACATCCATTTTGTACCCTCCAAAATAATCCCATGCAAAAGAAATAAGCTAATTCAAAAAGTATTCATAAAGTCAAGGAGTAAATAAATCACCTCACACTAAAAAAAGGTTTGCTGTTGGTGTGGAGTAAAAAACTATCAATGCCTAGTTTGAACATCTTAAAGTTACACAGCTTCATAATGTACCTTAATAGCTAAAACACAAGACAAATACTGGATTTAAAGAGATGGCAACTACAAATATAGAATCTACAAGATCTTATTTAGCTCAAAAAGCAAGACACATCACAGGCAACTTTTGAGCATTTGCCTAAAAACCTTTTTCATAATGAAAATCAAAAGAAACCTACGAAATGGAGAGGAGACATGGCACCATTTTTCCACGGGACTCAGCTGTCTTTATGCTAAAAGGGTCTAGCTCTTAAAAGGTCCTCTACACAGATCTGGACACAAGGGAACCAGCCAAAGCTCCTCAACTGATGTAACTACATAGTGATAGTAGAACCACAGACAGAGCTGTGTGCAATGTAACATATACTGTCAATGCATGTCTTGTTGCCCTGTTCTTTCACAGAGACAAACAACTTTTAGGCTTCTGGAGCTGATGAAGAATAAGCAGCATATTACACATAGACTCCGCCAAAATGAAGTACCAAAATGAAGTAATATTTTGGCATCATTGACTAGTAATCAGTGACTTTGAGCTATAATACTAACAGATTTTCCATTCAATAAAATGTAGCTTCTTCATTTCTTTTTCCTGAAGTATAAATAGGAAGCCTCTGTCGTGCCTGGTTTTCTGTCACAGAATAGGCAAAACCAGGCATTTAGGAGCAGGACGCTGGGGAAAGAGCTGAACTTTCATGCAAGCACCTAATAAAGCTTCACCTTTAAAGTTAGAAATTCAGGTGTAGTTTAACCTAGATGTGAAGAAGAGTGTAGTAAGGTGGAATGGCCTCTCTCCAAACTGGAGTGTGAGAGACCACTACAGTCCCCTGGGTGGGCGGAGCCAAATCCACCCCCAACCCCCTCATCGGAAGTATTAGGGCGGGACAGGAAGTAGAATAGGAGAGCGCTGGAGATCAGTTGCTGCTGAGCCACAGGAGAGAGTGGACATCTCTTCTAGGGAGCAGATGCCTCTGTGAGAGCCCAACCCAGCCCCAGAGTTGACTGGCACCTTGCCATCAGGGGAGGCAGACAAGGACCCTGAGGAGCTGCTGGCATGACCAGTGGCCAAAGACCTGGAGGAGACAGGGGATCTTTGGACCACTGGACTTTACACACAGACTGAGGTAGGAAGTAGCCCATGGGGATCAGACTCTAGTCCGGTTCTGCTGCCAGAGTGAGAGTCAGCATGTTGTGGCTGGAATCCCGCTGACCCAGTGGCAGATCACTCTGCCTCTGTTAGGGGCCCTGGACTGGGACGCTGTGGAGTCAGGTGGGACCGTGTCCCCCTACCCCCTGCCACTCCACCCCTGGGGCGGCAGCCTCCCCTCCATAGGCCAGGAGGCCTGTGTTGGCGCTCACCCCCTGCCTAAGCCCCTAGACTGCTACAGCTCTGCCTTGAATATAGGCCAGAGCCCTGTTTGTGGCTCTGCTCCACCCAGAGGAAGCCAGAGTCCCTCTACAGACTGTTTGTAGCTGTCTGCCCCAGCCACATGGCTGCAGGCTAAGCTAAAGACTGTTTGTGTCTCTGCCCCGCCCAGAGCTCCCTGATAGATTAATTATAGGCTGTTAATTCCTGTCTGCCCCAGCCAGGTGGCTGTGGGCTAAACACTGTTGTGCTTCACTCCGCCCAGGGGCTGGAACTCTCCCCTATAAGACGGTTACCTGCAGTCTGCCAGCAGTGAGGCAGCATGGCCTCCCCTCTACTCAAGTGTGAGGGACCACTACAAAGATTCCAGGAAGCTTTCATTAATAAACAACATTAACCTGCCCCTGTGCTTCATTTCCAACATGTAAAGACAACTTAAGAAGTTTGTTCTGGATGGTCCAAAACTGAAGCCATCCTCCTCCTGTAGTCTTCAATTCAAAATAATCTGGGAAAGACAGAGTTGTGTTCCTCATGTTTCCATCCAGAGACTCTGAAAAAGGAGCTGGGTTTTGCTGTAACGTCTTCTGTGCAGCACACCAATTCTCATTTACAGAACCTTTGGAAGAGTAGTATGATAAGATTCTTGTGGCACAAATGCAGTCCCTGTCTCTCCCCTCATGATGTAGCACTAGAGCAGTTCTGCCTCACTTTTCCAAACAGAGTTTTCAGCACGCTTTGGTTTATGGATGTGGCTTATCCTTTAGCCAAGTCACAGAGTTTACCTCCTTTCAGGGTAGCAGAGTCTCCAAATCGAAGTCCAACATAAACACAAACCAAAAGAATCTTCAGTTCTATTGGGCTCAGTTTTTAGCTCCCTTCCTTTCAGGCAGACTCCAGCATCAGTGTCTTGCCATAGCACTCATGAGCAGGTTTCCTGGTAAGAAATTCAACAGTCTGTGTCAGTCCTACCCTCTGCAGACCACCGTCTTCATTCAACTTCTGGCCCCAGCCAGGCTTCTCGTACAATATGGGAGCTGCCGGTCTGCTCTCCTTTCTAATCAGCTCTGAACTGAGCTGGTTCTCTTCTTTTAACCACCCCTTCCAAGACTGACAGCTGTTGTACATTAATCACACGTTGCTGATGGTGCCTGGAGCACCTCATTAACCCTTCCTGGCCAGTCTGGGATTCATAAACTGCATCACAATGCTGCAGAGCAGAAACATGTATATGTGTAACTGAGGACAAGGTAGCAGAGAGCACTCAAATGCTAGGCCTATGTACAGTAATCAATATATCCCTGGGGCCCAGAACATTTATTTTACACATGCGCATGTCAAGGGATCCAGAGTGCTCTACTGCAGAGGTTACAAAAATGGAATGAGAGCGGAGTCAGGACAAGGGTACTCACCTAACTTTAATTCCAAACATTCCAATTGGCAAGGAAGTGCCTAAGTACTCCTGTCACTGATTTTCTAGGATTCCAGATTCACATTCAGGGAGAATGAGCAGTCAATTCTCGAAGGAGAAAAAAGCCATTCAGACCGCTCACTTGAATTAGAGGAAGGGAGTTTGTGATTCATGTTTTGTTTAGAATTCATCTGACATGCTGCAATTTATTTCTTTTATCTTGCATTGATTTGGCAGAATGTTTTTCATATTACATTTGAAAATCATGAATTGTTAGTGAAGCACAAGGTGTCTTTTTGAAATAGAAAAACTGAACCAGTGACTTGTCTTACATTATTAAATTACTATGTAAAATTGCAGGTTGTCATAGCTGTACAAGAAATGGTTTTGCTTGCTATTGCACTACCACTCAGTCCATTGTGTTTAGCCATTCCCTTGCTACATCAGCTTTTGCCACCTAACCAAAACAGGTATAGAAAATATTTTGCTGTAACTCAAGATATTGTGAGAAATGATTATGGTTGTAGGAGCAAGGTAAAATCAGATGAAAAATGCTTTTGTATCTATTCTGTTGTGACATCCAGGAAACAATTTCAACTCCCGGCCAAGAATTCTGAAGATCTGAGGTGGGGTTTAGGAAAGAAAAGAGGTGTAGAAATCGGAAACTGTTGGAGGGATGACACAAAGAAAGGAAGGTACTCTAATGGGTATTGGCAACTGTGTGTCAGGGAGCCAGCACATGAGGAAAGAGGAAAACAAAGTGACTAGGCAAACAGATGGAGCCAAAAAAGTTGGGAAAATCCCAAGTGACAGTGGCATTAGTGGGTGCATGATTCACCCATGACATCCTGTGGTACTCCAATTATCGACTTTGTTGTAGCCAAAAAACCAAACAAAAAAAAATTGCAAGAGTCCTTTTGGCACTGGTAAAAGAGTTAGTAGAAGAGGAGCTGTAGACTCGCAACAGAGGTCCAGTTCTTTCTACAGACAGGGTTGCAGCACACAGTCTAATGGTTAAGGCAGGGGAATCAAAAAAATAAAAAAAAAATCTGATTTATATTCCCAACTCTTCTATTGACTGCAAGAATTTGGGAAGTCACTTTACCTTTTTGTGCCTCCATTTTTCCAACTATAAAAGGGAGATAATACCTTTTTAAAGTTCTTAAAGATAACCAGAAAAAAGTTGCAATAAAGGTACAACGACTTTTATTATTTTAACACCAGCTTCATCAAAGCACTTTAGACATTAATTAACCATCAACTCACCGGCAAGGTGCTTTAGTATGCCACCCATTTTGCAGGTAGGTAAACGGTTGCACAAAGTATGTAAGTGATTTGCTCAGGGACACTTGGTGTAATCAGTGGCAGAACTCTGTCCTAACACACAATCTACTGCAATAACCACAAGCCATCACTCCTTCAGAGTCTAAAAAGTGAAAGAAGGAACCAGTTATAATCAAAGAACACCACTTTCTAGTTTATTTATCAAGCTTTTTTATACCGAATAATAGAAATATAAAGCTAGAAGAAACCTCAAGAGGTCACCTAGTCCACCCCACCCTGCACTGAGGCAGGACCAAGTATTCCTAGACCATACCTGACAAGTATTTGTCTAACTTGCTCTTTAAAACCTCCAGTGATGGGGACTCCCCAACTTCTCTTGAAAGCCTATTCCAGTGCTTAACTATCCTTGGAGTTGGAAATTTTTTCCTGATATCTAACCTAAATCTCCCTTGATGCAGATTAAGACCATTACCTCTTGTCCTATCCTCACTGGACACTGAGAACAACTGATCACCGTCATCCCTATAAAGGCCCTCAACATACTTTAAGACTTATCAGTCTTTTTAAGACTAAACATGCACAATTTACTTAACCTTTATTCATAGGTAATATTTTCCAAAACTTATCATTTTTGTTCTTCTCTGAACTCCATCCAATTTGTCTATATCTTTCTTGAAGTGCAGCACCCAAAACTGGACAAAATTCTCCAGTGAGACTTCACCAGTGTCAAGTAGAGTGGAACATTTCCCATGCCTTACACTCCTGTTAATACACCCCAGGAAGATACTAGCTATGACACTCCTGTTAATACACCCCAGGAAGATATTAGCTCTTTTTTTGTTTGTTTTGGCAATTGCATCTCAGTGTTGGCTCATTCACTTAGTGATCCACTACAACCCCCAAATCCTTTTCTTCAGTACTACTGCCTAACCAGTTATTCCCCATTTTGTAATTGTGCATTTGATTTTTCCTTCCTTAGTGTAGTACTTTGCATTTGCCTTTATTGAATTTCATCTTGTTGATTTCAGGCCAGTTTTCCAATTTAAAAAGGTCATTTTTAATTCTAATCATGTCCTCCAAAATGCTTGCAACCACTCCTGGCTTGGTGTTGTCTGCAAATTTTATATGCTATATCCAGTAATAACCATACTGGACTCTGCTGACTCATCACTGAAGCAATATTTGTTGATAAGCTACCTAAACCATCTTACTAACACAAGAAGAAGCTACAGCTAAAACAGAAGTATCATCTGTCATTGTAATTTTACATTGCCAGACTTGGTAATGATTATCAGTGACAAACAGAAATACCACCTGCTCATGCTGTGTGGAAGTTTGGAGCAGACAAATGGTGTAAGTGGGGCTCAAGAGCTGCTTACTACGAGTTTCCTTGATAGGGAAGAAGAGACAGCAAGGAGAAGAGCAGACACTCCATTCTTTTTTCAAGGTGAGGGAGGACGTCCAAATATGATTGAGTGTGGGTGGGAAAGTAAGGGGATGAACTGGAAGAGAGAAGTAGGGGACAGAGATTTAAGGGGAGCGGGGGAAGAACAGAAGACCAATGTAAGGAAAGAAGGAAGATACACAAGTGATTGGAGAGGAGGAATAGGAAATACTAAACAACAACAAATACTGAAAACAATTCAATAAAAGATGTGCTATGTCAGGAAAGAAAAAGTAAGCATATCAAAACCATTGTAAGTACAATAAAAGTTCATCAAATTGAACTTTGAATCACTGTTACAATTAAGTACAGTGAACAGCCGGAAACTATTTTATTCTTTTAAATTGGAGAAGCAGGCTCAGGGTAGAGTTGGCAAGAGAGCTCAGTATTCTTCATTTTAGCTACAAGGTTTAGCCCATAAGCTAATAAGAAAAGGGGGAAATGTCTCATGTAGTTGACCAACCTTCCCGTCACACAAGAAACTTGGACCATTTATTTAACTTAAATTCATCTAGGTCCTTGAGAATATCTTGAGAATAGGCAGAGGATTGTTCAAATTTGCATGGGTTTTTAAGTACACATTGAAGCCAGCTTATTCTCCTTTCCCAAAGAGGAGAAAGCTGGTGTCAAAAAAAGGCCCAAAACAAGAGTAGAGAGATAATAGGAACAACTAAGCCAACCCAGTAAATAATCCTTCTTACCTCATTGTAGGAAACAAAGCTTTCTTCCACCATGAACTAAAAAAACTCTTGTCTAACTACCCACTCTGTGGCTTATAGATGGCATACGATAGACTTGTACTGACCTTTAGATTTAAACCGGTATCTCCCCAAGTGAGAATAATAACCTGCAGGCCTCCGAGAGAAATCAGAAGCTTGGGGAAGTATGAGGTGATTATAAGCAACGCTGGTAACTGCCTATTAAGGTTGCCTGACACTTCTCATTATAAGATCCGGGTTTTAGTTGCTTACAACTTTGCCAGACTAACTGTTTAAGCTGAATTTTTTCATGGGAGCTCTCTGCCTCAGGCTGATAATTTCTGTATTTGTTTTAGCCAAAACGGTTCAGCAATTTCCGAAAACGATGTGAGGGAAAAATACATTTCCCCTTACTTCAAATCTGGAGACCTTTTCTTTGAAATGTTCTAGTACTCCCCATGCTTTGGACTTGTGTCAAAAATGTGCCTTTTGCAGTCCCTGTGAAATTCCACCCAAATTTGGATGAGTTATAAGCATTTGAAAAATCTCAATTTGCACATGCTTAATAGAGACTGGCTGCTAGACCTTAACAGCTAAAAACTTCAGAGTCCATCCCCACGGAGCATGTTGAAGCATCTCACAGCTCCTAAAAGAAAAGGAGTACTTGTGGCACCTTAGAGACTAACAAATTTATTTGAGCATAAGCTTTCATGACCTACAGCTCACTTCATTGGATGCATTCAGTGGAAAATACAGTGGGGAGATTTATATACATAGAGAACATGAAACAATGGGTGTTACCACACACACTGTAATGAAAGTGATCAGATAAGGTGAGCTATTACCAGCAGGAGAGCGGGGAGAGGGGGGTTGGGCGGGGGAGGAGGGAACCTTTTGTAGTGATAATCAAGGTGGGCCATTTCCAGCAGTTGACAAGAACATCTGAGGAACAGTGGGGGGTAGCGAGGGGGGGGGGGGAAATAAACATGGGGAAATAGTTTTACTTTGTGTAATGACCCATCCACTCCCAGTCTCTATTCAAGCCTAAGTTAATTGTATCCAATTTGCAAATTAATTCCAATTCAGCAGCCTCTTGTTGGAGTCTGTTTTTGAAGTTTTTTTTGTTGAAGAATTGCAACTTTTAGGTCTGTAATCGAGTGACCAAAGAGATTGAAGGGTTCTCCGACTGGCTTTTGAATGTTATAATTCTTGACGTCTGATTTGTGTCCATTTATTCTTTTACACAGAGACTGTCCAGTTTGACCAATGTACATGGCAGAGGGGCATTGCTGGCACGTGATGGCATATATCACATTGGTAGATGTGCAGGTGAACGAGCCTCTGATAGTGTGGCTGATGTAATTAGGCCCTATGATGGTGTCCCCTGAATAGATATGTGGACACAGTTGGCAACGGGCTTTGTTGCAGGATAGGTTCCTGGGTTAGTGGTTCTATTGTGTGGTGTGTGGTTGCTGGTGAGTATTTGCTTCAGGTTGGGGGGCTGTCTGTAAACAAGGACTGGCCTGTCTCCCAAGATCTGTGAAAGCGATGGGTCGTCCTTCAGGATAGGTTGTAGATCCTGGATGATGTGTTGGAGAGGTTTTAGTTGGGGGCTGAAGGTGACGGCTAGTGGCGTTCTGTTTTCTTTGTTGGGCCTGTCCTGTAGTAGGTAACTTCTGGGTGCTCTTCTGGCTCTGTCAATCTGTTTCTTCACTTCAGCAGGTGGGTACTGTAGTTGTAAGAATGCTTGATAGAGATCATGTAGGCATTTGTCTCTGTCTGAGGGGTTCAAGCAAATGTAGTTGTATCGTAGAGCTTGGCTGTAGACAATGGATCGTGTGGTGTGGTCTGATCAGACTGCACATCCACCATCCCCACATAGTGACTGTGCATGCTCTAACCCAGAGCTATGGGGGCTCAGAAGGACTTTCTCTGAGAAGACTGATCCCAACTGCTCTAGGTTGGGTGGGGCCAGGCACCAAAACGGTAAGCAGGAAGCCTATCTCTCATGCTCTTAATTACCCACACTGCATGGCTGCTAGCAGAAGAGAAGAGGAAGCTGCCTGATTCAAATATATAGGGACAAAAGCCAGAATGGGGGGGAAGGAAAAAAGCAGACTGTAATAACGAGTCTGGGAGCCGCTATGGTGGGGGAAGGACCCCGGGCTCATACAAATAATTGGGGAAAGAAGCAGACTAGGACTGGCTGAGCAAGGAGACAGGGACTGAGAAAGGGGAGAGAGATTGGATAGCAAGCCCAGAGGGTGGTTCTATGGTAAGAAGAAAGGGTACAACATTTTGCAAGGGACAGAAGGATAGCAGGAGAGTTTGCTGCCTTCTAGGAGCAAAGATTAAGGACACCACCACAAGAATAAGCAAGATTCTAAGATTGGTTCCTTTGGTGGTGATCTACATTGACATGAGTGACACCACATAAGGTACCATTCCACAGATTCTGGATTGGAAAGAATGCTGAAGGAGAGGAATATCCACATAATCATCTCAGAAATTCTTCCTGTTCCTCGAGCAAGAGGGAAAAAAAGAAGGCAGAAGATACTGGAGGTGAACAGATGGCTAAGTAGATGGCATAGGGAGGGAGGTTTTGATTTTGTGGAACACTGGAACACTTAATATGAAGAGAGGGGATTGTACAGTTCTGATACCCTCCATCTCAACAGAAGGGGTACTATTCTCTTGAGTGATAAATTAGTTATAGTAGTAAAGGAGGGCTGTAATCAACCATGAAGGGGGGTGAGGAGGTATAATTAAGCAATTGTGGTACAAACACCCGAATATGTAAACAGCCTCATGGCATCATGCATATTACAAATCCAAGTACTACATGGCATGCAAGGATCACATTTTTAATTGTTTAGATACTTACGTTAGGAGCGTGGTAATAAACAAGAGGCACTGGAGATATTAATGTATTAAAAGAAATAAATAGAAGTTTTTCTCACCCCCCACCCCGATACACACACAAACTCACTCTCCTGCTGGTAATAGCTCATCCAAACTGACCACTCTCCAAGTTTAAACTTGTGTGTGTATGGGGGTGTGGGGATGTGAGAAAACCTGGATTTGTGCTGGAAATGGCCCACCTTGATTATCATGCACATTGTAGGGAGAATGGTCACTTTGGATGAGCTATTACCAGCAGGATAGTGAGTTTGTGTGTGTGGTTTTTGGGAGGGGAGTGAGGGAGTGAGAGAACCTGGATTTGTGCAGGAAATGGCCCAACTTGATTATCATGCACATTGTGTAAAGAGTTGTCACTTTGGATGGGCTATCACCAGCAGGAGAGTGAATTTGTGTGGGGGGGGTGGAGGGTGAGAAAACCTGGATTTGTGCTGGAAATGGCCCAACCTGATGATCACTTTAGATAAGCTATTACCAGCAGGACAGTGGGGTGGGAGGAGGTATTGTTTCATATTCTCTGTGTGTATATAAAGTCTGCTGCAGTTTCCACGGTATGCATCCGATAAAGTGAGCTGTAGCTCACGAAAGCTCATGCTCAAATAAATTGGTTAGTCTCTAAGGTGCCACAAGTACTCCTTTTCTTTTTGCAATTACCTGTTGGTCATCGAAGATTAAAAATCACAAGAATGAGAACAGTTTGAATGCTTATGGATTAAAGATGGGGTACTGGTGGACATCTGTTACAGACAACTTAATTAGACTAGAATAATGGTTTTCAACCTGGGGTCCGCAGACTAAGATTTCCAAAGGGAATTCTTTTGAAAATCCTCCATTTGAAAATATTTAGGGGTCCAGAAATTAAAAAAGGTTGAAAACCACTGAACTAAAGGACAAAATCCTCATTAAATATCTATCCATAATATGTAGGAGGAAAAACATATCAAAGGTGACTATAATCTGAGGGAGATTTTGCTGGACATTTTATGCAGCCAGTAACAAAACTTCCTTAGAGTTTCTAAACAGAATAATTTTTAACACCAAATCCTGCACCCAACTCAATATTGGTCCTTATTCTGACAGACAAGAAAGAGCAATGATCACTGACCTAAACACTAACCGTTGCCGAGATATCAGTGATCATACACTCATAGAAATATAGGAGTGGAAGAGACCTCGATAGATCATCTAGTCCAATCTCCTGCATTGTGGCAGGACTAAGTATTATCTTCTAGACAATCCCTGACAGGTGTTTGTCTAACCTGTTCATAGAAATCTCCAATGACAGAGATTCCACAACCTCCTTAGATCATTTGTTCCAGCTCTTAACTACCCTTACAATTAGGAAGATTTTCCTAATCTCTAACCTATATCTCCCTTACTGCAATTTAAGCCCATTACTTCTTGTCCTGTCCTCAGTGGATAAAGAGAACAACCGATCCCTCTCCTCTTTATGACGACCTTTTACTTACTGGAAGATTTATCTTCTCTTCTCCAGACTAAACACACACCATTTTTTCAATCTTTCCCTGTAGGTCACGTTTTCTAGACCTTTACTCATTTTTGTTGCTCTCCTCTGGATTATCTCCAATTTGTCCACATCTTTCCCGAACTGTGGTGCCCAGAACTGGACATAGCATTCCAGTTGAGGTCTTATCAGCTCTGAGAAGAGTGGAAGAATTTTCTCTTGTATCTTGCTTACAAAATTTGTTGACTCACATTTAGTTTGTGATCCACTTCCTTTTCTGCCGTACACCATCTAAGGCAGTCACTACTTATTTGGTATTTGTGCAACTGATTATTCCTTCCGAAGTGTAGTACTTTGCATTTGTCCTGTTTTTCATCCTATTTATTTCAGACCATTTCTCCAGTTTATCAAGATCATTTTGAATTCTAATCCTGTCCACCTAAGTGCCTGTAACCCTTCCCAGCTTGGTATCAACTGCACTCTTTATAAGTGTACTTTCTTTGACATTATCCAAATCATTTATAAAGACATTGAATAGAATCAGACCCAGGACAGATCCCAGGAGGAAACCACTCAATATGCTCTTCCAGCCTGACTGTAAACCATTGATAATTCTCTGAGTTCAGTTTCTCTATCAATTGTGCACCCACCTTACAGTAGGTTAGTCTAGGCTATATTTCCTTAGTGTGCTTATGAGAAGGTCATGTGAGACAGTAACAAAAGCCTTACTTACATCTATTGCTTCCCCACATCCACAAGGCTTGTTACCATGTCAAAGAAGGATATTTGATTGCTATGACATATGTTCTTCACAAATCTATGTTGACTGTTACTTATCACCTTATTATCTTTTAGGTGTTTACTATCAATTATTTGATTATTCACTCCATTATCTTCCAGGTACCGAAGTTGAGCTGACTGGTCTGTAATTGTCCTTATTCCATTTTTTATCAATAGGTACTATACTTACCCTTGTCCAGTCCTCTGGGATCTCTCCTCTCTCTCCATGAGTTCTCAAAGAGAATTGCTAATGACTCAGACATCTCTTCAGCCTGTTCCTTAAGTATTCTAGGATGCATTCCGTCAGGCCCTGCTGGTGAAGACATCTAACTTGTCTAAATAATTCTTAACTTGTTCTTTCCCTATTTTAGCCTCAGATCCTACCCCATTTATACTCATGTTCACTATGTTAGTCGTCCAATCACTGCTAACCTTTTTCGTGAAAACTGAAACAAAAAAGGCATGATGTAGCTATATTTACTTTGTGGAAATAGAATGTCACAACTAGTAGTACCGGTAAATATATTTAGAACTTTAAAAGGGCCAGTTTTCCAAAGCTTAAAGCAATTATTGGCATAACTGACTGGGAACAAATTTAAAATGGAAACTTTAACAAAAATTGGAAATTGTTCAAGTACATTCTATTGGATGCCCAAAAAGCCATGGTTCCACAGACATTTAAAAACAAAAGTTATGCTGGGCAAGGAGCCAATCTGGCTAAAAAGAGATGTGAATGTGGTGATAAAACATAAATAAAATATATAAAGGATGCAAAAGAGGGGAAGTAAATGGCAATGAATATAAAGTTTAAAAAAATGCAGGTAACTGATAAGGGAAGTCAGGTATAGGTCCATCAGTACATGCAGACGCTAAACTTGTAAACAGTGATGTAGAAAAGGCAGGAATGTTAAATAGATATTTCTACTCTCTATTCAGAATGAGATACGAGGATGTAGCCAACCCATGTGATTTTGTAGATAAAATATTAAGATTACTATCTGTAACAAAGGAGCACATGAGGCAGAATCTGCCAAAATTAACATTTTCAAATAAACAGACCAAACAATTTACAACCAAGAGTCTTGAAGGAACTAACAAAGGAGCACTTTGAACAGCTGTTACTTTTTAACAAATCTTGAAAAACAAGGGACATTCCAAAGGACTGAGGACTGCCAATGTAGTTCCAATATTTAAAAACGGAGAAAAGGATGACCCAAGGAATTGTAGACCAGTTAGCCTGACGTTAATCCCAGGTAAAATAATGGAACCGTGAATTTGGGACTCTGTCAAAGAACTAGAGGCTACACAGCATGGTTTCATGGAAAGTCAGTCTTGTCAAACTTTTTTTTTTTTTTTTTTTTTTAACAGGGTTACAGACTGGTTGATAAAGGCAACTGTGTTTTCACACCATATATAGATTTCTCCAAGGCATCTTAGTATCACATGACATTTTGATTTTTTTAAAAAAAATGAATTATACAGAATTAACAGAATACACATTAGATGGATTAACAATTGGCTCACAGACAGATCTCAAAATGTAGTTGTTAATGGGGAGATCTCAATGAGCGGGATGAGATGTTATACCTACAGGATGAGAGACTGACTTAGAAAACAGTGACTTAGAGAAAGACATAGGCATAATCATAGGTACTTGCTTCAACATGAGCTGTCAGTGCAACACTCTGGCAAAAAAGCTAATGAGATCCTCAGATGTGTAAAAATGGGCAACATCAAGCAGAAGCATGGAAGTGATCTTGACCTTTGTACACAGAACTGGTAAGACCACTGCTAGAATACTGTATCCATTTCGGATGAATCACACTTTATGAAGGATGAAATACTGGAAGAGTTCAAAGGAGGGTCACAAAAATTATTAAAGAGTTGGAAAACATGTCTTACGATATGAGGCTTAAGGAGCTCAACCCATTCAGTTTATCGAGGAGAAGGTTGAGAAGTAACTTGAACCCGTTGTATAGGTTCTTATACATAGAAAAAAATATATGATAGTTGGGAATTGTTCAACCTTGCTGACAAAGGCATTGTGACAAATAAAGCAATTTCTTGTATATCCTTGGAAGACCTTACTAAATTAAGTTATTAAATTAACTATCTTTGGGGCCCATTGTATTAAATGCAAAGTTTATGTATTATCACGGGCCAGGACTGCATACAACTTCTCTGCGAGGGAGGCCTGGAAGTCCAGGAACTATATTGAAAGTGTGCCAGACAAGAATGGACTTCTGGAACAATGGGGTGAAGTAGATTTCCTGAGAAACACAAAGGGAGAAGTTAACAAATGCCTTCACCTCCGATTACACCAAAAAAAACAGCCTTTTGAAGCTACGCCCTGAAGAGTGAATGATTGTTTGCTGACTACCTGTTCTCAGAGACTGGAGATCAAAGGCTCGAGCTGTATAAAGAAACAGTTTGTGTTCTGGTTCCAAATCACAGGTAGTAATGAACCTGTAACAAAGAGAAAACCCAGCTGTGTGTTTTGAAGGACTGACACCTACCCAAGTCTAAAATTTAAGTTGGGGTGACTTCTGCTAAGCTTTTTAGCACACACGTAGGTTCTTTTATTGTTTTTAATGTGTTTTATCTGTAATGCTTTCACCTTTAGAATAAATGTCCTTACTTAGAAAGAGCAAGTGTGGTAACTTGTAACTGAGAGTAATTACACTGTTCATGGCCTCTAGAGAGAAAGCAAAGCACAGACACAGGACTGTTTGGCAGTCTGGCTTTCTGGGAATATCACAGTATAAATCAAGGAGTTGTGCTATCTTGACACCCTGGTCAGGAGATAGAAAGACACAGGTCTCTCCCCAAAAGAGGTAATGGCAGAGAAGCTCAGAGCCTAGAGTGGGTGCCGTTACGTTGCGCCCCACAATGCTTTATGGAAATATGCTTATGAATGCAAATATGACATGACTGGAATATGTTTTATGCTACAAATGTCACGTAACATATCTCTGCAAAGGTTATGATCTACTGAATACATTCATCCTATTTGTATGCATATATCATTTTTGTATTTGAAGTTATGAATATTGGCTATGTACTTGTTTAATTTTAAATAGCCTCAGTGAAGTAGTTGGTCAGCTTCCTAAGAAAAGACTATTCTCAGTTAGTGCCCAAACAAGAAACATTTAAGCCAACAATGAACTTGGAGACACCAATCCACAACTGAGCTTTCTCAGGAATGTAGCTTGGTTGGTAAGGAACTCAGTCATGCATGGACTTGCCCATGTGACTCCAAAACTCCATTTTTAACTGGGTTCTACACAGGGGGAGGGAGGGGTGTCCACCCACAAGAGAAAGTCTGTTTAAACCCCTGGGAGACCCCTCCATTTTGTCTTCAGCTAGCTCAAGAGATAGCCTCTCTATCCCAAAGGATAGCTGAAAGAAACTGGAACAAAGGACAGTAACCACAGGTGGTGTGAGTAATTGCTGAACCCAGCTTAGAAGGAGACTAGTCTGTAAAAAGAAGCTTACTGGAACATCACCGAGGGTGAGGTTTCATCTGTAATCACTTTCTTACTGTATTAGGCATAGACTTGCATGTTTTATATTGTTTGGTAATTTACTTTCTTCTGTCTGTTACTACTTGGAACCACTTAAATCCTACTTTTTGTATTTAATAAAATAATTTTTTATTTATTAACTAACCCAGAGTATGTATTAATACCTGGGGGGCCAAACAGCTTTGCATCTCTCTCTATCAGTGCTATAGAGGGCAAACAATTTATGAGTTCACCCCGCATAAGCTTTATAAAAGGTAAAACGGATTTATTTGGGGTTTGGACCCCACTGGGAGTTGGGCATCTGAGTGTTGGAGACAGGAACACTTCTTAAGCCGTTTTCAGTTAAGCCTGCAGCTTTTGTGGGATGTAGTTCAGACCTGGGTCTGTGTTTGCAGCAGGGAAGCATGTCTGGCTCAAACAAGGAAAGTTTCTGGAGTGCCAAGCTGGCAGGGAAAACAGGTTAGAAGTAATCTCAGCACATCAGCTGGTAGTTCCCAAGAGGGTTTCTGTGATGCAACCAATCACATGTGCCCTTGGTGGACTATGAGGGGGGGGAATACAGGTGCAGTTGCCTTTAACAGTGACATATATGTAGGTTTGCCAGACATCCAGTTTTCGACTGGAATGCCAGATCGAAAAGGGACCCTGGCGGCTCTGGTCTGCACAGCGGAGTGGGCCACGAAAAGTCCAGTTGGCCACAGCAGGGGAGGCAGGCTCCGTGCCCTGCATTGCACAGCTCCCAGGAAGCAGCCAGCATGTCCCTCTAGCTCCTAGGCAGAGGGGTGGCCGGAGGGCAGCCTGGGGAGATCCGCATGCTGCCCCCACCCACATGCACTGCAGCTCCAGGAACCACAGCCAATGGGAGCTGAGGAGGCAGCACCTGTGGGCAGGAGTGGCACGTGGAGACCCCTGGCTGCTCCTCTGCCTAGGAGCCAGAGGGACATGCCAGCCACTTCCCGGGAGCAGCGCAGACTTCCTCTGTCCCTGGGAAATGCTGGGGCCACCTGAGGTCAGCGCCACCCAGGGCCCGCACCCCAAACACCCACCCATGCCCCAAACCCCGTCCCAGCCCTGAAGCCCCTCCCACACTCCGAAGCCCCACCCCCCCCAGCCTGAAGCCCCTCCTACACACCAAACCCCTCATCCCTGGCCCCACCCCAGAGCCCACACCTCAACTCTCTGCCCCAGCCCGGAGCACCCTCCCACACTCCGAACCTCTCGGCCCAATCCCAGAGCTCACATCCCCAGCTGGAGTCCTCACCCTCTCCCGCACCCCAAACTCCTACCCCAATCCAGAGCCCTCTCCCAAACTCAAAATCCCTCAGCCCCATCCCCCAGCTCAGAGCCCCCTCCTGCATCCCAGATGCCCCCTTCACCCCAGAGTCCACACCCCCAGCCAGAACCCACACCCAAGCCCTGACCCCCCTCCCACACCCCAAACCGGAGGCCCCTCCCGCACCCCAAACCCCTCATCCCAACCCCACCCCAGAGCCCGCACTCCCAGCCAGCACCCTCACTCCCTCCTGCACCACAACCCCTTGTCCCAGCCTGGTGAAAATGAGCGAGTGTGGCGGATAGCAAGCAAACTTGCTGTATTCTGACAATTAGAGCCCTGTGCGGATACAAAATTTAAATCTGCAGATATAAATTGGTATCTGCAGAGCTGCAGGGCTCTAATGGGAACTGCAGCGAAGAAAGCAGCAATCTGATGGGCAACTGCTCCCAGGAGCCAGAACCCCAAGCCAGCAGTTCCTTTGGCTTGGGTGTACCGCCCAAGCCCTGCCCACTGGGGTGGGCACCAGGCTCATGGCAGCTGTCCCTGGACACGCTGGTGCAGTGGGTGGGACTGGTGCGGTACAGCCATGCTGGAGGAGCTGCTGGCATGGGGCATTGACTCCTGGGAGCGGCGGCCCAACAGGCTGTTGCTTTTGCTGCTGTGGTTCCCAATAGAGCCCTGCAGCTCCTGATTTATATCTGCAGATACAAATTTTATATTCATGCAGGGCTGTACTGACAATCAGAAGAGATGTGATGGTACACACGCACAAAGAGTGCGCCAGTAAAAAAAAAAAAAAAAAAAAGCAGCAAATATTTCAATAACCCAAATACTGAAAAAAGATTTTTACAATTGTAAATTTCCCCTGAAGGCCAACATCTTGTGCACGTTAAAAGTTAGCTCAGAGCAATTTTTTTTGTAGCCTAGAATTAAATGCTGATAAAAAAAGGATTCAAAATGCAAGTGCTGACACAACCTTAACTACAGCATTTTGCACTATAGAGCAGTACAGCTATAATTAAAAAGACAACTTACATCAAGTAAAAAGCTTCCCTGCAAGCCTTTTTAATGGATCAATACTTCACCACCATCAGCAACTCAACAGGCTAAGGGAAGAGATGGAAAAAATTAGGCTCGTTAAGCAATTAAGGAAAATAACTTGCCTGAATACAAGGGTCTTTTGAAGGCTCTGGAAAGCTGATTGTAAAAGATAACCCTGAATTTATTATTTACTTCTAGAATTAACCACAAAACATAGGGATTGCTTAACATCACATACGAATAAAAAAAATCCATGTCTGTTGTTCTGATTTTCTTGCATTACAGAGTGGCTGCAAAAAATTGTTAAAGATGCAATAAGAAAGCTGACTTAAAATTGGGGGCAATCACTATTAGAAAGCTGCAGAAGAGAAGCTCTAAATAACTGAAAATATATTAGGGAGAAAGCGGCAGTGTATATGACTCAATTTACAGAAATACAGTAAACTGAGTTTTTAAAGCAATCAGCAATATGGTAAGCACATATTGAACTAGCTCTCTTTTCCATAAATTTAGCAGTAAGATCTTTAAGGCAGAGAACCAATGAACTTTCACTATTCATTGCAGAAAAGACCTGAGATGTGCAGTTTGGTACCTGGTGATGTGAAACAGCCACAGCTAGAACAGGAAGATTTTTAAGCTACCTGTATATGTAAAGTTTCTTGAAGGGCCCGGCAATAGATCAAAATGAACTTGTAAGTTCCCTACTGTAGTGAAGGAGTCATCCAGAAATCTGAGGATTCTTCCACAGCATGGAATGATCACTTTCTGGTGACCCTGGCTAGATTTACACGTTCATCTGCCCCATGTCTATGGCAGCCTTTAGTAAAATTTGAAGGAAAGGCCACTGGAAGCTTTCATGGCAGCTAACCACGCTGCTTTTATTTTTATTTCTCTTCTCATTGAGGGGAATTATCTGGGCATTTCTGTGTTCTCTGAGCATACACTCTTACCTCAGGCAAATTGCCTCATTTTAAAATGCTTTAATTTTTCACTCTGTAGTTCTATTATTGCCAACAAGCTTAGTATTGTTCACTTACAAGATAGACAGAAAAGTGGCAGTACAGAATCTTCATTTTGGTTGGGAATAGCAAGGTACAAATGTTTATGTATGACAACTTTTTTTCTCTCCCTCTTTCTGTGGTGTGAGGAAGGGATTTTTCCATTTTATCTTCTTAGGATATGACCCTGCAAGCCCTTAGTAGCATTCAAGTAAATGTACTATACGCCCAAAATAGTGGTTTGCAGGATCAGGGCTTCCCAACAAAATTTTCAAAAATGACTACACGGATTTTGGATGCCCAAACCGGCACATTTTAAAGGGCTCGGATTTTCATGATGTGTCGAGAACCCATCCTTAGCTAATCAAGCCCCATAAAAATATCTCTGGGTAGGCACACATCGAAAATGTAGACTTAAGTTTGTATTCGGCTACATCTTTTACATTTTGTAAGGCACTGCCAATGGTATACCCTCATCTGGAATATTGTCTTCATTTTTCATCACCTCATTTCAGAAAAGGTATTGCAAAAATAGAGATGGTTCAGAGGTGGGCACAATGAATGGCACGTGGACGTGGAAAAATCTTCTATACAAAGACATCAAAAACAATGAGGCTGCTGAAGTTAGAGAGGAGACATGATAGAGAGATATACAAAATAATTAACAATTCAAAATGTAAATCAGGCACTCTAATTTACCTGCTCAAACTTCAAGGAGATTATCAATGAAACTGAACAGCAACAGTTTTTTGAAAGTCATAAAAGGATTTTTTTTGTTTTTACACAATATATAATTAACCTTTGGAACTAACTGTCGCAAGAAACCATTGAAATCAACAACTTTGCAGGATTCAGAATAGGACTGTACATTTATATGGATAATAAGAAAATCAAACTATACGATAGATAGGTTTTTAAAAAATTCTAGGAAGCACATTAATGCTTATGCTTTGGGGGATAACTAAGCTTTTCCTGATAGAGACTGGTGTAACAGACTGACAATGTCCTGCAACATCCTGGACAAACCTTATGGAAATAAGATAAGCTTTATGGAATTAAGTTAACCGGATCAAGAAAAAGAAAGGATTTTTCAATAGACTGTTTTAAACAGGCTCAGGGCCTTCTTCCTGATCCAGCAAATAGGCAGGACCCCTGGTGGGCTCCAATCCTTAAGGAAGGGTTGAACAAACTGGGCTTACGGAGCCCCGTAAGACTTGGTGCCTGTTCTGAGCTGAAGATATGAACCTGAAACTGCAAAGAAATCCCTTGGATGGAGTGTTCAAAGACTGTTGTTACCAGAGGCCATGTTAGGGTTGGGGTGATCTCTGGTAAACTTGTTAGCATGTGTGTAGATTCTTTAAATGTTGTTAATACGTCTTCTCTCTAGTCCTTTTAGCTTAAGAATAAAATAGGGTTGCATAAAAAGAGATGTGTGGTAACTAGAACTGTGGGTGGTCATATTGGTAACTGTCTCAGACGAGAAAGTAAGCAAGCTCGCTTGGGCAGTCTCTCTCTGCTGAGAATAACAGTGAAGGCAGGGAACTGTTCCGCCTGGAGATATTCCAGTCAGAAGGGTATCCAACCAAGAAAGGGAATTGCCAAGGGAACCAGATGCTTGAGAGTGGGTGCCCTTGCAGAACCCATAGAGGAGGAATATAGGTGCAGTTGCCCTGAACTGTGACAGTTAAGAAGTGAGTTTCCCCCAACAATCATGTTGTTTGATAATTGTCCATTACAGGTGTCTTGCATCTCCCTCTGAAGCTTCTGATGCTGGCCAACAACAGAGACAGGATGCTGGAGTAGATGAACCTCAGATCTGACCTGCATGGCAATTTCTACAATCCTACATCTTAGAGTTTATCACAAATCTGTTAAAACCTCCCTTAAACTGATACCACCAGTACAACTCTACCAGTGACAGGAACACTGCAAATACTAGTGAAGACTGACTGCTAGGAATGTATCCTGCATCACCTAACCATAAGCAGAATATGGTGATTAACATGCTTTGCTCCACCCTGGCACTTCCACTGTTGAAGCTATCCATGGAGCAGCACCAATATGAGATTTTCACAGAATTGTTATTGTAAGTGATGCCTTTCTGTGCCTCTCCACTTCCTCTATTACAACATCAGCAGCCTTGATTCATCACGAGTTGTCCAAGAATTATCCAAAGAGTTCTGTCAACCACTGATATTGACTAACAAGTTTTGGAACACTGGGGAAGTGCCAGAGCACTGGAGCTAATATTTTTTAAAAAGTAAATAAAATTACCTAGATTAGTCTGATACAACTGTCAAACAAAACTGGAAAGGGTGATATGGAATGCAACAGTCAAGCATTAAAGGAAAGTAGCATAATTAATGTCAGTCAACATGTTTTATGGAAAAAAAACAGATTGTGTCAAACAAACTTGATTTTTTAAAATGAGATAAGTTTGGTTGATAAAGGTAACTATTTGATGCAACATGCTTAGGCTTTTGCAACAGGGTTGACTTACCACCACGTGACATTCTGGTTAAGTACAAAAAAACCTCAGTGTAGCACATATGAAATGGGTTTAAAAACGGATGATTTCAACCAAAAAAAAAAAAAAGTCACTGTAAATAGGAAATCATCATCCAAAAGGGCTGTTTATAGGGTCCTGCAGGGATCTGTTCTTGGCCCAATATTACTGAGTATCTTTATCAGTGATATGAAATAAAATCATTGCTGGTAAAGTTTGCAGAGGACACAAAAATTGGCAGTGGTGGTAAATAATTGTATGAACTGGTCATTTCAACAGAGCTATCTGGATTGCTTGGTAAACTGAGCTCATTTGAACAACATGTATTTTAATATAGCCAAATGAAAGACAGCTTTGTTCATAGATTTGCAATGTAGGTAACACTTAAAGGATAGAGGACTGTATGCTGGAAAGCAGTGACTCTGAAAAGGATTTAACAGTAATGGTGTATAACCAAGTTAACATGAGCTTCTGGTGTGATACCATAATTAGGAGAACTAACAATCTTTGGAGGTATAAGCAGGCGAATACAGAGTAGGAGTAGAGAGGTGGTATTGCTTCTGTATATGACATTTGTGAATTACTGGAATACTGTGCCCAGTTCTAGTGACCACACTTTTAAGAGCATATAAAAAAAACGGAAAGGTGTCTGTAAAGAGCTATAAGAATGACTCAGGGTCTGGAAAACCTGCTTTACAATCATGGATCATGATCTGCAAACACCTACATGGGAAGATTGTTGGTCACAGAAGGCTCTTTAATCTAGCAGACAAAAGCATAGCAAGATCCAGTGGTCTGGGAAACACTAGACAAATTTAAATTAGAAATAAGGCACTTTTTAAAAAATATATAATGAGGGCAATGAATCATTTGAACAGCTTACCTTTAAAAAAAAAAAAAAAAAGCAGCTCTATATAAAACAACAAGTACGTGTGATGCAGGAAATACTGGGTGAAATCTTTGGCCTGTATTACACAGAAGGTCAGACTAGATGCTCATAACAGTCTCTCAGGCCTTCAATCTATTAATCTTCCCTTCCTCCCGTTTCTTCTGTGAATGTTCTGATGATATCTCCTACACATGGAATGCTTTCCCCTTTCAGTTCTCCAGCCCACTAACGCCTCCTTACTAATCTATCCTCCAAAGATTTTGCTCCTCTTTGCTGTTTACAAAAGATGATTAAATTTAAAAATTAAGTTACTCCTCTGGGGCTTCCCAACACATTCTATCACTGTGTAACTGTCTTTTAGATTACACTCTCAACTCCAATATTAGGACCTTTATTTTATTTTATTTTTTTTAATGTTAAAGTCATCAAGCAGGATTCATGCCTAACTGCGTAAGTACATGATCTTATTTACTGTTACCCTCATCACCTCTCTCTACTCCCTTCCTTGTGTCTGGTTTTTGAAACTCAGGAGTTGTGTCATGTAAAATTTAAGCTTTGAACTCCATTTTTTTTTTAAAAAAGGGTAAAACATACACCTTGCCTTACTAATGTGGCACCTAGCGCACTTTTGGGCTTTCAAAAAAGTTAACTGATAGAAATGGCAATTTCTGCAATATTGTAGACAAACCTTATTGAATTAAGTTTAAGTATCTTAGGAGTTCACTCTATTAAAAATGCATATGTTTAAGTGTTATTGTGGGATTCTATGTAACTTGTCCAGGACACATGACTCATGTAAGGATTGGGAAGTGTTAGGCTCAAAAGACTTTTAAACAATGGGTTACGACAAGAATGAACTGTCAGTTGAGTAAGTTTCCTAGGAAATACCTGGAGAAGGCGAATGCAAATGCCCACCCCTCTGGACCTGATCTTCTGAAGCTTCATCTAGGAAGGGAACCTTTATCTATGAATTACCAATTCCCAGGATCAAAAGGCCCAAGCAGCATAAAGGAGTAACTTACAGAGTCATGAGTGTTCTTATTGTAAGCAAAAGGACTTACTTGTAGCCAATGGACTGTTCAGCGGCCGAGCCCTTATTGGAGTCAGGTGGTGGATACCTTGTTAGCATGCGTGTAGGTTCTTCTATTGTTTTCTAAATGTTATCTCTGTAAAGCTTTTACCTTAAGAATAAATGTGCTTCCTTAGAAAGAGCTGTGTGGTAAATTAACTGTAACAGTTACACTGTTTACCATCTCTGAAGAGAAAAGTAAAGCAGGCCTGCTTAGGCAGTCTGACTTTGCTGAGGATTTTACAATGCAAGCAGGGAATGGTGCAGAGTGGAAATATCCCAGTCAGAAGGGAGAGAGACATGCTTCTCCTGCCAGGAGACAAAGCAGCAGGGGAGCTGAAAGCCTAAAAGCGGGTACCTTTGTGCGCTTATATAGGGAGAATACAGGTGTGGTTGCCCTGAACTACAACAACAATGCTTAAGTTCTCTGCACAGAAATTTTGCGAGCAAACCGTTTAATTCTAAAACCACTATATTTCTTTAGCAAACCCTGCCAGACGGAACATCTTGCTGGAAGTGTCAGTAAAAAAAAAAAATCATTAATTCATAAAATCATAGAAGTCCGTAAACTCTGGAATTCAGCAAATGCTATTGCCAAGGGGCAAGGGACCAGTAGGGCCATAAACAAAAGATGAAGAAAGAGGGTAAAAGAAGGGATGTCTGAAGAAAGGATTGAAGCATTAGAGGCAGCTTTTAAGAGGACATTATGGAGCAACAGCAGTCACTTCCTATCTAAGGATGCAACTGAGTTGCTTTATATAAGGCTGATGTTGCTACCTGCCCTCACTTACCACTACTGCCTCTGAAATCAACAATAAAAGGCATATAGGTATAATTTAGGTCTGGGGCCCACGATTTGAAGTGAATTAAGATAACAGACTTCTAAAAGACACTGAAAACAGAGGTATTCAGAGCTCAAGGAATAAACTTTTTGCCACTTAAAATACAAATACAATTTAGTTTCCTGGCAACCTCCATCTAGTGCCCAGAACACATCTAGCTGCAGAGAGTAGTAATTAACTTCTGAATCTGTAACATGGCTATGGGATAACTGCTCTGACTAGCTTAGTATAGGACAGCAAGTGTTGGAGATCAACATTTTTAAAATGAAAGTAAATCCAGTGTCCACCAAGGGCTTTTCTTGTGGCCACAGCCTCCTGGTGGTGATTGGGGGCCAGTAGGAGCAAATCAGTGGCCCTTCCCCAGGGCCCCCCTCCGGAGACACAAACACTGGAGAAGCAGGCAGCCAGTGAGTTCCCCACACTTCCGGAGGCGCTGGGGTCGGACTTCAGCCCTGGAGCTTTGAGCTCTGGCCCCCAGGTGCAGGGCTTCGAGCTCTGGCCCCCGGGGTCACCACTCCTCCCATTGACCCTGGCCCGTTCTGCCTTCCTCCCCACCTCCCCATACAGGACTTAAATTTGTATGAACTCCCCAAGCCCTTTCCTTACAAATGTAGACCACAAAATGTACCCCAAATCAAGCAGAGAGGCCTGTCAATGGAAAAAAATGTAAATCAAAATGTTTCCAAGGAGGCCCAAGAAACCTTCTGAGGGCAGTTGGAGTAATTTCCTACCCACAAACATCAGGAGGTTCATGGGCAAGGAACAAATGACTCCTTGCTCCCCCCACTTCAAGACCTTCAGACCTGTTGGGTCAAGAGGAAGGAAGCCCTACTCCTGCAGATCTTAGAATAACCGATGTAGGAAGTCTAGAGGAGAGTGGTGGAGGTGACAAAGATACTGGATAGGATAAAGCGCGGAGGAGATCAAGTAGCCATTCTTTCTTTTCTTGTGGACCTACTGAGGTCTGCAGGAGGGGAGAACTGCCAGCAACCTTTAGGATAACTGATCCTCTTTATGAGCCTCACTGGCCTTGTTTGTGAACTCCTTCTAACTTATATGAGCCTTGGTAGATTTGTTAATCCCCATGATCAGTCTATTTTGGTTTGTTGGGAGACAAATGAGGCTATTTTGAGATCCTTTGGTGCTCAAGAGTTTATGGCCCAAGGGAAGGCAAGGAGATTGGGATTCTGATGAGCATTTTAAGGCTCCAGGAGGAGGGGGAATAGAAGCCTAGTAAATGCTCACAAGGGAGGCCTCTGATGGAGAAGAGGGTTTTGGAAGATCTCAAATGTACTCCATTATGACTCTCAAGATGGAAATTAGAGGCTGAGAGAGGGCTGAAGATCCTGAGTCTCACTATGGGGGTCGAGAAGCAAGTAAATAAATCTTCATTCTTCACAAACCCTTTCATGGAGCCCTGGAAGCGACATAAGACAAAGGAAGAAGTTCTTCACTCCCCAGCACTCATCATGGAGACTGGGAAACAGGAGGAGCAAGGAGGTTCTCCCTTATTTCCCCAGCCCATCTGTTCTGCTAACCCCCAAGCCTCCTGTCTGCCTCATTTCCAGCCTGCCACCTTCCCTCCAAGACTTGAGGAGGAAAGCTCCAGCCTTTGGAACATTAGGAAGTTGAGGACAAGGGAATTGCACTCCACCTCACATCCTAGGTTCTGCAGATGTATGATCCTGTTGACATACAAAGATCTGAAGAAGTGGTAGTCCCTTTTTGAGCACATTAAGATGTCTGCAGACTCCCCCTCTGAGACCGGTTGAATATGCATTGATCATCATAAGACTTTAAGCCCAGAAAACAAAGGCAGCTTGTAACAAGACACCGGCGCTGAAGTAAACCTGTCAGTCACAAAATTCAAGACCAAAAAGACTCCATCTTGTCTGACCTTCTGTATCTCACAGGCAACCAACACCACCCAGCACCACATACTAAAACTAACAACCAAAATAAGACCAAGGTATTTCAGCCCCCAGGAACCTAAAGAATTATGTGCCACCGGGAGAGAATAGGAGGACAAAAGCACACCAATGCCAAGGCTTCTGCAATGACAGGAAACTGATTAAGTCAGATGTGTGTTCCAGTGTACCTGTGGCAAGTGTACCTCATTCAGTCCCATCGGATGGGAGGTAACCAAAATGTCAAGTGGCACTCATGTGACCAGGTTACTAGTATAAGCAGAAATTTGATTAGATAATATTGAGAAGTTAGGGGAGCCTGCTGGTGAGACAGGAGCCTGGAAAGGACTCTCTGGAGCACCTATGCAGAAGGCCTAATGAAAGCCTGCAGAAAGAAAGCCTCATCTGAGACCCTTGCAGAGAGTGGTGGCCCAGGGAGAAGTTTCAACTTGGAAGTGCTATAAAGGACTGGCAGGAAGACAAAGCCCTAATAACAGGACTGAAAAGATGTGACGCTCCTTCAGGAGTACCAAGCATTGCGAGGTACCACACCATCACCTGCCCTTGGCGTGAGGAAGTCTTGTCCGTGCCTGCTGTGCATTAAGTCCCTGAAACCACCAGCCTCTGGCAGCACAAGCACTGCATTCCAGGCCTCCACAGGCCTCGCTCTCACTGTACAGGCATCAATAAGCACACAACAACCCCCAAGTCCTCAGAGTATTCCCTGCAGTGTCCAGACCCTTATCCACTGAACACTCACAGAATTAACAGGCTTTCTGTTCCCAAATGAACAGTACACAACCATTTGTAAGATTCAACTCAAGATCACCACTTTGTTTAACGCCATAGTGCTTATATATATTTACAATGAAAACAAGAATAAGGTTATGATCGAAGAAGGGAGATTCAAATGAGTGGGAAGAAGAATATTGGAAACAAATGGTTACAAATAAAATGAAGTTGTAACACATTTTACAGACTAAACTTAACTAACAGGTTAACCTATCTAAAGTAGCTTATCTCACCCCAAAAAGAAAAGGAGTACTTGTGGCACCTTAGAGACTAACCAATTTATGTGAGCATGAGCTTTCGTGACCTGAAGTGAGCTGTAGCTCACGAAAGCTCATGCTCACATAAATTGGTTAGTCTCTAAGGTGCCACAAGTACTCCTTTTCTTTTTGCGAATACAGACTAACACGGCTGTTACTCTGAAACCTATCTCACCCCAAGTTCACTTCAGCATTTTCAACCAAGCCTGGCTGAGACCCTTCTTTCAGAAAGCAAATTCACTTCCTCAGTCAACGGTGATAGAGAGTCTTCCTTGTCCCACAAATACAGTAGTAGAGTAAGTCTTTGATGCGCACCTCACAATCAGGTTCTTCCCTCCACCCACCAGCTTGTTTTCTCTTCTCGTTAGTTTCTTTCTTTGAAGTTCTCCCATTACTTCATTTGCATTTGGTTCAGATTGACATTTATTGTCTGACAGCAAACCTGTTTTTCACCTTTTCTGTTGAGTAGTATCTAGACACAGACTTTAAGAACATAATTTTCCATGTATATTCATAACTCCTTACATAACATCCGTCCATGTGTTTCACAATGATATTGATGACAAACGCAAAACTGGCTTTTTGAGACCCCACATGACATTCTTTGGCCAATTAGAATGTACATGCCAGACCAAAGAGATCCATATAACTCCTTTGAACCACATTGCCATAGGGGTATTTGGGTTACAGAGGTCCACTTGGGTTGGGAGGCGGGGAGCTGAGAGGGAAGTGAAGTTCTGATCAGAACAAAGAATTATTACATTCTGGAAAAGACAGAAAGGAACTCATAAGTCTTGTGAAGAAAACTAGAAGATTTGGTTTTGCATTAAATTCATTTTACATCACTAAATCAAACCTTACAAAGGGAGAGTTAATTCAAAAGCACCAGTTATCACAGAGGGATTAGACAAGTGGATACACCTAGTGGATGGAGGGCAGGGGGAAAGCAACATACATGGTCTCTTGATTTTAGTAAGTCCTTTGACAGTCTCATATGACATTCTCACAAGCAAACTAGTGAAACATGGTCTAGATGAAATTACTGGAAGATTGATGTATAACTACTTTAATGACCATATTCAAAGAGTTCTCTGTCTCTGGTTGTCTGTCAAACTGCGAGGATATATCCAGTGGGTTCCCACACAGGGTCTGTGCTGGCTCCATACTATTCAATATTTTCATTAGATGACTTGGATGAGAGTATATTCATAAAATCTGCAGATGACACCAAGCAGGAAGGGGTTGCAAGCACTTTGGAAGACAGGATTAGAATTCAAAATGACCTTGATAAATTGGAGAATTGGTCTGAAATCAGTAAGATGAAATTCAAAAGCCAAGTACCACATGTAGGAAGGAAAAAATCAAATGCACAACTACAAAAAGGGTAAAAAAGGGATCTGGGTGTTTTAGTGAATCAGAAATTGAATATGAGCCAATGTGATGCATTTGCAAAAAAGTCTAATACTCTGGAACATATTAAAAGGAGTGTGATATGTAAGACAAAGGAGGGAACTGTCCCTCTTTACTCAGCACTGGTGAGGCTTCAGCTGGAGTATTGTCTTCTAATTATGGAGGCTACACTTTAAGAAAGATGTAGACAAACTGAAGAGAATCCAGAGGAAAGTAACAAAAATAAAAGCTTTAGAAAACTTGACCTATGAAGAAAGGTTAAAAAAACTGGGCATTTTAGTCTTGAGAAAAGAAGACTGAGGGGGAACCTGGTAACAGTTGTCAAATATATTAAGGCCTGTTATAAAAAGGACAGTGATCAATTGTTCTCCATGTCCACTGAAGGTAAGACACAAAGTAATGGTCTTAATCTTCAGCAAGGGAGATTTAGGTTAGATATGAGGAAAAACTTTTTAATTTAGCATAGTTAAGCTCTGGAATAGGCTTCCAAGGGAGGCTGTGGAATCCCCAGCAGTTTTTAAGAGCAGGTTAGACAAACACCTCTTGGGGATTGTCTGGTATACTTGGTCCTGCCTCAGTGCAGGGGCTGGACTAGATAAACTCTTAAGGTCCCATCCAGCCCTACATTTCTATGATTCTAAGTGGAAGGTAAATCTGAGGGAGCAGTTGGGCCTGACGACAGATCAGGTCAGCCCTGCTACTAAGTCTCTGTCTTTAGACTTCTTCAGGTAGCCTCAATTGGAATTCCTAGGAGTAACAGGAACAGGGCTCTTCTCTAGCATAACTTACAACCATGAAAAAGGAAAAGATTAAAGAAAATTCTCTCACACAACACCAGATTCATACATTATAAAACCAGAAGGATCCACTGTTATCATTTAGCCCAGCGGTTCTCAAACTTCATTGCACTGAGACCCCCTTCTGACAACAAAAATTACTATACGACCATAGGAGGGGGGACCTAAGCCTGAGCCCCGCCACGCTAGGGTGGAGGGGTCAAAGCCAAAGCCCGAGCACCACCACCCTGGGCAGGGGCCAAAGCCCAAGGGCTTCAGCCTTAGATGGGTAGCCTGTAACCTGAGCTCTGCCACCCAGGGCTGAAGCCCCTGGGCTTCAGCTTCAGCTCTGGACCCCAGCAAGTCTAAACACTAGCCCTGATGTCCCCACCCACAGTTTGAGAACCACTCATCTAGCCTGACCTTCTGCATAATTTAGGCTGTAGCATTTCCCTGAATTATTTCCTGTTTGAATTAGAGCATGTATCTTTTAGAAAAACATCCAAACTTGACTTTAAAATATCTAGCAACGGGGAATCCACTCCACAACTCTTGCTAAGTTGTTCCAATGGTTAATTACTCTCGCTGTTAAAACTGTGCACCTTATAATAAAGGTGAATTTACATCTACAACAGGTCAGTGCTTTGAGTGCATACCACCTTTAAAGAATATTAATACTCAACAAAGGTAAACCCAAGGAATGCAAAGTTAAAGCTGCACATTCCAGACAAGACACCCAAACTATCTAAACATTTTCCTTGCAACAAAGCCCTGAAAAAGAAATTCACACTTTTCTTTGCATCCATAAGAAGCTTTAAGTTTTATCAACATCACAAAACTATATCTTTTACTTGTAGAGAGCACTTGTTTGGCTTTACAGCCATACACAGTACACACAAAATGATGTGGTAAATTCCTTACCATACTCTCCCCACAGCCAGTCATTCTTCACTCTTCATTACAAGACCAATTCTGATAGGCGCTGAGGGCACTCCACTCCTCATATGAAGTGTTCAGCACCTTGCAGGATTGTATCTTACATAGGGCAACCAATTATCCAAGTGTTAGATACAGAGCTAGCCTGTCTCTATAGAGCAGGTTTCAGAGTAACAGCCGTGTTAGTCTGTATTTGCAAAAAGAAAAGGAGTACTTGTGGCACCTTAGAGACTAACCAATTTATTTGAGCATAAGCTTTCATGAGCTACAGAGCAAAAATTCATAACCCTAACATTATGAAACAAAAGTACTTACATGAAAAGAGCAAAAGTTGGGGTGATGGCGAACCATTGCACTGAGTAAAGAAGACAAGCATACTAAATGAATTAAAACGCCATTGTTACATAGTATATGGATCATCAAAAATGTGCACTAAGAAAAGATGAGATGCTGGCAGTTTGGGTGCTTGTTTGAAGTGCTTGGGTGAGAAAACACTTAAGTGTCAAAAATCAACAGGGGAACTTGAAGTCTGTTGCAGCCCGAAATATTAAAAGTGGCACTTTATTATTCAGGATATCTATATTTGTTTAGATTTCAATTGCTTACTTTACCAACTATAGTTTATATTTTATTTTTTTACTACTAGCCATATACAGTTGTGAGAGAGTGAGTGAATTATTTTCTGGTTCATATATCAGTTGCAGAATCTTTATTATTAGTGATTTTGTTCAAATCAGAAAGAACACAGTCAAGCTTCCAGACCTCAAAGTGGAGTTTCCACTCATAATTATTTCAGAAAAAAACAACTATTTTTTACTTGTAAAATGAGTAAATTTGTCTCAAAACTTGTGTCAAACAGAACTCCACGCTTCCATTTTTAGAGTCACTTTTCTGAGTACAGAAAGAATCCAACTCCCACTGAATTCAGTGAGAGTTGGATAAGTCCCTAATGAACACTGCAACTCACTATGGACCAGTTCTTGTTTCCACTGAAATCATCAGTACAATTCTACTGATCAAGTCTTTACTAATTCCTCACAGAGAATGATCTTGTGTTAAAAGACCTGACTGAGAATCAGGATAGAGAGAAAATTTAGTCAAAAGGATTGTAATGATTGTAAAAAGAACAGGAGTACTTGTGGCACCTTAGAGACTAACAAATTTATTAGAGCATAAGCTTTCGTGGGCTATAGCCCACTTCATCGGATGCATAGAATAGAACATATAGTAAGATATAGATATATATACACACACCGATAAGTTGGAAGTTACCATACAAACTGTGAGAGGGGAATTAGTTAAGATGAGCTATTATCAGCAGGAGAAAAAGCTTTTGTAGTGATAATCAAGACGGCCCGTTTAGACAGTTGACAAGAAGGTGTGAGGACACTTAACTTAAGGAAATAGATTCAATATGTCTAATGACACAGCCACCCCCAGTCTCTATTCAACCCCAAGTTAATGGTATCTAGTTTGCATATTAATTCAAGCTCAGCAGTTTCTCCTTGGAGTCTGTTTTCTTTTACTGTGGCCAGAGAGGTTGAAGTGTTCTCCTACCGGTTTTTGAATGTTATGATTCCTGATGTCAGATTTGTGTCCATTTATTCTTTTGCGTAGAGACTGTCCAGTTTGGCCAATGTACATGGCAGAGGGGCACTGCTGGCACCTGATGGCATGTATCACATTGGTAGATGTGCAGGTGAACGAGACCCTGATGGCGTGGCTAATGTGATTGGGTTCTATGATGGTGTTACTTGACAGTCACAGCAATCACCACCCTCACTGAGAAAAATTATGGATATAAAATTTGAAAGTTAGGCTACCCAGAAACATGTTTTGGCTATTTACCCAACCACATCAGTTAGCTGTCCCTAGTCCATGCCCACTAACTAATCTAAAGTTTTATATTTTAAGAAAGAGCTAATTTATTCTTTAAAAAATTCCAAGGTGCCTTTTCCCCATATCCATCTAGAAATTTCTTTCAGAGTTGTACTTATTTATCCTTCACCCCCTTTTATAAAATCCTGGGTAAGATATGGTAGTATTTAGTATTCCTGCGTCACCAACAACAGGGAGGTGACATGGATTAAAGAAGTTTGGTGTACTAGCAAAACTGATCTCCTACTAATACATCTGCCCTAGACATTGAACTGAAAGGACAGAAACTCTGCAGTTTATTTATTGGAACATAAAATCATATACATGCTTGCATTTTAGTCCTAATAATACATTCTTACAGGCAAGACATATCAATCAGTTGTTGAAGTAGTCCGTAGTGCATAAAAGAAGATGTTAAAACTCAATCCACTTCTCTTGTGCTGCTTAATTAAATAAATTCCTTGGGGTGCTTGTGGTATGAACTGACCCTTCCAAAATATGGCTTCTGGACTCTGAATTACAGTACATTGCACATGGTTGGGGAATGGTTCTCTGGTTCTGCAGCATTAGTGCTTCACTTAACTGAAACTGAAGGACTCTTAACACTCCAGTGCTCTAGAACTAATATACTTGTATTAAGTTCAAATTTTGGTTGTGGCATACCAGTATAGTGGGCTTCCTCAAATTTTCATCAATAGGTTTCTTGGGGGCTTGACTCACCACTGCAGCGCTTCCTGCTGGTTGTCCTGGGAATTAGCTCTGCCCCTCTTCAGGTGGTGTCTTGCCCACTGTCACCTCTGCTCCAGGACCTGTGTTGCCCCAAGGACCACTGCGTCCTCTTCAGGACAGAGCCCTTTGTCTTAGTAACTAAAAAGTGATCTGCTACCTTTTCCCTGTTAAGGGACAAATCAGAGATCCTTATTACCTCTGTCAGACCCACATCACTGATGTCTAAAATTAAGGTTACTATTTGGGAAAAACAGAAAATTTCAGTGTATTTTGATGACACGTTGCTGTAACTTTTCCCTGTCCAACTCACTAACAAGCGCTACCTAGTTATGTCAAGTTACAAGGTGACTATCAAAGTCTGTGCTCTCTACTTAAAGATGAGACCATATTGGTAATGTTTATTCTTAATGTCATGAACAAAAAATTCCAATATTTGGGGACTACCGCCATAGCGAGCCTTGCATGACATTTTTGCTGTGAGCTCAAAAAACTTGATAAATAGAACCGTTTAGGTGTTTGCAGTTAGAAATAAATCACTACTAATAATCTGAAAATAGATTAATTTAGTTTATTTTAAAAAGGGACTATGGCTATGCAAATGTATCACCATACACTAAAAACTGTGATACTATCATTTCAGCAGTATTATTTTAACCAATGCAATATATTTCAGAAGTCCTTCCAAGAAACATTATTTATAAGCACATCTTTGGGAACAGCATTAAAAGTTCTATAGCAGCATCTAACATGCCCATAATTTATATTGATTGTTTATCTTACAAAAATAGTTCCTAGCTGTTTTTGAAGGGGAGGAGATAAAAAAAGCTTTTAAAAGAAACTTTACCTGCAAAGACAGCAATTTTAAAACCAAAAACATTTTAAGGTTTGAAGGCCATTCATCAAAAGAATTTATTCAAGGTAAGACAAGTTTTGGATCAAAAGCATTCGTTTCCCCTTTAATTTAAAGGAAAGCCATGTGTGTACCATATTCTTGGCATTCATACAAAAAGTACTTTGTTAAGCATGCTAAAAAATGGATAATTATGAATTTTTATTTTTCTGCCCCATTAACAAGTATTTATGTTCATTAGTGTGTGTATTTACATAGAGATAGAGGTATAAAGAAATGTATATCCAATTTAAAATTTAAAGCCAGTTTCCATCTTACTTTAATAATGCATTTAATATTACATTACATATTAAATTATTCTAATAGTTCATGTTTTCACAGTATAGTTCTTACAGTACTAGAATGATATTAAAGCAGGATATAAACTTTAAAAAAGTTTATGATCTTTGACTGAGGGCTACCATAACAGCTAGTATTGAACATCTTTCAGACAGATAGCTGGTAGAAGAATGCTACCTCTAAATACATACGGGCAGTTCCTCACCTGTTGTAAATTGACATAGCTCCACTGAAGTAAAGATTCTACTGAGAATCTGTCTCATATTTTCCATATCACTTCCAGTTTATTATATATGTATGTTGATACAAAAATATAGACACATACACACACATTTACTGTCCACCATGTGAACTTTCAGAGTGCTAGGCCTAGTTTTAACAGCCACTATGTCTGCAGCCTAAAGGAAATTCCCATCACTCACTCTGTTCTGTCATGGGCACTGTGATTAACAAGTATAACACATCACCATTTTTAGTGCAATTTTCAACATTCTGGAAATATAATGTGCTTATTTATGCCATGTTCATCATTATAGTGCCACGGAATTGTGAACTTGTGGTTAAAATGTTTTTGCACACTTGCTTTTTCCTACTGAAGTTAACAATTTTACTGTTTAAAATAGCATCATTTCTATTTTATATTTGTAACTGCTGAACTCAGCTACTCGCAAATATTTTGCTTAACGTTTAATAAATTCTTGTATTTTAACTTCAGAAAATGACCCCTGATCCCTACATTAACAGGGTTTAGGTACACAAAATACAGTGGATCAAACCATCTTTCTCCAAAGTAATACCCTGTACAGAAAACATTTTATGACCTATGTCTTTCTAAAGTCACAATTACACTATAAAATAAACCCTGAAAAATATTACATTACTTAAGGAATGCTTGAAACACTGGACTCTATACTTTACCTTAAAAACCATCACCTTGCTGATCTTAGCAATTAATTGTTTACTGTACACATCCTACTGATATTTTCAGGTTGAGGTGATTGTATGATCACCTAAACATTAGCGCACTAATCCATAATTCAAGTTACCTTTTAACTTAACTGTTTCCTACTTCAAAATTCATGCAGAAATTTTCCATTGGTAAGTGTACTGTGATACATGTAATTTTTTCTCTGATTACCAGTGAAGTATTCTTGAACAATGGGTAAATATATTAGCAACACATACTGAAAGTTTTTGACTGAAAAGGACTAAATATAAATTAGCATCAAACACAGGAGCATATTTTGTACTTATACTTACTTTTCACAAATGTACCTTGCAAATGAATGCTACTTTGCAAATCTTAGGCCTGATCTACACTTGGGGGGATTGATCTAAGTTACGCAACTTCAGCTATGTGAATAACGTAGCTGAAGTTGACGTACGTAGATCTATTCGCCGCGGTGTCTTCACTGTGGTGAGTCAACAGCTGACGCTCCCCCGTCGACTCCGCCTGCATCTTTTGCTCCGGTGGAGTACTGGAGTCGATGAGAGAGCGCTTGGCAGTCGATTTATCACGTCAAGACTAGACGCAATATATCGACCCCCTGCTGGCTCGATCGCTGCCCGCCGATCCAGTGGGTAATGTAGACAAGTCCTAAAAGATATAAAAGCTTAACACGCCAGGTTCAGTTTCAGGATAAGACGAGCTGGTCCAAAGGCTAGAACCAATTGAGAGTCCCAATTTCACTCATATCAGAGTTTATAATGACTTTCGTACAATAAAATCCTTAACCTGACCTGAAGTTTAGCAGTTGAGTTTGTTTTCTAACCAGAGCCAGAATTTTGCTTCCTACTCACCCATCAATGCCCTATGTAGATAAAATGGTCAAGAGAATTGCTGTCTTTGTACTTTCCCCAAACACAGAGTGAAATTAGTTTTGCTATGGTCCAAGTTCTCAAGAAATTAGTAAAGCACATTAACAAAAATGTGCATTAAATAGCTGCCAGAAAAAGGCTAGTAGTATATTAAATGTATCAAGATGACTTCTGATTCTATAAACAGAACATTTCTCTAAAATGTGAAAAGTCATCTGAAATTCTAAAATGTCTGTCAGTTTCCAATGCTTCTATCATATAAGATCATTGGGAAAGAATACTGTTAAAAGTAGTTTTTATTTTGACACAGATAAGAGACACTGCACCTTTAAGAGTCCAGCAGTTTCAAAGCAACTCTAGGCTGCAATCATAACATCCATTAGAGTGCTCCACGTTTCAGAGCAAGCAAGCAAGTGGTTGTCATTGTAGCCAGTAAATCACCTGATCCTATTACAAAATCAATTACTGCAGCACATTTCTATTGCTACATAACTTGATGATAGCAAAATGATATTGGATAGCTACTGCAAGGTCAAGAAAACTGCTAGGAACATCTCAAATTTGTCTTTTCATGTAGGTCCAAATTATAATGCATCTACTCCATGGTATACTTTAGATTTTAAATAAATACGTATAGTTACCTTCTTTGGCTGACTGGGACATTCGATGGATAGTCTCTGTAACTGGTCTGATGTGTGGCTGCAAGATAGAAGATCAGAGCAGCAGGTCGAACGGCCCAGCCTCTTCATTAAAGAAGAAATAATGCTGCAGCCACATCCACACATTGACTTGCTCATCAGATGACTTTATTCCTTAAGAAACCAGAACTGGTACATTCCCATATATACTCAAAATTGGCTGCCTGCCTCATTCTGCAGCTCCCTGGCTGAAATTAACACTGACAAACAGAAAAAAAACATGTGTTCCTCTCCCCCCCCCAAAAAAAAAGGGGGGGACACCAGCCACAGTCCCATCACCAAGCAAAATCCATCATTTTTAAAAAAAAAACAATTCCCAGACTATTGTTTTACAAGGTAAGATATTTTAAGGCTCTTAACTAGTTTATAAAGGGAAGAAAAGCATCTAACAGAAGAATAAATTCGAGGTGTCAGACACCCTAAATTGCACACTCACTACAGCTTCTGTCCTCCTCCATCACTTCAAGTCCATTTACCTACTCTACCAGCTCAGTCTATCCAACCTGTTCTCTCTCAAAGTGCACACTATTCCAATAGCCAACAGAAAAGAGCCACACCCCTCAACATCACCCATGCACTCTATTCAAGAACCGCTCAATACCTGGAAAAGAACTGCTGTTGCATTGCTTAGAGCAACAACAGGGAACGGATTTCTGGATGGAGCCTGACCTGCCAATCAGAGCAGTTGACCTTTTATGACTCTAGTGTTCAAGAGGGACCTGTCAATTACATGTAAGAAGAATGACAGACTTGTCTTCCTGTTATACTCTACAATAGATTTTCTACAAAATATATTTTAAAATCTTATTCTAAATTGAAAATGCACATGCAACAAAAAGATTGCACCGAGGCATACAACTCTCTGAAGATAAATGACAATTGCTGCTACCAAGCTATGTGAGTTACTATAACATTTAAGAAAAAACAAATACAAATTTAAACCAAAGAAGGACTAAGCGATAAAGGAATTTAAGCTGAAACATAACCCTGCTCTTATCAATCCCCAAGAGACGCAATAGAGCTATCTAGTATAAGCAGCTTTGAAAAAAAAGTTAGACAAGTCTTTGGCTCAGAGGAAGAGTTACACAGAAAGGCAAACCTAATTCAAAAGAGCAGTCAGATCTAGATAGGCTTCCTGGCCTGTTTCAAAAAATGTTATGTTCTGAAACTAAAATATGATTTCTCAATAATACTGTGTACCTGCTTAATTTCATCTATATAATTTAATCTCTCAGTCAGAAAACTTGACAGTGTTTCTCGAAGTGCTAAATCAGTGAACCATTTACTGTTTTTTTCTTTCCATATGATAAAACATGCCAGTATTATAAATATTATAAAAAGATCATTTCAACTGGCTTACTGAAGTAAACAATACGGTTTCTGAAGTAGAAGGGCTCACATTAACACAAATGCTTAAAATCATTACAGGATAATGTGACTTGAAATAATTGTCACTTGCATTTATAGAGCTATCAGTGCTTGTCTAGTTCAATAGCATTCTCTTTATCAAAAGGTTAAGAAAAAATATAGATGGCATGAAAGCAGCTTAAACATACATATTCAAGAAAAACTTCTGGTTTTCATACTGCATTGAAAGCTTAATTTCTCTCTTGCTCTCTCCTGCTCCCTATGCTTCTTTCCCTCCCCTTCCTAGGTTTAAAGCTGAACTGGGCTAGTATTGCCTCTCCCTTTCACCTTGCTCTGCCCTTTTGATATTTATGTTTCTAGTCAATCAATTTCCAGTAGTATCTAAATATAAGCATGCACTGCAAAGTGAATTAAAAAAAACCTTTTGTAGATAAAGACTGTGGATGCAAATAAGCAAAATAATGCAATAACCTTTTACTCGCCTGCTTGAGGTACTGTCTGCTGCATAGAATTTTAAATCCTCATCTGCAGATGCAATTGAGCTGGTATTGCCAAGGACTTTGCTCTTCCTGTGCTGATTCTACACGTCTTATTCATTGAAAGAGCACATTATGTCGAAAATTTAAAGTAAAATCAGGTGAAATTACTCAGATGGTTTGAAAGGAACCGACATCTAAAAATCAGCTGCTGCTTTGACCTGTCACATTTCAGAGATATGTCAGACACATTGGTGAAGAAAGTCTTATTGCTGATGCATGCTTACCAGCAATATGCAGGATGTGGAAGTGCAGAGAGCTAATGAAAAAATATTAATACACAGAACTGAAGTGCAAGGATCAAGCTTTGACCATTAATACTTCATGTCTTTCATACCACAAAAATCTCTTCTCTCAAGATGCTATTGCTTATAAAGCTAAGAGATCTTGTCAAAAACAAAATCCTTGTTTCAAACCCTTGCATCTCAGTAGACTGCAGATAAGTTCTAATAAAATATTCTAACTCTGTGCACAATACCTCTAATAAATGGAAATCTTATTTTTTCTTTGGCAGCACATAATTAAGCATTACAAAATGTTATTTCTAAACAAAAATAGACTAATAAAATACTAATGCACTGGGTAAAGATTTTTAGTTTAACATGGTTATGAAATACACTAGTACTTCATTGGAATTTGAATTCCTCTTAACAGAAATGAAACACCAGCAGTAAAGGCTGTTATTCATTATTTATGATTTTTCCCTCCTCATGTCAGTTTCCTTAATGTACTATTGATTCTCAGAATGCATACAGATGGGGCCAGTGACAGACAAACCAGATATATATAGAACAACTATCCAGAAAAGACAAAAGGAAGATGGTTTAGAAAGATACTAATATCACTACAGAATTTTGTTTTCAAGGCTACTGATGGGAAGGACAAAACAATTCCAATAAAAGTTAATCCTGATGCTAATGATATAATTTAGCAGAGAGTGACAACCTTATATTATTTTGCACTGAACTGTTCTATAAAATAGTTTAAAAGGTGAAATCCGATTTTGTTTAATCTGAAAAGTGTCACAGCTACATTAGTTTCTCCTGCATTTAGAAAACTAGTAAACACTGCAGTCCCTAACACTGGTGATTTTGCACGTACTTTAACTCCAACAAAGACAAGTTACCATTAAAGTTAAAATTGGTTGCTATGAATTGAGCATAAGATCAACCTGACCTTCACTTTCCTGTTTCAAACTCTAATTTATTATGTTATCCCTCAAGTTATTCTTTGATAGAATCTATAGTAAGGCAAGCAATACTCTCAGAACTATTGATATACCACTTTAAAAGTTTAACAAGCCTTAAGTATATCTATTAAATCCGCTTAAAAAAAATCAAGTTTAAAAAATAGTTTTAATTAGCAAATTTCAAAAAAGCATTCATCTTGTTCTATAGTAAAAATGTTTTATTGCAAATATATTATTCTCTAGCAATTTATACAACCAACTATAGAATTCTACTACATCTCTTAAGTGAAACAGAGGTGATTTCATGCTAAGCTAGAAGTGACTCTTGCATATGTAAAATATAAAGAGGAAAAACAGCTACATGTGCGCACACACACAAAATAAATTTTTTAGCTCAGGAGTCCTGATGAAAAATCTTTAGAAATTCAGACATAGAATGAGGAGAGGACTGTACACTATGAATAGTTTAAAAGAATTGGTTAAAAAACTACTTATGTACGATACTTGCACACCCTCTGATATCAAATATAGTTCACAAGGATGAGCCTAGAAATAATAAATAAGTCACGAAGGGGATGAAGACATTGGACAGAACCTGTTGAATACACCTGAGGGGTTGGGGGTCAACTACCTGAAAAATAAATTCTCCACAAATCACAATGTTGACAAAGGTTTGGGACCAAGCAACTGTGGTATGTACGCACCAGAAACAGAGGTTTCTGACCATTCAATTCAGGCAGTGGCAGTACTCCAAGAAGACTGATCCCAAACTCAAAGGCAAGCTTAGATACTTGGGTTGCTTTTATTGGATTCCTGATAAAGTAAACTCTTAGGAAAGGTACAACAAATTTTAATTTTTTCTAGTTAGAGATTCATGTCCTCTCAAACATTTAATATGTTGCTAATATTTCTCAACAGAGAGTAAAGAGGGAATTCACAAAATATATAAAAATTTAGAGCTAGAATGTATTATAACTTATTTTATGTGGTAAACTATCAATGCTGACAAAAAGTTAACAGGCTAAACTTAATACAAATGTTTTGCTATCTTCTAGATAGAAACAGAAGAGAACTAGCCTAATGAAAGTTCACAGGACAGAGAAAAAGAAGCTCCTGCTGATGACAATCAAATCTTAAGGAGACTCTTTTTAGAAGGGGGCATAAGATCCGAGAGAACCATGGATTGTCAAGTGACCTGTCTAGTTCAGCTTCCAGAAATACTCACATTGGCCTCCCTGGTAAGAAACAAATTCAACATCTGTAATATGCCCACCCACAAATTGTACAGAATATCTGCATCTTGACCAGCCATTCCTCTGCAAATCAATTGGTCTGCTTGGACACAACTTGCCTGCCAAATAGACAGTTGCTCCAACTATCAAACAAAAGCCAGATTTTCAATGAGCCTTCCTAACTGCGTCCACAACATTTTTAACCAATCCTAAATACAAGCAGAATCACACATTTATATGTGCAAGACAGGAACTACTACAAGCTTAGGGAAAATAAATAAATTAAGTGACAAACTGAGCCCCCCGACTCAAAAACTTTTATGAAGTCTCAAAACTACTTTGTCTTTATGAAAAGCTGTATGTAGGTCTTCCATACCATAAACGCCTGAAAGCTTAGAAACTCTGTTATAGCGACAAAGAAACATTCTATCTCAGATGCAAAAGTAAACAGATACTAAGAGGTTTTAAAGGAACCTCCAAGTTTCACAAGAACTAATTACAAGAACTTATGTCTTATTATGAAGGTGTAATTATGAATTGAATCTAGGCTACACATTCGTCAGATCGTTAAAAACTGCTTTCCTTATGGGTGAGAAAAGACAGAGTCCTGCAGTACAAGAACATGGTAGGTAGCTGGCTGCTACATACACTTTAGCTATAGACAGAAGACAACAGTTTATTGGGAGAGAAGAAAAAAATAATTACTAAAAGAGAAGTTACAAATCACCATTTTAGCCTCTATATAAATCTGAAAAGGTTTCCACTTGCGGGAGTGAAGCCATTTTCTGGATGTTTCTCAAGTTTCTAGAAGATCAGATGTGACTTTTTTATTTATTTACACTTATTTATTTTAAGTCAAATGCCCCTCCCATCCCTATTAACAGCCCACCATCCAAATAGTTATGCCTGGTCTACATTACAAAGTTTTGTCAACGTAAGTTGACTTGCACTGAGGTATGTGTCTCTACCAAAATTTGTCCTCCACTGACATAAGCACCCTGTTACAGCGACGCAACACCTCTACCTCCCCGAGCATCACAGAATCACTCTCAGCCTACCAAGGTCGACACAGTGGAAGTGTAGACACTGCATGATCTGTGTAGACTCTAACAATCCTCCAGCAGCTGTCCCACAAATTCTCTTATCTGGCGACAGTAGCCACTTGTCACAATTTTGAGCCCCAGTGCCTATGGAACACAGACTCTGGAAGCCCCCTCCCCGCCCTTAAAACTCTTTGAATGTTTTCCAAATACCTTTTCCTGATTGTCCAGCTTGGCGCGTACAGCTAGCAGCTCACCTTTATTGTGTGCATCCAACCAACCAACCAACCTGACCATGCTGGGACCATGCACACAGAGAGCTAATAGACATGTTCCTGCCTGCAGCAGGCAAGAAGTGTTGGATCCCCTTGGCCTGTGGGGAGAACAAGGCATTGACTTTTCATTGATTACTGGTATTGCATTAGAAAATATAGAGTTAGGGAATACATTTTAAAAAAACAGTATCGCAGTCTGATCACACAGTCCACTTCAGAGAAGTATCCTGTGCTTGGGTGAAGGTAAAAGAAACAGAAGTAAAGTCTGTATCCGCTTTTCAATTGTTTGGCTTGCTAGGTGAGGCAGTGGGGAACAGGAAGGATATGGAGTACCTTTTTTTTTTTTTTTTAAATCTAAATAGGGATGACCCTTTTGTCATCTTCAGAGACATCCATGAAAGTTTCTGGAGATACTCTGCGACCCTCTCCCAAACGTTTCTAAGGATGGTAGCCTAGTTTCTCCACACGTGACAGGAAACTTGAGATGAGCTCAGCTGGGACCATTGCAGTAAGCAAGCTAGCAGCACAGGAGTCCGGGCTGCTTCGGGATGCCAATAGCAGCTGAATGTTCTGTCCCAGTCACCCTCAGGAGTGAGATATCAGCCAACATCACCACCACGTGTGAAAATACTGTACTATTCGTTGGACTTTCATGGAACAAATCACTCCCCTGTCCTCCTTCCCAGTAGGCTTGGCCATATTCACCACAGAATCATAGGACTGGAAGGAACCTCAAGAAATCATCTAGTCCAGTTCCCTGCACTCATGGCAGGACTAAGTATTAAGCATGGTTTGAGCTGTAAAGCTATGTTGTACCAAGAGGGTCCAAAGCAAAAGTGATAATTAGCACTTCTTTTTGAAGGTTTTAATATAAATGATACAAGGGAATTTTGAGACTTACTTCTCCCATTCTGTTATGACTGTACATCTAGTGCTGTAATTAACAGTAGCCTCTGGTGCAGTGCCAGTGAGGGATCCTCAATCCACACCTGCTGAACATATGACCTTGATCAGGAGAAGAAAGAAAAGGACTCTGGAAGATATGTTCAGCAACCTCCTCCAATCCTCTACAGCGCTGGACTGTGAAAACAGAGTTTGAAGGACTGTGACCATGGAGCAAGACCCAGAATGGAGGGATCAGTTGTTGCAGCTGAGGAAGAAGGACCAAGAGATGCAACAAGAAATGCTGGCTGGGGGACACTAGATGGGGAGGACTCTGTACTACTACAGAAAATTCTTTCCCAGGCGTTTGGCTGGTGGGTCTTGCCCACATAGTCAGAGGCCTGACTGATCACCATATTTGGGATCAGGAAGGAATTTTCCCCCGGGTCAAACTGGCAGAGACCGTAGGAGTGTTTTGCCTTCCTCTGCAGCATGGGGCATGGATCACTTGTAGGTTTAAACTAGTGCAAATAGTGGGCTCTCTGTAACTTGAAGTCTTTCAGTCATGATGTGAGGACTTAGTAACTCAGCCAGAGGGTAGGGGTCTATTACAGGAGTGAGCGGGTGAGATTCTGTGGCCTGCAATGTGCAGGTGGTCAGTCTAGATGATCATGATGGTCCCTTCTGACCTTAAAGTCTATGAGTCTATGACACTGTGGGTCTGCTCTGGCTGCCAACATAAACGTTGCAGGATACTGTTGACCTACATGCCCAAAGAGCACCAACTCCACAGCCATGACAATCCTTGGAAAACTCCATGGTCAACGGACCCCTCAACACAACAGTTGGCATCATGGTGTGCACTCCTACCCCTACCACTCTATGCTGGTAGTAAACAAGGGGAAATCACAGGATCAGACAACTTCTTTCATCCCATTTTGGATTTGGGATTTCAACTATGGTTTACACTGTTGCTAGACTGTTTTAACTTTTTGGCCCTCTCTTGTTGTTGACTGTTTCTTTGCACATAAAGTTCTATTTTTTGGAAATGCTGCATCTCTATTACTGTACAGCAAACATTACAGAACTTATAGCAGTAGCCCATAAAGAACACACACTCAAATCTTTAGACAAAGCATTAGAGATGTTGGGAGGGGCAATGCCGCCCCTTCCCCCCATTTTAAAGGAAGTACTTCAAGCATTATGGAATTCATAGCAGCATATAATAACCCGCCCATCCCCATTAAACAGATTACACCAAGCATTAGATTTCAAAAGCGTGAGGCAGTAACCCACCCTTGAACATCAGACAACAATAATGTACCTGACAGTTACAATGTTTTTTTAAAGGTCTCCCTCAGCCATATAAGTCTGAAGTGAGTTATGCCAAAAGCCCATGTGTCTGGCAGTTCAAATTCAGCTGAGAGCCAGTCCACCTCCACTCCTCCATCTTGGCAATAGCTTTTCTCCCTTTTGCCTCACAGATACTGTGCAGAACACAACCTACAGCAATAACGATGGGGATGTCTGCCTAGGCAGCAACCCTTCAATCTACTAAATGCACATTCAACTATCAGTCTGCATCAGCTGAGAGTAGCTGACTCTTTCCTTGGTGCTGTCCAGGTGGTCAGTATACAGTTTCATGAGCCAGGGGAACAATGGCTAAGCTGGGTCCCTCAGACTCACTATTGGTATTTCAACACCCCCAAGGTTTATGTGCCACTTGGGGAAGAATGCCCTTGCTTACTGCTTTTTTAGAAGTCCAATGTTCTTAAAGATGAGGCATCATGCACTTCCCCAACCAGCCCACACTGTCGTCAGTGAAGTGTCCCCAGTGATCCACCAGGTCATGCATAACCATGGAAAAGAATCCCTTTCTGCTGATGTACTCGGTGGCAAGTGGGCAGAGGACGGAATAGGAATATGTCTGCCATCTGTTGCTCCAACGCATTTCAGGAACCCCATTGTTGCAGAATATCCAATATTCTGCAGATTACCAAGAATCACAATTCTACATAGCACGAGATGATTAATAACCCTTACACCCTTTCAAGACAATGGTCCCCCCCACTGTGGATTTTCCAACTCAAAAATGATTGCCTTCTGAAGGATAGCAATTCAGTGTTGCAAGTTTCCAAAGCAAGACTGCTACCTGCTTCTCTACTGTCAATGCAACTCTCATTTTGGTGTCCCTGCTCTGGATGGCTGTGCCCAACTCAGCACACAGCTCCAGGAATGTGGTCTTTTGCATACAAAAGTTCTAATGCCATTTCTTGTCATCCCAAACCTGCATTATGACACAAGCCCACCAGGCACTGCTCATTTCTCAGCCCCAGAAGTGGTGATCCTCTGTGTGGAGCTGCTCCATGAATAACAGCAGCAACCTGGCATTTTCAATTGCTGTGTCCATCAGCATGCAGTTACTGTGCTTGAACATTCCCATATCTTCCTCATTGCAATTCTGACTGTGGTAGTACTCCTTCAAGTTCTGCAAATACATGAGAATTGTGTGTTCCGTACTACAACGCTCAAGAGAGTTGCACTGAGTTGTTTAGGGTCCATGTTTCTGCCAGAGCAGGGAGGATACAAATTGATTTTTTTTTAAACTTTAAAAAATATTAATTTAAACTGTTTGATTTTGGTTTTTAAATTATAAGAAGTTTTTCTTTTTAAAAGTAAACTTGTCTAAAATTAAATCTGAATTTAATACAAAATATGTTAAGGCCTAAACTTATGAGAATTTCTTAAAACATTTAAGAAAGAATTAATATGAATCCATGAGCCTCTATCAAAAACTCTGAGTTAAAGTTTGCTTTTCTATATAAAGAAAGAATCAGGGGAGAAACAACTAACTTTTGACATCAAGCTTTACACATGGCACAATAGGTTATGTATTAAGAGCTTGATCCTGTGAAGTACCCGGGGCTGGGCTACTGGGTGCAGACTGGCAAAGTCATCACAGTCATTGGGACCTGGCCTCTGACTCCAGGAGACATCATCATGTATCTCATCATGATCATCCACCGAGCCGAGCTGCATGGTCTCATTCTCCATGTAGCTTCTCCATACATGAACTCCGATTGGTTCAGTTCTCAAATAATGAATCTTTATGACACAACCCACCATGTAAACTTACACTCCAGCTGATGGGAAAACAATGAAGTTTATCTATCCAAAACATTTAAGGTTGTTTTGTTTAATAACAAGAAATGTTATATGATGGCTTGTATGTTTAATTAAATTCCAGTTACCATCCTAATGCATCGATACAAATCATGAGCTACAAGTTAATTATCTAGTTAATAAGCAATACATCATTCACCCTTTCCTAACATACTAAAAAGGTGCAATTAATAAGAATCTGAAAATATTAATCTATATCATTGCTTAAATAAAGGTATATAGTTATAGTGTACCCTACTAGGTAGCAAAAGGAGGTAACAAATCCAGTGTAAAGGCTCTATTTAGTTATAAATCAACACATTTTAATGGTTCTCAATCAATTAGAATGCATCTTCTTCTTTAGAAAAATAACTCAAGTACAAATGGAAAAACTGATTAAAATCGATTATTTAAATTGAGGCTTACCACTTGGTGGTTGAAATCATTGCCTTAATTTAAATCAATCCACCCTGTGACAGAGAGATGGCAAAGACTAAGAGTCATACAAAACAATAAAAGATTTCAAAAACAGGATCACAGTTATGGGATGGAATAGGCACTATGGAATGGAGAAAGAGACATGGAGGGAACTGGACACCTACCTCCCATAAACCCCGGGGCAGACAAGTGGCAACCCACAAAACACTGCAGAAATGTCCCACAAGACACTGAGCTGGACATTGGCATGGGTAACTGAGATACCTACCTACAGTGAAGTGCATTTTACATTGATGCAACCACTCATTGTGAAGATGCACAGAGCTGATGCAAGCAACCAAGTGCGCCCACATGACCTACTAGAGTCAGCGGACATACAGTGACATAACTTATGGCGACCGAACTTTGTAGTGTACTATGACCTTACAAAAAGTGACTTCAAGTCTTGGTAATGCTTCTGATCCCTAATGTAAGACAACAGATGTGGTTTCAAATCTGTTAGCCCTTTCCAATGACATACCTTCTGTTTTTTTCCTTTGAGTCTATGTCTGTCAATCACATGCTTAAGTGATCTAGACCTCTTGAGTTCATTCTTTCCAAACGTCCTTCTGTTACCCAAAGTTAGCAGGAACTAGGGAAAAAGGTGGAGAAGAGGGAGTGAGAGCCTTCTCCCTAAATACAAAATAAATATGCCTGACACGAACCACAGAGTATGTCTACACTGCAATTAAAAAAAAAAAAAAAAAACCCACTTACGACGGAGTTCTGAGACTCACTGCCAACTGACTCAGGCTCATAGGGCTAAAAATAGCAGTCGAGACATTTGGGCTGGAGCCCAAACTCCGAGACCCTCTTCCTTTGCAGGGTTTCAGAGCCCAGGCTCCAACCCAGCCCCAAAACATTTACACTGCTATTTTTAGCCCCACAGTCTGATTCCCATGAACCCAAACCTATTGCCCAGGCTCTGAGACTCGCTGCTGCAGCTCTTTTTTATTTATTTATTTATTTTTATACAGTGCAGATATATCCTCAGGTCCATGTTTGACATGGCACTCACCTTCAGACACTGTGTTTACACTTCAGATAAATAAGCCAATATCTGGAGGGTCATATGAGACAAAAACTGAACTCTCCACCAACAAATAAAATAGAAAAAAGTAGCGGGGCTCGCTCAAGCTCCACTGCCTTAAGAAAAAATGAGATGCCACCCATAGCAAATTACACAGATATTCAAAATATGATCACATGCACTCTGTTGGGCTCCACCACATGGAGGGGTGGTCTGCTTTACATCACTGGGGTTGAGATACTCCTATCAGCAAAGCCAAATTAAAGCACAGATATATGTTTAGTGTCCCAGCTACCAGAAATATGACAGCATCAGAATCTAAACGTATTTATTTACACTGGGGTAATTACACCCCTTTTTAATCTCTGTTTTCCATCAGTGTAGTGTGTACAGTAAGGTGATGCACTGATGTAAGTACATCCATGTAGTTAGTTGGACTGATGCAGATTTCCCTAATCTAGATGAGCTCTAAATCACTGGACATCTAAATTAGCAAATTTTCTAAAGAAAAGTACATTCTCATTGATTTATCTCAATGGGAATTCACACCTATTGATTTAGGCTGGCTCTACACGTCACTGCATCTACTACATTCAGTTTATGTTTTCAAGATTTTCCTGGCAATCATAAGGATTAGACTGTTTCCATAAAAAGAGGATGCCAACTTGCTCTCTCACATCTCAAGAACTGCTGAATCGCTGATCAGGCCAAATTTGAGACCATCTTACTACTTAATCTTTGAGACACACAGACACACTGTTCAGACTCTGTTTGACTTAGGTGTACTAAGGTGTTCTCTTCACTCCTATCAGACGCAGAGCTGAACACATTACTTTGTTCAGAATACACTATTCCCAAAGATTTATGAAACTTGAGAAGACAGGGACAAAAAAAATTCTCCTTACCAATTCAAGTAATACACTGCCACACTGTTGGCTGGGAGAATCTTCACTGCCTGAATTATACTCAAAGGAATGAATACTTAGAATACAAGCCTATCACTCTTAGCCAAAAGAGGTGGGTAATTTGAATTCATTGGGTTTTCTTAACCCTAGGTAGAACAGAGGAAAACCCAGTGCAAGGCTGCTAACAGTTTATTCTGTTTGACTTGGTTTATCCCTGATAGCAGGGAGACTGATGTTTTAGATTTGGGTGGAGGACAAAGTCACTAAAAATCAATGCATCTTAGTGCCAGGAGCCAAAGAACCACCCAAACATGAGACAATGAGTCTATCTGAGTGAAGAAACTGAGGCAAGGGCAGCATCTGACACAGATCAGGTAACAGAGTAGCAGCCGTGTTAGTCTGTATCTGCAGAAAGAAAAGGAGGACTTCTGGCACCTTAGAGACTAACACATTTATTTGAGCATAAGCTTTTGTGCTCAAATAAATGTGTTAGTCTCTAAGGTGCCACAAGTCCTCCTTTTCTTTTTGCAGATCAGGTAAGACCCTGTTACAGGTAGATATGGGGATATTTACATATGTGTTCATCCTCATTCCCTCTTCCTCATCGTACTGTAGTTTTATTTAGTAGTCTTCTTTCCCTGCTGTATCAAATGCTACCTGTGTAAGGTCTTGTCTATACTGTGAAGTTAATTCACAGTAAGGTAGGCATTATTTTAAAGCCAAATAACTATTCTGAATTATCTCCTCATGCAGATGCTCTTATTCTGGAAACTTCCCCTGTAGATAAGCCTTAAAACTACTTTCTGTGTAGTCTTCAGGAAGAAAAAATTATAAAAGTTTTTAAAAGTTTTAATCACTTAAATATAAAACATTAGTAAAGTAGCCCTCATGTTATTTATTTTCATAAATTCACTTTATGGTACAATCTTACTTCTGCACCCCCTGCAGCTGGCAATAGCCAGTGGAAATTGACCGCATGGACTCTGGCTGCATTCACTGTGTTAAGTGCAGCTGTATTGAATGGTGGAGGAATTAGTTGGAGCAGCTTTGAAGAGCTGTGATTGTGATATGAGGAGATCTGGGGGGCTGTGGCACTCTTGGGGTGTATGTGAGCCTCTCTCCCTGAGCCCTGTGTGCTTGTGATCAAAGGAAGGAGGTGCATGTGTATTCATAGGTTCAATAAGATTCATTTCAGCTCTGTGAGGTGCAGACTGGATCAGTAGTGGCATGCACTTTACTGGAGTAACTCTCAAGCATTTGAGACTCTGATGCTATGAATTCAGCTCTGTTTTGATCTTTATCAGTGCACAAAAAATTGCAAACCATGCCATCTCTTAAAAAAAAGAAGCTAGTTTTTCCAGGGAGCAGTACCTTGGGAACTCCTAGTTTGAATGGCTCTCTGACTAAATATGGATCTCCGACTAAACCCAATACCTCCAAGAGAAACACAAAAATTCAAGGCAATATGAGAAAAGGTACAGATTTTAGAGCACTTACACAAGTCAAGCTCTACACAGAAAGCTGGTCTTACTCTTAACTATGGCAAAGTTGGCACAGTGCTACAACAGAGAGAATTTAAACAGGAAACAAAGATGGTCTTCCTCCAAGACCATTCTTAGGAAACCAGGAACGTGGGTAGTTCAAGAGGAAAAGCGCTGATGGATTGGAGGGAGGCCACCTTATAATATCCTTATATTTGTTACAAGTAAGGCAAATACTCAATATCCCTTCATTTTTGAACACTTACAGTCCCAATATGTTATTTACAAAGAATCTTTAAAAATATGTAATTAGAGCATTTTCTGTATTCCAAACATGACTTACGTACGTTCTAGACCAATCATGGCATGAATAATATTGGTACACAAGCAGATGAAAAAAAAAGTCAAAAGCCGTAAGTGACATGGTGATAGAGAAAGAACAGAGTACCTTTTAGGTAAAAGAACAAAGTCATTACGCAATATTCGATTTCCAAGGTGCCAAGGATTATTAAACTGGGAATTTAGAAAATGTACTAAGTAGTTATCCATGTCCATATTGTGGGTCAAATCTGACCCACAAAGATTTCAGGTTTCCAAACCTATGACCTATATAAGTCTTTATAAGCTCAGTAAAAACTGTTTATTACCAAACTAAATACCACACTATTGTCTGAATACCACACAAAAACAGAAAATGAAATTGACTAAAAAATGAAAGTGACTGGGCTATATTAATTTCTAAACTAGAGAGAACAGAAAAGTATGACACTGAAATGCAAAATTCAGCTGTAATAATGTAATTGTAAGGTACAACTTTTGATACTGAAAATCTTAAATAAAAATAACATTTTTTCCTTATTTGTTAGCATCTAACTTCACAATATTTGTCCAGCAACATTTGGACCAATGGTCCCACCAAAGGAAGAAAGAATAAGTGTCATTCTAGAAGTCTTTCAGACAGCTTCAGTTCCTTTCAGCAATTTCCCCAGTGTCAGCTCTGGCATTTCTACTGCTTCAAAACCATATTTCAGCCTATTGCTTCCTCTTCTCTGCCAATAATTTGTGTTCCTAGCCATTAATCTTCCCACCCCAACCTTAAGTCTTTATTTACCAACCTACCCTAAAAGGGACTTAAGGCAAAATAATTGTAAAGTGCCTTGGGACTGAATGAAAGATGTTATGTCAGTATTGTTTAACGTCATCCACCCACATGTTCAACCCATTGACCAAAGCACCGGCTTGTATGGGGAAAAAGGGCAGGGCAGGAATAAAAGTCTTTGTATACAACCAGTCTTCACAACACTACTTAAAAGGAAGAAGGCTGACAATTGCAGATTAGCTTTTTGTTGTGGTGGAACTGGGTTTTTTTGGTTGTTTGTTGTTTTAAGTAAGTACAGCACAGTTTCAGAAGAAATAACTCCCTAAACGTTTCCAGGAGATACATTTAAAAAAATTATTTCACCGCCCTCTTATATATATATATATATATATATCAAAATAATGCCAATTAAAGATATCATCACAAGTAATACAGTCTCATATGTAAATATTTTGACTGTAGTAACTAAACTACAGAAATGTCATTTTGGTCTTTCAGATATATTTTTCTTTTTTTGCCTAAGTGCTCTACCAGTCCAGAATCTGGGCTGCTGCTGCTCCTTTTATGGATTTCAAAAAAGAAGGAGGAGAAGGATTTTGTGCTCTGAGCAATCCTGCATTGGCATCTGCCTTCAGACACAAGATTATTAACTTCCTTAGCGAAAAAGCAGAATCATAATTCTGAAAAATAAACAACACATGGGCGAGATCTTGCATTGGAAAGGACTTCTGCACAAATCCAATTTATAAGGTTAAGATATACATTTTCTTTTCTGCTCAGCAAGTTCCATCAATATGGGTATGGGCTATGCCTCACATTACCTTCAAAACCAACAAGATGAGACTAGAAAAGATGAGAAATAGGCTGTGCTGCTTTGGATTATGGCACATAGAAATTTTTATCCGCAGACCATCAACGACGAATGGAAATAATTACTGAAGACCACATAATATTCTCAAAAGTTTCACAGGAGACCCAATTCGCACTCCACCCAGGAGGTAGCCATCCTTGTGGGGGAATCAAAATTAACTCCTAAGGAACAAGGAAGGCTCTTACCAGAAGCTTAAGTACAGCAAATAATCACAAAAACCAACCTTTCTGAAATAATTCAAACCATTCTGTATTCTCTTAATTATCTTGTGAAATACATTATTGCTAACAGAGTGTTTATACTGTAGTACACAACTCAAATACCAAATAGCTGCAGGGACAGAAAATTAAAATATAATTAAACTTGGCGGCAAACAGGCATGACTTGGAGGCAGAAATGGACATACCAAAAAAAGGATACCCAAAGCAGGCTAGAACTGGGCAAAACAAAGAGCAAGAGCAGCAGCTGAAGAGGCACAGGTCCTACAAGAGTTTGTTCACAGGCCATAAGCAAGGAACTAATCAGAGGGAGGGCAACAAAGTTCTGGTTGTCTCATGAGCCCCAGTAAGGGGCAAAATGTGGGGTACTCATGACCCAACCCACAAATACCACTTTTAGAAAAGACCAAAAATTTCAGTACTTGTGGCGTTTCACCTGTCTTGCGCTAAGCAGCATAAACTCAGTGAGAATCCTTCACAGATTATAATTTTAGGGAAGATTTTTCTCCCTAGTTTCCCATAGGAGGTTTTGAATGAGTAGATCTTAGTGACATTCTGTCTGCCTAGGTGCTGTACAGGGCTCACATATGATGTCACAGCACATGTAATGCCATCTAGATTTTGGTCAGAAGGGTAACTAAATTATTCCTTTCCCAAACTGTAACAAAACTTCCACAATTAACAGAAAAGCCACAAGTACACGTGATGTATGGACACCCATGAAAAATACGTAGTTGTCTTCTGCACTTCTTACATAAATCACTCAAAACCAAAAGGAGTTATTCTCAAATAGGGAGTGACAAGGTCAACTTCTATGTTCAAGAGTTGTGGGACACCCAGCTGTGCACAAACTAATCTATTTACTAGCTTCAGAGTACTAATATTCAACCAGATAGCTACTAATAAAATCCCCATCACATTAGTTCTTGCCTCTGAGATGGAACTACATTCTATGTAAGTCTTTGCAACTAACTGCTATATCAGCATAAATCCTAGAGCACATACCATGACAAGAGTAACTACTACTACTAAAACAAGGACTTTGTGCAGTGAAATGATGGTCTGCTTACTTAGTGTGTTCTTCATGTACGTACAGACACAGAGCAAAAATGTAAGATTGTAGAAAACATTTTAAATGAGCTCCTTCATCAAAATATTTTGCATTTAACCAAAAAAACAGGTATTGGGAGCCCCCATACTGTTTTATGAACAAGGAGAAGACAAAGAAAGCTAACAGTTACCCACCAGATTTCTTTAGATAATCTTCTCACAGTCTTTCTGGCAGTCTAATATTATGCCTGTATAATAATAAGAGTATTTTTTAAAACCCATAAAACAGTAAATAATCCTACATTAACTATACAATCCTTAACTAATTTGCATTTAAATAAACTGTCTTCCTGGTTCTTAGGACAAGGCTCAACATGAAGATAGTAAAATCATACATTAAGAAAGTTTTATTATATGAAGAATATCAGAGAGGCTGAAGAATAACTTGTAACATTAGGGTGCGGGCAAACACAGCTTATCCCAACTATAAGAACTACCACAAGAAAGATAGGATATCATTGCCTCCAGAAGCTGCAAGCTGATGACTCCTTAGAAATGCTTTTGTATATCAAAAAGAGCAACATCAATGATTATTATTTGTATTCCTATAGCTCCTAGGAGGCCTAGTCATGAAGGAGGAATATACTGTGTTGGGCACTGTACAAAATACAGAACAAAAAGATGGTTCCTGCCCTTAAGAGCTTACAATGTAAGTATAAAACAGGTGCATACAGACAGACAGATGGTAGTATACAAGGAAACAGTGACCACATTGGGCAGCAGGATAGGCTGTTGTTTCAGCATACCAGCAGCCTAACACTTGTTAAGTTTTATGTAAGCGTGATGGAAAAGGAGAGTTTTAACGAAGGATTTGGAGGAGGATAATGAGGTAGTTTTACAAATCTTCATGGGTAGTTCCTCCCAAGAGCAAAGGATAGCATGGGGAAAGCACAAAGGTGCTCACGTGAAAATTTAACAAGTGGACGAGGGAGGCTGTCATCCACTATCATCTCTCTGTCATCATGTGACTATGGGAGGCAGGAGTCAACATCTCAATTGCAAATGAGAGATGACAGGTTGGGTGGGGACAGGTTGTGAATGGGCTTGAAAACAAAAGGTAAGTAGTTTATATTTGATGTGATAGAGAAGAGGTAGCCAGTGGAGGGATGCAAAGAGAATAGTGACATGGTCAAAATGATGTGCTTGGAAAATTATCTTTGTAGTAGCATTCTAAATGGATAGGAGTAGGGTAAGATTGCATTTATCAAATGTAGCAAAACAAGAATCTTGCAGTAATAGAGTTTTAGGTGTATGGATGAATATGACAGGCCATTTTTAGAGACATTAAGCAGAAAGAATCAGCAAGATGAACGCTTTGTCTACACTATGCATCTTTTAGCGATGCAGCTGTGCCGCTACAGCCATGCCGCTAAAAGGCACGCAGTGTAGCTGCTGTTTGTTGGCAGGAGAGAGCTCTCCCGACGACAAAAAACTTCTACTCCCAATGAGTGGCAGCAGTTTTGTCGGCAGGAGCGCTCTTCTGCTGACAAAGCATTGTTCACATCAGCTCTTTTTATTGGTAAAACTTTTGTCGTTTGAGGGGAAGGTGTTTTTAACTCCCCTGAACAACAACAGTTTTGCTGACGAAGTTCCAGTGTAGACAAAGCCTGGACAGTCTGGATATGAGAACCTAGAGAGGTCTGAGTTGAAGATGACACTCAGGTTAATAGCATGAGTGATAGGAAAGATGGTGGTGTTGTTCACAGTGACTGAGAAAGGAGGTAGCGGGGATTTTTTTTTTTCTGAAGGGGTGTGAAAACAGAAGATTAAGAGCTCTGTTTTAATCATATTTTACTTGAGCTGATGCCTAGACATCTATGAGAAGATGACTTTCGTTTGGACAGAAAGAGACAGATCTGGAGACGAGAGTTCTGTAAGTCATCAGCTTAGAGATAGTAGTTGAATTTGTGTTTGTGGGTGAAATTACTCACAGATGAATGTAAGCATTTCTCCACAGTATTCTTGGTGGCATTCAACCTTCAGTACTGGACAACTTGGTTAACTCCCAAGTCTAATGAGTTTCAGGACAGAGACGGGCATGAAAAAAGAAGTCAAAAAGAATCAAGCAAATCAACTACTTGAGTACAAACCTGAACAAAAAATTCAAACACTAACAATTAACCCTACAACAAATTAATCATAGCAAATGAGAAAGAGGCATCTGTTTAATTAAGCATGGCAGGTTGCTCAGTGCAGCTGAACAATTTCAGCCTTGGTTTCACGGCTCAATATATGGTGGTGGCATCAACATCTATAAAATGTCCAATATTTTCCATTATAATACCCTATTTTCATTTGCTTACAAGTTGGCCAAACTTCGACCATTTGGGCTGAAATTTGCCATGATGGGCGTTTGTCTTATGCTGAACTTTTAAGTTTTAGCATAAAAAAAACAGGTCTGCTAGTTCAGAGAAAGGGGGAAGCAAAAACAACAAAAACAAAAACAAAGCCATTTGTACAATGATAAAATCACACAATTGTTCTATTGAGAAACTCTAGTGCCTCCATGCTCTGGAGCAGGAGCTTGAAGTTTGGTAAAGGGATCACCCTGGAGCTAAAGAGGTGCCTTTGGCCATCCCTGTAAAAGTCCACCCAAACTCGGCAAATTTATAAGCCTCTGGAGGAAAAATAAAAATCACCATTTGTACATGTACTGTAGAGACTTCTTAGAGACTTCTTAATTCTCAGAAAATTTCATTCACACTGAGCATGTCCAGTTCAGACACAGCTCACACATTCCAAACTCACTTCATGCGGCAGCCCACAGCATCAGGGGCTTAGTAGGGCTTGACCTGAAATTGCTTCTCCTGGCTGCCAGACACTGCAGTGGCACTGAATAGCAGAACAGAGAACAAGGAGACTGATATAAATCTGCAGAACTGCCTTAAAAAGCCATGTCAATTGAAATCTCTCAGGAGGGCAATCTTATCAATCTACACTACAAAGGAGATCACACACACATCTCAGTTCCTTCTTTATAACGTCTGAACTCTGTGGTTTGGGAGAATTCAGAGTTAGGTGGGAAGGTGGACTGATGGTATGAATTCACAAAAAATCTCTCCTGAAAAACAATTACCAATAAATAATCTCTTTCTCCTTTGAGAGCCTCTGTGCATTTCCATCTGTAGGAACTCCTTGCCAGAGGATGTTGTGAAGGCCAAGATTATACCAGGGTTCAAAAAAGAACTAGATAAATTCATGGAGGATAGCTCCATCAATGGCTATTAGCCAGGATGGGCAGAGATGGTGTCCCTAGCCTCTGTTTGCCAGAAGCTGGGAATAGGAGACAAGGAACGGATCACCTGATGATTACCTGTTCTGTTCATTCCCTCTGGGGCACTTGGCATTGGCCACTGTCGGAAGACAGGATACTGGGCTAGATGGACATTTGGTCTAAGCCAGTATGGCCGTTCTTATGTTTAAAGCTAAGTATCATGTTGACAGCAAAAGCAAAAGATCTTCTCACGTTATCTGGAAGAAAAAGTTAAAGGGGCGTAAAAAGGTGTATTTCTTCACACAACTCCTCCCAACTCTCTCCCCAATGCACAAAAAACACTGTTGTCATCTTCCTCTTCTTATCCAGCCCCAGCTCCAGGGTCTTCCACTAGACTGCTGCTGGTGTCCTGTATTACATACAGGGTGAGCTCCTGAGGAAGCCAGTGTCTATTTATTCAGATGAATGAAAGCCTTTCCACCTTCCGTGTGAAGACACATGTGTACGTGTTGGAGGCTGTGGCGCTGCTGTGCTAAAAAGGCACTCTGAGTACATACTTGATGGTGAGGAGGAGAGGTAGGTGATAGCCAACTGATGCAATGAGGAGGATCTGACTCAGTGGGTACCAGCATCCGTTCTTGTAAGTGTCCCTCTACTATCCTGTCCGCTGCAGCAGCAGCACACTCCTCCTCAAGGTGTGAAGAGACAACACAGACAAGTCCAAAGCCCTGCAGGCTATGCCAAAGGACCTTTTGCTCTCCCTGTCAGCATACATGATGGTACTCCCCTCCTGCTGCAGCATCTGTGGTAGTGATGCCTCCTCGCAGTAATAATGTCTTGAACATCCTTGGGCAATGATTTCAGCCACTATGTCTATCTGTCTGTTTTTCCAGTGGAGTATGTTTACCTCCCTGTTCCCGGCTAGAAGGAAGGAAGCTGTGACAGGTTGATATCAAGTAGTGCTCCTTCTCCCTGCTGTCTCTGAAATGGAAATTTCTCAGAAGAGCAGACAGCATGACTCCCACTACGGATTCCCCATTGCTGTCATTCTGTTCCTTGAAGAGGCTCTCTATTTGCACCAGTCCTCTCTCTGGCAGAGCAGTAAGGGAATTACCTGGCTGAGTCTCACATCATACTCTCTGATTAGCTGGGAGGTCTCAAAGTACATAGAGCAACATTTTCATCAGCAAATACAATTTGGAGGCGATGTCTGTGCTTGCCTAGGCCCACAAACATAGAACACTGCCAATGCCTCTCTCTGCTCACAATCATTCCATCATGTAAAAGGTGGAGTGCACCTGTACACAATCTCCAAAATTATTATTTTAATGATCTAAAGTTATTTGTACCAGGCAAAAATGTTTACTGTGAAGAAACTTAGACAACTGAAGTCTCATGTCAGTGCATCAGAGGCTAATTTCAGATATAGCTATGACAAATGTTAAGTGTAAATGATTTCAATAAGTGTGCCAAACTATGAGGTAAACACTTACCTAGGTGACTGAAACCATTAAATTAATTACATAATTGTTACTTCATTTATAGTAAAAAGGGCATCATTTTAATAATTACCAGTACACCTTTAAGTTTCTTGCCTCCAGTTTTTCAAAGATTTATCCTTAAGACTGCTTAGCCTTGATTGTCTGATGATAGCTGTAAATTTACATTATGAATTTCATGGAAGTTATTCACTACTTGTTTTGTAAAAAGAAAAGGAGTACTTGTGGCACCTTAGAGACTAACCAATTTATTTGAGCATGAGCCCATCCAAAGTGGGTAATATTGGGTAATAGCCCATCCAAAGTGACCACTCTCTTCACAATGTGTATGATAATCAAGGTGGGCCATTTCCAGCAAAGATCCAGGCTCTCTCACACACACACACACCCCCCGCGAACACACACACACACACACCCCTGTGTGTGTGTGTGTGTGTGTTTTCCCGGGGGGCGGAGGGGGGGTGAGAAAGCCTGGATCTGTGCTGGAAATGACCCACCTTGATTATCATGCACATTGTAGGGAGAATGGTCACTTTGGATGAGCTATTACCAGCAGGAGATTGAGTTTGTGTGTGTAGTTTTTGGAGAGGGGTGAGGGGGTGAGAGAACCTGGATTTGTGCAGGAAATGGCCCACCTTGATTGATTATCATACACATTGTGAAGAGAGTGGTCACTTTGGATGGGCTATTACCAGCAGGAGAGTGAGTTTGTGTGGGGGAGGGGGCAGAGGGTGAGAAAACCTGGATTTGTGCTGGAAATGGCCCAACTTGATGATCACTTTAGATAAGCTATTACCAGCAGGACAGTGGGGTGGGAGGGGGTATTGTTTCATGGTCTCTGTGTGTATATAATGTCTACTGCAGTTTCCACAGTATGCATCCGATGAAGTGAGCTGTAGCTCACGAAAGCTCATGCTCAAATAAATTGGTTAGTCTCTAAGGTGCCACAAGTACTCCTTTTCTTTTTGCAAAGACAGACTAACATGGCTGTTACTCTGATACTTGTTTTGTTTTTAACTTCACACCATCTTGAGCGATGAACTGAGAACAGAGGCCATTTCTCAATGATTTATAACTACTGATTAATTTCACAACTATTTTCCTCTCCGAGTATCATTCAAAATGCATTGCTTTTACCTCCTTCGTTTTCATCCAATACAATTTAATACCTACCTTGTTATTTTTCCATATATTTAAAACTAATAATATTTGTCTTTGGCCTTTAAAATCCATAAAGAATCCACTGTTCTTACTTCTGAGACCAAGTTTGAGTTCAGCTTGTGATCTTAGGCAGAATAAGTTTTGTGGTCTTGCTTCATTCCCTTGTGGAAGCAGCCCACATTTCAAAACCACCAGCTCCAATTAGACACAAGCTGTCTGTCTTAAAAGAGGAAAAGAATGACTGAGGAAGCATGGAGAATTAATTACTTATTAGCTTTACGGAAGTGGAGAGTCAGTATTTAGGTCATTAAAAATTTCTGCCTTCCCATATTTTCTCAGTCTTAAACCCCCTTCATACACATTTTTACATACTATGAAATTTAAGTTCTGTCTGAGGATATATTACAGCAGTGGCTACACTGGAAATGGATAATAAGTACAGAAAAGATGTGCAATATACCAGGTTTCCCTCTCAGTTCAGAAAGGTGACAAAACCATACAGTTGTCCTAACAACTCACCAGTTATCTTGTAAGCAAGCCTCCCACATTTTTTCCACAAAGCCACCTTCTTTAGAAAACTTAAAATTAAAGTATTGCAAATTCCAAAAAAAATAATTACTATCAAAATTTCTTCCTTTTTGGGCATACGTAACCACTTGTCAGGTGAGTTCATAACTTTTTTTAAACTCTTTGGAAACATTATATGCAGGTAATAAAATACCAGAATTTCAGTATAAATACAGCTGACAGACTTTATGTAAACTATGGAACACAGAGATTTATGGAACACAGAGATTTGACACCACAACCATCATTTTGGTATATATGAAGGAAGCCATGGTAATGCTCTGTACTGAGTATTGTACAAGAGAAAAGATTTGTACTCTAAACATGGAAATACACATCCTTCAAAAGCAAACTAAACGCATTCTTCACTGCCCAAAAGTTTGCAATAGGATGAGATTATTAAACCCTATACTTGGATTACTTCCATTTAAAACTGAAGAGGGAAGAATGACTAGAGAGCACCTTGGCAACCAAAAGGTCTCTGCTCCTTCATCTTCCGCAATGCCTCTGTACTGCTCCCCACTCTCTCGTGAGGGGGGTGTAATTGAAAAAGAGCATCTGAAAAGCCAAGAATGTGTAACATTTAAAAATTAAAACATGAGGTTTACCATCTTTAACCAGATATCATAGATATTACAATGATCAGCTTTATGTAAAAAGCTGCAAGACAGAAAACATTATGAAAGCATAGCAACTGGTTTACAAAATGTCCTTACAGTGGACTCCCACAACACAAGTGACAGCTTCTGCACAACACGGCCCCGTCTAATATTAGGCCTTGTCTACACTACAAAATTAGATCAAATGTATAGAAGTCGGTTTTGTAGAAAGCATTTTTATACAGTTGATTGTGTGTCCCCCACACAAATGCTCTAAGTGCATGTAGTCGGCGGAGTGCGTCCACAGTACCGAGGCAACCGTCGACTTCCGGAGCGTTGCACAGTGGGTAGCTATCCCACAGTTCCCGCAGTCTCCGCCACACATTTGAATTCTGGGTAGAAATCCCATTGCCTGATGGGGCTAAAACATTGTCGTGGGTGGTTCTGGGTACATATCGTCAGGCCTTTCTTCCCTCCCTTCCTCCGTGAAAGCAATGGCAGACAATCGTTTCGTGCCTTTTTTCCTGGGTTACCCGTGCAGACGCCATACCACGGCAAGCATGGAGCCCGCTCAGCTAAACGTCACCGTATGTCGCCTGGGTGCTGGCAGACGTGGTACTGCATTGCTACACAGCAGCAGCTTATTGCCTTTTGGCAGCAGACAGTGTAGTATGACTGGTAGCCGTCGTCGACGTAGTCCTGGGTGCTCTTTTAACCGACCTCGATGAAGTCAGGGGCGCCTGGGCAAACATGGGGAATGTCTCAGCCAGATCATTTCCCTTTTAAGTTTTCTCGCATGGCGATTCAGTCCTACTGGCAGTCCTAGTCCTAGTCTTTTAATCAGCAGCCAGGAGAAGACGAAGGCCAGCAGTCATACTGCACCGTCTTCTGCCGAGCACCCAGGAGATGATGACTAGTGGTCATACTGCACAGTCTGCTGCCAGCAAGATGTATAAAGATAGATGAAGTGGATCAAACAAGAAATAGACCAGATTTGTTTTGTATTCATTTTCTCCTCCCTCCCTCCATGAAATCAACGGCCTGCTAAACCCAGTTTCGAGTTCTATCCTTGAGGGGGCCATTGTGTTTCTCGCAAAGCCACCCCCTTTGTTGATTTTAATTCCCTGTAAGCCATGTTGTCGGTCGCCCCTCCCTTCGTCACAGCAACGGCAAACAATCATTTCGCGCACTTTTCCCTTGATTGCCCGAGCAGGAGCAGACACCATAGCAAAGCAAACATGGAGCCCATTCAGCTCACTGCAGCAGTTATGACCCTTGTAAACACCTCGCGCATTATCGTGCAGTTTATGCAGAACCAGCACCTGAAAAACCAGGCGAGGAGGCGACGGAAGCACAGTGATAAGGACATGAACACACTTTTCTCTAAAACCACGTTCCCCCTGCAATTTGGAGATCATGGTGTTAATGGGGCAGGTTCATGCCGTGGAATGCCGATTCTGGGCCCGGGAAACAAGCACAGACTGGTGGGACTGCATAGTGTTGCAGGTCTGTGATGATTCCCAGTGGCTCCGAAACTTTCGCATGCGTAAGGGCACTTTCATGGAACTTTGTGACTTGCTTTCCCCATCCCTGAAGCGCAAAAATACCAAGATGAGAGCAGCTCTCACAGTTCACAAGCGAGTGGCAATAGCCCTGTGGAAGCTTGCAACGTCAGACAGCTACCGGTCAGTCGGGAATCAATTTGGAGTAGGCAAATCTACCGTGGGGGTTCCTGTGATGCAAGTAGCCAACGCAATCATTGAGCTGCTGCGATCAAAGGTAGTGACTCTGGGAAATGTTCAGGTCATACTAGATGGCTTTGCTGCAATGGGATTCCCTAACTGTGGTGGGGCTATAGACAGAATGCATATCCCTATCTTGGGTCCGGACCACCAGGGCAGCCAGTACATAAACCGCAAGGGGTATGTTTCAATAGTGCTGCAAGCACTAGTGGATTACAAGGGACGTTTCACCAACATCACAGTGGGATGGCCGGGAAAGGTTCATGATGCTCTCGTCTTCAAGAACTCTGGTCTGTTTAAACAGCTGCAGGAAGGGATTTACTTCCCAGACCAGAAAATAACCGTTGGGAATGTTGAAATGCCTATAATTATCCTTGGGGACTCAGCCTACCCCTTAATGCCTGGCCTCATGAAGCCATACACAGGCACCCTGGACAGTAGTAAGGAGCTGTTCAACTAAAGGCTGAGCAAGTGCAGAATGGTGGTAGTGTGCACATTTGGACATTTAAAGGGTCGCTAGCGCAGTTAACTGACTAACTCAGACCTCAGCGAAACCAATATTCCCATTCTTATTACTGCTTGCTGTGTGCGCCACAATCTCTGTGAGAGTAAGGGGGAGACATTTATGGTGGGGTGGGAGGTTGATGCAAACCACATGGCTGCTGAATACGCACAGCCAGACACCAGGGCGGTTAGAAGAGCACAGCAGGAAGCGCTGCGCATCAGAGAAACTTTGAAAACCAGTTTCATGACTGGCCAGGGTACTGTGTGACACTTCTGTTTGCTTCTTCTTGATGAAAACCCGCCCTCTTGGTTGCCTCTAAATTTCCTGTAAGCCACCCGCCCTCCCGCCTTTGATCACAGTTTGCTTGCAAAGGAAATAAAGTCACTATCGTTCAAAAATGATGTATTCTTTATTAATTGATTATAAAAATAGGGAGATAACTCACAAGGTAGTCCAGGTGAGGTGTGGGAGGAGGGAAGGAAAAGGCCACTTTAAAACTTGTTGAATGACAGCCTTCTGTTGCTTGGGCTGTCCACTGGGGTGGAGTGGTTGGGTGCCCGGAGCCTCCGCCCCCTGCCCCCGCATTCTTGGGCTTCTGGGTGAGGAGGCTATGGAACTTGGGGAGGAGGGAGGACGGTTAAGCAGGGGCTGCAGTGGCAGTCTGTGATCCTGCTGCCGTTCATGCACCTCCACCAGACGCCGGAGCATGTCCATTTGATCCCGCAGTAGCCCCAGCGTTGCCTCATGCCTCCTCTGATCTTCCTGCCGCCAACTCTCCTCACGTTCATCGGCCACTGTCCTGTACTCTGCTATTGTGTCCCTCCACACAGCTCTGTTAGTGCCGGACGACTGCATGAGCTCAGAGAACATTTCATCACGTGTGCGCTTTTTTTGCCGCCTTATCTGAGATAGCCTTTGGGATGGAGGAGGGAGGCTTGAACATTTGCAGCTGCTGGAGGAAAAAAAAGGGAGTGAAGTATTTAAAAAAGATACATTTGACAGAACAATGTCTATACTCTTTCACAGCGAACAACAATATTCACTTTACATAGCACATGTGATTTTGGTACAAGGTCGCATTTTGCATCTTATATTGAGTGCCTGCGGCTTTGGTGTTAGAGATCACACATGCAGGGCCGAGCAACAGAATTTGGCTTGCAGGCGGCCATGGTAAACCATAGTCTTTCAGCTTCTGCAACCTTCCTAACAGCAGCCTCCTCCTTTCCCATACCAACCAAAGCCCACTGAGTTGGACATTTAGTGCTGCGGTTTTCCTGTTAACGTGCAGCAGCAGAAACCAAACTAACCCCCTCCCCACATCCAGTTCTCTAGGATGACCACTTTTCCCCTCCTCAAACCGCCTGGCTGGTATCAGGGAAGATCCCCTGCTAGCCAAACACAAACAGCTCAGCGCCAATGCCTCCCCACCCCGGCTAACTGCAGGGAGGATTTATTTTCAGCCACAGGCAAACAGCCCAGTAGGAATGGCCACCTCTGAATGTCCCCTTAATTAAATTCCCCTATTTCAACCAGGTTACCATGAATTATATCATTCGCCTGAGGATAACTCAGAAAGATAAAGAACAGATGTTGCTTGAATGCCAGTAAACACCGGGACCATATGCTGCCAGGCTTTGTTATGCAATGATACCAGATTACTTGCTACTAGCATGGCGTGGTAAAGTGTCCTACCATGGAGGACAGAATAAGGCTGCTCTCCCCAGAAACCTTCTGCAAAGGCTTTTAGAGTACCTCCAGGAGAGCTTCATGGAGATGTCACTGGAGGATTTCCGCTCCATCTCCAGACACGTTAACAGACTTTTCCAGTAGCAGTACTGGCCACGAATGCATCCCAAGTCCTCAGGGCTACTTAATCATTAAAAAATGCTTGCTTTTATAACATGTATTATATTTAAAAAGGTACACTCACCAGAGGTCCCTTCTCCGTCTTAGCTGGGTTGGGAGGATATTTCAGTCAGGGTGATAATAAGATCCTGGCTGTCGGGGAGAACGGTGTGCTATGTGCTCTCCCCAAGCTCGTCCTCCTCATCATCATCTTCCCCATCTGCAAAATCCTCAGGCATGGTGGAGAGTACCCCATCATCGGAGTCCACGGACAGGGGTGGGGTAGTGGTGGCAGACCCCCCCAGAATTGCATGCAGCTCAGCATAGAAGCGGCATGTCTGGGGCTCTGTTCCTGAGCGTCCGTTTGATTCTTTGGTTTTCTGGTACGCTTGTCTGAGCTCCTTAAGTTTCACGCGGCACTTTGATGTGTCCCTGATGTAGTCTCTGTCCCTCATGGACACTGAGATTTTTTGAAATGTTCTGGCATTTTGTCTTTTGGAACGTAGTTCTGATAGCACGGATTCCTCTCCCCATACAGCGATCAGATCCAGTACCTCCCGTTCGGTCCATGCTGGAGCTCTTTTTCGATTCTGGAACTGCATGGTTACCTCTGCTGATGAGCTCGCCTGGCCAAACGGGAAATGAGATTCAAAAGTTCCCAGGGCTTTTCCTGTACACCTGGCCAGTGCATCCAAGTTCAGAGTGCTGTCCAGAGCGGTCACAATGGTGCACTGTGGGATAGCTCCCGGAGGCCAATACCTTCGAACTGCGTCCACACTAACCCTAATTCGAAACGGCGATGTTGATTTCAGCGCTAATCCCCTTGTTGGGGAGGAGTACAGAAATCGGTTTTAAGAGCCCTTTATGTCAAAAAAATGGCTTCGTTGTGTGGACGGGTGCAGGGTTAATTCGGATTTAATGCTGCTAAATCCGACATAAACTCGTAGTGTAGACCAGGCCTTAGACACAGAAGTACAGTTGCAATTAGGAACTTTAAACATGTCACAGTTCATTTGTGGCAACAAGCAGTTTTTAGGCTGAAAATTTTTTGTGAGTTGAAGAAAATGGATGAAAATTTCCCTTACAGTCTATGATGCAAAGAACTTGACTTATACTCACTTACTGAGCAAAATTCATTTTAAAGCTTCTGTGAAGCATTCTGGTAACTGAAACCTATTAAAAATAGGGCCTAGTCCCCCAGACACAAAATTATACCAACTATATATTTTTGAGCCAGATAGATTGTGAGAGAAGAATGGTGAGACAAGATGTTCTAACCACCTTGTCTCAACAGTACACAAGGAAAAGAGTTAGATGTCTGAGGTAACTGGTATAAGAGAGAAACTGTTTTTTATACTTCCTGTCAAGATGACCCAGGAATGAGTTGTCAGTTGTGAACCAAACCCTTTGATCTTTAAAGGAACCAAACATTCTCAGAGTCATATACAAGGTAATTGGGGTTTTTGTTTTGTTTTGGGGAAGGGGGAATATTACTCTGCAGGTTTAGTGGCATTTTGGATTAAAGTACATTTGCTCAATTTACAAATAAAATGTTTATTTCTTTAGCTACCATTTCTAGAAGTAGCTCCTAAAATATGAAAGTCACAATAGACTTTCCTATTTGCACACCACTACCCATAATAAAAATTCTGAAAGCCAATTAGCCCCTCAGTAACACCTGTACAGCCCCATTGCTTTTATATGACGCCTTCAAGGACACCCATCTGTGCAACCCCACTGCATTCCATAGCATTGTATAGATTTAACTGATTGAAACCTAGGGCTCCTCTTCCCTACTGTGCTAAATCGGCACCACTGCATTGAAGCAGCAGCTAGCGCATCTGGTGAAGATGTATTACATCGACAGAAGAGTGCTCTCCTGTCAATGTAATTACTCCACCTCAATGAGAGACGGAAGCTATGTCAGCAGGAGAGTGTCTCCCACTGACATAGGGCAGTACAGACACAGTTTTAAGTGGATGTAAGTTACGTTCCTCAGGGTGATGGTTTTTTTCACACCCCTGTGTGACGTAACTTGCATCAACTTAAGCAGTAGCACAGTCAAGGCCTTAGCAAATACTTCTGCTCATTATGAACAAGAATAAACAGACTCTAGTTCACTTTTTTGTAGATTCTGCAGTAGCAACAGGAGCAAGGGCTTATGTCACAAAAGCAAAAAGACAGAACTCAAGTCACATGGGGGTATTTTAAACTGACATTTTTATGGTGAAGCCAAATTTTAATCCATGGTCTTTGAGAAGGAGGGTGTCTGTGAAGGTGTTTGAGTATTTTGATTGCTATCAACCTGGACTGAAGACACAAAATGACCAGGATTTGGGAAAAAGGGCTATATTCAGTTTGTCCTCAGATTTTTTGGAAAGGGAGGAGATTAAAGTCCTACGGGATTTAAAAAGTGTAGCAATTGAAGTGGCTGATAGACTATGGTATAAGGAAGACTTACTAAGAGAGCACTGTGTGTGAGGTTTGTGGGAACTTAAGCAATTACATAGATGGTTTTCCTCATTTAGTCAGTTTTAGGGTGTGCAAGAGAAAGTCAAGCAACACTGCACAAGTCTAATAATATGATAACCCAGAAATGTAGATGTTTCCCATGCGCGCGCACGCACACATTTCTAAGGGGAAGGAAGACAAGATTGTGTGGCATGAGTCTGAGCTTCTTGATCAGAGGTATTGACAAAGAACAAGAACAGTCCATTTGTTAGGCAGATGAAAACTGTACTAGTTACTCTGGTCCCTTTCAAGAGTTTGTTCCTGGACTGTGGCTCAAATTACTACTATTTATGACTGGACTGGAGGATTTTCTCACTGGAATGACCAATTGCTCAGAATTTCATGACTACTACTATGATAATCATGCAGTTATCCCAAGTGGTTCCAACTCAATGTATACAGCAGATTACACCCTGGATCTTGGTTTTGGTTTGGAAATAGGATAGTCAGTACTTGTCAACACCACTGCCTTGTGCTCTTTGAGGTTGGGACGCAAGACTTTCATTGTCTCCCCTCAGACTAATGGAACTATTTTGGTTTCCAAGGCTCTGAAGAAGATTATTACGTAGGCCACAGCCTATTATTAATGGGTAAGGCTATAATTTTTGCCAAGGATGTCGCAGAAGTCACAGAATCAGTGACCTCCAGCAACCTCCACCACAGCTTGGAGCTGCAGGGTGGTAGGGAGACCCCTGGAGCTCTGGTGGGGACTCTGCAGCTGCCTAGCCGCTGCGGGGCGTTGTGGGGACCCCACAGCTGAGCTCCCCATTTTGTCATGGATTTTTTTCATAAAAGTCGCGACAGGTCACAGGTTTCCATTAATTTTTCTGTATTGCCCGTGACCTGCCCCTGACTTTTACTAAAAATATCCATGACAAAATGTTAGCCTTATTAATGAGCTGGTTTGCCAAAAAAATTTTAAACCATGACTATCAGTGCAGTGACTCCCAAGCATCTTCTTCCCTGGCTTCTTCCACTGAAATCATCTTGGCATATGGACTGGCTGCAAGATGGAACATGATGGAAGATTGTAGGATGTGGAAGTGCCAAACTGACAATAGGATCAGCCCCTCCATCTCAATTATTAATCCAAGATTTGCACTGGAAGCAAAGAATATATTCTTTGTTTCCACCAGAGGAATGCTGATATAGGAAAAGTCTTTCTTGATGGACCTGTTTGGGATGGACAACAACTTAATGAATTTTCACCCTCTTCATTCAGTGGCAGAATTAAGTATTTCTCACTGCAAGCTACTTTTCCAGTACTCAGCATGTAAGATCACTCCAGTTCAGACTGTTTTTGGCTTCTCATTAGACCATTATTGGACAAATAAAGACTGATTTTTAGACATTATTGTTCAACAAGATCTTGGAGGTTCAGGCTCTGATGTGAATTGGACCAATATTTCTCAAGTTGGTAAAATGTAATGGAGACATATCAGATCTGTGACTGAGGGGAGCTATGAATGTCTCTTTTTTAAAAAGGTAGATGCCATGTGGTGAAACAAGAGTTTTTTAACCAAATGCTGATCACTTGATATTAGCAATGTTTCTCATTTTGTTTTGTTCGTTTTAATTTGGGGAAGATTAGAAAAGATGGTATCAAAGCAAGTCTGGCAATACCTGGAGTCTTTAGACTTAATTATTCAATCCAGTTTTAGACCAAAGTATGGTAAAGACACAGTGCAGGTTTTCTGGAAAATGGTTGCAAGTCAAGTGTCCATTCATATTCTTCAGGCAAAGCTACCTTGGATACCACTAATCACAAGGAAGTAACAATTGCAAGTTGTGGCAGACAAGCAGAGTTATACAAAATGGATCAGTTCTCTTTATGCCATAGTGTAATGCTTGGCAAATGGTCATCTTCCCCAAGGGCACTCTCATGAGGGTGCCACAAGGTTCTAGTCTCACATCTTTCCTTTTTAGCATGTATATAAACCCAAATGTAGAAGACAAAATAGGTAAGAGCTGTGATGTCTCCAATATGCATCTGCAATTCTACTGACCTATTTGGTGCAGTTGATGGGTTTGCCTGTTGACATGCAAAAATATAGTTCTGGATGATAGAAAGATGGCTGCGATTTAATCCAGACTAGACTGAAGTTATGACGTAGGTTAAGAAAAATAGCTACAAGAAATACCAGAGGTGACACATGCTCCTTCAGTTGTGGTAATATGCCTGCCATTTGTTACTCAGCTCTGGTATTTGGAGTCTGGTTGGATTATCAGATATTTCTGCATTTCTATGTAGCAGCTGTAACTAAGATTATTTATCATCTGCATTTAGCTAGAAGTTTCATACCTTTTCTTTCTGAGGCAGAACTCGCCATAGTGATCCATCCCTTTGCTACCTTGAAACTAGATTACTGCTATACAATCTTGTGACATTCTATACCTTGGGGGAGCATATTGTAACCCCCATAGTTTTCATTTTCATATAATCGTGATCTCACATATAAAGCATGCCATCTAAGGTATCAGGGGAAAGGTTATGGTCTGCTGAAAGTCATGTCTCTATCCAAATATGTGTATCATTAATGCATATGAAGTTATGAGAATTGTGTTGTATGGTGATCACTAAAGCATGCTGTAAGTTGGGGAATCAGCCAGATATTAGCTCCCCAGCGGCAACAGCAAGGAAAGCAACCAACACCCGGACAGGGTGTCAAATGGCCCATCAACAGCCATTGTCCAGCAAGGGAACTACAATGCAATGACTCACCTCCATGAAGCCCCATCAAGGGAATTGCTCATCCTTGCTTGGAGAGACTCAGCAATGCCCCCCACATGTGCCTGGACTTGTGTTCTGCAAGCACACGGACTGAGTATAAAACAGGCAGAGTGGACACATACTGGGCCCTTCTCCTGCCCACACCTATGCTGCAAGCAACCATGACACTGAGGAAAAAGACAAGACTCCAACACAGGAGATAGTATACAGGTTTGTTCCTTAAACCTGGGCCAAAGGACTGCAATATCCAGTGGGGTGAGAAAAACTGCTTAATCTAGTTGTCTAATAGGGTTGAGAGTTTAGACTGCGTGCTTATATTTTCTTTTCTTTTGGTAACCAGTCTGACTTGTTATGCTTTGACTTATAATCACTTAAAATCTATCTTTATAGTTAATAAATTTGTTTGTTTATTCTACCTGAAGCAGTGCATTTGGTTTTAAGTGTGTCAGAGGCTCCCCTTGGGATAACAAGCCTGATACATATCAATTTCTTTGTTAAAGTGACGAACTCATATAAGCTTCCAGCGTCCAGCAGGCATAACTGGACACTGCAAGACGGAGGTTCCTAGGGTTGTGTCTGGGATCGGCGATATTGGCAAGTGTCATTCGCTTGCAAGTAGCTGGAAGCAGCTTACATGCCAGAGGCTGTGCATGAACAGCCTGGGAGTTGGGGTTCTCACATCAGATTAGGGTAAGGCTGGCTCCCAGAGTCAAGGATTGGAGAGGGCTAGTAGATCACCGGTCCAGATAACACCAGAGGGGAACATCACAAATCTATGTAAAGCTATTTCTTAAGAAAAATTGGAAAAATTCACTTGATGCTAAATGTCGGTTGGGTCCTGATTAATTCACAAAACAGTATCACAGAACGAAATGAACTATCACAATTGAGGATCAGCAAAGGCATTCAAATTAATGACCCTTTAAGTTTAAGTCTACAAACCAAAATCTGGTGTAGCATGTGGAAAGCTATATTTAAGTTCTGCTGCAAAGTCCCTCAGAGCTGTGGCCATCCGGAAATATTAATATTTAATTAAATAAGAAAAATAATGCAATCATTAGCTCCTCATTTATTTTGATAATAAACTCCTCACACAGGAAAGCATGGGGCAATTTGGCATTGGAATAAGCATAGCTGCAAAAATGAAAGCAGTGAAATATTTAACAGTATTCAAAATGAGGCTGGTAACACTGTGTATTAAGTCATCAGCGCTTGCTATTATAAGCAACTGAAAACAGTCTTGCAACTTTGCCAAACCTTAACCATTTAGGTTGAAATTTTACATGCTGAGTGTCAGCTTCTGGCTGATTTCTTTTAAAATAATTAATTTAAAAAAAAAAAATCAGCCAAAACTATTCAGTCATTTTCGAGAACAAAGCCAGGAAAAAAAAAAAAAAACAGATTTTGCCCATGTTACAAAATTCTAGCAACCTTTTCTTTCAAATGCTCTCCATCCTTTGGAGCAAGGACTTAAAATTTGGCAGTGGGGGGAAGGGGCAGCTTTTCTTTCAGAGATGCTCCTTTTGCTGTCCTTATAAAAATCTGCCCAAGTTATAAACCCTTGGGAAAAAATAAATCATAGTTCACACATGCTCAGCAAAGACATGCTAGAACTTAAAAGCCAAAATCTCCAAAGACCTCAATCTCATAGAGCATGTTCCAGCCTAGAGCACAGGGAAAACAGACCCGACAAAAAGAAAAGGAGTACTTGCGGCACCTTAGAGACTAACCAATGCTCACGAAAGCTTATGATCAAATAAATTGGTTAGTCTCTAAGGTGCCACAAGTACTCCTTTTCTTTTTGCGAATACAGACTAACACGGCTGTTACTCTGAGACCTGACAAAGAATGTTGGAGAATGGAAGGAGAGGAGAACTGCTACTGTCTGGAGCAAAGCAACTTGGAAAGGAGCCAGGAGAGACAGATCAGATGAGGAGCCTGGGGAGTGAAACTGAGCTAGTGGGTACAGGGAATGTGGAAAGGAAACTGAAGGCTATGGGGTGACACATACATGGACAAAGACCCAGGGGGGCACAGGAGAGGAGGGATCAGACAGACTGGGTAAAAGACTGGGACTAGGAGGGAAGCCTGAGAAATGGAAAACAGATTAGCTATTTAAGGAGAATGGAACTGGGATGAGGACCCAGGGTAAGGTGAGACAAGACTGGGACAGAGAGATGAGAAAGGATGGCAGAAGGGGTCAAGTTTTGCAGCAGTTTGGGGGGAGGTAAAAGGGAAAGACACAGAAGAGTCTGTGTCCCTCCTGTTGCCTGAGCATAGCCCCTCCAGAGTCTGGATTTGAACTCAAGATACCCAAGTTTCACAGTTCCTCTGCTGTCAGCAAATATGTGAAATCCACTGGCAAACTACATAACTCATCCCCCTGTAGGACTGCTCCACATAGTGGATGACAATCTACTGCTATTGATTACTTAGTTCAAGTGGCAGAGATCTGTGCAGTAAAGGATCCAACATGGCTGGACATGATGGAATTTATTTTCTCAGTTTGCTTTTTTTTTTTAAAAGCAGGAAAATTACACACACACACAAAATTACATTAAAGGAACATTATTAAGGTTGCAAAGTCAAGCACTCAGAAGTGAGGAAATGCCAGAATTAAGGCATCCTGTGCAACCATAATTCACCCCGCTTGTGCATATGTATTGTAACAGTGTTTAATTATTTGATCACATACTTCCACACACACACACACACACACACATCCCACGGCACTCTTGCCTCATTCAGTGCACAGAATGGATGGATGGTGCTTACTTATAGATTCATAGATACTAAGGTCAGAAGGGACCATTATGATCATCTAGTCTGACATCCTGCACAGCGCAGGCCATAAAATTTCACCCGTCCACTCCTGCGAAAAACCTCTCATCTATGTCTGAGCTATTGAACTCCTCAAATCGTGGTTTAAAGACTTCAAGGAGCAGAGAATCCTCCAGCAAGTGACCTGTGCCCCACACTACAGAGGAAGGCGAAAAACCTCCAGGGCCTCTTCTAATCTCCCCGGAGGAAAATTCCTTCCCGACCCCAAATATGGCCATCAGCTAAACCCTGAGCATATGGGCAAGATTCACCAGCCAGATACTACAGAAGTAAACAGCTTAATAAACAGCTATTCAATATTTTATTTTTGCCTCCTTTTTCAGTGGGTCATCCCAAGCCTTATTTATCTTCACCAGCACCCCTAAGAGGTGAGGGGGTAGTATTATACCCATTTTACAGACAGGGAACAGAGGCATAGAGAGAAGGATCAAAAGTATCCACTAATTTTGGGTACCCAATCTGAGACAACTAAGACCCAATTTTTTCCAGACTACTTAGCACTATACAACACTTCACAGTTGCAGTTGTGAGCACTCAGCATGTCCACCAATCAGACTCAAGGGCCTAGCATCCAGAAAATGAGGCACATACAAGCAGTGATCAAATATGAAAGTTAGATTTAAGTGACCTGACTAGCATGATATATGGACTCTGTGGCACAGAAAGGAAGGGACAGAATTCTATTTTCCAGGGCACCATTCAAGTGCCTCCTTTCTCTTCTTGCAGTCCCCTGCTTCATTCACTACACACATTCCAACTTCTGGAATAATGAGGCAGGTGTCCTACATACAACAGCCTGATTCACTACACAACACTGATTTATCTCTGGAGCTGGTCCATCCTGTGCAATGAATGAGGCAAAGGTCCTATGGAATAATAGTACAAAATCATGTAACTAAAGACTGTATCATACCTCACAAGCACAAGGGAGATGAATTAAAGTTGCAGAGCCAATCTTAATTCTGAGTTTTCCTAACTTTTGAGTGACTCTGCAACCTTAATCATGTTCTTTTAAAGGTAGCTGTGTGTAACTGACATTTAAGCTGTCATTTTTAGATTTCAGAAACAACCACTGAGATGGGTATGGTAGTTTATATTCATCAAGATGATTATGGATAGTTGGAAACAGACTCAGGAAAACAATGATCATTTAACACTGTTGCTTCTCTTCACAATGAAGAGGTGTCATAAATATAAAGGGAGGGTAAACACCTTTAAATCCTCCTGGCTGGAGGAAAAACCCTTTCACCTGTAAAGGGTTAAGAAGCCAGGATAACTTCGCTGGCACCTGACCAAAATGACCAATGAGGAGACAAGATACTTTCAAAGTTGGGGGGGGGGGGGGAAGGGGATGGTTCTCTCTGTCTGTGTGATACTTTTGCCGGGACCAGAGCAGGAATGCGGGTCAGAACTCCTGTAAAGAGTTAGTAAGCAATCTAGTTAGATATGCATTAGATTCTGTTTTGTTTAAATGGCTGATAAAATAAGTTGTGCTGAATGGAACGTCTATTCCTGGTTTTGTATTTTTTTGTAACTTAAGGTTTTGCCTAGAGGGATTCTCTATGTTTTGAATCTGATTACCCTGTAAGGTATTTACCATCCTGATTTTACACAGGTGATTCTTTTACTTTTTCTTTAATTAAAATTATTTTTTTAAGAACCTGATTGCTTTTCATTGTTCTTAAGATCCAAGGGTTTGGGTCTGTGTTCACCCATGCAAATTGGTGAGGATTTTTATCAAGCTTTCCCCAGGAAAGGGGGAGTAGTGCTTGGGGGGATATGGGGGGGGGGAGAGACATTTCCAAGTGGGCACTTCCCCTGTTTTGTGTGTAACACTTTGATGGTGGCAGCGTTTAACCTAAGCTGGTAAGAATAAGCTTAGGGGGTCTTTCATGCAGGTCCCCACATCTGTACCCTAGAGTTCAGAGTGGGGAAGGAACCTTGACATGAGGGCTAGAAGTTTATTTTAAAAAATTAAACCCAAGATTCTGTAACACATTTCTGGAACAAGGAGTGGATTCTGTAAAATTAGAGTACATTTGGGTTGTATGGAGTCATAAGCAAAGGGTACTGTTATCATAAAAACAGCTTCTCTCCTTGTGCAATACCCTGACAGTGGAGAGAAGCTAAAATGCTTAACAGCCCTCTCTAGTGTAGTCAAGAGACAGGACAGCCTGACTGAGGGGATGTTAGCTGTGAAACTTCACTCTCTTGTTGGCTTCCTAGAGCCCAAATTGATTAGCTTTAGATATTGATGTTAATTGTCATTGTACTTTTATTAATATCATACAAGTGCCCATGTGAGCTGGATAGATCTATTTTAATTAACTGAAGTTATATATAATATATCTCAATTGTGTGATGGGGATTTAGAGACAAAGACAAGGTCCCTGTCTGAAAAACTTAATCAAAATCAACATACAGAACAAAGACAGTGGAATGGAACACAAGTGATTTAACTGTATAAACACACATCTGTGTATTAGGCACTTTTGCTAAAAAGATTACCTTTATGTATGCTTAGTTCACTCATCATATCCTTTTCTACCTTCAAAAAGCAGTGAATTGTTTGTAATCAGTCTGTTATTTAATGCTTAAATAACACAAATTAAGAAAGTAACACTACAAGGCACCTTCAAGTCTAAAAACTAAAATAAATTGGAAAATTAAGAATATTGTTATCCTTCAAGTGATGATGTCTTTCGAGTCATCATCAAGTATATCTCACCAGAAAACTGACAACATTTTTCACTGTGACTTTGATTCAAGTTTTTACACATTTTGTTAAAAGTTTCATTTTAGAGGCTAACTTTCTGAGCAGCTCTATTATTTAGGCCTCTTGCTAAGGGACACCTGCACTATAACTGCCTGTACTGTATCTGTTCTGTGAACAGAATTTGCACGTATAGGACTGACAACCCAGTGCCTTTCAGTACATTAAACCAACATTAAAATACAAAGCTTAAATACTTAGTAGCGGTTTTCATCAAAGTTAAATTGTACACAGTAACACTTGTTATAAAAACTGTACATGGTACAATATTTTGGTCTTAAATGTTTATAAAACAGAATAACTATTTGGTTCTGCATTTGGTTTTCTCCTTTTAAGACACACAGCTTTGGAGGAAGGAAAGTTTTTTTCATTGTGTTTATCATGCTTAGCACAATGGAGCCACATTCCGAGATGAAGCTCCTAGACATTACCACAACACAACTGTTTAATAAATAAATACGACTCCAAAAAGCTGTACCATTGTAGAACAGCTGTTTGCCCCCCTCAATCATCTCTGTTTTTATTACCCAATTAGTAAGAAGTGGGATAGAGAGCTCTATCTCCAACTAATGTCTGTTTGCCCATTTGTTATCTTCTGCAAAATAAGAAGATAAAAAGCTATGTTCTTTACAGTTAACATTAGCAACAGCCAGTTTTGGTGCATAATATATCATTGTAACATCAAGACTCAGATTACAATCTGCACAATGAAACATAATGAAGTACTACAACAGTAAGAGATGATCAGAAACAGCCTGAACTGTGTCAAAGTAACACAAGACCCTCATGAGAACACCATACATGAGGCTTACCGGGAAACTTATCCAGTTCCCAGAACTGAGACACCATTGTCAACACAAGACTGGCCCAAGATATAAATTCAATGTTATTAATTTAAAAAAACAAGAGTTATGGAGACGGTTATGGTGGTTGTATTGTTTGCTCTGTTCATAAACAACTTCACACTGGAAATTAAAAGTACAACATGCCTCATCACTTAGCAGCCTGAACACTGCAGCATTCAGAACCCAAAAACGAAATTAAGCACTTGTCTGCAGAGGGGGTTTAGTCCACGTCAAATTAACCTGATCTGCAAATGACACAATTCCTTAAAGCTCTCTAAGGGCAAGTCTACACTTAAAATGCTACATCATTGACGGGAGAAGCTCTCACACAAAAACTGCGCTGTCTAAACAGGAGATTACGGTCAGTATAACTACATCACTCAGGGGTGTGGATTTTTCACATCCCAGTGACGTAGTTATGCTGATGCAGGTCTGTAGTGTAGACTACACGTAAGTCTGCACCTATCGCAAATTCTGGAGCTTTCTTTCAAAGTGTACTAAATGTGATGTGAATTGAGTTACTGCTCTCTACTGTTCGTGCGTACACAATGCTGCTGTGCACAATTATGGCAGTCATCCAACTGCTATCCCACACTGCTTTGTGGTTACCCAGGACCATCCTGTTTACTTACCACTGTACCCTCCAACGTTCTGGAGTCAAGCTAACCAGATGTCCTCCACCTTCATTTAAAAGCTGGCACAGTGCCAGGATTGGCCTAGTTGCTCCTGGATTTAAATATATCAGCATTACAACAGTATTACTCTAGCAGCCTTTACAACGTGCCTTGACCATTTGCTTGAAGCCATACTGAGATCTTAAATCTCATTGCCATAAGAGGACAAGTAGTTTTGAAGCAACCTCTTGAGGCCAGACACTGCAATAAAGATTGTAGACACTGCTAGACAGCTGTTTGAGAGTAGGCACACCAGATTCCTACCAGTGCTGGATAAAGAGCAAACAGATCAGAAGAATTTACATTAATACCAGGAGTGGCAGGACACACAACCACCACCCAGGGACACACACACACATTTTTTGAGGATCTGGACAGGATTTTACGCAATAACATCGTTACTGAACCAAAGAAGGTTGGGAACCCTGCTGCCCCGCAAGAACAAACAGCAAGAGTCATTGGAGCAGGAAAATAAGGAGGGCAGTGAAGAGCTCTCTTGAGAAAGTCCGGATTTCTTCAGAACTCAGGACACTGAGGGGCTACCATATAGGAAGTCAGCTTGATTACCAGCCAGAAACCCAGCCCAGAACTCAGGAGACAGATCCCATTGAGGTAGCCTCAGCATGTATCTATCTACCTTTACAATTTACGGTTATACCATTCCGCTGCGCTAACTTCTGTTCCAGGTGCCCCACAACCACAGCCTCACTACTACAAGCACTTGAAGAACTATATATTGATTAAAAAGTTCTCTAGTGTAATGGCTACCCCTACTAGGGGATAGGTGTCCTGATCAGAAACTGAAAAACTCCAGTAACACATGGTAACTGACTACAGCACGTCCTCCCATAGATCAGGATTTGAAAAACCCACTTGCACAGAATGAATAGGAATCATTCCTAGGTAAGTACCATCAGTTTCTGCAGAATCAAAGCTTTCATTTGAAAACAATTTCAAACCCTTATGGTTATGAAGATAACATTCCAGCACAAACCAGGCATAAACAGATTCAGTGATGTCTTTCTAAATCTGTAGACGCAGTCCAGTGATGCCACTGCTATTGTGGGGAGAGATGCATCACTTGTTAGGAGTAGGGTGATCTCGGTGTGCTACCACTTCCTAGAACAAGATATCCTGCCATTCCAGCTGAGGAGTCTATGGATGTTTGGGGGCACACAAAATTGCACTGATTGGTAGGATGTTTCTGCAGCACGGCTAGCATTAATTCTGAGAACAAAGTTCAGCTGTCAAGAACAAAAAAGGGTCTTTGGGCCCAAGTAGTGGTTGCAAGGATTGAGGGGAGATGTACCTGACCAATGAGATTCCAGGCAGAAGGAGATGTGGCTCAGGGCATCAAATTATTTTGTCCTGGTTCTTGGACTACAGGTGTTGACTAAGTTTTTCAAGTTCCTGTTCTTATTTATTTATTATTTAAAAAAAGGAAGAGTTGTATAGTAATCACTATAAAGAATATATCAAAACTCAATATCTATCAACCACTGAGTTCTACTAAACTACTGTACTAAGAATTCCTGCAAAGCAAGTTTAAATGAAACTTTCTAACAAGTTTCCTCTTTTCCTTTTACTGACAGCCTGAAACAAAATATGTCCTCATTTAGCCAAATTCTCAAAAAAATAGAGCACACGTTCACTTAATACAATCCAAAGTTGAAATTTTGAATTACGTAGGTTTCCCATTTAAAAAAAAAAGATGCTCAAATACACAGTTCTTAGCGTCCAAAATAAATTAAACATTAACATGTTCATTACTTCTTTGTTACAGCTACCACACAAATGCAATTACTTTACCTACAAGTCCTTTGAAAAACAACTTTCAGAAGTAAATGCTCTTTTACATTTCTATACTGAACCACTTAATGAGACCATGTGTGTGTATAAGAGAAGTAAAAGGGCTCTTAATTTTTAAGTTGCTGAACTGAAGTCAGAACTGCATTGCTATTTTCTTCACACACTTTCTTCTTCACAAAAAAACTTCTTATTGTGCTTTAACAGAAGGTCAATGGCTATCACTTCTCTACTCTTACACAATGGTGAATTGAAACAAGAACTCATAGCTGTTTCAACCGACAAAGCTACCAGTATGTCTAAGCCAATAAAGCGATTTGTTCATTAAAGCTACTAATAAAGCAACCTTTTGTTAGTCTATGAAACATCAGAAACCTCACAGAATGCATCTAACTTTGCAATATTCCTGTTTTTATCATAAACACTAGAATGTTCTCTTAAAATTAGTTCACTTTTTCAGTTCCTGAAACGGGGTGAAAAACAACTTACTGATATTTTTATAGAAATTGCATGAATTAGTTCCACTTACATTTAGTCTTAATACTTTTTCTACACATGACCAGGAATTTTTTTTGAATATTTTTCAGTTCAAATGCTACCAAAAACAGAAACCTCAGGAGAACTTTATCACATTGCTAATGAGCTGTGTGATACTGGGTATGTCTACTCAGCAATTAAATACCCAAGTCAGCCGATTCAGGCTAGCAGGGCTTTGGGCTGCAAGGCTGTAAAACTGCAGCATACACATTTGGGCTCAGGCTGGAGCCCAGACTCTGGGACCCAGGGAGGGTGGAAGGTCCCAGAGCCTGACCTCCAGCCCAAATGTCTAAACCACTTTTACAGCCCTATAGCCTGAGCCACGCAAGCCCAAGTCAGCTGACCTGGGCCAGCCACACGTGTTTATTGCTGTATAGACATACCCACTTATATTACAGAACTTTGACAGACTGAAGTGAATTAAGGAGGGATCCACAGATCCAAACCCTAAAATAGGAACTGGCCCATAAACCCACTAAATTTGGATCCAAGAAGCCACTGAGGTTTGAGGCCGATTACCCAAGAACAGTAGGATATACAAGCAGCAGACTAGGAAGAAAGGGAAGCACATGCAGACCCAAGAGCACCTTTGCAGGTTTCTTTTGATTGGATTGCATCCAGACGCAATTTAACCTCAATCCACAACCACCTCTAATCCCAACCCTAAACTGTGTGTTCAGTCACCAATAACTATCCTGGGTAGCCAACTTCTGCAGGACAATGACCACATTTTTCCATAATGAGCAGTACTCTGGTCCTTGTAATCTGACACTATAATGCTGGAGCAAGCATTCCGAAGTAATATAGTGAAGTCTCCTTGCACATTCAGAATTTCTACAGATACTACCTACTCATTCCAACTTTTAGAAACAAGTCAGTTCCACTAGCCTGTGGTCATGGTCTGGACCCAATTTAATTTTAAATATCTAGCATACAGAATATGTTTCTTGTATACAGTCTTTCAGAAAAGTGGCTTATATAAAGACTGTCATTCTTTGGCTGTATGGGAAACTAATAGGTATTGGATTAAAATCATAACTATACTGGGCAATAAGGCCCTCAGCCAGTAACCCTGAGAGGCTATACTGTTACTTTTTCAATCAGTGGAGCAATAATTTTATGTTGTGATCTTTCAGCAACAGAAATCATCTATATCCACTGTACACATATTGTGAAAAAAGCGATCAATAATGATATGGCCACACACGCGGCTGGGGAACTCATGTTGTCAATAACCTTAATCATTCTATAATGGCTTCCTTTCCCTCCCTCACCTTCATTTCCTGAATGAGCTTTTATTGTCAATTCCCAAATCCTCTGCAAAGAAATATTCCATTCATGAACACATTTGTATGAGTTCTCTGTCTGGTCTTTCACACGCACAACTCTGTTTCACTGTTTTTGGTATGGTGAAAGTTACTAAAAGATGTGCCAGTGCTGCAGAAATCTAATTTTTGGATGTTTCACCTTGCCAAAATTAAAAAATTAAGCAAAGTAGTATGAAATAACCTACAAGAAAGTGACAAAAGATAAGGTCTTTCCTAATGCATTTAAAACATACAAAGTTTTAAAATCTCACATCTATATTGTATAAAAAAAAATGGCATCATTCTGTAGTCCAACCAAACAGTACTTTCCGAAATCTGCTCTAAACTAGTGAAGTTATACCTAATTTAGTTATTTAAAAACACCTATGGATGGAAGGCAACTCAATCTAGTAGACAGGCCACTAGAATGGGAATCCAGAGACTCAAGTTCTGTTCCCAGCTCTGTAACTGATCTACTAACTGACCCAAGACAAGTTACTTCACCTCTCTGTCCCTAGCTTAGTTTCCCTCACATGTGAAATGAGAATACTTATCACCTTCCTTTGTGAAGCTGTCAAATCTATCAATGAAAACCAGTATTAAGAGCTAAATATTAATATTACTGGTGATGCAATGTCAGCAATAACATACTTGAAAACAGCTTCAACAACACAAAAGCTGCCAACTCCAGACCAGCAAAGAGTGTATTAGGTTCAAATAGCCAATGATTCAACAGTTGTTCTTACCATACAATAAGTCCAGAAGAATATAATTGTCCCACATCTAAGGAAAATTCCAGCATTTTTATATCAAAGACTGTTTAAATGTTTTAAGTATGATTAATATTAAAAAAGAACATTTGCTCAAACACTGGAGAGAGTTTAGCAATGGATCTCAATGGATATAGTTTATAATCTTATAGTATGAAAGCTGCCATTTTCTATGACAAGGAGACGAGTTTTTTCTCCAACCCCCGTCCAAGATTTTGCACATTATATTCCACAGTTCCCACCCATCCATCAGTGACCATATGCTCTATAGCCTAACCTTCAATCTAAATTACCATTCCCCAAGCCTGATCTTAACTAAATACTAGGTTTCAGAGTAACAGCCTTGTTAGTCTGTATTCGCAAAAAGAAAAGGAGTACTTGTGGCACCTTAGAGACTAACCAATTTATTTGAGCATAAGCTTTCGTGAGCTACAGCTCACTTCATCAGATGCATACTGTGGAAAGTGTAGAAGATCTTATTATATATACACAAAGCATGAAAAAATACCTCCTCCCACCCCACTCTCCTGCTGGTAATAGCTTATCTAAAGTGACCACTCTCCTTACAATGTGTATGATAATCAAGGTGGGCCATTTCCAGTACAAATCCAGGGTTTAACAAGAACGTGGGGGGGGGGGGCGGGGGGGGAGGAAAAAACAAGGGGAAATAGGCTACCTTGCATAATGACTAAGCCACTCCCAGTCTCTATTCAAGCCTAAGTTAATTGTATCCAATTTCCAAATGAATTCCAATTCAGCAGTTTCTCCCTGGAGTCTGGATTTGAAATTTTTTTGTTGTAAAATAGTGACTTTCAGGTCTGTAATCGCGTCACTAGAGAGATTGAAGTGTTCTCCGACTGGTTTATGAATGTTGAGTTCCCAGAAGTCACCTACTACAGGACAGGCCTAACAAAGAAAATAACAGAACGCCACTAGCCGTCACCTTCAGCCCCCAACTAAAACCCCTCCAACGCATTATTAAGGATCTACAACCTATCCTGAAGGATGACCCAACACTCTCACAAATCTTGGGAGACAGGCCAGTCCTTGCTTGCAGACAGCCCCTCAACCTGAAGCAAATACTCACCAGCAACCACATACCACACAACAGAACCACTAACCCAGGAACCTATCCTTGCAACTAAGCCCGTTGCCAACTGTGCCCACATATCTATTCAGGGGACACCATCACAGGGTCTAATAACATCAGCCACACTATCAGAGGCTCGTTCACCTGCACATCCACCAATGTGATATAGGCCATCATGTGCCAGCAATGCCCCTCTGCCATGTACATTGGTCAAACTGGACAGTGTCTACGTAAAAGAGTAAATGGACACAAATCAGATGTCAAGAATTATAACATTCATAAACCAGTCGGAGAACACTTCAATCTCTCTAGTGACGCGATTACAGACCTGAAAGTCGCTATTTTACAACAAAAAAACTTCAAATCCAGACTCCAGCAAGAAACTACTGAATTGGAATTCATTTGCAAATTGGATACAATTAACTTAGGCTTGAATAGAGACTGGGAGTGGCTTAGTCATTATGCAAGGTAGCCTATTTCCCCTGTTTTTTCCTACCACCCCCACCCCAGACATTCTTGTTAAACCCTGGATTTGTGCTGGAAATGGCCCACCTTGATTATCATACACAATGTAAGGAGAGTGGTCACTTTGGATAAGCTATTACCAGCAGGAGAGTGAGTTTGTGGGGGGGGGGGGGGGGAAGAGAAAACCTGGATTTGTGTTGGAAATGGCCCACCTTGATTATCATACACATTGTAAGGAGAGTGATCACTTTAGATAAGCTATTACCAGCAGGAGAGCGGGGTGGGAGGAGGTATGTTTTCATGCTTTGTGTGTATATAATAAGATCTTCTACACTTTCCACAGTATGCATCCAATGAAGTGAGCTGTAGCTCACGAAAGCTTATGCTCAAATAAATTGGTTAGTCTCTAAGGTGCCACAAGTACTCCTTTTCTTTTAACTAAATACTAGTCAGTCTTCAAGCATGATCTCCCTTCTCCCGCCTTGAACCAAACATCCATGGTTTCTTTGCAAGTTCCCCTCTTACTATACTTGCTGCCCTTAGCAAACAGCAGAAAATTCTGCTGCCAAAGAAGTCCTAGGCTGCCACTTTTTCCTCCCACCAGTTTCATGAATCATCCTGGTTCTCTTTCCTGAAAGACAGGAGGATTTATGAACCACCTGAGTTGCCCAAGCTTTCTGAAGAGAAAATGTCTGTAGCCTGAGTGAGGCTTTGAAGGCGAAAGCTGTGAAGTGTTACATGCCAAGAAAGCAGACTTATGGCCAGGAGAATCCAAATGACAGAGAGAAGTAGATGGAGGAACAAAAAGTTTCGTCATGCCACAAAAGAGTCAAAGAGAGATATTAAGGACAGAGGGGATCATTAGGATAATCTAGTCTGGCCTCAAACCTCCTATTTAACACAAGCCATAGAATTTAAACCAATAGGCTATGTCTTTATGCAATAAAGACATTTTAATAATAAAAGTAAATTTGACAGAAAGGTAAAAATAAAAAAAAAATTTTAAAGATACAAGTAAAGGTTACAAGTTTTTAAAAGAATCCTTTAAAATAAACTGTTTTCATGAACAAACGCGCCCCAAAAGAGCAAATCTAATAAGCTCAAAAGGGGATACTAAAGCCATAATGGACATCCCACTTCTCACTTACCTTAGGTCTATCTTCCTCTTTCAACACTTTAATCACTTCTCCTGTGCCCCCAGAGTTACCCTTCAGGCTTCCTATCTAACCTTTACCTATATTGAGTTCAAGCTTTTTCCTCACACAACTCCCTCTGCCAACATTTCTGTTCTTATCTCCTCCTAGCTGTCCTATCAGACCTACATAGTTGTTCTGTGACCTCACATCCAACTTTATGCCTTCTTTCACTGTACCCATTGTACTCTGAGCATCTTCCTACTTTCAGTGTGCAAGGCACACTCCTCAAAACTTCTTTAACTATAATTTTTTCAATTGCTGATCACACCACTGACATACTTTCTTCACTTCTGCGTAAATAAATGTGATCCCATGTATTAGTCAGCTTGCAAAGTTTTCAGGGAAGGAACTCATTTTATTGAGCGCAATATGCTTTAACACCTGTGCTGTTAATAAAATACTTTTGGTTGGTCCTGTCCCCACCCCAAGTTATGAGCTGCAAGGGAATTTTTTAAGCTTCCTAGCTTTAGAGCTCGACGCACAATACCCCCTTATTAGAGCATCTTTTTTTTAAGCATGTTTGGATTTAGACCTTCCCTAACAGCATAGTCAACACAAGTTCTGAAGTCTTGTGCAAGTGCGTGAGCACTAGAAAGCGAGGCTACTTTCATTGTCCAAGCAGTAAATAGTATTTAAGGAGAAAGCCAAGTTGATCTTAACATTTTTACTTTTATGTTCGCAGTGTTGTTGTAGCCATGTTGGTTCCAGCATATGACACAGACAAGGTGAGTGAGCTGAAGAAGAGCTCTGTGGAGCTCAAAAGCTTGTCACTTTCACAAGCACAAGTTGGTCCAATAAATTACCTGCCCACCTTATCTCTCTTATTTTCACTTTTAGTTATGTAAGTTGTGTGTTTCTCTACCACAAGGGGCTGATCTTTATTGGCGATATCAGGATGCAGAAGACATGGAGGTAGGGAAAGCTCACTTTTGATTGTAAATGTGCTCTGACAGTTACAAGTAAAAGTATAAAGCAGCTCCTTGAAAGCTATCCACCTTCTCTCCCTGTCTGCATGCAGCCCTTAATGCAGCCAGCCATGGGATCAGCTCATGTATTCTGGACTGAAGGTTTAGGCAGCTGTTCCTATCCAAGCTTTTATGGCTCAGCTGAGTGCCATGGAAGCACATGCAGCCCAGTCCATTAAGCCATCAATGGACCTGCATATCCTATAGAAGCAGCATATTGTACTGGACTTTGGGGGTGAAAAGGTCAGGAAAAAAGCCCATGCACACATACAAGATGTGAAGGCAAGAAAAGGAAAGTAAGAAAGCCAGCAACTGTATTGGGAAACAGGATAAAGGAAATACAGGAATGAGAACTCTGTCCTCCAGTACATAATAATAAGCTGTTTAACTACCACCACAAAGAGAGAGAAGTTGAGAACCACTTGTTACAACCTGGCCCTATCCTCCCTCTGTGTGGTCGCCATGTTGTAAAGAGACCCAAATCTTTAGGCAGGGGAGTGACTGGCTCTTAGCTGTGGGTCTCCCAGGTGCAGTCCCCATGTCTGACACTCTTTTTGAGCAATGTGATTCAAGTCAGGCTGCCAGTGCCTCAGCTCTCCTAAGCCCCCATTCTGCCTATGGGAGCTCTGACTTCTACTCAAATACTCAATAAAAATAATGACTTGAACTATTCATACAATTTTCAGGATTCTAAATTAACTGTATCAATTCAGAAAAGAGATCAGACTGCTCAATGGAGACCTTGCCCAGTGTGCAACAGTGACCAAAATAAAATTAAAAAAATCAAATAAAATGTTAGGATGCACAAGCATGGAATGGAGAACAGTATTACAATGCCATCATATAAATCACTGGTAAGTCTTCACCTGGAATTCTGCTTTCAGTTCTTATCAACCCATCTCAAAAAAGGATATCGCAAAAATAGCCAAGTGACAACAATTATTAGATGCGTGGATCAGAAAATGACTAAGAATCAGAAAAAAAAATGGTCAAATTCTCATGATGGCACAATTTTAATATTAGAGTGCTACAAGGTCTCATATAGATTTGTTAACATTGCAGAGGAGACATGAGAGACAAAATAATGAATGTTATAGAGAAAGTAGATTGAGAACTTCTATTTATCCTGTGTAATAATACAAACACAAGGGAACATTCAGTGACACTGAAAGGTGGCAAATTCAAGACTGAAAAAGAAAGTATTGTTCCATGCAACACAATTGTGGAATTCATTGTCATAATATATTGAGGCTAAGAGTTCAGGATTAAAAAAAGGATTACCCACTTATAAACTAGCAAGAATACCTAGAGTTTTAACAGTTTTTTTTTTTTTTAAAAAAAGAGCACTTCAGAAGGAATATTAAACACTCAAAAATGTCATTAATGCAATTAAGTTGCCCAGTGGTCCCTCATGCCCTTCCAGAACACAGAGAATTCATAACTTGAATCTCTGAAAACCAGGGAATATAAAGTTAAGGTACATATCAGCCCCATAACACAGCCTTAACTCTGCCCCCAGGGAGCTGGCAGCAGCCAATAGGAATGATTCAGTACCGGTGGTCCCCGGTATATGTAGGGGTTGCATTCTTGAAAAAGGCAATGGATACCAAAACAACAGATACCAGGGACTTTTCCCCATAAGAAATAATGGTCTGCCCTGCCTCTTTCCACCTAGTTCCATCCCCGCCTCCAAGCGTGCTGCTGAACAGCTGTTTTGCGGCATGCAGGAGGCACTGAAAGGAAGGGGGAGGGGTTAATTGGGCCACCGGTGGACAGGAAGAGCGCTGGCTGCTCAGCACCCACAGAAAAGCAACACAAAATGTGAAGTGACAGGTATGCAGATAGGGACTGACATGAACTGGAACACATTTCCCTAACGATGAGTGAAGGATATGCGAAACAACGGATAATGGGAAGACATATACCAGGGACCCCATGTAATGGGAATGCAAAGGTTAAACTACCAAAGTAAGTGGAGGATTCTGCATTTCTTTAAGTCTTCATATCAAGAACATGATGTCTTTTTGGAAGATACTTTAGTCAAACAAGTTATTAGGCTCAACATAGGAGTAATAGGATGAAATCCTTTGGCCTGTGTTATACAGGAGGTCATATTAGATGATCTGTTCTAATGGTTCCCTCTGGCCTCAAAAAAAAAAAATCTATAAATTCATAAGCAGATATAAGAGAAGGTCTCACTGTTTGTACTGTGTTCTACAGAGTTGAACTTCAGCATTTCACTGCATTTACTCCAGCTGTGTTCAGGTTGTTAGCTGTAGCTATAGCTATAATGAATGAGGAGGGTCCGCTGCATAGTGGCATACATGACAGTCATCTCCAGGACTTAGTGAGGGACAAGTGAAGGCAACATTTCAGACAGGATTCTCAGGGCAAGAGAGAAGTGGTGGTAACATTTTGCAGTGTGGGGTGTTGTGTACAGCAGGTTCAGTGTTTGAGTGTAGGTAGCTCCTGTTTGCTATGTCTGATTTGACCTAAATCCAAGTTTTGCCTTAGCAAAAACATTCACCTGTAGTCTATAATGCCCATGTCAAGGTGGATAAAAATCAATGATTTAAAAAAAAAAATCTGATTTTTTTGATAAAATGCTTTTTGAGGGAAAAACCTATCTAAAGATAGTTTTAATTAAGACGTATCTTTGAGCTATAGTGTCTCATCATGGAATAGCGATTATAAATTCTAATTCTATAGTATGAGACAATATATTCATGACATGTTTAAGAAATTTTGTAAATGAGTTCCAATAGTTCATGGATTAGGGACCCAGTGTTATGGGGTTCCAGGGGCTTCTGTGTAGATTATTTAGGTTAATCTTTCTATCTACCCAGTGGGACTCAGTGCTCAGTCTAGAAGCTACCATCAGAGATGCTTAGTTTTGCAGTTCTCAAACTGTGGATTTATGTCTCCAGAGATAACATGCTTGTTAACAGCAAAAAATGTTTTTAAATAAATAAATAAATACATACACACACAGAGGTGAGAAATAACTGACCTCAACCATATTGTCCCTCCACAAATTTGTGTACACAGATTCAATCCTTTACCTCTCTCTAAAAGTGCAAAGTTTCAAAAAGTTCAATGAATAGAAGATTGTTGTTGAAATAGATCTGGACAAGAACAAGTCTGGAGATAAATGTGAGAAGTGAGGGACAGGCAGGAAACACAAAGTGAAACTGTTTCAGCAGCATATTCCAGAGGTCTTTCTGAGTGTCATGAGATCTACCATGGCATTCTCTCACTAGAAGGAAAAACCTATCATGGCAGCAGGCCATAAAAGAGACCAAGTTTGGTAATAAGAACCATTCAAGAAATATGTTTGCTGATGATCTTTTAAAGAAAGTCACACTAGTGAACTGGTGGAAGTCACCTAAGCACCTGGATTCAGAGACTGTTGAAGTGATAATCTCACTTTTAACAGCAGTAGCTTCTTCGATGGTGTAGAAAGAATATTTTCTTCCTTTGGACTAATTCATTCCAAATTGAGAAATCGTTTGGGACCTGAAAAAGCAGGGAAGCTTGTTTTTCTTTTCCAGATATGAACAAACAGGAAAATGAAGGTGAAGACAATGGAGTTAGCTGCAGAAGCCAATATTTTACATTGATCAGATCGTGTTGACCTGGCTGACACAGTCGATTTAATTTTTGTTGGTTTTTTTTTTTAAGTATTTCATTTAACTATTTTAGTTAAAAACAATTTTAACAAAAACAAATCTGACTTTAAAAAAACTTGAATGTTTAACTAAATTCAAATTCACATGCTTGTTGTATTAAAATATTATATGTTTGCTGTTGAAGAAAAAAATCCAGAATACATAACGTTGTTTTAGTTAAATCAAACAATTTGAAAGTCTGTCTGGTGATGTTCTCCTCCTAATACATGGCAAGAAAATCCTCCAAATATTAATGATTAACCTATTGAATTATAGATATTTATGAAGTCACTGGGAGGTGAACTATCTGCTTCAATTACCTTTGGTAAATGAAATAACCAATCATTCATTTTCTGATATAGCTGTAAAACTAATCTGAAATTTTTCAAAATAAATCACTTTAAAAATATATAGTGTGTGCATCCTTCTAAAAATGAAACCTACATCTATCTCTGAGTTGTAAAGAATATGTATTAAGCTTATAACAACCAACAAGAATGCACTTTTATGTAGAAATCCATGATTAAATTGAGCCTTCCTGACTAGTGATTTAAATCAAATCCACCCTGGTCCACGTGCTCTGTTCCTAAAGTGTTCTGTTGTATCTGCTGGGATAGAGAGTTAGAGTACTTGTGTTATTGGGGCACTGCTCAAAGACAACTACAATAAGTCTGTGTTAAAGTAGTAACTCCCACCTTAACTTTGCATTTCCTGGTTTTCGGAGGTTTACATTTAGCCACTCTCCAGATTCTGGAAGGTCAATCTTAACTCTGTGCTATCTAAATTCTGGGCATTTAATTTCCTTAGGCTTTTTTAAAGTAATTCCTCAGCACCCTTACATACCACAGCCCAGCTCTCCCCTCCTCGGCAATGATTACTTCAGCCCTAGAATGCTCTGGCAGCATATTGATCTAGTCTCCTACTGCATCGTCTCCCACCTCTGTCTGTGTCCAGCGCTAACCAATTCTCCCTCCTACAGACACAGATGTAGGTGTGGGCATGGGACTTGCAGGTTGAAGAACTGGAGAGAAGATGCACGAACAAGGTCTAGCATGGAGACTGGGGACATTTCGGACATTGAGAGGGGGCATGATGGGAAGGATAGTCCCCTGGTTAGGAGCAGGGATTTGGAAGACCTGAATTCAAATCCCTAGTCCACCACAAACTTCCGGCATGACCCTGGGAAAGTCCCTTAGTCTCACTGGGTATGTTACATTGCAGCTGGAAGCATGCGTCCCAGCACGGGTAGACAGGCTCATGCTAACTTTGCTCGTGTTAACAGCAGTGTGGACACAGTAGCATGGGCAAGCCACCCAAGTACAGGTCTAGAGTCCCCTCTGTAAAAACGGAAGCAATACTACCTCAAAGGGGCATTGTGAGAATAAACACATTAAAAATTGTGAGGCACTCAGATACTACTGTGATGGGGGCCATTGACTGACAGATGGATTGATGATGGGAGATTCTGGGGAACAGAACTAAAATTTCCCCCATCATCCCTTACTGCATGCCTGACAATCTCCTTTCCACTCCACTCTTCCCTGCACAGTTCCAACCCCACAAGCACACACACAAATTTCCCTTCTCTACTCCAACTCCCCACATTTCCCATAATAGCACAGATTCCGCAACCACTGCTCCAACTCCTCCAAAATTCCATCCACACATGCATTGCTCAGAGCCCTCCCCACCACTCCATGCCCTTGATAAGCTTGGAGGGGCTACGAGAATGTGGGAAAGTGGTGGGGCTGTAAGAACTGAACGTATCAGGTGGAGACAAGAAGGAGCAAGACAGGAGAGTGGAGATGCAGAGTACCTATCCAAAATCAGGGCCTAATGTATATGAAAAAAGGGCTCCACACATCATCTGCTGCACAGAAAGTTCAGAGAGGTGTGAAGTGGACCCCCTCCAAATACCCGCTCACATAGAGTGTTAGAAAGAGGAGCTCAGCTCCCCTCCACTCCCAAATCCCAGTTTTTATGAGAGAAGGGGGCAAGGAGAGGGGTCAGACCCCTTCTGAGAGGCAGAGCCCACCAAATCGCTCTGGCTCCTGGTTGTTGTCCTGAGAGATAGGGCTCTGAATCGGAGGCACTCACTCAGGTTGTAACACCTCCCGAAAGCTACCATCACCCCGCGAGAGGGTCGCATATACTGGTTCAAAGGAAATATTTTCGAACGAATATCTTGAGTTTAAACTGTCGCAGGGTCTTCTTTCTGATCCACCAAACAAGAAATCTGGTCCAAGTGGGGCCCCAATCCTTGGCAAAAGAGTTTTTCCCAGTGACGCTCCTTAAGACAGAATGTGCTTGTTCTGAGCTGAAGCTAGGATGAACTCATGACTATAGGAAAAAAACCCTGTGTGGGGTTTGAAGGACGCATCACCAACCAGAGTCCTTGTTGGAGTTGGGGGAGATCTCTTTTGTAAGCTTATCAGCATGTCTTTAATATGTTTTCTCTGTAATTCTTTTCCTTAAGAATGTGCTTGCTTGGAAAGAGCTGTGTGGTACCTTAACTGTGGCAATTACACTGATTACCATCTCTGAGGAGAAAAATAAAGCAGGTGAGCTTAAGCAGCCTGACTTTGCTGGGGAGGTCCCAGCATAGGCAGGGAGCTGACAGTTTGGAAATACCACAACCCTACCCACCTTGGTCAGGAGGGAAGAAATGCAGGACTTTGCCCAAGAGATGTGATGGCTGAGGTGCTCTTGCTGAACCATAGAGGGGAACACTCTAATCAATACTAATTTCCATGACAATGCTTCTGAAGTAAAATCACAGTCGATTTTAGATCACAAACTAGAATTTTTGGTCTTGGGGCAAAACTTCCAAAAGGAGTATCTGCATAACGCAGACATATATTGAGGATCATGTGCAAAACACAATCTCTGAAAGCTGCCACAGGCAATGCTCAAACTCAGTGCATGGTGTAGCTCAAGTTCACTAATGTCAATACACTGCATAGGCACCGATTTTCTAATCTGATGGGGGGGTGCTACCCCCCCCCAGATCCACCCAAGTCCCACCCCCACTCCACCGCTTCCCCCAATGCCCCACCCCTGCCCTGCTTCTTCCCATCCCCGCTCCGCCACGCCTCTTCCTGCTCCACCCAGTTCCATGCCATATCCCGAACACACTGTGCCCTCGCTCCTCCTCACCCACACACACACCTCCTGATGCTGCGAAACAGCTGATCCGCAGCAGGTGGTAGGTGCTGGGGGGGGAGGAGTGATCAGCAGGGCCCGCCAGCGGGCGGAAGGCACTGATAGGGGGCTGCCGGTGGGTGCTTAGCACCCACCATTTTTTCCCCATTGGTGCTCCAGCCCCAGAGCACCCATGGAGTCAGCACCTATGCCACACAGTCACTGTGACAACAGTCTGCCTAGAATCTCTCTTACTTCAATAGAGTCCTTGCCTCAGTGCACAGAACACGTACACTTCAGTCTCTTTGACTCAATAGTTTTGGCACAAGTCATTTTGGAGACCTAAACTCTGTGGTCCATAGTTTTTCCAATATTGCTTCCCCAGTGGGGCAATAAGCATCATACATTACCTGAGTAACGTCAATCAACTGATATCAGATGGGGGATGATTAAAGTCATAGTCTGAACCTCAAGTGCGCACAAAAACCATAAAAAGAATCAGGTGATTTTGTAAGATACTGGGGTTTGTTTTTAAAGGGATTCTACTGGGGAATCCTTTTCTCAAAATACCCCAAATTTGGGCCACTAACCCTACTCCTCACCCCCAAGATGCATAGTTAGTTTCAAGACAATCTGAATAAGTACAGATTTTAAAACATTTAGAATAGTCAACCTTTAAACAGAAAACACTGCTCAACCTTAACTACAATGGAGTTAGCCCACTGCTATAACGAACCCTCAAGCTTCATGACATAATCAAACCTTTAACTACCAACTTAACCTGGGGCAGATTATCCAATAATTGCCCCAAACAGGATTCCAGTTGGCAGTAGCACTGTCAGAAGGATACTGGAATAGATGGACCACTGATGTGATCCATTATGTAAGTTCTGTGGTACCTATTTCCTCCCCCGGCCCCCCATGTGTTGTTTTTTCCTCTTCATCTCCCTTTTTTACATATTAGTTAATTCCATTGTGTTATCTGTGATTTTTTAGACCACCTCCCCATGTAGTCCCCATCCACTTTCAGATGCCTAGTTTCTCTCCCCACTTCCATTCTTCTTCTCCCACAAAATTTTCACTGGGCTGGAAGTGAAATTAACATTAACAGCCTTTTTCACTCCCCTCCCCATGCCACCCAGGATTTGAAGCCCAATTAATTCACTCCTGGCACAGAAAGCACTTCTCCCATGATGTGGCCTGGCAGGGGCTCACAGTTAAATTATATGCATTAGATCAGGTTTCATACTTTCCATATAGAAGTGTAATTTTTAAATTGACTGTACCCCTTCAATACAACAGAAAGCAATTATAAAGTATTTATAAATGGAGAATTCAGACAGACTATTTTTCATACTATGTTTTTTAAATGTAGTGGATCTGGAACAAACATAATAATATAATTTATCCTATACCCTTAGCCTCTGCAAATGCTTAGACAGTTCTCTCTATTTCCTTTTGTATATCGAAATTCTTATATGGCCACCAACACTATAACATTCAAGTATATAGTCTCTTTCATCAAAATCAGAAATACAGATCCAACACTCACAGACATGTCGTCAACTTATGAAATTCCCCAAAGGACCTTAAGTCAAGAAACTAGTGAAGGGGCAGGAGTACTGATTAATAAGAATAAATCTGATTTATTAAATCTAAGTATAATTCAATAAAGTTACCAAATTTAAAGAATACACCTTTTGTGAGAATATAAAACAGAAACAGAAAACTTATGTAATACATGTAAATCAAGTAAACAGTATTGCAAAATTTAGTGCAACAGGCATAGATTGTGTAATTATAGGCAAGAGCAGGCAACAACGCCTATAGTTAAGATTGCCTAACACTTTTCATTATAAGAACCTGTTTTCAGTTGCTTAAAAATAGAATCATAGAATATCAGGGTTGGAAGGGATCTCAGGAGATCATCTAATCCAACCCCCTGCTCAAAGCAGGACCAATCCCCAATTAACTCATCCAACCAATTTTTGCCCCATATCCCTAAATGACCCCCTCAAGGGTTGAACTCACAACCCTGGGTTTAGCAGGCCACTGCTCAAACCACTGAGCTATCCCTCCCCCTAAATACTTTAACTGTTCAGACTGAAGTGTTCAATGCTAGGTGTCTGTTACATGTTTGGGGTTTTTTGTTTGTTTTTTAATCTTTCAGCAAAAATGGTTCTTGCAGTTTCTCAGAAGAAAGTTATAGAAAAGTATAGTTTTACCAATGTTTCAAAAAAATATGCAATCATTTTTTCAGACGCTCTATCTCCCTGCTTTGGAGCACAGATTTAATTTAGCAGCAGGGTCAAACCTGGGAACAGAGAAATGCAATTTACTGTCCCTGTGAAAATCTACTCAAATTCAAAAGTTATAGGCCTTTGAAATTTGTCATTTGCACATGCTTAGTAAGGGATGACTACTAAATTCTCCTAAAATTCATCTGCAGTGAGCATGCTCCAGCCCAGAGACTGAGCAGGACTTTTCTCTCTATTGATCCTCCGAGCTACTGGCAATCACTGTCACTAGGCACTGCTAAAACCCAGGCACCAAGGAGGAGGAAGCAGCTTCACTTGAAAACACAGGTATGAGGAGAAGAAGGGAGCACGTTTCCTCAAACCTGCTAGGGGATAGGGGCAGAAGGATCTGTAACCAATATAGCATACCACCACTGAGAACCTGAAACTGAACTTGGGAATTCTCCATAAGAACAGCCATACTGGGTCAGACCAAAGGTCCAACTAGCCCAGTATCCTGTCTTCCAACACTGGCCAGGTAGTTCAAAGGGAATAAACAAAACAGGTAATCATCAAGTGATCCATTCTCTGGCCACCATTCCCAGCTTCTGGAAAACAGAGGCTAGGGACACCATCCCTGCCCATCCTTGTTAAAGAGCCATTAATGGACCTATCCTCCATGAACTTATCTACAGTAGAATCTCAGAATTACAAACACCTAGGGAATGGAGGTTGTTCGTAACTCTGAAAAGTTTGTAAGTCTGAACAAAACAGTATGGTTGTTCTTTCAAAAGTTTACAACTGAATATTGACTTAATATAGCTTTGAAATTTTACTATGCAGAAGAAAAAAGCTGCTTTCCTTTTTTTAAATAGTTTACATTTAACAAGTACTGTACTGTATTTGCTCGCTCTCTCTCTCCTGCTGCCTGATTTAGTAAATCTGGTTCCAAGTTCTAATTGGTCAGTTTGTAACTCTCAGGTTCTACTGCAGTTCTTTTCTGAACTTTGTTATAGTCTTGGCCTTCCCAACATCCTATGGCAAAGAGTTCCTCTGGCAAAGAGTATGTTGTGTGAATAAATATTTCCTTTTGTTTTGTTTTAAACTGCTGCCTATTAATTTCATTTGATGCCCCTAGTTCTTGTGTTATGAGAAGGAGTAAATAAAACTTCCTTATTTACTTTCTCCACACCAGTCATGATTTTATAGACCTCTCTCATATCCCCCCTTAGTCATCTCTTTTCCAAGATGAAAAGTTCCAGTCTTATTACTCTCTCCTCATATGGAAGCTGTCCCATACCCCTAATCATTTCCGTTGCCCTTTTCTGTACCTTTTTCCAATTCCAATATATCTTTTTTGAGATGGGATGACCAGATATGCATGCAGTATTCAAGATGTAGGCATACCATGAATTTATATAGAAGGAAATATGATATTCTCTGTCTTATTATCTATCCCTTTCCTAATGATTCCCAACCTTTAGCTAGCTTTTTTTGACTGCTGCTGCACAGAGAGTCAATGTTTTCAGAGAACTATCCACAATGACACCAAGATCTCTTTCTTGAGTAGTAACAGCTAATTTAGACCCCATCATTTTACATGTATAGTTAAGACTATGTTTTCCAATGTGCATTACTTTGCATTTATCAATCCGCAACTTCAGTATTCTTCTGTTGTCAGACAAATACCTCTGAAACCCTCTACTCACTGACCACACTGAAGATAAACCCCTACTACTGCTACCAGTTATACTGTTAGCTCTAGTGGTAAAAATCTGTGCTGTGGATGTAGTTGTTCCGACCTTGCTGGTGATCCATGTGCGGATCCACATGCTTGAATTTATTTTTGCTTTTAAAAAAAAAAAGCTAGGAAATGACTTTAAAAAAAAACTATTACATGAACATTGAAGATGAGAAGTCCAACACTCAAAAGTTAGGAAATATCAAAATTTGGGCTGTGTGTGTAATCTTACGGCCCCCTTGTGCATATGCATTATTGTACAGTCTAATTACATGATCACCAGGGATCCTAGTTTTCTGTGATAAACAAAATTCTCCAAAAAAAATACATAAAAATCAATGTTTTTCTACAATTAAAATGAAACACTAAAGTTTCGTTTCCCTAGCCACGATATGTAAGTATCAGTTGAACTAGGGTGACCATACATCCCATTTTGGCGAGGGTAGTCCCCTTTTTATCCCCTATCCTGGATGTCCTTATGGTCAGTTGGCAAGAGCAAACGGGACAAATGCCCAGCTTTGCAAAAACAAAAACAAAAAAATGGGGTGTGCCCCCTCTCGGCGGTGCAGAGGAATGTTCAGAGGGGCGAGTGGAGATGCCAGCCACTGGGGCTTGGGCTGTCAGCCCCAGCCCTGAGCAGCTCGGGCCAACCCCATGCGGTGTCCCATTTTCACTTGGGAAATACGATCACCCTAACTTTCAGTAAAATTTAGTTAACAGTTAATATTTTTTTTTTTTACATTTTTGCAAAAAAATAAAAATGTATGTTCTCTGCAAAAATGCAAATTCTGCATTTTTCTGTGGCAAATGGATTTCTAGGATCCCAGATGATCACATACTACTTTTTCCATGGAACATCTCTGGGAATACTACAAGCTGTGTAGCACATCCCTCTCCCCGAAAGCCACAAGAACTCGGGGGAGAAAAATTCTTGCGAGAAGCCAGCCCTAGAAGCCAGAGAACCTCAAACCAGCAGGATTAGATACTGAAGCAGCCTCAGCAGCATGCTGCCAGATTGCTTTCTAGTTTTCACTTTGGATATTCTCTCCTCTGTTCTGACGGTGAAGAAGTGGGTTGGAGCTGATGGCCTCACTCCATGCTTTCTTCCCTCTTCCACCCCTTGCCGCACTTGCTTCTATATCCCCTCTCTTCCTTGATCTAGTTATCAAAGACTACCCCAACAAAACTCCATGAAAAGAAGTTTAAAAAAAAAAAAAAAAACAGGACATTTGCACACCATCGCAGTGTTTATTCTGCTTGTGCATTATATCCCTTTTCCTTAACCTTTGACTGTCTTTGTCTACTCATATTGTAAATTCTTTGAGGCACGGACTGTCTCTTACTCTATGTTTGTATTGTACCTAGCATAATGGGGTCCTGTTCTTGGTGAGTTCCTAGGTGCTATCATAATAAAAATAATATGAGCGGTACCTTGCCAAACAGGGGTATTTTGAACACAAATTCTTTAAATGTTTGTAAAAAGCACATTGACACTGTGGCAATAAGCATTATAGAAAAGCCCAGGAAAAAATTATTAATGTTAGTATTCAGTGCAGGGTCTAGATAGTGTGCAGTAAATAAGGCCTGGAGCCATGAGTAAGATGACAAGGACAAGACGACACTGAATTCAGTGAGCGATATCCACCTCATGCACTGAATGAAAATAGGCAATGTCTATGAAGGTTTGATTTTGCAATCTTTATGTTATTTCAGTGTAGGGTTTGGGAAGTTTTATGTAATTATAGTCAGTGCTACCAGCTCTGGCTATTACAAAAGTTGCCCAACACTTCCCATCATAAGACCTTGGTTTTAGTTGCTTATAACTTTGCTATTTGGGCTGAAATTTTCCATGCTGGGCATCTGCCTCACTGAATGTCTTTGGAAAATTTCAGTCAAAATGGTTAAGCCATTCCCAAAAGCAAGGCTAAGGAAAAACATTGCTTTGTTCATGTTACAAAATTCTAGTGACCTTTTCTTTGAACAGCTCTAACACCCCCATGCTTTGGAGCAGGGACTTGAAATTTGGCAGAAGTGTGGCTTTTCTGTCAGGGATGTGCCATTTGTCGCCCCTGAGAAAATGGCCCAAATTTGACCATGTTTTAAACCTTTTGAAAAAAAATCAGTTTGCACATACTCAGCAGAGACTTACTAGAGCTTAAAAGACAAATCTCGAGAATTCTGTCCGCAATAGGCATGCTTCAGCCTGGGGCTCTGCAAGACCTTCCCTACAAATGCAGCTGCAGGCTGCTACACACTGTGCTGGGCAGGTATGGGCACCTGATCTCAGAGAGCAAGGAGACTGTCTCCCCTACTGGTCCCTAGCACAGTAGAGGAGAAAGCGGTCTGATTCAAATGCTGAGGGAACAAGAGCCAGACCTGCAGGAGGAAAGGAGGTCGGGGAAGTAGATTGGAAACAAGAGCTGGGGTGGGGGGAGAGGCAGGGAAAGAGGAGGCAGCCAGAGGGAAAGGGAAATGAGAGTTGGGAAGGAGGAAAGGGGGACAATGAGAATGGCTGGGCAAGCCAACTTGGAGCTGGGGCAGAAACTGAGGCCACAAGCCAGGTAAAATTAAGGTTGTACAGGAAACCTTAATTCTGGCATTTCCTATCTTCTGAGTGCTTTACTTTGCAACCCTAAAAGTGTTCTTTTAACTTCCTTTGGGCACATTATATAAATAAGTTTATATTACACACACCTGTCCCCTGCTCACCTTACATATTTCTAGATCATAATTTTGTTGGCTAAGCTTTTTAAAACCTGCTGTTTCTATCGAAAAACAACAACAGAGGAAGAACACAGTTACTATGCTGACCTAAATTAAAATCATAGAATCGTAAGACTGGAAGAGACCTTGAAAGGTATTCTAGTCCAGTCCCCTGCCCTCAAGGCAGGAGTAAGTATTATCTAGACCAGTGGTTCTCAACCTGCGGCCCAATCAAGCACAGAACTGCTGCCAATGTGACATCCTCAGGGCCATACAGGTAGTGTTGAATGCAGCCCACAATGATAAATAGGTTGAGAACCACTGATCTAGACCACCCCTTAGGTGTTTGTCTAAAGCTCTTAAAAACCTCCAGTGACGGAGATTCCAAACTTCCCAAGACAATTTATTGCAGTGTTTAACCACTTTGACAGTCAGGAAGTTTTTCCTAATGTCCAAACTAAACTGCCCTCCTGCAATTTAAGTTCATTGCTTTTTATCCTACCTTCAGAGGTTAAAGAGAATAACTTTTCTCCCTCCTCCTTTTAACAACCTTCCATGCACTTGAAAACTGTTATGTCCCCCCTCAGTCTTCTCTTCTCCAGACTAAACAAACCCAATTTTTTCAATCTTCCATCATAGGTCATGTTTTCTAGACCTGTAATCATTTTTGTTTAAATCTGACAGAAGGGGAAGAGGCAAAAGACAGACTTGGACTGACAACCAGAACCAGATATGGTAGACACAAAAAAACGCTTACTTCTACACTATATGTTGGTATATGATTAACACTGGTCTTGTTGGAAAGAACCACTGACAGAGTATCTTTCCCTTTCACCCCACAAAAATAGCAAGCCAGAATGCAATATAAATCAAAATATTTCTTTCATGTGTGACATTTCACATTTTTCCCCAGACCATTTTATAATTCAAGAGAGCATTTTTTCCCCCCTAAATCCATCTCAAGTTCCTTCAAACCACACATTTATGCCAGTAAGGCCATAATTTTCCATCTTGACACCTAGGCAGAAAAGCTTTCTAAAGAAGGAACTGTGTATTTTTGATGTGAGTAATGAATTTTCTAGCTGCTGCTACACTTCTTTGCAGATCCATCAAGATCTGCACATGGAGCTAAAGCAAAGAGAGAAGAGCTGCTTTGTGATGGATAATTTGTTTATGTAGTACCTTAAATTTGCTGGCCTTTGTAAAATGAAAATTTGTTCCCTAGGAACTGGACTAAGAATACCAAACAGATGATCATATCTCATAAGAACGGCCATATTGGGTGAGACCAAAGGTTCATGTAGCCCAGTATCCTGTATTCTGACAGTGGCACAGAAGGAATGAACAGAAGAGGTAATCATCAAGTGATCCATTCCTTATCACCATTCCCAGCTTCTGGCAAGCAGAGGCTAGGGACACCATCCCTGACCATCCTGGCTAATAGCCAGTGATGAACCTGTCCTCCATGAATTTATCTAGTTCTTTTTTGAACCCTGCTATAGTCTTGGCCTTCACAACATCCTCTGGCAAAGAGTTCCACAGGTTGATCTCAAAAATATCTATCATAATTGGCACACTTTGTGGTAGTTGCAGAGAGACCTAGAACCGAAAAAGTAGAGGCTTCAATCCTAAGAAGTCAGAAGTGAAGCAAAGTCAGTGAGTAGAAGTTCGCACTGCCACTGCTCACAATTTATCTGTTTTGTGAATAAACAGGAGACTTCAATCCAGGGGTTCCATCATCTTTCATGAATTTACTAAACTCATTAAAACAATGCTTCCCAGCATGTAGATTCATAGATACTAAGGTCAGAAGGGACCATCATGATCATCTAGTCTGACCTCCTGCACAACGCAGGCCACAGAATTTCACCCACCCACTCCTGTGAAAAACCTCTCACCTATGTCTGAGCTACTGAAGTCCTCAAATCATGGTTTAAAGACTTCAAGGAGCAGAGAATCCTCCAGCAAGTGACTCGTGCCCCATGCGACAGAGGAAGGCGAAAAACCTCCAGGGCCTCTTCCAATCTGCCCTGGAGGAAAATTCCTTCCCAACCCCAAATATGGCAATCAGCTGAACCCTGAGCATACGGGCAAGATTCACCAGCCAGATACTACAGAAAATTCTTTCCTGGGTAACTCAGATCCCACCCCATCTAATATCCCATCGGACAATTAGCTTATTTACAGGAAATGAAATTAAAATGTAATGTTTGCTCTGTTAGACACCACCACCACCAACTGAACTGTTTCCTCCTTGTCTAAAATGAAGTTGTGTATACACTCACACAAAAGTGTTATAGATGTTCAGGTATCTTCAAGGGCTTCATGTTGATTTCAGATATGCAAGTACTACATATATAAATTCAGTTAGTGGATATGTTTTGAAGAGTAACAGCCAGTGTGCCCAAATATTAGATTAAATTCAGGATTGGAGTACCCTGAGTGGTGATGTTTCATGTGTTGTTATAAGCTTTTTTCTTTTTTTAAAAAGCCAACCAAAAAAAAATTGCAGACATTGTTGAAGTTGACAGACCTACCATGTGACCTCTCACACCCTCCTTTTTCTAACAGCTTTCAAATTTAATTTAAAAAGAGAAAGCCAGCACAGTACCAAGACTATCAGAAAGCAGTGGGTGCACAGTAGGGAGGAATTAAAAAGTTAAGACAACCCAAGAAGCTAAAAATCCAAGTCATTTTCAGTTTTGTTAAATAAATAAATTCATTTTATTAATAATGATTTCACAGAATAATCAAGATGTTTATGAGCATGGACCACGCAGAAGAATATGCAATTTAAAAAAAAATACAGCTAACAATCTGACCATTGCAAAAAGGTGCTATAAAGAGCGTGACAATAATGAAAGAAAGGAAATTAAATTTAATTTGGATTCAGGATATTGACACAGCTTTATGTCAAAGGAAGTTGAAATGGTTTAGTTCAATCTGACAATAACATGTTGCTTTAAGCACATGTATAAATTAATTATGAAAAGGCACTGACTATCCCAGGGGTCGGCAACCTTTGAGAAGTCTTCATTAATTTAAGGTTTCACATGCCAGTAATAAATTTTACATTTACAGGGGCCCGCCACGGAACCCCAGACTGGCAGCGGGCTGAGTGGGCCGGCGGCCAAGACCCCGGCTGGCAGGGGACCAGGCGGCTGGAACCACAGACCAGCAGCGAGGTGAGTGGGGCCGGCAGCTGGTATCCCAGGCCGACAGCAGGCTGAGCTGGGCCGATGGCCGGCACCCCGGCTGGCAAGGGGCTGGCGGCCGGAACCCCAGACCGTCAGCAGACTGAGCATGGTGGCAGACAGAACCCCAGACCAGCAGTGGCTCACCCGCTGCCAGTCTGGGGTTCTGCCGGCTCCTGTCAGCCGGGGTCCCGGTCGCCAGCCATGCTCAGCCTGCTGCCGGCCAGGGGTTCCGTTCACCCAGGCCTGCAGCCGGCTGAGCAGGGTCGGGACCCCGGCTGGCAAGGGGCCGGCAGCCGGAACTCCAGACCGGCAGCAGTCTGGAGTTCCGGCCGCCGGCTCCTGCCGGCAGAGTCCCGGCCGCCGGCCCCGCTCAGCCCGCTGCTGGCCTGTGGTTCCGTTCACCCATGCAGGCAGCGGGCTGAGTGGGGCCAGTGACCAGGACTCCGGCTGGCAACAGCGTGCCAGTAAAAATTGGCTCACGTGCCGCCTTTGGCATGCATGCCGCAGGTTGCTGATCCCTGGACTATCCTATTAATCCTCTACACTGAAGGAAACTCATTCAACTTCTGGTACCTTGGCCCTGTAAGTCAGCAGAAGCTGGGAGTGTTGTTGAGGCATCACTCAATTCTTGCATGTCCTTAATGCAGTGAGTGTTGTACCCATGCTCCTGTTGTTTAAGAAAGTATTGCACACCTCAAGGTGACTTTGTCTCAAAAAAAAAAAAAAAAAGGAGTTAAGAAATTTCTAGTATTTTTCAAGTACCCCAGCAATTTTTTAGGTTTTACAATCACTTTTTAAAGAGTAAAAAGGAAAGGAGTACTTGTGGCACCTTAGAGAGACTAGTCTCTAAGGTGCCACAATTACTCCTTTTCTTTTTGCGGATACAGACTAATACGGCTGCTACTCTGAAACCTTTTGTAAGTGTCTCTCTCTTCCTGGTGAAAGATCTTTAAACAAGTGGAGAAACTGACTATACAAGTACAGTAGGTATACATGTAGTGCTGTCAAATGCTTAGAGCAAACAAACTGAAAAAAACAGATCAAGGTATTTCTCTCTCTAATCTTTCGGTTGAAGTAATCCTAGCTCACAGTGATATTAGAAATATAAAGTTTTTTTGACAAAAAGCATGACAATTTTTGGAGTGTTAATATAAAGGCACTATATAATAGATCTAGAGGGAATCCTATACATTCCTCTCTGATGGAAGGTCAGCCGCTGCAATGTAGGATTGAAAGAGGAGAAAGTAAAAGCTGATTGGAGGGAAACATAGGAGGGAAGTCAACAACACTCTAAAAATAAATCTAGATAAAGTTGGTCACCCAGTTTATTCTCCATTCAGTTAGAAGTGTCAGATAAACTTAAAGGTTTTCCTTTTTCTCTTTCAGAAAGACAGCTAGGAAAAATACCCTATAAACAGATGCAGGCACCAGTGTTATCCCAATGTTATTAATTCTGAAACTAGATCTGAAATACCATTCAAACGGTAGTTACAAATGTTCTTGGTTTGCATACAGTCTATGTGTAAGCCCAATTTAGACAAACCAAACTCATATGAAGAAAAAGAGTACTTGTGGCACCTTAGAGACTAACCAATTTATTTGAGCATAAGCTTTTGTGAGCTACAGCTCACTTCATCGGATGCATACTGTGAAAACTGCAGAAGACATTATATACACAGAGACCATGAAACAGTACCTCCTCCCACCCCACTCTCCTGCTGGTAACAGCTTATCTAAAGTGATCGCTCTCCTTACAATGTGTATGATATCAAGTTGGGCCATTTCCAGCACAAATCCAGGGGGCAGAGGGTGAGAAAACCTGGATTTGTGCTGGAAATGGCCCAACTTGATTATCATACACATTGTAAGGAGAGCGATCACTTTAGATAAGCTATTACCAGCAGGAGAGTGGGGTGGGAGGAGGTACTGTTTCATGGTCTCTGTGTATATAATGTCTTCTGCAGTTTCCGCAGTATGCATCCGATGAAGTGAGCTGTAGCTCACAAAAGCTTATGCTCAAATAAATTAGTTAGTCTCTAAGGTGCCACAAGTACTCCTTTTCTTTTTGCGAATACTGACTAACATGGCTGTTACTCTGAAACTCATATGTACAGCATGCAGTTCTCCATAAGGCAGAATGTAAAGTGATTTGCATTTTTCAAAGCCTGTATGGTGGGATAAAATGTTATTTATTTAATTTAGCAGCAACTTTAACTGCTGGCTAATGAGGTTGAAGATATGCTACTCAAGCCACCAGATCCTTTTCAGTAACTTGTATGTAGCAATATAAAAACACTCCGTATACTAAGACTCAATACCCAGCATAGGATTCCCAAACTGAGACCCATGGAGCACCTGACCGTACTGTGAGAAGAGATGACTAGACACATGGTGCTGGCTCTTCCTTCTTATTTCCAGCTGCTAAACTGTGTTAAAACCCAGCTAAAATGCATTAAATACTTTCCTAATATTACTTTTCCATGCAAGCAATTACAACAGTTTCCAGAGGGATGTTATGCAACTGTGCATAGAAAAGAATCCACACTCTCTCTATTAAGATGAATCCCACCCTAAAAGAGTTAGAAAATCCCTCCACTAAAATATTGTGGCTTTTAAAGATGCTTGTATTTTTCAGTTCTGGTGTACAAGACATTCTGATAAAGCACAAGTAAAGTTCTGTTAAGCTCTTAAGATTTAACATAGAACAATAGTGAATGGAAGGAGGTTCAAAGTAGCTTAAAAAAAACTTGGTCTTTGTTCAAGACTTCAGTATCATTCTCTGCTGTTCCTTGCTGCAGCAAGTACAAAGCGAGACGTACAAGTTTCAAATGGGAACTAATTTCCAGACTCGTTTTTTGATTGGACGCTATCAACCCCTCTCACTGTAGTAACTCTTTACAAAGCCGAGGCTGCTTAAATCTAAAGGTGAAAAGTATCCGGATAGGAATTGACTTAACATAAGGATTTCCCTGCAGTGTCTCTCTCTCGCAGAGGCAAGAAGAGCCGCACTCTCGGGAGGGTCACTTAGCTCAGCAGACCGTGCAAAGTTCCCGGCAACGTGAGGCGCATGTGAAACAGGGGATACCTCGCGCGGGGCTGCTACGATTATGGTGCGCCCCCGCCCCGCCAGAAGGGACGGAGCCACATGCTCCCACTTAGTCCCCAGCCCATGCTCATGGGGGGTACAAATCTTTGCATCCGCGTGTTTCACCTGAAAAGTCATCAGCGGCGCGGAGCAGAGACCAACAGAACTGGACCCCCCCCCTCAACCCTCACTCACCTTAGGAGCAACAGCAGCTGCGGCGGGTTAAGTTTCCCTCCTTTGGCTCTCTGGCTGCAGCAGACACGCTACCGGTGATACAGGGTGCGGCTAATGCTCACGCTTGCGCCCGGAACAGGGGGATCCACTTCCCTGCGGGGGCTCTAAGGCTTCACAGCAAGTTGGACGCCAGGTCCCGAGAGACACCGCGTGTCCGGGAAACTTTAGTGAGAGACGGGTCCAGCCCCCTCGGCTGCCGCGTTCCCGAATCCCTCTCGCTACCTCCCGGCTCCGGGGGGCTGCTCGGCGGTTCACGTGCGTGTCCGGGTCTCTTCACATGGAGCCGCCGCCTCCTCGCTGCCCCCTCGCTTCCCCCCGGGCCGGTCTCTCTGCTGCCGCCGTCCGGGAGAGGAGGCGAGTGGCTCGGGCCGCGGCCCCCTTTCCGCGCTTCCTCTCATACACTCGGGCACCGGGAGCCGCCGGACCGGCTCCAGCGGCCGGGGCGCTGCTAGGGCCCCAGCCAGGCAGCGCGGGGAACCCAGGCGGCCGGGCTCAGCGCCGCTCCCACTCTGGTCTCAGGCATGTGTGAGTCTCTGCGCGGGGCGCTCCGCAGGCAGAGGCCGGCGGCAGCCGCCACGCGTGGGTGCCCGTTACCGCTTCGGCCGGAGCCCCACGGCTGTGGCGGGAGGGGGCGCTGGGGAGGCCGGTCCGGGCTGCAGCTCGCGCCTCGGATCCGCTTGTTTTCTGTGTCTCACCCAGAGCGATTGGTGCTGGAGGAGGGGGGGGAAGAGGACGGCGGCGCATGGGGATGACAGCCGTAACCAGGCAACAGCCCCCACCTCTCTGCCGGCGCACGGCGATGACATCAGAGAAGGACAAGGTGGCGCGGAGCAGGTATCGCTGTTGCTGGATGGTTCAGGCCAGGACAAGGGGGAGGAGCCTGAGCGCAGAGACCCAGCCGCAGCCAAAGCGCTGAGCGGGGATTAACCCGCTCGGTGCCGGGCTGCTGGCGGAGGAATCGGCTCTGGGTGAAGTTTAACCCCCGCTGTTCCGAGGGCAGCTGCCCCGGGAGGTGACTAGCGGGGCTGGGCGGAAGCCGAGGGGACCCCAGGCTGAGCCGTGCGCCCTGTGGCCTCGGAGCGGGTGCAGTAAGCCTCGGGCAGCCCTGGCTCCTCGCTAGAAAGAGCAGACGTCACAGCAGCGTCTACCCGCAGCCCTGGAGATTGGGACACTTAAACCCTAAGGAAATTGAGGCAACGCCTGGCTCGTGACGGGCCTCCGGGGGCCACTGGCGGGGAGCAGCCTGTTACTGCAGTAAAGCCCAGCGCTCAGACAGGGAGCAGGGGGAGGCTTGGGACGCAGGCAGAGGCTGAGCGCTGCCTGGGGACAGGGCCAGCCCACAACATTTTGGCACCTGAGGCGGGGAGCTCAAATGACGCCCCCATACCCCCTTGCTTGGGCCAAAACTTTGAAAGGTCTCCATTCTGCCTTCTTCCTCTTCTACTCCTCTCATGGTACTGCTCTGCTACCTACCCCAATAAGGGAGAATTAACAGCATAAAATGCCTTGTTCAAAAATTTTTTTAAAAAAAGGAGTACTTGTGGCACCTTAGAGACTAACCCATTTATTTGAGCATGAGCTTTTGTGAGCTCACAAAAGCTCATGCTCAAATAAATGGGTTAGTCTCTAAGGTGCCACAAGTACTCCTTTTTTTTTTTTTTGCGAATACAGACTAACACGGCTGTTACTCTGAAACCTGTCAAAAATTTTAAGTAACACAACTTTCAAATGCCTTAACAGCAAATGTAACTTTTCTTGTCTGGCATTTTTATCTGTTTAAATCAGTAAAGTGGTGCTTTCCGTGCCTTCTTGGTTGCAAAGATTTGACCTGCTCCTGAAGGTCCACAGTCTGGGTCAGCTCATGATGTATTGAGATGGCTGCATGGCTGACCAGCTTCTCCTGTGTCATTGTGGAGAGATTGTGGAGCGTAGATGTGTTTTTATTAACTTCAGGTTGGAGAAGCTGTTTTGTCCACTGGCAACTGTTACAAAAAGCGTTAGAAGTATGCGCAGAACAACAAAAGCATTTGGAAAGAGGGTGGTCAACTTATTTGTGCACATATATTCCAGAACACCCTTTGGAGTTGATCCTGCTGAAATGTATCTTGAAAGGGCTTTCAGTTCATCACCTAAATCACTTGCATCAATATCGCACATGTCATCATGTGTCAACACTGTCTCTAGTGCCCTGCATTGGTGATGTAGGTCTTCTTCAGGTATAGTGAGGAGTTTTGGAATATCATACATCCCAAATATACTGCTGTGTTCCTTGAGCTGCATGAAAAGTTCTTCAACTGACTGTATTGCACAATCTAGCACCTGGTTAAAGAATTCAACTTTGAATTGTTGTTTGGGGGTCCCTTACGGGATTATCCCATGCATCGTAATCAAAATGTCTTCTTCTTCAGTGACTCTTGTATTCTTGAATGGGTGAGAAAATAACTTCAGTGTGAAGTTCCTCTGCCAACTTCTGTGCACTCTTCAGGACATTTTGAAATCCCTCATCTGACCGGTAAGACTGTAGGTATGATTTTATTTTGTCTGGTTGTTCCATTGCTCCAGATATATCAAGGTCAACACCTTGGAGTCTCTTGCTTACAACATTTATTTCAAACAGTATGTCATGCCACAACACTAAGCCACACAGAAATTTGAAGTTATGTATGTTTCTGGTGATTCCATTTCCCTCTGCCACTGTTCTCGCACAAACAGTTCCTGTCATAGCATTATCCTCTATAATGGCAACTATGCATCATCTAACTTCCCAGTTTGGTGTTTGATAGGCTTTATCGCCTCCACTCATCTTTCCCATCGTGTGGCACTCAGTGGTTTCAGCATCAGAGAGGATGTTCTCAGATGTTGCTTCAAAATTTGCCATCGATGAGTTGATGCAGAGAAAAATACATAGATGTTTTGAATTATATTAAAAAATTCAGCAGCCTCAGTAGAAGCTGAGCACTGCAATGAATGAGAACTGCATGGGACAAAAAAAGCTCGAGGGTTTAACTCTCAGATCCGTGTCTGCACTCCTGTTCTTTCCTCTCACATTGGCACCATTATCGTAGCCCTGACCTCTCAGATCAGCTATCGCAATTCGCGTATCTTCCAGCTTTTTAAGAAGCACATTTGTCATACCAGCTCCTGTAGTGTCATCAATGTCAATAAATTCTAGAAAATGCTCTCTGACAGTCACCATTGCAGGGACATTTTCACTAGGTTCTGTTGTCTTTACAAAACGCACCATTAAAGTCATTTGTTCCACATGGCTGATGTCAGGTGGGCAGTCCAGAATAACAAAGTAATATCTTGCTGACTTCAGATCTGCCACAATCTTCTGTTTGACTTTTGTTGCCAGTAACTGTATGATCTGATTTTGAATTGTTTTTCCAAGGTAGTGGTGTGTGTACATTTCTTGGGTGGTGACTCTTCTGAGATGCTCCTGGAGTACAACATCAAACTCAGCCATCAGCTCCACAATCTTAAGGAAGTTTCCACTGTTTGGCACATACAGCTGATCTGAAGTGCCACGCAGTGATGGGTTTTGGGTAGCAAGCATTCTCACAATGGCAATGAGCCTTTTCAGAACATTTTGCCAGTAAAGAGACTCTGATGTAATCTTCTCTTGATGCTGATCATCTATGGTGGCCTTTAACCTTAGTCTCATCTCAAGCTCTTTCCACCTATGGAATGCTCTCTGATGATTTGCTGCCTTCTCATGGCATGCCAAATTTCTAGCCAGATTTTTCCAGTCCTTTGTTCCTGTAGAACCCAATGTGGCTGGAACAATAGACTGGAAGAGTTCACAACAAAAACAGTATGCGGCATTCTGGGTTTTTGAGTACATAAGCCATGACCTCTCCACTTTGTCACCATTGGGGATTTCACGCCAGTAATGTGTTGGATGGAAACTTCTGTTTTCATTGTCTTTGGGGAACATGAAGTTTTTCACTTGCTGTGGCCCATGCAGTACAAGGAAGTCCCTCAGGCTACTGCTCAAGTGGGTCCAAAGTCCTGGATCATCTAGACTTAAGGAACTAAACTCAGCAGCAGCTGTTTCTTGCGCCTCCATCACACTCTTCTCTGATCTACACTTTTCTTCAGGAATGTGCATGGTTACACCCCTTTTGAGATGGAGATATGGATGCTGCAGTAACTGCCAGGTCACCTGCACTCTTACGAACTGGAAGATCAGGCATCTCCTCACCACACACATCCACACTGGGGCCGGAAGGCTCACCGTGAACATTTGTGTCTATGTATCTCAGGAGAGCTCCTTCCTGCTTAGATAGAAAAGCTTCCTTTGCTTTCTTTCTTCTTCTGAATGCTGCCCAAGAAGGGCGTTTTCTTCTTTCACTCATGACTGCTGTTCTATGCCAGCTTTAGTAGCTCTCAACACTCAATTGAAGGGGACAAATAAGCAGGCTGGTAGCAGGGCCTGAGTGAGGGAAGATATCAGCATCTTAAGGGCCTAACTGGCTCCTGCTTCTTCAGTTGACTGCTCTTCTCCTCCAGTGGGTTCAGGAAAGCAGCTGGAAAGAGGAAGCTCCCTGAGAAGCTGGTGTTAATCAGTCCAGGCTCCTGGGGGT